>NC_030384.2:21258130-22480789 GCF_001625215.2 Daucus carota subsp. sativus | reverse complement strand
TGGGATTGCAAATTTTGCTGCGGAGGTGGATGGGCAAAACTAACTTTTGTTTCTAAAATAATTGCAAGTTTGGATTAGATAGGTGTTGTTTTCTCTTGTATGACCATTGGTGACAATCATATTTCACAGGTATTGAACAGAAAAGGCAATTGGAAGGCGAGAAAAAGATTCTGGCAAAGATTGCCTACTCAGAAATAAACATCTTGAAAAGACCACATGAAAACAGAGATAAGTTGGTTTAATCGAACTAGACTAGACACTAACTTGAAAAATATATTGATTACTGGATAATTGGGTTGCATCAGTATTTCTGTCCAGGAAGTAAATTTGGAATACTGACTGGTGTTTACACTTCATATTAAGAATCATCAGTATTTTGATCCTGACAGTTGCCATACATTTAAAACTGCTAACACATAAATTCCGTCTTGTAGAATTAAATCGGTGTGAATCAAAGTGGACTGAGCGATGTAAAAATTTTGTTTAAAGCGTGGGTTGATTGTGTTGCATCATAGTCCATGTCCAAAGAGAGTACTGGATACTGCACTGTGTTTTCACATCTGTCAAATTAAAATCATCAGGAGGTTGATCCGACAGTGATCATTTAGGGTATTTAACTCTTAACACATGGTTCGCTCTGCGTAGAACCAATGTGTCATCAATCGATATTTTACTTTGAAGACAGGATTCCCTTGGTAGATAATTCATGCAGGTCATCAGTATTTCCAATCCTGACAGTAGTAGATCCTCTAACATGATCCGGGCTCTATAGAATCAAAACTAAACATCAATCAACAGTAATTGATGGTTTACATATTCGTATGTTAGAAAACGATCGTCGCTTGGAGAAAGCAAGTTAAATCATCATATTGTGGATCCTGACAGATTTAAATCTTAAACATGATTCTATTGTAGATCAAATAAACGTCATCAGTATTTAATCCTGTAAAGACATGGATTCCTCGTATAGAATCAATTGGACATCACAGTATTTTGGATCTGGTAGTTTTTTTCACAGCTGTCAGGAAGTCCAATGTTAGCATCAGAAGTAAGTTGAATTTACAACACATTAACGTTACTCCATCAAAACAGAGTTCTTTGTAAGTTCACAGAAACAAGATTCAGAAATTCATAGAGTCTCTTTTTTTCTTTAAATAGAGTGTTTCATCTCAGTTTACTGTTTTCTCACTTCTTTCATCAACCACTCACCATGTCCGGCTAAAGACGCTTCTCGCCGAGTTTTGATAGGGCAGTGGAGTCTGATCCTCCGCCACTTATGCCAGATCCGAACAGCGGTTCCGCCGTCCTCCCCCTCCTCGCACAACCTTAGGCGAACTTCAGGTCCTCATCACAGCACTTCAGCGAGGATAAGGATGCTTGAAAGGCGAAACGAACCGCCTTGAAGACAAAATAGATGAGCTGGCAGGAAGAAGTGAAGGAGTTGAAGATAGGAGAACTCCTTCTTAAGGGAAAACTGATAACAACTACGAAGTCGTTTGCTTGTAACTTTTGCTTGTAACATCTCGCCCCATCACGGGCTTGCTATTAAGAAATATGTCCATTGTGTAACTTTTACTTCTTTCGTCTTCGACTTTTATGTTCATTGGCTTTTAGCTTAATCACCATTGGCTTCTTTTAACCATTGGCTTTTATACTTAATCAACCACAATAGATTAAAATAAATTATTCAAAAACACAACAGACCAAAAAAGATTAGATGCAATCAAACATTCATTTTTTCATATAAGAATATATAAAAAAGAAAAGTAACATAAAGGAAGACCTATCTAGCCCTATCAACTAGAAGACTCTTCCTCTGCCTTCTTCTCCTCCTCCTCCTGCTTGTGGAGGATACTGGACATCATCCCCGCGAATCGAATGATCCATTCGCGGCGTCTGATGGCAGCAAGCCTCCTTGCCTCAGCTTCTTCACGGAGGCGCTCCTCATGAAGGTAGCAGTTCATTGTCAGAAACTGGACCTCGAGATGTGTCTCGAAGTCCATTTCTTCAACAACCTCATCAGGGAGGCTGAGAACATGGTAGCGAACACCCCAAACAGTGACGCTGAAGCAGCGGTGGCAGATGCGGACGGAACCGTCAGAGAGAGACATTTTCAAAAAACAAAAGGGTTTGAGAAGAAGATGAAAGGTTTTAGATAAGAAAGGGTTTCTGATATGAGTGTTACAGTAGGCTTACATGCATGCCTTTTTATAGAATAGTGTATTAAAGAACTGAAGAGACATTTATTTAAAAGGAGGGTGAACATTTAATCAATACGTGTTGGGAAGAAGCATGAATACTGGTGCAAGTAATTATGATTCTGTAACAGAAGCAAAATTATGATTTTCAATTTCATCCAAACGACCGTTTATATTATCTATGATTTAAATTAGTAATTATGAATAAAACAAATAATTTATTAAAAAACATGTATGATTTTATTTAGTTTTAAAACTTATCTTTCTTAAAACCAAAAAAAACACAAAAAATTATTAACAATTGTAATAATGTTTTTATTTAAATAATAAAATATACAGTAGGAATTAATTATTCTAAAACCCAAACCATAAACCCCAAATGTTAACGATTTTAAATTTATTTATTCCGCCTACGTCTCGGCTTCAGGGCCTTCGGCCCTTCAGCCTCGCCTTAATTAGGGTTTAGGCTCGAGGGAGTAGGGCCTACCGGCCCTACACCCTCAATCCTAAACCCTAACCGTCGGGCAATTTAATATACAGTAGGAATTAATTATTCTAAAACCCAAACCATAAACCCCAAATGTTAACGATTTTAAATTTATTTATTCCGCCTACGTCTCGGCTTCAGGGCCTTCGGCCCTTCAGCCTCGCCTTAATTAGGGTTTAGGCTCGAGGGAGTAGGGCCTACCGGCCCTACACCCTCAATCCTAAACCCTAACCGTCGGGCAATTTAATATACAGTAGGAATTAATTATTCTAAAACCCAAACCATAAACCCCAAATGTTAACGATTTTAAATTTATTTATTCCGCCTACGTCTCGGCTTCAGGGCCTTCGGCCCTTCAGCCTCGCCTTAATTAGGGTTTAGGCTCGAGGGAGTAGGGCCTACCGGCCCTACACCCTCAATCCTAAACCCTAACCGTCGAGCAATTTAATATACAGTAGGAATTAATTATTCTAAAACCCAAACTATAAACCCCAAATGTTAACGATTTCAAATTTATTTATTCCGCCTACGTCTCGGCTTCAGGGCCTTCGGCCCTTCAGCCTCGCCTTAATTAGGGTTTAGGATTGAGGGTGTAGGGAAATTTAATATACAGTAGAAATTAATTATTCTAAAACCCAAACCATAAACCCCAAATGTTAACGATTTTAAATTAATTTTATTAGACTGGTTTCTTGCCTGTAAGACTAAATTTATTTACCAAATGCTAAAAATAATTATTACATAAAATTCATTAAATAATATTTATTTAAAATTTAAATTTAAGTAATAAATTAAGAATTTCTTTCCCCTAAACAAATAATTCAAAACAAAACAAAAGTGCGCAAATTTTAAAAAAAACAAAGAAGCGGGAAAACCAATCAGCATTTATCAGAAAGTACAGAACCAACTTACCACACTCTTTCATAACTTCCACTCCACTACACAATCGACGGTTTTCAAATTCAATTCTCCAACTAAGCTTTCTCATCTCTTTCAGATTAACATCTTCAATCTTCAAATTCTAGTAAAATCTAAATCACATTTCACTAACTTCATCAAAATGCAGACCTCTCCTTTCATGAACACCAAGTGTTCGATAAAAGGGTACGAGTTTGCCCCAAACAATTTCTGTGCTCCTTTAGAGAAATCTGTGTTTCCTGATGATTTTCATATCATTATAGACTTTTTGACTTGTAGTCCAATTTATTACGCATTGACTCAACCTACTAAGGTTACTTTCAAAAGTGTAATGCAAATTTGGAGCACTTTAAAGTTTATAAATGGAGGCCAAACAGAGAAATCAAAATTGACGTTCAATTACAATGGCAAGGAGTATGTCATCACACCGGAGGTGGTGGAGGAAGCACTGCATCTTCCAAAATTAGAAGAAAAAACTCCAGAATATATTACAGCTGATGTGCTTATTGCGTTTTTGAAATTACTGGGATATAATGGTGATCCTGACAGGATTGGAGTACTGCAGAGATCTCGCCTGAAGAAGCAATGGAACTTGTACTTTGATTGTATCACTAGATGCTTCTTGAACAAGGTTTCAAACTTTGATGCTATTCCATCAGGATCACTTGAAATTGGGTATTCTCTTATCTACAACACTGTGTTTGATTATGGAAATTTCATCCTTAACTTGATAGGTACTAGAAAAGAGGATAAGCTTAAGTATATCTGTTATGTTAGGTTTTTACAGTTGATTTTCAATCATATGTGCCCCTCTGCTGATTTTCCTGATGACGAATTAGTACCTATTAGTAAGATTTCAGAAACAGGGATTAAAGCCATAATAAATGGTGATAAGAAAAATAATTTAGAAGGTGAATGTTTCGTTCCTAAAGAAGTGTGGCAATTTCTTAGCACAAACATGACAGAAAAATATAATTTGGTTACTACTAGTGTTCCATCATCAACTACTGATATGGCACTAGACAGTTCACCAATTCGTCAAAGCCCAAAGAGAAAAATCAAGGACATCTCCAAACAGAAATCAAAAGTAAAAAAAAAGAAGGTTGTGGCATCAGGAATGGCATCAGATAATAAAAAAAAAGAGATGGACTCAAGAGATACACAAATGCAGAAACCTCCTAGAAAAAGGAAGCTTAGAATTCTGGATGTTGATTCAGATCGTGATGAAAGCACACCTCCTTCAGTGAATATCAGCAATACAGAAACGATTGATCCTGCAAATTCTGGGAAAAAGGCAGAGACCAATGTGTATAAGAGGAAAAGACTTGTGAAGTGCTCAAACTACGTTCCTACATTACAATTCAATGAACTTGTTGAGGAAAAAGTCAATCCCCTTCCTGAACTTGATGAAATGATGATTCAAAACATGAAAAAGACAACTGAAATTGCTGACACTGAAGAACGGATTATGACGCAAGAGGTTTCAACTCAATTACAGGAAGCAGCTGGAAATTTGGATATGGTCATTTATCAACCTCTAATCAGTGTGAACCCTATTCATGAAGTTCCTGTAGAGAAAAATCTTCAAAGTAAGAATTTAAATATCAAGCATGATTTTCATTAAATGGTTTATTTATATAGAATGGATAATTTTATATGATTCAATGCATACTCTTTTGGCCAAACCGTTATTAGTATCAAATTCTATATGTATTTATAGATTTTTTCATATGATTCTATAGTATAATCATCTCATTAAGATAATTTCATTCTATGTCAGTTCCTGATGAGGATATTCATCAGGAACTGGTAACAGCTCATCACTTTTGGAGAATAAAAATTTATATACAATTTATAGATTCTGTAATAGAAGCATTCATATAAAGAATTTTGATTCTATCATATGATCATATAATATAATCACCTAATTAAGATAATTTCATTCTATGTCAGCTCCTGATGAGAATAATCATCAGCAACTGTTAACATCTCATCAGTATTGGAGAATACAAATCTATAAACAAATTATAGATTCTGTAATAGAAGCATTAATATACAGAATTTTATTTCTATCATATGATTCTATAATATAATCATCTAATTAAGATAATTCCATTTTATGTCAGTTCCTGATGAGAATAATCATCAGCAACTGTTAACATCTCATCAGTATTGGAGAATACAAATCTATAAACAAATTTATAGATTCTGTAATAGAAGCATTCATATACAGAATTTTGATTCTATCATATGACTCTATAATATAATCATCTAATTAAGATAATTTCACTCTGTCAGTTCCTGATGAGAGTAATCATCAAGAACTGTTAACAGATCATCAGTATTGGAGAATAAAAATTTAAAAACAATTTATAGATTCTGTAATAGAAGCATTCATATACAGAATTATGATTGTATTATATGATTCTATAACATAATCATCTCATTAACATAAATTTCATTCTATGTCAGTTCCTGATGAAGCTACAACTACAACAAAAACGGACAAAAATGACAAGGGAAAAAATCCTATTGTCGAAGATGAAGATGTCCATGACAATTCTGATTCCTCTGAAGATGAGTCTGACCCAGAGTTGGCTGAAGTTCTTAGAATTTCAAGGAAAAGTATTTCTGGAAGCAGCAGCAAATTTATGCAAGAGCAAATATCTTTTGACAGCTCAGACTTAAAGAAAAAAATGGAAGCAACAACAACACTACACCAAGATCTTAGGTCTGAGCTCAAAGATTTGCATACTGTAACAGATAAGCTTCAAGAAAATATCAAATCTTCAGAAAACACTTTCGCAACAAAAAGTGAGATGAGCACTTTGTCGATGAGAGTAGATAGTCTTGAATCAAAGTTCACAGATATTACAGGGAAACTTGATGAAATTCTTCAATTGCTCAAAGGCAAGAAGGTAGTTACTCCAAAGGGCATTGAAATGCGTGATTCAGGAGTTCAAACTGAAAAGGAAATAAACACTGATGCTGCTGAACCAGTTTGTTGGGATTTAATCCCATTCTCTTATCAACATAATGCTGATCAAGCAATTGATAAAGACGAGGGGGAACATGAGAAGCTTATGGAAAATGATGAAAATGTCCAGAAAGGTACTAATCATTCCTTTAATTCTGACTTGTATTTTTGTGAAAAGTTGTAGAAGATATATGCGTGTGTATGTGTTTTATAGGTTTGGTATGATTCTACATGCATATATGTTTTTAAGATTTAATTATTTTCATAATTTACATTCTATATACAAATTATCTAATCAATTTGATTTATTTGTGTTATTTAAAAGTTTAGGTTGTGAATCATATATTTTAAAATTATGGTTCCAAGGTAGAGGCATTAATGTTCTTTTGTGAAATAATTTATGTATGAAATTAATGTTTTTTTTTGTTTTAAAATTAATGTTCAGTAATGCAATCAAAATTTGTGTAGTTGTGCTTCTACAATAGATGCATATGTATATCATGCCTTTATTAAAAATTGATATTGAGGTTAACGTAGTTTGTGTATAAATTCAAGGTACTAATGATGATGACAAGATAATTGATAATACTGAAGAGGCCGCCAATTATTTTCAAAAATTCAAAACCAATGATGGAGAAGAAGTCTTGCTGTATGCAAACAGTGAGAAGGCTCTGAATATAAATGAACAAAGAGCAACAACTGTTGCTATGGCTGAAGATAATCCAGGCATGAGTGAGGAAGAATACAGGATACTTCAACAAGAAAGGTATAATGAATTGCAGGAAGAGGGAAAGGAAGAGGAAGAGGGAAAGGGAGAGGGTCAGAAGGATTCAGGAAGAGGGAAAGGGAGAGGGAGAGGAAGAGGAAGAGGAAGAGGAAGAGGAAGAGGTCAGAAACAAATCAAACAAAATGATTCAAATGAGGAACCAGTTTGTTTGGATTTAATCAGTTATCAAAAAAATGATGATCAAAAAATTGATAAAGACGAGGGGGAAAATGAGAAGGTTCTCCTCAAAGGTACTAATTATTCCTTGAATTTTGACTTGTATTTTTGTGAAAAGTTGTATAAAATATATGCGTATGTATGTGTTTTATAGGTTTGGTATGATTCTACATGCATATATGTTTTTAAGACTGAAATTTTTTTCATAATATAGATTCTATATACAAATTATCTAATCAATTTGATTTATGTGTGTTATTTAAAAGTTTAGGGTGTTAATCATATTCTTTAAAATTATGGTTCCAGGGTAGAAGCATTAATGTTCTTTTGTGATATAATTTTTGTCTGAAATTAATGCTTTTTTTTTTTTTTAATTAATGTTCTGTAATGCAATCAAAATTTGTGTAGTTGTGCTTCTACGATAGATGCATATGTATATCATGCCTTTATTAAAAATTGATGTTGAGCTTAACGTAGTTTGTGTATAAATTCAAGGTACTAACGATGATTACAAGATAATTGATAATGCTGAAGAGGCCGCCAAGTATTTTCAGAAATTCAAAACTAATGATGGAGAAGAAGTCTTGCTGTATGCAAACAGTGAGAAGGCTTTAAATATAAATGAACAAAGAGCAACAATTATTGCTATAGCTGAAGATGATCCAGACATAAGTGAGGAAGAATACAGGATACTTCAACAAGAAAGGTATAATGAATTGCAAGCTGGAGAAGGTCAGGAGGACTCAGGAAGAGGTAAAGGGAGAGGAAGAGGAAGAGGAAGAGGAAGAGGAAAAGGAAGAGGAAGAGGTCAGAAACAGATCGAAGAAAATGAATCAAATGAGGAAACAAGTACTACAATAAAGATCGCAACTCAAGAAAATCCTATTCCTTCAACATCAATTCCAATTCCAAAAGTTGTTCAATATAATGATGCCTTAGAAGTTGCAATTGATAAAGAAGAAGAGAATAAATTGATTAGAAATAGAAAATCAAAAGATTCAAAACAGGTAAACCATAATGTTTAAATTCTTGATTAGTTGACAGTTACTAATGGACATATCAATCTAGAATATATTCCTGATGCTAATAATATGTTATTCATTGCACTTGGCGTACAGCAAAATGCTTCTCTTCAAAATCCTGATATGAACTCAGATCCTGAGAAGACAATTTCTAAAGATATTTTGAATGCTGGTGAAGAAATTGTCCCTGAAATTGTTCCTCATGCTGAAACTGAATTAGGCAATGATCCTAAAATTCAGGTAAATCCAATTATTCATTTTACTTTCAAATAGCAGATGGTTATTGACTATAATGAATCAATGCTGATTTGTAAAAAATTATGATTCTGTGTTAGAGTCATTTCGAAGACATGATTCTCTTATAGAACTAGATTGAAATCATCAGTATTTAACTCTTAAGACATAATTCTCTTATTAAATCAAATTGACATCACCAGTATTTTCAGTCCTGACATTATTTCACTCAATCCTGACAGTATTTAACTCTTAATACATAATTCTCTTATATAATCAAATTGACATCATCAGTATTTCCAATCCTGACAGTACTTCACTCAATCCTCACAGTATTTCACTCTTAAGACATGATTCTCTTATAGAATGAAATTGACATCAACAGTATTTCCAATCCTGACAGTATTCCTGATACTAATAATATGTTGTTCATTGCACTTGGCGTACAGCAAAATGCTTCTCTTCAAAATCCTGAAATAACCTCAGATCCTGAAAAGCCAATTTCTAAAGATATTTTGGATGCTGGTGAAGAAATTGTCCATGAAAATGTTCCTCATGCTGAAACTGAGTTGGGCAATGATCCGGAAATTCAGGTAAAATACAATTATTAAAACTTGGCACGTTTAATGACAACTTATTTGCTAATGATTTGGTAACTGATTTAATTCCCAAAAATATTTCTGATGCTGAAACTGTTTTAGTAATTGGACTTGTCATACAGGCAAAAACTGTCAAAGTAATTGAAGATGTGACTTCAGTTGCTCACTACAAAGTTACTGACGCGGTACAACAAAATGTTAAAGATTCTGGGAATATTCATGGTGTTATTAAGGATGCTGACTACATGAAAAGTATTGAGACCATAGTGGCTTATGTATATCTAGAAAGCTATTATGAAGAAGATGATGTAGAAGTGAAGAAAGTTGACAAACGAGAAAGAGAAATTCAAAGAAAGGTTCGGGCGAATGAAAATTTTTATCTGGGTAAAGTGTTGAACTCAAATCGCAAGATCTGGGATGATCCTTCTAGGCTGAAATCTGACCTCCCAATGAGTCACTGCCCCAGAGCAGAAAACATACTAAAAGATAGAAGGCGTAGAAACAGAGAAATGAATAATGACAGCATGACTCAGAGAATAATAAACTTCATCTCTGGAGGAATGATGACTGAAATGCCTTCTATTAAAGGAGCAACCTCAAAGATTAGAATTTCTGACTTAAAATTGATTAGTCATTCCACAAAAGGTGGACTTGGTTCTGATTTAATTAAATATGAGAATGCAATCTACATTGATCAATGTCCCCTTACAGATAGTCCTGATGAGAAGTTAACTGCAGAACATCTTGAGAAAATTGAAAGTGTAGCCATTGTTGAGGATCACTGGGATACAAAGGACATAAAGCAGAAAATGATATATTTTCTACATGATAATACAACCAGGGTGCTGCCAATTGAAGATCTCTTAATCAAGTCCAATAAGGAGCTAAAGTTTGTACAGTATTTACTAAGAGTGACAAATGAAACAACAGCCCTATGGTCTAGGATGATCCTGAATACTATAAGAAGAAGAATGGTGGATGGAGATGGATCTTATACAGGTGAATACACTCCAAGTTATACTGATTACTCGCTGAAAGAAGTCCCTATGCAAAAGAAGAGTGCAAAGGTTTCGGATTCAGATGGTTCAAAATATCTGCATCTTAATCCAAGAGGGACAATCCCTACGTATATCAGTTTTGATGAAATCAAGTTTCAATTCAGTACAAACACAACCATCAGAGCAGCTCTATTTCAAATAGATGATGATGATGAAGAACAGAAAATCTTGAAAGACAAACTGATCAAATATCTGAAATCAAGGGAGGATAAACGTCTTGCAAGATTTCTAAGTGAAAGCAATGTCTTTCAAGTTGTAAATGAACAAAGAACAGAAGATCTATAAATCATTCTTTGTCTCCATCTGTAAGTATTATTTTTCATCATTAATTTTTGCATCAGTAATTATCATTGTTAATTTGTGCATCTTGGTCCCTTGATAGAAGCAATAAAATAAAATCATATATTTGTACTTGTTCATACTTAACCATGTTCATAATAAAAAGATATTTTGAAAAATAAAACATAAAAAATAGACATATAAAGTCTGATTCTATAACATAACCAAATATTGCCAGTTTTTTTTTTAATAAATGTAGTTGATTCCACTTTAGAAGCAAAAAAATAAAATAAAATAATATTCTATATTATTCATGTGTTTCATCAGTATTTGATTACTACATCAGTATTTTATAATTCATATACTATGATGCAACTATAGAGTCAATTAGAAATCACTGTCTCTAGAATAGTTTTTTGTGCATCAGGAATAGATACATCAGTATTTCTCATCAGTATTTTTCATCAGTATTACAACATGACAAGTCAACTGACTCTACATTAGAATCAACAAATCAACTCCAACACAATAATACTTGAAAAATCAATACACAAAATTAATCTAATAAAAAAAATACTGATTATATCAAAAATATTAAAAATCTTCACATTCTGAATCGCCAAACAACAATATTTCTTCATCACAAAATACTAACAACACAAAACATATCTACATTTTGAGAGTAACTACTAACTATACATACTAACTAGTCATATTCTGAGAGTAGAAGCTAGGACTAACAGATACTTGTATATTAGGAATAGTTGGAATCTGCTGATTAACAAGGAGTTTCTTCGGACAGTTGCGTGAATCATGATACCCAAGAGTATGACAAAATTTACATGTCCTGGTTGGTCTTTTCTTCCCATCACGACTTAACTCTGCACCACCAACAATTCTTTTACGACATCCTTTGTTGTTACTTGGCAGTGGTGGAAGTACATTACTTGAACCTGAAGGCCTCACACCAAAAATCTCTTCCAGCATATCATCTTTTGTTGCCGGACGTTTATCAAATTTCTCTTCAACTCTAATCCTCAAGCACTTCATCTCATCCAACAAATACTCTAAACCTTTCAGGTTATTGCAAACATTATCAACACAAGCTTGATACTCTGTCCATATCCTCATTGCAATTTCTCTACTGATATGCCCATCAGTAGCACATTCACTTTCATCAGTAAACTTCAATTTGCAAAATCTCTCTGCATTCCTCATCCAACGCTTAGATATGAACTGATGTGGGATTTTATCAACACCCCACAAACTCAAACAATAGAAACAATGACGACACAGATAGCCTACTCTGGTAAACAGCTTGCAGGAACAGCTAATATCATATGTTGACAAACAAAATTCAACCTCAAACAACTTACCATTCAAGCTCTTATCACAAAGTAAATATTTATTCACGCCATCAGTAACAATTGGTTGCCCACCAAGACTGATATGAAAGCAACTGGCTTTTATTTGTTTTTGAACCTTATAAAACATAGTTCGAGTATAAAGGCAAGCTGCATGCTTTTCAATAGCCTTCTCAGTAATAGATTGTGGAATACAATTCTTGTCAGTGGTGTTCAATTTGTTTTGGTCATGAATTTGTTTGTCAATAGCACTCTCATAACACAAGTAGAACTCTGAAAGAGTATCCCCTTTTTGGACGAAATGATTAAAGTAGAAATTACTGCTCTCTGACCTTGAGGTTGTTCTCAATAAGGCTCCCATTGGCTTGTCTGCAAAGAAAGCAGGAATCCATGATTCCCTCATTGCATATATCTCTTTCAACCAGACATGTTCACTTAATCCAAATTCCTTAAGCACATCATCCCAACCTTTTTCAAACTCAGGAACAGTCAAATGTGATGACCAAACAAACTTATTGAGTTTTTCCATAAATCCCGTTTCTGCACAGAACACAGGACCAACCTACATTCACAATATCAAAAACAACTGATAAGGGACCATGCAGAGAATTAATCATAAATAACAAAAAATTAACTTAAAATAATACAATATATGATTCTGAAGTGGAATTTTTTCCTAAAACATTTTCATACAAATATGTAATAAGAGAAATCAATAAATTCTACAATAGAATCAAGGATGATTATACCTTGGCAGGGAACTTTTGCATTATATGCCACATACAATAACGATGAATAGAATGTGGGAATGTGTTAGAAATTGCAACTTTCATCCCAAGACACTGATCAGTTATTATACATTTTGGTGGACGGCCAAATGCTTGAAGAAACATCTCACAAGCCCACGTGAAATTTGTTGCATCCTCATGATTTAGTAATGCAGAAGCAAAAGTAACACTCTTCCAATGATTATCTACTCCAATAAAAGGCACGAATACCATTCCATACCTTTCACACCAAAAAAATTGTAAAATTAGATAACAATGAAATTATTCAAAAAACTCATAATTTGCAAAATAAAATTAAACTGCATATCAAACTTACTTATTGGTACGGTATGTTGCATCAAAAGATACAACATCACCAAATACTTCATAACTCCTACGTCCTTGAATATCAGCCCAAAAAAGACGGGTAAGATGACCGTTTGAATCCGTCTGATATTCGAAAAAAAATCCTCCATCTGATACGTCCCTTTTGTTTTGAAACTTCTGTATCAGCATATCAGAATCATGTTTGCCGATATATAATTTTATATCTCTCATCCAGTTTTGAAAATCAACAGCGGTTGCCCCAACTTCAGAGTAGGATCCTGATATCGACTTGAACAAATTGTGAGCTCTATACGAGCCAATGTTTGATTTCGCAGCATCTAGAACAAATCGGCGCTGAAATGAAGTCATAGATCGATTACAAAGTAGAAATTCTTTTCCTGATGGCGATGCTAGACGATGGTTGTGAACTTCGATAAATGACGAAATAACATACGCATTGAAACCATTGTACTTGAGAATAATTTTTGCTCGACAGTCACATCTCTTTGTCACCGTCTTCCTCCTCTTGACTTGCATTTGAACACTAGTTGATGCATGAGATGATTCTGAATTAACATCAACATCCTTTGTCATGGATGTATCGTGATGACCTCCTTTAGAACAAATTATGTACTTGGTAACTATAATACCATTCCTGACTTTTTGTGTTGATTTACGAACCTCAAATCCACCATCTCTGCCATAATCAGTATAGAACTTAAAAGCCGACTCAATGTCTTTAAACAGTTGACCAGGATATGGTTTAAGTTTGTCATCAGAAACTTTAGGATTCCACACTTTAGAGCTTCTACTAATTGACTCATCAAAACCTTCTAAGCAATCCTCAACAAAATCATGAACAGTAGTATCACAAACATTATCAACAACATCAATACAAACAGAATTGCCTGCAAAAATAATAAAAAAATATGTCATCATATAACATTCTAACATATACAGAATTTTGAATATATCATATGAATCTATAATATAATAATGTCATTAATATAATTTCATTCTATGTCAAATCCTGATGAGAATAATCATCAGGACCTGATAACAACTCATCAGTATTGGAGAATAAAAATATATATTCAATTTATAGATTCTATAATAGAAGCATTCATATACAAAATTTTGATTGTATTATATGATTCTATAACATAATCATCTCATTAACATAATTTGATTCTATGTCAGTTCCTGATGAGAATAATCATCAGGAACTGGTAACAACTCATCAGTATCTACAAAACAACAACAATATTAAACATCAAAAAATGAATACAAAAAGTATAAATTTGAAAGTTCCTAGCTGTTTCTTACAATAATCATCAGTATCTCATATAATCTCATCAACATTATCTATCAGCAACAACACACACGGATAATTCGGAAAAGCTTATATGATTCTACAACGGCAACAAAATTTAATAACAAAATCTTATTCGATTCTATAGTAGCACCATAAAAATCAAATTTTTATCTTCAAAAACTTATTTCAGTATTATTTATGCATAAAGTAGATCTATTGATTCGAACCTGATGATGATTGAATGTCAGCAACTTCGCGAAAATTAGCTTGATTTGAGGAAAACTGAGCTTGATTCGAGCAAAACACAGTTTGATTTGACGAAATCTCCATATCCGATAGCTTCAATCCACTGACAACGACGAAGTTGAAGAAACAAAGATTCAGCGCGAGGATGATGAGAGATAGATTGAGAGATAGAAAGAAAGCGAGATGGAGAGCAGAGATCACAATCGCGCGAGATCAGAAATCGCGCGAGATATAGAGAGAGAGAGATGAAATAACGGCAAATAACGAAAATAACGGACAGAGCGAGAGAGAGAAAGAGTCAGTTTCCTAATTGAACATTGTTTATGAACAGCCGTTAGATTTGATTTAGATCTAACGGTCCAGATTAATGGAGGGGGTTCTCCACGAGACTCCATATAAGATGGTTCTCCATAGAACAAAGGCCATATATATATATATATATAAAGGCTGAAAAAAAAAGTGGTTTAGAAGACATAACCGAACTGAAGTATGCTTGTTTAGCTTGGCCGGTTTTTGCTCACCCTTATACCTGACTAATAGGTTGTGAAGGTTTAATCATTTAATAGATCACAAATCTTAGTGCTGGCCAGCTCCCGACACACAGCCACAAACTAATATATGTGTCAGCAGACCAAGCAAACATGCCTGAGATTTTCTTAATATAAGAGTATCACCTGGTGGCAAATTATTGAAGTAGAAAGGTATCTTGTAAGAGCCAAGACGCAGTAACTAACAATTCCCTACAGAAGGATGAGATATGGCAAATTTTATCCTTTTATTGTGTAATTCTCCACCCCTTTCATACTAATTAATTGTGTTTGTAACCATTAATTGTGTTTAACTAATTATGTTACGGGACCTGGCAGTGGCACTTGCTATGTATGTTTTTGAATGGAAAATCTCAAGTGTTCAACCACCTTGAGCCTGGTACCTCCTGTGGTATTTTTTTTCAGTTGCACTATCATCACCAAATTGGGAGTTGCATCTGACTTACATATACAAGCATGTATTTGAATTTCAAATTTCAGTAGACTAGGTTTTGTTTGTATTTGCAAGTATTCAAACTCTGTTATCTCTCTTTCTTTAGTAATTTGAGTTCAAACTGATCTTTGCTTAGCTCCTGGAAAAATGAGAGAGGTTCCTTCTCTTTTACTCTCAGTCTATTGATATTGTTTTCCTCTTTTTTCGATTTTTGATTCTGTTATTGATTTAATGTTCACATATAAGATGCAAGTTCTTTTATTGATTAGTTGTTCTGTTATTGATTTGTAGGTCTATGTTCATACAGGTTGTATGTCAGATTTATGGCTAATCTAAGGTAATACACTCGATTTTCATAGTTTTGTTATCTATATTATTTTTCATTTTTTTCTCTATTGATTTTGTATTTACTCACTATTGCATTGATTGTGTTTTATTTGTGGTGTAACTATCTGACCTAATAAGTTGTATGAGATATTTGAGTTGAGAATTTGTACATTAGTAGTTCGCATTCTAACTATTTGATGAAAATCCTTAGACATGTTATGATCTATTTTTTTGAAATTTTGTTTTTCATTTATATGGCACAATGGAGGGCAGCTCATGGTATGCTGATACACATGAGTTGCATGTGTTTCAAGGAAATGTAAGAACCACCTGCATATTTTTTTAAAGCTTATTTAAAAGAAGCTCTCAGTATCTTGCAAAGTAATTAGCTCGAAATACAATAGGTGGGTGCCCGCTCTCAATACATTGATTGATTACCGTCTCTTGCTTTTTAAGCTTTGGTTCGTGTGTATTTATGAACCATATGCTTTTGTTTGTGTATTTCCCATTGGTCTAATTTTTTCAATGTTCTGTGTTCTTTATTTGTTCGAGTTATTTATATTTTTGTGGTTTGTAATAGGCAGCAGTGCTGCAAGGAGGAGAAATGTATACTTAAACCAAGAATATCAGTTTCATATTGATTCCTTCTTCTGGTATGCAGGAGAGCAACTTCATATTTGTTATAATTATATTTACCGCAGAATTTTTCTTTGTATCATTGAATGTTTTTTTCCACTCATTACGCTCTTATTTATTGTTTCATAGGGCAACCTAATGTCACTTTTGGTATGAGTTCTAGCTTAGGATGCAATGAGCGAATCCACTTGGTATATACGCTTAATTCTCCTATGCTTCATGTCATCCCTAATTATTTAAATCATGAACAAATAAGTCACTTAATTGTCATGCAACACAATTTAAATAATTTGAAATAACAAATACTCATGCTAAAACATATAATCACCATCTAAGCATGCAAATCAATAAACATGGCAATCATATATAATAGCAAAAAGCACGAGGTACTGGATTTTAAATAAATTCACAAATCCTATGTATAGACAATTTAATACTCATGAATTCATTCAAGAAATACGATAGTCATGCTCATGAAAGAAGTAATACCTTATGTCAACGAGCACTAAATCAAGCAGTAGGTCCTTAGGTGCCAATAGCAAGATATTAGGTTCCAGGGAGTAGAGAGTGCTTCACAGAGTTGCTGGAAATGGAGTTATTTCCTCGTTCTTGACATCTTCTTATTATAATAAGAAATCAACCTCCTTCCACGAATGACAGCTTCATGAGAGAATAAATCCCTTGTCTTTCTTACAATCTGTAAAACAATATCTTTCTTGTACTGATCAAGTTCAGTGGTTGTTGGTTTAAGTCTTGGCAAGTCTAGAATTTTCCAAAATGCGCATATTCAAAAGATCCTTGACTTCCTTTTATTGCCATCATTCTTTAGCCTAACTAGTAGACCATGAAGAATTGCAACTTTCCAACAAACTCATCATATCACTAATCTGCATTCACTTAGCAATTATCTTGCACAAGTGACGTTAGTCCACATATAATATAATCATGGTATCACAGCACAGATAGTTGTATTGTGTGTGCCTTGTATCATGAGAGGTAATGATTTGAATACCAAATATGACTCTAGCAAATAGATATTTAAAATAATATGCTAGTCAGAAGTCATACCATGTCCGTGACGATCGTTAGGTCTTGGATAGAAACTCAATGAGAGCTGATGACAAAAGAGATATACAAATTCCGTTGGATCTGCAACTACAAAGTTCTTGAAATGTTGTATGAAGCTTCATCTTCTAGCTCACTGTAATATCCTGAACCCGAGTCTCGTCGATGGTGCTTTAGTTCAATCATGAAGGTCGTTGAGTCCCCTAAGATGTAGAGTCCTGAACTTGAAGATTCTGTTTCCATCATCTTCATGACCTTCTCCTTTGAAGTAACTCTAAGCAACCAAATTTGGCTTGTCCCTCGTAACAGAGCCAAAAACATCCAGTTGGAATCTAAATACCCGACAAGTACTAAGTACTGAATTGCCTTTAGGTCAGGGTATCAGAATCGGCACAACCTGCTTTACAACTTGATTAAGATCATATTGTTGTGCAATCACTCAATCTGGATCCCTTTAAGAGCTTCTGAATCTTCCTTAAGTTTTAATTTAGATTCAAACCCAAAGAAGCGACATCTTTTCACAATAGCTCTCCCGATCTTCACTTCACCATTAGGAACATTTAAGAACTAGAACCCGAGAATGATATTGACTTCAAACCCTTTGTCTAAGCAGATGCGTTCTTGATATGTCCTGTTCATATTCAATGTGGTGTTGATTTTGACTAGTGGATCCACCAAATGCTCCCCCTAAGCTGTTGTTGGGATCTCCTTAATAATCCTTATCCTTGCAAAGAGATTTTGCTTGGATCTGAATCATTATTAAACCAATACTATCACCTTTAACAGCTTGGAGCAAAGTGTCGTTCAATGTCCCATCTAGACTTACAATCACCTTCTATTGATCAATCACAATCACCCTCTAGATTGTAGACTTCATAGAGTAGCCGAGGAAAATATTCTTTGATCTTCAAATGCAAGACTTTCAAAGAGGCATTTTCCTCCAAACACATACCAAGAGCTAGTGTTTGCTTCTTATTGGCCACTGACAAGAATGGTGTCTTTCTGGATTGATCAATAATCAGGGTTCATCTTGATCAACCTTCATTTGTGACGTCTCGTCCTTCGAACACATACGAACAACACGAAAGAATATAGAGTAGTCAATGATCATCGCAAAAGATATTTGGATTTGTTTGCAGACATGACATTAGCTGATCCGTAGAAATCCATACGTATCATCTGAAGTGGCTCAGTAATGTTGATCATATCTTTGCTTCTGTACGATGCTCCTTCGACTTCCCTATTTTGACATAATCTATATCCTTCATCCAATAATGAATTCCAGATGAGGTAGTCCTCTCACCAATTCTCTTCTTACGAATAGAAAGAGCTCTTTATTTTGACATACACGTGCAAGAGCTTCAGATGCCATAGCTAACACTTATCTCATGAAGCTTCACTATCAAAACAGCTCACTCCATCTTCAATTGAAGTTCCATATTAGCTACGAGAAAAATTCACATCCTTCTTGATTTAAGATAAACACTATTCCATGAAATGATATAATGTCCTTTGTCAGAGAACCGTTTGATACTAGGAATTTCTGTGCTTTGACTCTTCCAAGAAAGATATTCTTCCATGATGACATTCCAGGAAAACAGGCATGTCCCGCAAGAGAATCTTTGTTGTCAGCTTTCAAAGATTATTGACGGAACTGCTCACACGATCACATTTGCTAAGATGGTACTTTTTGTGAATCATATGATTTCAGCTACTCAGCAAACAGAGTGCACCAAAAATCATATGAAACATATGTAACCTACAATCACAAATGAAAAGAGTTCTATGGTCCCCAATCATAACTGGGTCCGGATGGATTAGAGATTTTTCTTTAACAATGGTAACAACGGAAGCAACCTTAACATGCTAATTCTTATCTAGACATTGCCCTAATGTGATTCTCAAACATGCTTTTCTAAAATCAATGCAAGTACAAAGACATGCATTCATGACATGAAAATAAGCAGACATGATGTTGAATACACATGGGAAACAATCAAAGATAAGACAAGAGCAAGACAGTCAGTTATGCAATTCAGAAGATTCAGTACTCTCTACTTAAACCAATTAACACAAGTGCAACAGGTAGCAAGTAGAATTACATATATTCAATAATCTTCGAAAAGCATATGGATTAGACACAAGAAATTAATAATCACATTATCATTTCATACTAATCCCAATCTGTTGTTATATGACATTATGCTATCTCTATTACCTAAGTCAGTTTTAGATCTAACATGAAGTTCTAAAAGTTCTACTAACACAAGGTAGACATTCCATCATAGAACAAAATAAAATCCTTAAGAAACAATTCAGATTAGATAAGCAAATCTAATTGTACTAGGGAATCTGAAAGTAAGTGTTTTAACAAAGTTATACATGCTAGGATCATAACCCCTAAAACTAAGAGTTGTTTTCCAAAGGAAAGCTTCTAATATCACCATTGCAAATAATCAAATCCTAAATATTCATGCACATGTTAAGAATCTGCTAAAGTCACATGCACAAGATTATCATCAATCCTAGTTACCAGAATGGTGATCTAGCATACTAGTCCAATCATTATCTATTGTGATGCTATCATGCTTGTGCTTGTGTGTTAAACAATTCTACTCAGAGATTATAACATGCTTTGAATATAAAGAAATATGTATTGCATAGATAGAAAGAATTCATACCTGAGATGTGCGAATTGAGTCATCTTCAGAGAATGCTAGGATTGCCAGATAACCATAATCATCCTTCTCATCAGCAACTGATCCATCTCACACCTGTCCTAAAATAGCATAAGAACTTCTTGTGATGCTTCTTTCAAAACATCCACTTTAAATTCAGACAAGCCCTATCATCCTTGTTTGTCGAGGCTTCAATATATATAGCAACCCACCTTTGCTAAAGATACCAATCAATATTGTGTGTACTGACCAACTCAGTTTTCAAACAGCCTGTCGAACTGAACCCCGAAGAGTCTCCACTTGAAACCAATGGATTCCATCTGAATCTGACATGACTAAACCTCTCAGACAGTGTTATGCTAATCCTTGAAGTTCTGTCCTCACATTCTTCAAAAGTTTTAACTTTCGTCGACTTGAGCTTCCTCAAATTCAGCAGTTACAAACTCTTCTGTTCAATCCTAAGGTTCTGACATTAATGCACGAAACTGATTTGGCGCGGTAGTAATTCGATAATTATATCCTTAAACCTCCATAGTTCTCTGTCTTTGATCTCAGCTGATTCCAGATAGATTTAGCATTGGTACAATTCACTGAGTAATTGTATATCCCTGAATCACTGAGTTAGATTGAAATCCCTTGAAGATTCTTCTGTAAAAACTTCTCTTTTCCTACTACTAGTGGTGCCATTCAAAGTTGATATTCCGAGCCCTGGAAAGATGCTTCATTGCAGATGTAGCAAATTCCCATCCTGATCTGGTGATCTGATAATCAAGTCGGAGTAATTACTCAGATCAAGGCCTGAAGTACCTTCTTCAAAATCCACTGTTAGTAGTACCAAATTAGTCTTCAGTAGAATCTTCTTCGAATCACAATGAGCTTTGTCGAACATAGAAAACTGTTTCTAATAATCCTTTGAGAAATCAATTGGATTGGGTCATCAATGTACTTCCATTACCGGTTCTGAGAATCTGGTATTTGAAAGCCCGGTGTTTGACTTGTAATCTGTCAGCCTGATCTGTCTCAACTAAATGTCAATCTGATTTGTCTTGGAGTAGAATAATTAAAAAGGTTACGGGACACTTGATTATTTAAACTAAGTTTAAATTATAGAGAAAATAAATTTAAAAATAAGTTTTAAAAGATGAAAGAAAATAAAGTATAAAATAAACTTAGTTAAATCTATAAAGTAAATTTAATTATATTTAAAAAATAAATTCAAATAAATTCATAATAAACTGAATAAGTTTGGAACAAATTTATTTCAAATTCATTTAGTATATATATTAAAATTTATTAGATAAATTTAATTTTTGAAAATATACAAGTGTCTCGTCTCCAATTAAATCATAGCTTCCAGAACAAATCAAACTGAACCCTTGAACTTGAACTTATAACCATAATCAGTTAAATCCTCTTAAATTTATATATTATATTTTAACTTAAATTTAAATCATAAACTATAAAAATTTAAATAATAAATTTATAAAATTTATGATAAACTTCATAAAGTCTAAGAGTAAACTTTACAAGTCTAAAATAAATTTGAACAAATTTATTAAATGAATTTGATAAGGTTTATAAAACAAATTTAATTAAGTTCATAAAATAAATTTAATTTATTTATAATAAACTCAATTAATAAGTTTAAAATAAATTAAATCAAATTTATAAAATAAACTTATTAAAATTTAAAATATAAATTTATAAGTCCTAGTCCAAAGTTCAGTATCCAACAGATAATCTTTGCTTAGGCCTACGGACAAATTCAGCAACACAAACCGGAAGAACATTTCCCCTAATCAAATATCAAAAGCTAGGTTCTTGATTTTCCGTACGATAAGGATCCTGATTTGTATATCAATCAACCTGGCTCTGATACCAATTGTTAGGTCCAAAGTATCGTAGAAGGGGGGGTTGAATACGATACTTACTACAATTTAAAATTCTTTTGAATCTTGCGGATAAATAAATTGCAGTCCTGTAATGGGTTTCGTGTTCCGGATATATATCGGGTCGGTTTATGAGGATATGAAAATATTAAACCAACACACAATATTTTCCAAGGTATATCTGTATATTGATAAATACCTCGAAGGTGCTATAAATCCAAACCCGAAGGTTGGCTACAATGACTATTGATACAAACACTACAACCCCTAGCTTCTAAAAATATATTACTTTTGGTGTGCTAAGCTAAGGGGTTGTGTGGAGAGAGTTTGTACAAAATGTGTCAAGAGTGTGTTACAATTGTGAGAACACACATGGGGTATTTATAGGCTTTTCATAAACTAACCATGGTTAACTATATAGTCTTCTGGCGCCACTTCATCTTTTCTTTGTTCCTGTTAGTGCAAGTGGCGCTTGTATGTTCTCCCTGTACTACAGTGTAGAACTTGCCTTGGCCAATATTACCTTAATAATCAAAGTTGCGCTCCACAATGATTCTCATGTGGTGCCACTCTGATTTGTTTGCCTTAGTTTCTACAGCCTTTAAATCAACTGGCGCCTACAAGATACACACATGTATCACTGAAGTCGCAGCATGCTTACCAGCGCAACATGTGATTTTACATGATTAGCCTTGCTCCTTTTATCAGTATCATAGCATGCACCATTATGGACAATACAGTAATCATCCAACTTGCGCTCAATATCCTTCAGATGGCAGTTGACACACCAGGTTAATAATAATCTCAACCGTAGCGCCATATGTGTATATTCCATTTTATCCTTGCGCTGCAGGCTGGTTTATGGTGTCCACTCTTCTTCTTCATGTGCAGCAAGTTGCGCTACAATTTCCACTGTAGGCACTGAAGTCTGCCTTAGCAGAATTTGCAGGACATGCAAGCTTTTAACTTGCGCCACAGCAAGGTCTTCATGTTATCTCTCCGTGCTAGCTGTGCATTCCTTGAAACCCTAGGACACATGACATCACATGCACATGCAAACCCTAGGTTGTAGTAGACACCTGACATCATCCTAATATGCATGTATATAATATATAATATAATATATTATGTTGTGTTTATATTAATAAATAAAAATATATATAAATATATACACACATATATATTTTATTTATATGAACATATAATAATATATGTACATATATTTAAATATATTTTCATATATTTAAATATATATAATATATAATTATGTGTAAATACAAATATAAATATATATTAATATATATAGAGATATATATAGTTATTTATAAATATAAATATAAACATAAATATATAAAGAAAAGTATATATAAATATATACATATATATAATATTTATATAAACATATAGTAATATATATACATATATTTAAATATATTCTCATATATTTAAATATATAATATACATATAACTATGTGTAAATATAAATATAAATATATATATAAAGATATATATAGCTCTCTATAAATATAAATATATTTATGCACATAATATATATATATATATATATATATATATATATATATATATATATATATACACTTAATTATATAAACACTACAACAAATATGGCATTAGACAACACTGATCAGACAACGCACGGTGAAAAAAGCGTTGTTTGGAAAAAAGACACAACACTTTCTTTTCGTCCTCGAAAAACTATTGTCTAACACCTACGACCTACAACCAGGCCCCGGTCCAGACGGAGGGCAACCAGGGCGACCGCCCAGGGCCCAAAAAGTTTAGGGGCCCAAATTTTTTATAATTTATGTATTATTATTAGTATATATAAGCCTATTCTTTCCTAAGTGACTACGTTCGTAACTAAATTAATGGTACTATCAATCATGCACTAACAGATAATGTCATCAAACATCTGTTTAATCTTCCAATTTTACATCCAGTACACTTTATTGTTTTATAATTATTTTCTTATGGAAGTTGACTAAAATTTGAGTTTACGTTACTATAAGGTCATATTTTATCAAATTTAGTGAAGTAAAAAAAAATTAGGGTCCATTTTCTTCTTTCGCCCCAGGGCCATCAAAAGGTATGGAACGGCCCTGCCTACAACGGTTAAAAAACTGTTGTCTAGTAAATTCAATCAGACAACGGTATCTTAACTATGGTATTGTGTAATGATGCATATTAGACAACTGTTTTCAGAGCTGATGTGTGAAGAAACTTCAGACAATAGTTCAAGAAACCGTTGTTGTAATTAGACAAGTGTTTTATTTTTTGTGTTGTTTACGAGCACTTCAAACAAGGGTTTTATATAGTGTTGTGTGACTGGAAAGCTAACATACAAGTGTTTTTGTTAGCATCGTAACATGGCTTTATAGACAAGCCTCTACTAACTAATAAAATGTTGTATAACTGAATGAATTTTAAGAAAATAAATGTACATAAGAGATTCCAAAGATTCAAAAGTCCTAACCAAAGTTATAACAAAATAATCAATTTCTTGATAGTCATAGGTTTTTCTTGCATTAGATCAAGCATTGATCACGGAAATGCGAATTTTTAACTCATTAAAATGAAAATTTATTATACAACGGTTTCCTTCCCATAAACCATTGTCTACACTACTTTTATACAACGGATTTTTCGTGAAGCGTTGTTTAAACCTAATTTAGACAATGGATTCTCTAACAACAGTATTACTTTCGTAACAGTTGTGTCATTTTCAATGATACAACATACGTACGTATAAAAACCATTGTCTCTTACACACTACAAGACAAAAAATACCTTTTTACAAGAAGACAAAATTTACAATTGACTAGTATTGTTAAAAAAACATACAAAATAAATATAAAAAAATTTGAATTTTTTTATACATGACTAATTTTGTTGGTTCTCGACATCCGTACGGTTAGATCATCAAAATAAATATTTATAAATTAATACAGAGCTAATCGTATACTCCCTCCGTCCCCCTGAGTAGTATACATTGGGGGACGGGGACGCGGCACGGACTTTAATGCTCCTGAAAAATGTAGTTGTGTAATTTATTTTTAAATTTTTCTTTTTCTGAATTAAAGTTTGGATGTTATATTTTTATTCAGAAAAAGAAAATCTCAAAAATAAGTTACGGAACTATATTTTATAAGAGCATTGAAATGCGTGTCGAGCAGTTGAAAAGAAAAGTATACAATTAAATGGGACAGAGGGAGTACATAACAAAGATTCTATCCAGTACTTTCCAAATTGTAAACATAAAACATATACTTATACTTACGTTCGAACTACAAAATTGTCTTGGTATTACAAATGAACAATACATATTTGCATATATGCATAATATAAATATATATTCTATTACAAATAGTTGAAAAACAATAAATGATTAAGGAAATGCGAATTTTTAACTCATAAAAATGAAAATATATTATACAACGGTTTTCTTCCAATAAACCGTTGTCTACACTACTTATATACAACGGTTTTTCCCTGAAGCGTAGTTTGAGCCTAATTTAGACAATAGATTCTCTTACAACGGTATAAATTGCGTAAACAGTTGTGTCATTTTCAATGATACAACAGAGTTACGTACAAAACTGTTGTCTGTTACACACTACAAGACAAAATATACCTTTTTACAGTAAGACAAAATTTACGTTTGACTATTATTGTTAAAAAAAACATACAAAATAAACATAAAAAATTTTAATTTTGTTTATACATGACTAATATTGTTAGTTCTCGACATCCGTACGGTTAGATCATCGAAAAAAATATTTAAAAATTAATATAGAGCTAATCATATACATAACAAAGATTCTATCCAGTACTTTCTAAATAGTAAACATAAAACACTTACTAATACTTCAAAATTATCTTCTTAGTACAAATGAATAATACAAATTTGGACATATGCATAATATAAATATACTTTTTAGATAAAAAGTACAAAAATAAGAATTGATCAAAGATACCAGAATATTTAACTCTTAAAAAGATATAAATAAATATTGAAAATTTTTTTTAAAAAAAATATACATGAGTAGTATTGATAGATATTATGATCCGTATGTTTGGATCATCGAAAAATAATATTTCGAAATTAATAACGGATTAACCTTATAGATAACAAAACTTTTATTTAGTATATTCTATATCGTAAACATAAAATATATACTAATACTCACGTTTAAACCACAAAAATATCTTCTTACAAATGAACAATACCAATGTTTATATTTTATTCACACAGAGTACGAAAATGAAATGCATCGAGAAAATGAGAATTTTTAACTTTTAAAGAATTATTTTTTTTATTAAATAGTTATATTTTTACTATATTTTGTTAAGAAGATTTACAAGATTAAATTTTAATTTTTTGAAGATTTTCACAAATAATTAAAATAATTAGATATTAACATCAATAGATTTATTTATTTATTTAATATGAAATTTTTGTAATCAACTATGAATATATAATTTTGAAAAATTTCATTTATTCATAATTCAACTACATGGATATTACAATACAATTATCTTGTTATTTATATTATAGTTATTTTTATCTCACGGGATCAACTAATTTCATTTCTCCCTAACTAAAATTTTCGGTTCCCCCTTTACTTCTTTATCCAAATTTTCATTCCCCCCCTTATTTTGACCTAGAGATTCTCTCTTCTTCTACATCTATCTCTTCCTCTTCTTCTGTTTTGTGACCCCTAGTCTCGCCGCTATTGCTTTGTTGAATAACAGAACATCTCGCCACCCTCCTCTGCACTCACTCCCCCTCTCTCCGTCTCTATCTCATTTTCTACAAAGTTTACTCAGATCTGTTCTGTCGGCGGTGACCCCAAAGGTCGTTGAGGTTTTTGAGGCCGGCGTTGACCTTATGAAGAGGTAAACAAATGGTTTTTACTGTGTAATTATGCTTGACTTTGGGGATAAAGTTTGAATCTATTTGAGATTTTTGTTTGTGTGTGATTTTAGTAGCAGTTGTGTTTATTAGAGTGAACATAGTGATGGATCTTGTCTGGATCTTGGTTTTTTGGGATAACATTTGTGCCTTGATTTTAATCTGTGTGTTTGAAGAGAGTAGATTTTATTAATTTAATTTCAGTTTTGGCTGATGAAGTTTGTTAATTTCTGGATATACATGCTTCTTCATCAATTAAATAAATATCTCTGCACCACAAGCTGATGGAAGAGGTGCTATATATACTGGCAATGATGCGTGCTTTACAACAGGTAATAGCTTTAAATTAATAGTCATCAGATTAGTCCTGGTTGCTAATTGGCCATTCATTGATTACATGAGGCATAAAAATAATACTGCTGATGGCTTAATAAAAAAAACCCCTCATATGCATATGCAGTGGGGGTTAACTTCAACCACCTGAAAATTTGTATTGTAAGTGCTAATATGTTCATTAAATATTGATTTGGAACACAAATTTTGTTAAGTTCAGTTGTTTATGAAGGATGTTATATTATGTACTATATTCAAGTTTAAGTTGCTCTTTTTTCCAACTCGTCTAATTAGGTGATATGGTAGAAGCCAAAGCAATTAAATCTGTGTTTTCAAATTGTGTGGCTTCTGGTGACCTAGCCTTGTCCTCAACCAAGGTATTTCCACTGTAGTAGTGTTTCACTCAACTTATGGGTTTACTTTATATATTCTTGATCAGCCTAAATTTATTATCGTGTTATTGTCATGCACTATTATACATTTATACTTCATCATATCTTACCTTCCATCAAATTATAGTGTCCAAATGATGAGTCAAATTAGTAGTGCTGCTTCACCGTGGAGAGTACATACATGAGCATAGTAACATTTTGGGAAGAATTATATGTGTAGCTCTGCATGTTCTGGTTTTTTTCATCTTTTATCGTTTATGTTATTAAGTCTAATATACCATTGCTCAGGGTGCTATCGGTCATCTCCTTTGAGCAGCTGGAGTGTGGAAGCAATTTTTACAATTCTGGCCATCCACCACATAAGTTATATTTCAATTTTATATGGATCCATCCATATCAAGAATAAATTATCAGCTAGCTCCATATGTATACGTCAGTAATTATTTGTTATTTGAAGAGGCAATTTTACCTACTATATGATGCACACAGCAAGTGCCTGCAATAGAAAATATAACAAAAAGAACAAAAAACCTTTAGATGAATATTATGTGTTTGCACTTGGATATTCGATATCTACCTATTCATAATGTCATTTGGTCCCTTGTTTTTTTACCTATTTTGTTACAGGGGATTGCTCCTCTAAACTTCAATCTCAGTAAACAAGATCCCATATTTAGTGATGCTGCTCTAGGACGAAATCCTTTGACAATTAGTGAATCAGTAACCACTGTTCGTGATATGGCACTTCTACTTTACCAAGCACAGCAACAGCTACACTATGAAAGTGCAACCATGATTATGAGACTGAAATCCAAAATGCAGGACTTGGAAGAACAATTGAGTTATGTGAATGCACTTATGTGGCTGTCCTTGAATAGCCCCAAGACTCTAACACTAGGAGTTATTATTTTTCTGGCAACAATGATGAAGGTAAAACTCCAACAAGGTGCTCATTTTGCGAGGCTCTTTTTGTCGGCTTCTATCTACTTTGTACAGGCTCTGTCAGTTGTGTGAAACATTTAAAGATTTTAAATTTTTGTATGTGGTTGTATATATGTTGTTACTATAGTTGGCAATGAAAGCTTTTGTTACTAATTAATTTATGGCTTCTTAATTATATTCTCCAGCATAGTTTAATTAGATTATGTAAAACCATTGTTTGTCATAACTAAACACAAAAGGAAAAGAAAAAGAAAAGTTGTCTCAAAACCTACAAACAACACAATTTTAAAAATAAAATTATTGTCTAAGACATGAACAAATAAGTAAACAATAGAAGTAAACCCGTTGTCTAAATCTATATTCTTATAGCATTTGTGGAACAAAAACCATTGTATAAGAGTTTTCATACAACTGTCAAGATAAAATATTGTTAGAAGGGTTCTCACACAAGTGTTTTTGTGCTCTGAAACTGTTGTACTAGAGAGATAAAAACGAGCATCTTTACTCCAAATTTCGTTGTATGATCCTCTTGCAAACAAGTCTAGCTAACTATAAAAACAGTTGTGGATAGTCTTATTTAACAACACAAATTTGGAAAATGACTATTGTTATGAGATGTTTATAACAACATTTTTATTTAGGAATTCCGTTGTTGTTTCCGGGTGTTGCACAACATTTGGTTTAACGTAAACCATCGTGTTGAGCACTGTCACACAACGGTTTGCCCGTTGTCTGATATGCATATCAGACGGCGTCTCGATAGACCACGGTTTTCCGTGGTTTCAGACAACGGGCAAAAACCGTTGTCTGATGCTGTTTTTGTTGTAGTGAAATGTTTATGTAAAATATATATATACATATACTATATACATATATATTTATTTAAATATATATATACATATAAATATACATATACATATGTTTAAAAACATATATACACATATATTATATATATTATATTTAATTAAATATACATATATACATATATATTTGTACATATACAAATATATAAGTGCACACATATCTAGAAATGTCACTTCCCCGTATAGATCTGTGTGGAAGCTTTGACATATGGCATTTGAGTAGAAACTTTGGCATAGCTGGCATTTGACTTGGCTTGGCTTTCGAACAAATGACATATAAATACTTTGCAAAGCTCCGTACGTGCTGACGCTTAGTGCACTGGTTTGGTTCACAACACTACAAGGAAAACAGCATCAGACAACGGTTTTTGCCCGTTGTCTGAGACCTCAGAAAACCGTGGTCTATCGAGACGCCGTCTGATATACATATCAGACAACGGGCGAACGGTTGTGTGATAGTGCGCAACACAATGGTTTACGCTAAATAAAATGTTGTGCAACACCCAGAAACAACAACGTTACTCTTAAAAAGGAGTGTTGTTATAAACGCTTCTTAACAATAGTCGTTTTACAAATTTGTGTTGTTAGTAAGACTATCCACAACAGTTTTAATAGTTAGCTAGACTTGTTGGTAAGAGGATCATACAACGAAATTTGAAGTAGAGATGCTCGTGTTTTACTCTGTATCACAACGGATTAAGAGCACAAGAACACTTGTATAAGGACCCTTCTAACAATATTTTAACTTTTGCGGCAGTTGTGCAAAAACTCTTGTACAATGATTTTTGTTCTACAAATGCTTGAAGAATATCCATTTAGACAATGGTTTTAGCTCTATTATTAACTTGTTTGTATGTCTCTTATACAACAATTTTATTTTTCAAATTACATTGTTTGTAGACTTTCACACAACGGTTTTCTTTTCTTTTTCTTTTGTGTTTGGTTATTTCATACAATCGTTTTCTTTCTGCCAACTTGTTGTCTTTTAAATATTTGGACAACTGTTTCTATTTCATTACTCTTGTAAATCATTTGTTTGGACAATAATTTTGTAATAAGAAATTAACAAGCTAGGCTAGAAAATGTAATTAACAATTCAAAAAATCGTAAACAAAAGTTATCATTCCAAACTAATAAACACCATTACAGCCAACCAAATATATCATCAAATATCCACCAATATGTCCCGTGAGGATGACAAATCCCAAATATCTAAATAACCTAAAGATATACAATAAACAAAACATAAATTAATCTATCTTTAATTGCAACGTCACTGAAAATTAATCAACTTGGCCTTGTATATGAGTCAATATGTGTTTCTATAGTTGTGAACTCCATCATTAGGTGCCTTGGTGGTGCAGTAATGAAATCTAGAGTTCATCGGTGACTTGGCAGATTGCTGGCAGGATTCTTCATTCGGAAGGCAGCATGACAGCTGCACTCTGTGCACTAAAGCATGTTGCTTAAATATGCAGTTAACATATTTGCATGTAGTTTAAGATTAAACTTGATAATAAACCATATACATGCAAATAAATGAATATAACAATGCCGAAACATCACAATTTAATTTTAGAGTTAATGATACTATGCTCTATAAGTTTTATGAATTAGAATATTGGTACCGTAGTGTGTTTATTACAGAGCATTATATATATTCTAACGATGTCCATCGAAAACACCTAGCATGATAAATTGAACTATTGAAGTTTCTGGATACACCAATAGTAACAAGTACTTTGCCTCATTGAGAACAACATCTGGTAACTCTAGTTTGACAAGGTACCATTGATTTACATGGTGAAGAAGACTACCTGGTTTCTATGGTTGACCAGACACCATAAATTTACATGATAGTACATTAGCAGGAAACTGATCTACAGAACTAAAGGAACATTAACTAACTGACTAAATTGTTTCAGCAAACATGATATCTCAGACTAGAAAAGTAGCTAAAGTTGGACCTGCATACCTCACCATGAGGGCGAGGAATCATTATGGCGCTTGATATTTTATCTTCAATGATGTCCAAGGTTCCACTTTTGTCTTCAGATGCCTTTATAAATGTCACGGAGCTAATATAAACAAAGATACAATCACATTAAGGACATAAATTTTCCATATGGTAGAGTTATTCTTAGTCACATGCCAAAATAACTAAATCCATATATAATTGATTTTTTGATAAATTTACGTGACCAAGGGTTTCCTCCAAGCTGATGCACAAGGTACTCAACTTGTAGATCTAGGAAATATAATAGACTTGAGAAGATACTGCATGCCAACTGCCAAGTATGTGCATATGTCTGATCCACATTAGTTGGAGCACAACTGAATATTATTATATGTACCTTGTGCTAACTCCTTTAAAGTAGACTTGCCTTTGCTATATTAATTTGCTTTCACACAGTTCTGGCATTGAAAAACTAGGGAAGGATAACACGAGGTTTCCAACTTAGAATCTACACAAGTACAAGGCCACAAGCAAAAATGTTCAAAAGAGAACGAGCATGAACCTAAAACATAAAGAATTACGTCAGTAGAAATCACATAAAAAACAATAAATTTGCCACACAAAAAGACTTGTAAGCAACATAAAAATATACAAGAAATAGGTTATCCATATCCTTTCTGGCCTATTAATCATTAATAGGATACTGATAGATAATATGTAAATCGATGATAAAGTTGGTATTTTCAGTCCCCTTCCCAAAAGCTTTCTACTTATAAAAGAAGTAATGACCATATATCATATATACTAGCTTAAAAGTTACCTCGCCTCCATCTTTACTGCTAGCTTCTGTTGTAGTACAATAATGGAGACAGACACAGTTAGTCTTAAAACGGGTTCCGTTCTTAGAAGAAACATGCAAGGCAGAGTCTTTTACTCTTTTTAAGGATAATAAACTACCAAGTAAGGTACAAAGGAACAAAATCTATAATTTAATCCCAAACTGTGGTCACAATACATTCACTAAGAGAGTAAGTGTATATATGTGAATTTAAGAAGCTATTGACAGAGTATCACAGAGTTGCAGTTGACAACTCCTTAGATATGTAACTAAAAACACATATGGGCCTTTAAAAAAAACCAATTCGGGACATATAACAGTTACAAAGGAAATTAGAGAACAATGGTATAATGGAAGACCTGAAAAGGAAGATGAGTCAACGAATCTTCTCCTGTCTCACCATGTGACAATGGATTAAACTCTCTGTTCTCCTCCAGCACTTTCAATTCTAGTGACCTCGATTTTGGGTGTAATCCAGTTGATACCTCCTGCATATATTAAAAATCAATCACGTCTTTTCTATTTCGCTTAACAACTAGCTAACACTCTCCATTGATCTCTCCACATAATACATACCCAGAAACATCCGCATATAAATATATGTATGAAAACGTAATACAATCTGACCCCTATCTTGCTACCCTGATCTGCGACCCCCAATCCTCTCTTAGATTAACAGTGGCGACGTCGCCACGACCCTCAAACACACACAATCTCAAGCCTCCATTAACCGCCCTGCAACCTTATTTTACTACCCCGATCTACGACCCCCAATTGTTGACCCTCGTAGCATCTGCCGCCCTTCCACCCACTCCGGCGACCTCCCTCAAACGAATCGATTGAACTAAATGGATATGAACACTAACTTTCTTTTCCCCCAATTCCTTTTCTCCACCGCCTATGTAGTTTCTAGTTTTGGTTTTGGGGGGAAATTTGCCGCTCTCGCTTTTACAGTAGTTGACACATATATAGTAATTGTTTTTAATTTTTATATTAATCATTAAAACATTTTTTGTGTCAAAAAAATAATTAAAACTATTTTAATTTAAATAATTTATTAAAAAACAATTAGAAATATGTGTAATATAATTAAAATTTATATTACTTAAATTCACACACACACACACACACATATTGGAATATAATTGAAATTTTAAAAAAAATAGTTGTATTTTGTCAATATACATAATTATTATTTATATATTGAATATTATATATAATTATTACCTAATATTGTATATATTGACATAAAATATTATTAAATTTTGTATTAATAACTAGATTATGTATGATATTGTTTCTTTTGTGCATATTAAAATAAGTATCCGCCCAAATTTAATATGTAATCATCTATGTTTCATATATACATTATATTTAATAATTATAAATAAAAATTATCTCTATTGTAACATTTATGTACTCTTTGTCTTAACAAATATATTTATTATTATGTATATATGCAAATATTATGTGGTTTAGTATGTGTTTTATGTTTGCAATTGGGAAAGTACCGAATAGAATTTTTGTTATGTATACGATTAGTTCTGTATTAATTTATAAATATTTGTTTTGATTATCTGACCGTACTGATGTCGAGAACTAACAATATTAGTCATGTATAAAAAAAATCAAATTTTTTTATGTTTAGTTTATATGTTTTTTTAACAATGCTAGTCAAATATAAATTTTGTCTTATTATAAAAAGTTAATTTTTGTCCTGTAGTATATAATAGACAACGGTTTTTATACGCATCTATGTTGTATCATTCAAAATGATACAACTGTTACCAAAATTATGCCGTTGAAGAGACTCTGTTGTCTAAAATACACTAAAACAACGCTTCGGGAAAAACCAGTTGTATAAAAATAGTGTAGACAACGGTTTATGAGAAGGAAACCGTTGAATAATAAATTTACATTTTTAAGAGTTAAAAATTCGCATTTCCTTGATCAATTCTTGTTTTTGTACTCTTTGTATTAAAATATATATTTACATTATTCATATATGCAAATATTTATTGTTCATTTGTACTACCAAGATAATTTTGTTGTTCAGACATAAGTATTAGTATGTGTTTTATGTTTGGAATTTAGAAAGTAGTGGATGGAATCTTTGTTATGTATACAATTAGCTATATATTAATTTATAAATATTGATTTTGATGATCTAACCGTACAGATGTCGATAACTAACAATATTAGTCATATATTAAAAAAATCAAATTTTTTTATGTTTAGTTTGTATGTTTTTTTAACAATACTAGTCAAACATAAATTTTGTCTTATTATAAAAAGTTATTTTTTGTCCTGTAGTGTTTGATAGACAACGGTTTTTATACGCACCTATGTTGTATCATTGAAAATGACACAACTGTTACGAAAGTTATGGCGTTGTATGAGACTCTGTTGTCTGAAATAGGCTAAAACAACGCTTCGGGGGAAACACGTTGTATAAAAGTAGTGTAGACAATGGTTTATGGGAAGGAAACCGTTGTATAATAAATTTACATTTTTAAGAGTTAAAAATTCGCATTTCCTTGATCAATTCTTGTTTTTGTACTCTTTGTATTAAAATATGTATTTATATTATTCATATATGAAAATATTTATTGTTCATTTGTACTACCAAGATAATTTTGTAGTTTAGACATGAGTATTAGTATGTGTTTTATGTTTGCAATTTGGAAGTACCAAATGGAATCTTTGTTATGTATACAATTAGCTCTATATTAATTTATAAATATTGATTTTGATGATCTAACCGTACAAATGTCGAGAACTAACAATATTAGTCATGTATTAAAAAAATCAAAAAAATTTATGTTTATTTTGTATGTTTTTTTAACAATACTAATCAAACATAAATTTTGTCTTATTGTAAAAAGGTATTTTTTGTCCTGTAGTGCAGACAACATTTTTTGGGAGGGAAACCATTGTATAATAAATTTTCATTTTTATGAGTTAAAAATTCGTATTTCCTTGATCTTATGCAAGAAAAACCTATGACTATCAAGAAATTGATTATTTTATTATAACTTTGGTTAGGACTTGAATCTTTGCACTCTCTTATGTACATTTATTTTCATAAAATTTATTCAGTCAGACAACATTTTATTAGTTAGAACAGGCTTGTCTATAAGGCCATGATACGACGCAAACAAAAACACTTGTGTTAGGTCCTGGAACGATTGTAGGAGGGGGGGGGGGGGTTGAATACAATCGTCACTTAAAAATAATCGCGGCGGAATAATCTGATTGAATATAAAATTGTTAATCAGATTTAAATTAATTAATATAACAATGTGGAAGTCGTTATATAATTAATATGGTTCGTTTTAATGTCCACTAGTTCGTAGAATAAATTTGACAGAAAGTATTCTAACTCAGCGGAACAAAACAACCGAATGATCAAAGCACAGTAAACTGCGGATTTAACAAATAGCAAGTTTAGCACAACTTGAAAGCTTTACAATACTTTGAACAAGAACAAATGAATGAGGGAGAGCCATATTTATAGGCAAAACCCTTGAACTAGTAAGACAATGGTGGCAAAGACAATCCCTAGCTTGCTAAGACAATTTGGCACTTTGTCTTGCTATTTTAGACCTTGTAAGACAATTAAATTAATTGTCTACAACTAGTAAGACAATGAAATCCGTGGGCAAGACAATCTAGGGGTCGGTAAGACAATTGAGAAGTGCGGTAAGACAATCTGGGAGATTGTCTTACTGTTCTACAATCGGTAAGACAATGTCAATAGGCGGTAAGACAATCTGGATGATTGTCTTGCCGCATTGTGAGAGTGGAACAGGCGGTAAGACAATCTGGGGGATTGTCTTGCCGCATTAGAAGAGGGCAACAGGCGGTAAGACAATCCTTTGGATTGTCTTACCTTGCTTAAAAACAGCAAGACAATCCACTGGATTGTCTTACCTTGCTTGTTTTAGCAAGACAATGCCTTAGATTGTCTTTCCTTGTAGTTTAACACTTAGACAATCAATTAGATTGTCTTTCCTTCTTGTTTTTCAACTAGACAATCAAATAGATTGTCTTTCCTTGTTGTTTTTCAACTAGACAATCAAATAGATTGTCTTTCCTTGTGTAATTCAAGTAGACAATCCATTTTCCCTTTAATTAATTAACCAATTAATATTCACTTAATTATTTTAAATGCATAGATTCATAAATTAAATTAATTCGAGATAGAATTAATTTAATAAATAAATTACACATCCAATATAATTATTTAGAGAAGTGAAACAAATAATTAGATAATTAATTATCCTTCTCCTTCTTCAGTAGAGTCTTCAGTCTTCTTTAAACAATTATGATCTTCGACTTGATTGAACGACCACTTTCTCTTGACTCAGAATATTTAACCGGATGAGCTGATACACAAATATACTGTCTGGTTCATCTGTAACTAGCTGAATTAAATATTCCTTGTCAATTAAACAATTAGGCGGTGGCTTGTTCGTCGATTCTTCGTCTTCTTAGTTCATCTTCATTTGTTGACACAATATGGAATCTTCTGAATAAATAAAGTATTTAAACTTTATACCTTCTGATCTTCTGGACGTGCTACAAAAGATTATTTGTACACTGAGGCTTGATCATATTAATGAACTTCTTCCAGTGGTTTGCAGCAGCATCCTGAAATTCTTCTGACATAAAATCTTCAATAAATCATTTGACGTTCTTCGTACGGATTCCGGATAACAGTACTTGCTATTTACTTGCTTTCTTATCAGAGTTGAGTTGATTCCTCTTAAATACAAATAGGCTAAACATATGCCTTTCAATCTCCCCCTATTTGTTTGTTAACATAACATGCAAATTATCGAGAGGATAACTCAACTAACTGATAAGACAAAGGATTAAACATGGAAAGATAAATAGCAAAAGTTTCTGGTATTCATTAGACATTGACCAGAATTCATTTTTCTTCAGACAGCTACTTCTTCTGAAATGCCTTTCAATCACTTAAGACCTTTCAATCTCTCCAAGGCCTTGCAATCTCCTTCCAAGATTGAACATGTAATTCTCCCTTAATCTTCCCCCACATAGGTTCCTCCTTAGATGATAGATTAGAACATGAATATTCTCCACCTAAGTGAGGCATTGAACATTCTCCCCTTAAGATCATGGATCATAGAATATTCTCCCCCTCAGAGTTCCTCAGAGTTCTGTCAATATTTCTCCCCCTTAGTTGAGGAATCCTCAATTGTTATCAATAATGATACCAACTGATTAGATAAGACATTGAATGACAGAATCCATTATGAAGAAGACAGGGCTTCGTAGAAGGTGCATTCAGCAGAAAAGTAACCATAGTAAGCATCCACTTAGATAAAACATATTAGATACCAATTTTGAATAATACGGTTTAAATGTGGTAAAGAGTGGGTGTCTCACTAAAACATTCTGCAGGTGTATCACTCGACACTCAAAATATCTCTCAGTTTATGGGTAAGGGTGTCACTCACAAGTACTGTAAGTGTTTCACTCCACACAAATCCTGAGCTTCCATAGATGGTGTGATGTACCTGCAATTAAGATCACCTTAGCCTCCTCATGGAAGGTCATTGGTGGTGCAATGAGAGTTCATAATTCCCAGTCCTCGTTAGACTCGTCGGATAAATCCAAGTCATAGTCCACAAGTTGCCAACTACTTTCAGAGAGTAGTAAATCCTTTAAAGGATCCAGAGTTTGATTCTGGTAGGGTAGACAATAGGCCTTTCAATGGCATGAAACCTATGTTTCCCTCAGATACCTGTTAAGGCACTTGATCCTTAGAAGAATCCTCTACCAGAGTAGATTGCCTTTCACCTTCAAGGGTGAAAGATCCCTTATGGGATCCGGAAATGTTCCTTCCGGGAGGGTAGACAAGGACGTTTTAGATGGCAACGTGTCCAAGTTTCCCTCGGATGCCTATGAAGGCACTTGGTTCAATAAAGAACCAGCAATTCCAATGTCTATCCCTGATATGGACGACAAAGTTATTGCAACCGTCAATTACTTGAATATTTACCAACCACAGAAATATTCACAATATTAGTATTCACAACATAGATACCAATAAGAAATACTTTACAAGCATGCAACAAAATTAAAAAGAAATAAAAATAAAAATAAAACTATTTACGAGAGCTCATGTCATGTTGAACATTCCAAGTTCACAAACCAATCTTGAGAAAGTGGATTCATCAAGTGGTTTAGTGAAGATGTCAGCAATCTGATCAGCCGATGATACAAAGTGTAACATCATAGTTCCATTCATGACATGTTCTCTAATAAAATGATACCTTATGTCAATGTGCTTGGTTCTAGAATGTTGTACAGGATTGTTGGAAATGGCTATCGCACTTGTATTAACACAAAATATAGGAATTTTGTTGAAAACAAGTCCATAGTCATTAAGCTGATTCCTAATCCACACGATTTGAGCACAACAACTACCTCCCGCAATATATTCTGCTTCGACTGTCGAGGTAGATACTGAGTGTTGTTTCTTGCTGTACCAGGAAACCAACCGTCGTCCTAGAAACTGACAGCTTCCAGAAGTGCTTTTCCTGTCTATCCTGCGTCCTGCATAATCAGAATCTGTATAGCCTGTTAGGTCAAAACCAGTATTCTTAGGGTACCAGATACCTAAAAATAGGTGTACCCTTAAGATATCTAAAAATTCTTTTAACAACTATAAGATGTGACTCTTTAGGATCACTTTAGAACCTTGCACATAAATATGTTGCAAACATTATATTAAGTCTACTTGCAGTGAGATAGAGTAATGAGCCGATCATACCTCTATAGCTTGAAATATCAACTTTCTTACCAAATTTGTCCTGGTCAAGCTTAGTGGGAGTGGCCATGGGTGTCTTTGCCGGTGAAGAGTCTTCTAGAAGAGCTCTGACATATTTTGATTGGCAAATGAAGATCCCATCATCTTTCGGACTTACTTGAAGACCAAGAAAGAATGACAGTTCACCCATCATACTCATCACGTAGTTACTCTGCATCAACTTAGCAAATCTCTTGCCCAAGTTATTGTTAGTAGAACAAAATATAATATCATCAACATATACTTGAATAAATATCATATTATTTTCATGCAATTTGTAAAAGAGAGTTTTGTCTATGACACCTCTAGTGAAATTGTTTTCAATTAAAAACTCAGAGAGAGTGTCATACCATGTCCTTGGTGACTGCTTGAGCCCATAGACAGCTTTGAATAAGAAGTAAACAAAATCAGCAAATTCTGGATTTTCAAAGCCAGGGGGCTGTTCCAGATATACTTCTTCTTCTAGCTTTCCATTCAGAAATGCACTTTTCACATCCATCTGATAAACTTTGAAGTTGGACTGTGCAGCAAATGCAAGGAATATTCTGATGGCTTCAAGACGAGCAACTGGAGCGTAGGTTTCATCATAATCAATTCCCTCTTCTTGGGAGTAACTTTTAGCAACCAGTCTGGCTTTGTTCCGTACAACAATGCCATCACCATCAAGTTTATTACGGTAGACCCATCTAGTTCCAATATAACAGACTTGTTCTTTGGTCTTGGAACTAGGGCCCAGACATCTTGTCTCTTGAATTGATTGAGCTCTTCTTGCATGGAAAGAACCCAATCCGGATCAGCTAGTGCATCTTCAATTTTCTTCGATTCTTCCTGAGATAGAAAACCCGAATATAGACATTCATTTTGAATTGCACTCCTAGTCCGAACACTAACATCTGGATCACCAAAAATTAGATCAAAGAGATGATCTCTACTCCAGATCCTCTCCCTTGGAAGATTTAATCTTGATGATTCGCCAGGATTATCATTGTGATGTTGACTATGACTAGTTGATCCACCATCTCCCCCTAAGTTGCTGCCAGGTTGACTAGATGATCCACCACTGGTAGTAGTAGAGGCTTCATTGTTTCCATTGTCTCCTCCACCATTATCTGGATCATAATCACCATTGTTAGTCTCATTACCTGTTGCAGCATCAGGTTATTCATCGTCATCATCCGAGTCTGAGTTCGGATAATCATCAAACTTTACTGACTCAGATGGATCTTCAATTTGGATACTTGGGAGTTTAGTGTCGTCAAAATTAACATTGACACTTTCCTTGACTTGTAATTGATCAATGATAAACACCTTATATGCTTGAAGAGAATAACCAAAAAAAAAAAAAAATTGCTTTAAGTGCTTTGGGTTCAAAATAGCCACGATGTTCATCTCCAACCTTAAGCACAAAGCATTTAGCTCAAATACATGAAAGTACTTGACCGTTGGTTTCTTTTCGTTCAACCGCTCATAAGGAGTTTTCATGTGTTCCTTGTTGATCAGAGTTCGATTCTGGGTGTAACAAGAAGTATTCACAGCTTCAGCTCAAAAGTAGATTGGCAACCTTGATTCTCTTAGCATAGTTCTTGTAGCTTCAATCAAGGTACGATTCTTCCTTTCTACTACTCCATTCTGTTGCGGAGTCCTTGGCGCTGAATATTGTCTTGTTATGCCATTGTCGAAGCAAAATCTGTTGAGAGTTTCATTCTTAAACTTTGTTCCATTATCGGATCTTATTGCTCTAACACGAAGTTTATCATTAGAATCCAACTCGATCTTCTTGATAAGATCAATTACCAATTGCGGAGTTTCATCCTTAGAATGTAGGAATAAAACCCATGTGAACTTAGAGAAGTCATCAGCAATCACCATTGTTATATTTTTTTCTTGATAAGGACATCACATTGACTGGACCAAATAAATCGATTTGTAATAGTTGCAGTGGTTCAGTAATGTTACTGGTGTCTGTGCCTTTGTATGATGCTATCTTAGCCTTCCCTTTCTGACATACCTCACAAAGTCCTTGTTGAGTGAATTCCAAAGGAGGCAGTCCTCTCACCAAATCCCTCTTGACCAAAGAGTTTACGATTTTAAAATTAAGGTGAGACAGCTTCTTATGCCATAGCCAACTATCTTCAGGTGAAGCCTTTGAATAGAGACAATTGTCTTCATCATTGGTTCCCGAATTGAGATCAGCTACGTATAAGTTAGCTTTCTTACTCCACAGAGAGCAAGATGGTCATCTTTAGTGTGAGATGTCATACACTTCTCCTTGATAAAGTTTACTTGGAATCCCTTGTCATAGAAGATTGTGCTTGAGTCCTTCAACCAAAGAAATTTTTTCGATGATAACATTTCCAGCATGTAAATTGCCATATCCCGTAGTACGACCTTTGCTGTTATCTCCAAAGGTGACAATCGGGCCAGCTCTCTCAATCACATTTGATAGCAGGGCTCTATCACCGGTCATATATCTAGAAGATCCACTATCGAGGATCCATATAACCTTTTCAACCTTGTTTGGCTCCCTGCACATATCAAACGAATTAAACCTTCTTCGGAACCCAAACTTGGTTGGGCCCGGCATACTTAAAAAATTGACCTTTATCAGCTTTGACAACAGATCCTGTTCTAATAACATCAGCATCTACCTTGACTGTACTTACTTTCCTACAAACAGCCTTGAACACTTTAGGTTTAGGCTTAGGAACATAAGTATCCTTCTTGATAGGAGAAGGACCAGCAGTCTTGGTTTTTGCAAACTTACTATTCATGTGCTTTCTAGGTGTTGTGTTTTCTTTGTTAGCATGCATACTTTTGAAATAAGCAGACATTACATTAAACGCACACAACATGCAGTTATCAACACCACAAGGTTTATGGCACATATCAACTAAAGGAACAGTAGGCATGTTATTCAGAACAACAGGGGGTTTAATAGTTTCTACTTTAACATTTTCAGAAGTTCTAATGTTATTAGTAGATGAGCATGTATTGTTACCATTCCTGCATTTAACAAACTTATTAGGCTTGTTGAAATTATTCTTTAAGCCATTGGCACCTATGCCAGCTTTGGGCGAACTGAATGTGCCCTCAACTTGCATTGGCTCTACAGATGCCAAAATCTCCCTCTCATTCTCAATATCCTCTAAATTCATTTCATATTGAATAATCACGGGCATATCAAGTAATGGTTCTGCGACAGGGGTTTTGAATAAAGGTTTGGGAGCATCCTTTAAAACATGTGGGATACCCCTGTCTTCAGCACTCTTAACAAAAGGAGTTATATTACTAGCCTTACCTACCGACTTGTTGTAATCGAAACCTATACCAACTTTCCTTTTAATCACTTGTTGGTCCACTAGGTTCTTAACAATATTAGTCGACTCTTTATAAGCAAGGCACCTAACCTTCTCTTCAGCTAGTTGCTCATTCAGTTTGTTCTCCCTATACTCTAACACTTTGACTTTGTTAGACTGAGTCAACAAGTCACCAGTTAATTGTTCAATTTTAGGGGTGAGAACAAGTTTTTCTTTTAACTTTAACTCATGAACTTCTTGCTTTAAAGCTTTGTGTTCAAGAGTCAGAGCTTTGAGCTTATTACGAGCGTCATCACGTTCAAGTCCTAATTGCATAAACAGTTTAGGGCAAGTAGGATCTACCGGAAATCCGCCAGTGCGATGTGGAGGTTTAGAAGGTTCCATGAAAGCCATTAGAGCAACATTCCCCCGCTCTTCCTCCTCGTCACTATCTGTGTCATCCCAGCTTTTCCCTTTTGCCACATAGGACTTCCCTTGGTTGCTTTGGCCTTGATGCTTCTTTAGCAGAGCCTCATACTTCTGCTTTAGCTCGTCATAAGATTCCTTCTTCTTTGCCAGCTGATTGGGCTTCTTGCACTCCGATGCAAAGTGACCAGGCTCATCACAGTTGAAGCATTTAAAATTGCTTCGATCAACCATCCCAGTCTTGTAAGCCCCTTTTGAAGTGGACGAAGATCCCCCTTTCTGGAATTTATTACCAGAAGATTTAAATCTGTATGAGGGATTCTTCCTGAATCTCATGTTGCCAAACTTCCTGGCAAACATAGCAAGAGATTCGTCCTCAAGCTGATCTAACTCTTCCATTGAGTAAAATTCATCATCTCCCATACTTATTGAAGTATGTCCCATTTCCGGCACAACATACTCCTGGGAGCTTCTTGAAGGTACAACAACCTTCCTTTCTTTCACAAGAGGTGATTGTATTATGAGGGCAGTAGAATTGCTAACAGACGTAGATGTGTTGAGTGTCTTTCCCCATCCGTATCTCTGTTTAGTTTGAGCCTGTTCCAATTCATAGGTTTTCAGAACCCCATACAGCTGTTCTAGTGAGATCTCTGTCAAATCTCTGCTTTCTCTGATGGCGGTTATCCTATGCTCCAGATGCTCAGGGAGCGTCAGCAAAAACTTCAAGTTCACCTCTTTGTTGTTATAGTATTTCCCGTTCAGATTCAGATTATTTATCAAATTGTTGAATCTGATGAATACTTCAGAAATCCCTTCTCCGGGATTAGAAACAAATTGCTCGTATTGAGCCACAAGAATTTCCTTCTTGTTTTCCCGTACTTCCTCAGATCCTTCATTGATAATTTGCAGAGTGTCCCATATCTGCTTAGCACTTGTACAATTGACAACATTATTGTACGTTACTGGATCCAATGATTCGATCAGAATGAGCTGTAGAGTTACATCTAGATTTATCAGCTCATTATCCTCATCCGAGAACTCAGCAGGTGTTTTCAGATAGGTTCTGTGAGGAATAGTAACTCCATCTTCAGTATGTTCCAGGATAATATTCATTGGGGGCGAAAGACCCTTCGTCAAAATATTTATGTATTTTTTATTCGCCGCCCGGAGGAACAAAAGCATGTGTCTCGTCCAGAGACCAAAGTTAGCCTTGTCAAAAGGTGGAATTTTAATGCTGCTAATTTTTGCGGTAGACATGGTAGAAGATTGAGTGTTTGAGTGTTTGGGAAAAGATTTGGATTTTTGAAAGAAAAATATTTTAAATCAAAATTAATTTTTTTTTAAAAAAAATTAATTCGAATTAAAAATATTTAAATTTGAAGTGAATAGTGTTTGGAAGAGATTTGGATTTTTGAAAGAAAAATATTTTTAATCAAAATTAATTTTTGGAATAAAATTAATTCGAATAAAAATATTTGGACGTTACAGAGTGTGTATAGGATCTGATACGAAAAATGGTATCAACCGCTCTGATGCCAATTGTTAGGTCCTGGAACGATTGTAGAAGGGGGGGGGGTTGAATACAATCGTCACTTAAAAATAATCGCGGCGGAATAATCTGATTGAATATAAAATTGTTAATCAGATTTAAATTAATTAATATAACAATGTGGAAGTCGTTATATAATTAATATGGTTCGTTTTAATGTCCACTAGTTCGTTTTAATTAATATGTGTTTTATGTTTGCAATTGGGAAAGTACCGAATAGAATTTTTGTTATGTATACGATTAGTTCTGTATTAATTTATAAATATTTGTTTTGATTATCTGACCGTACTGATGTCGAGAACTAACAATATTAGTCATGTATAAAAAAAATCAAATTTTTTTATGTTTAGTTTATATGTTTTTTTAACAATGCTAGTCAAATATAAATTTTGTCTTATTATAAAAAGTTAATTTTTGTCCTGTAGTATATAATAGACAACGGTTTTTATACGCATCTATGTTGTATCATTCAAAATGATACAACTGTTACCAAAATTATGCCGTTGAAGAGACTCTGTTGTCTAAAATACACTAAAACAACGCTTCGGGAAAAACCAGTTGTATAAAAATAGTGTAGACAACGGTTTATGAGAAGGAAACCGTTGAATAATAAATTTACATTTTTAAGAGTTAAAAATTCGCATTTCCTTGATCAATTCTTGTTTTTGTACTCTTTGTATTAAAATATATATTTACATTATTCATATATGCAAATATTTATTGTTCATTTGTACTACCAAGATAATTTTGTTGTTCAGACATGAGTATTAGTATGTGTTTTATGTTTGGAATTTAGAAAGTAGTGGATGGAATCTTTGTTATGTATACAATTAGCTATATATTAATTTATAAATATTGATTTTGATGATCTAACCGTACAGATGTCGATAACTAACAATATTAGTCATATATTAAAAAAATCAAATTTTTTTATGTTTAGTTTGTATGTTTTTTTAACAATACTAGTCAAACATAAATTTTGTCTTATTATAAAAAGTTATTTTTTGTCCTGTAGTGTTTGATAGACAACGGTTTTTATACGCACCTATGTTGTATCATTGAAAATGACACAACTGTTACGAAAGTTATGGCGTTGTATGAGACTCTGTTGTCTGAAATAGGCTAAAACAACGCTTCGGGGGAAACACGTTGTATAAAAGTAGTGTAGACAATGGTTTATGGGAAGGAAACCGTTGTATAATAAATTTACATTTTTAAGAGTTAAAAATTCGCATTTCCTTGATCAATTCTTGTTTTTGTACTCTTTGTATTAAAATATGTATTTATATTATTCATATATGAAAATATTTATTGTTCATTTGTACTACCAAGATAATTTTGTAGTTTAGACATGAGTATTAGTATGTGTTTTATGTTTGCAATTTGGAAGTACCAAATGGAATCTTTGTTATGTATACAATTAGCTCTATATTAATTTATAAATATTGATTTTGATGATCTAACCGTACAAATGTCGAGAACTAACAATATTAGTCATGTATTAAAAAAATCAAAAAATTTTATGTTTATTTTGTATGTTTTTTTAACAATACTAATCAAACATAAATTTTGTCTTATTGTAAAAAGGTATTTTTTGTCCTGTAGTGCAGACAACATTTTTTGGGAGGGAAACCATTGTATAATAAATTTTCATTTTTATGAGTTAAAAATTCGTATTTCCTTGATCAATTCTTGATCTTATGCAAGAAAAACCTATGACTATCAAGAAATTGATTATTTTATTATAACTATGGTTAGGACTTGAATCTTTGCACTCTCTTATGTACATTTATTTTCATAAAATTTATTCAGTCAGACAACATTTTATTAGTTAGAACAGGCTTGTCTATAAGGCCATGATACGACGCAAACAAAAACACTTGTGTTAGGTCCTGGAACGATTGTAGAAGGGGGGGGGGTTGAATACAATCGTCACTTAAAAATAATCGCGGCGGAATAATCTGATTGAATATAAAATTGTTAATCAGATTTAAATTAATTAATATAACAATGTGGAAGTCGTTATATAATTAATATGGTTCGTTTTAATGTCCACTAGTTCGTAGAATAAATTTGACAGAAAGTATTCTAACTCAGCGGAACAAAACAACCGAATGATCAAAGCACAGTAAACTGCGGATTTAACAAATAGCAAGTTTAGCACAACTTGAAAGCTTTACAATACTTTGAACAAGAACAAATGAATGAGGGAGAGCCATATTTATAGGCAAAACCCTTGAACTAGTAAGACAATGGTGGCAAAGACAATCCCTAGCTTGCTAAGACAATTTGGCACTTTGTCTTGCTATTTTAGACCTTGTAAGACAATTAAATTAATTGTCTACAACTAGTAAGACAATGAAATCCGTGGGCAAGACAATCTAGGGGTCGGTAAGACAATTGAGAAGTGCGGTAAGACAATCTGGGAGATTGTCTTACTGTTCTACAATCGGTAAGACAATGTCAATAGGCGGTAAGACAATCTGGATGATTGTCTTGCCGCATTGTGAGAGTGGAACAGGCGGTAAGACAATCTGGGGGATTGTCTTGCCGCATTAGAAGAGGGCAACAGGCGGTAAGACAATCCTTTGGATTGTCTTACCTTGCTTAAAAACAGCAAGACAATCCACTGGATTGTCTTACCTTGCTTGTTTTAGCAAGACAATGCCTTAGATTGTCTTTCCTTGTAGTTTAACACTTAGACAATCAATTAGATTGTCTTTCCTTCTTGTTTTTCAACTAGACAATCAAATAGATTGTCTTTCCTTGTTGTTTTTCAACTAGACAATCAAATAGATTGTCTTTCCTTGTGTAATTCAAGTAGACAATCCATTTTCCCTTTAATTAATTAACCAATTAATATTCACTTAATTATTTTAAATGCATAGATTCATAAATTAAATTAATTCGAGATAGAATTAATTTAATAAATAAATTACACATCCAATATAATTATTTAGAGAAGTGAAACAAATAATTAGATAATTAATTATCCTTCTCCTTCTTCAGTAGAGTCTTCAGTCTTCTTTAAACAATTATGATCTTCGACTTGATTGAACGACCACTTTCTCTTGACTCAGAATATTTAACCGGATGAGCTGATACACAAATATACTGTCTGGTTCATCTGTAACTAGCTGAATTAAATATTCATTGTCAATTAAACAATTAGGCGGTGGCTTGTTCGTCGATTCTTCGTCTTCTTAGTTCATCTTCATTTGTTGACACAATATGGAATCTTCTGAATAAATAAAGTATTTAAACTTTATACCTTCTGATCTTCTGGACGTGCTACAAAAGATTATTTGTACACTGAGGCTTGATCATATTAATGAACTTCTTCCAGTGGTTTGCAGCAGCATCCTGAAATTCTTCTGACATAAAATCTTCAATAAATCATTTGACGTTCTTCGTACGGATTCCGGATAACAGTACTTGCTATTTACTTGCTTTCTTATCAGAGTTGAGTTGATTCCTCTTAAATACAAATAGGCTAAACATATGCCTTTCAACTTGTGTGTTAGCTTCCGAGTCACACAACACTATATGAAACCATTGTATGACTTTTCATAGACAACACAACAAATAAAACAATTGTCTCATTACAACAACGGTTTCTCGGAATATTGTCTGAAATTTCTTCACACAATAGCACCGAAAACAGTTGTCTATCGTGCATCATTACACAATACCACAGTTAAGATACCGTTGTCTGATTGAATTTTGTAGACAATAGTTTTTTAACCGTTGTAGGTAGTAGGTGTTAGACAATAGTTATTCGATGATGAAAATAAACTGTTGTCTCTTGTTTTCGGCCAACACTTTTTTCAGCGTCCGTTGTTTGATCAGTGTTGTCTGATATCAGTTTTGTTGTAGTGCAAGCGAATAACACTGAAGTTAAACATTGTATCGTCTTTGTCAGCAAACATTGATCATTCGGTTCCGGGTTAGTTTATGCTTCAGTTTGTTGATTATAAATAACCAACCAAGATATATAGAAATATCTTGCTTCAGGGGTGCACTGAAATCTTTAGAGTACTTGGACAACATCTTCATTGCTTCCACAATCTTGAATACTTCAATCTTTATTCTTCACTGAGGCATGAATATATTAATGAACTTCTTCCAGTGAACTTATTCCTTCAAGAATGTAGATGACTTCTTCAACCTTTGTCTTCGTATCTTCTGATTCCGGTGCAGGCGTAGTGTTATTTACTTGTCCTGTTCTACTGTTGAGTTATCATCCCTGTGTAACAGATAGGGTTGTCTTTACATTTAGACTTACACGATTGTTATTGCATTTCCAGGGAGGAAGATGCCTCCAGATAGTCATCTGGACAGGGAAAATTTTTAGAGCTTCTACTGCTTGTAACCCATCTCCCACAACTCCAACAGTAGCATCTAGATTGTCCGACTCACTGAAGCTGCTATTATCCGGATGAAAATGATTTTTTTTCAAGGCATGTCATCGCCAACTTTAGTTCTCAAAGGATTCATTTTCTTTTTCATTTCAAGATCAAAACTCTCTTATGGCAGATTCCACCACCACCACCACTTGAAGTAGGAGCACGGGGAGGAGCTTGGTGAACTGCAACAAGGACAGTAAAATCATGAAGAATAAAATAACATGGCAAAGCGCCAAATAAAACAAAAATAATTAGACAACAAATAGTACCAGGTGCTGGGGAAGGTGCCCGACGAGCAGCTGGGCGAGGGGCTGATCTTCCTGCAATGATTTACAAAAAATTAAAAAATTAAATGCCAAGTAATTAAAGCATCACTATGCAAATAGAAGAAACACCAAGCTTACAATGGTCTTAAAGGACACAGTAAAACACAACTCACAAATGACAGACATTACAAACACTTGTTATAATAAATTTAAATCTTTTGAGTCTCAAAAACACCACAATTCCTATCCCCCCTCCCTCTCTCAATACATACACATATACCACCCTTCATGTAAAAGTATAATGCTAACTAAATTAAGTTAATTAACTTTTATTAAGCTCAAAGGCACCGTATTCAAAACTTAAAAATGTTACACACATATCCAATCAACAATGGATTGCAATTCCAATAATCTAAACAAATCCACAACCTCGAGTCCTAGCTAACTAAATACCATATTTCCTTTATGAAGTGGCCTCTTAACCATCAATACATGCCTCGTTAAACATTTGAGTGGGCAAGAATAGTATTAGTATTTATATATTTTAATAATACATTCACTTATCATAAAGTATATAGTCTATAACATATGATCGTTACCTTATTTTCATGATATACAAAGCTAGAAAACTGGAAATGTTGCTCTTGACCTGTAATGCTTGCAGATATCGAATACTAGTCAAAACTTCAATTATGTGCCAGAAGCATAATCTACATCCATCAACCATGTTAAGTATTAACACCCTCCTCATACTGTTACCATCCTTCATCTAACATAGATGTACATAACTATGACAAATGTAACAAAGAATACTAGACATTGCTTGGAAGTTGTGCATCAGAGGTAATAACTCAGCCTCAGGATCTCTAAAAAACCCAAACATCAGCACTTGAAATATATAGGTATATAGAAGGAGAGATAATAAATTCAAATGACTAGCTTAAGTCTTTACCCCTGATAAAACAAAGTGTATGAACCTGAGAATGCAAGTCTAGTAAGACCAGGTGTTAAAATCATTGGAACCGAGACTCTCAGTTGCTCCCATTCTGCGATGTTGTCTCGTGTCCAAACTGCACCATACCTTTGGCTTCCCGGAAACTACAGAGTCTGTTCAAGTATATACAAAACTACAGAGTCTGTTCAAGTGTTCAAAAAACACACTACGACTATGACACACAAACTACTAGAAGATTATAATAGCACGTGCAAGACAATATAAGCATAGAAACTGAAATATCATGGCATAAACTAGGACAATTCAAATGAATAAAAACCAATTGGACCTTTAAATTGATAGACAGAGATGAACTTATTGTCAGTGTATGGACAGAGAATAACAATATCCTACCAGAATCTTCATTTTTCTGCGCTAACAATCTGATATTTATCCTCTTTTGCAACCTGAGATGAAGAAACACTAGCTTGCCAAACCATTAGAGTAAATTCTTCTTCTCTATCATTACAAAAAACCAAACACATTAATTATCCCCATAAATCAATACAAATCAAACATAATCGAAACATATATAATCAGTACTTTACCTCAATTAAAAGCTTTAACAGAATCGATTAAAACTCTAATCAGTTTTAGGGTTTTGCTCAAATAATTGTCCTAATCAATTTAGGGTTTCAGAAAGGGGCAGGAGATGGGAGACAGAAGAGCAGTTGGTGCAAGAGAGATGAGCGAAGAAGAAGAGTAAATGGTGCGAGAGAGATGAGTGAAAGAGAAGAGCGGAGCGGAGGGAGGCGATTCAGGAGAGGGCCGGGACAGGAGAGAGCAGGAGAGATGTTTCTTTTTGTATTTAATTTTTATTCTAAGTAAAGGAGCTTTGATACTAAAAGATTTGGCCCCAATATTTGGCATCCCGCCTAATATAAAAATTGAAATCCCGCCTGAGTTTTAGTCAAATTCGTTATAATGTATTGTAACACATTTTAAAGTATTGCGTTTGATCTGAAATTAGTTTTTGATACTTTTGTTTGTAACATTTTCTTACTTTATGTAACATTTTTCAAAATATTGCTATAAACTTGTAAAATTTTGGTCTATTGTAACATTTTATGCAACACAAATGCATGTTGGGGTTGCAATAGCTCATATTTGGTGTAGTGGTTTATTTGATAAAGAATATTTAATTCATCTAGATACAGATGAACCAGACAATACATTTGTGTATCAGCTACTCCGATTAAGTGTTCTGCATCAACTACAAGTGGCCGTTCGATCAAGACAGAGATCTACAACGTTTAATCAAGTCAGAAGTCTCTGCTACTGAAGGGATATAATTTTATAAGTATTTATTTAATTATTTCACTTATCAAAATAATTAAATTAGTTGTATAATTTATTTATTAAATTGATTCACCTTCGAATTAATTTAATTTATGAATTTATATAATTAATATAATTAAATGAGTAATTATTGAGTATTTATTCAATTAAAACTAATGTTTTATTGATTAAATGGCTCGGCATGACATTCCTAAAGAATGTCATACCGTGTCAATGATTTAGACATTCCTGACATGACTTTCTAAGTCATACCGAGTCTTTGTATATGGGTTTTAAGTGTGTTATGACATTACTAGATAATGTCATACCGTTTGGCCATAGCAGACATTCACTGGTATGACATAAAAATGTCATACCGTGTCCTTATATCAGACATTGTGCTTGTGCGCGTATGACATTCATATATATGACTTAAAAAGTCATACAAGGCTCAACCGAATGACTTTCTTTGGTTATGTCATGCCAAATGAACCTTGAAGGCCAAGGAAAAATGTCATACCGCCCCTGGCAGTATGACATTCCTTATATATGTCATTCTTTCTTTGTTTTAGGGCATGGCTTTGTGTAATAATGTCATATCTTCCATTGTAATGTCATTCCTAAGCTAGAAAGTCATTCCTTTCAATGTCATACCTAGATCCAAGTGATTTGCCTATAAATATGGCTTCACTTCTTCATTTGTAATGTGTTCATTGCATTGTAAACTTTCAAGTTGTTAGTAACTTGCTATTCGTTATATCCACAGTTTTCTGTGCTTTGATCACTCGGTTGTTTTAATCACTAAACTAGAATACATCCTGTCGAATTTATTCTACGAACTTTAGTGGACATTAAAACGAACCATATTAATTATATAACGACTTAAAACATTGTTATATTAATTAATTAAAATCTGATTAACAAGTTTAATTCAAATCAGATTATTCCGCCGTGATTTTTTAGTGACGATTGTATTCAACCCCCCTTCTACAATCGTTTCAGGACCTAACAGTTTGGTTTTAGTATTTATTTGATTCATGTTTTAATTATATTTGATTAATGGATTTCAAGCAATTCAAATTTTTTTAAGTTATCCATTAATCAGATTTTTAATTAAAATATTTGCAGCATAATTATTTAAATATTGATTAACTAAAACCATTTTAGTTAAACATTATTTACTTTAATTGTGACTTTCATATTATCAAATTATTATATTATTTTGAGTTAATCAGAATATATTTGATAAAGTGGTAAGTGGACGTATGCTGTTCAGAATTTTTCACAAAATTCTCTAAGTATACGAATCACACTGTGAAGTGTTGACAGAAGCGCAACATTTGACTAAAGTCAAATGTTGCGCCAGATGTTTATTTGGATACAGTGTGTATATGTCTGTATGTGTCTCGACTTAGAAATTTTCTAAGTCACGGGAAGTTGCGCCTCATACAGTACATGTATGAGGGGCAAACTGGTCTTTTCAAAGGTTGCGCCGTACTCATCTCCCTGTATGACCCATGGAGGGCAACTTCGTAAATAACCAAGTTGCGACTCTGCGTACTGTGAGTACATATATGTATTCGACTTGGCATTTCTTTTCCTCATCTCACTAATACACACAGATATATATACACGCCTCAAAACCTCTCCACTGCTTTTCAAAAACTCGAAGTCGAGAATTTTTGAATCGATTTCTCACCTCCAAAATCTTGCCCATTTTGTAATCTGGAATCAGTTTTGAAACCCCCTCACCGAGCTCTTTCTATTCATACCAGATTTTTAACGATCCGTCGTTAGTTTTCGAGAGGGTTTTTCGAAACTCTTGAACTCGTAGGCTAGATTTGAACGTGATTTTAGTGTCGAAAATTTGCGAGACCGATACCATAATTCTTAGAATTTCGAGAGGAACAACATACTATAATTTCATCGAAATCTAAAATTCTTGGATTTAGGGTTTTTCGGAGCGTTATTAATTAATTATTTCGTAACGAAGTGAATATTTGTTCGTTATCATTCGTGAAGCGACATTTCTAATCATTTTTAATTTTAATTAAAAATGGCTGCAAATTTTGATATTCCGAAGACAAATTTCACAATTGTTGAAAATAATAACTTAATTACGCAAGCAAATTATCGACGTTGGGTTCGTTATATGTCGGAGTTTTCTTTTGCAAGATTTGCTATGACAGAGTCAGTAATGCTTAACGAATCTCTTCTTCGATATTTCTTGTCTTCTGTTTCTGTTGTAAATGTAGGACAGGTACTTGGTCTTACATGTATTATTCAGGGACCTACACTATCAATCACTGAGAACACCCTGAATACTGCTCTCTAACTACCAACAGAGGGCTTTGAAGCAGTTCCTGACAAAGCTGAAAGGATCAACTTCTTCTATGCCATCCACTGTCAGAGGAAACCAGATGGTGAACTTCCATCAAAGATGTATGTCAAGCACTTGCCTCGGGAATGGAATTTCTTCTTTAATTCCATTTCTCATGTGTTTGCACCCAAGACTAGTGGATTCCATGGAATTACTACTTTCAATCAGGAAATTGGAATTGCCATTGCACAGAACACAAGGATCAACTTGGGTCATCTAATCATGGGAGCTTTTCAGGATTCTCTGAGGAAAAATAGTCATGTGCTCCTATATCCTCGATTCTTCCAGATTGTGTTGAATTATCTGCTGACCCCTGTTGAACGTGCTGTCTATCCAAATATAGACAATGTCATATCCTGCTTCATGACAACTAAGGTTATTTCAATGCTGGAGAATCATCAGAACTACACCAACAATGAACAGGTGGTGATTCCTGAGGCCATGCAAGAATTTCTCAACAACCAGAATTTGCCTCCACCCCATGTTCAACCTGCTGGTGCTGAAGCAGTTGCTGAAGAGGTTCCAGAACAACAAGCTGAACCTGAGCCAGTCATTCAAGAAAATATTCCTGAGGCTCAGAATGTTCAAGAAGAGGAAGTGATAGTGGAGGATGCAGCTGAAGACTCTTCTCAACATGAAGGTCAATCTGAAGAAGGAGAGGATTCTCTGCAGGACAACACCACTGACTCTGAAGATGAAGTGGATAGTCCTGTCCAATCCACTGAAGCTGCAACAAATGACAATGTCATGCTGGATATTGATGAGCTCTTCACCAACACCTACAATCCAGTGCTTCAATCAGGTGTCCCTTCTGATCCTGATAACTTGTCCTTTAGTGCACCTGAAGATTGCGTTCAGAACTTACTGGATCTCAATCCACTATCTCCACCTCTTGCACGTGCCAGTGAATTTGAAATCCCACAAATTCATAACCCAGGCACCTATACACAATCTATTGTTGCAGAAACATCTCAACCCTTTAGCCAACCACTTGAAATTTCTAAGCGAGAGGGAGAAAGTGCCTTAAGTGCACCACATAAGGAGAATATTTCTGAATCTGCAGCTCTGTCTCCTAGTCAAGAAAGGAGAATAGAACCTGAGGCATCTGCAGACATGTCTATTTCTTCACCACCTCAACCACATGATATTCCTATGCACAGTGAGGTTGCACACACGTTTGAAGAATTGACGGTTGCTAACACTTTGTCGTCCATGTCAGGGATAGACACTGTTGTTTCTGATCCTTTTCAGGGTCAAGTGCCTTCACAGGCTTCTGGGGGAAACTTGGGTGATTTGCCACAATCTCCACCCTCGTCTACCCCCCTGGGAGGAACATTCCCATATCCTTTAAGGGACTCTTCACCTCTCGAAGGTGAACGACAATCTGCAACTGAGCCCTTCATATCAGGAAGTGTGCCAGTTACGGAGGACTTGTCACAAAGCCTTTCGCCTTTAACGGCAGTTGTGGGAAACCAGGATGCTTCGCCAATTCAAGGATCACACCCTTCGAGCCCAGTGTCTACCCACCCTGAGATTCCAACTCAGGATCCAATTAAGGACTCACTACCTTCGAGTAGTTGGCAACTTGTTTCCTATAATCGGATTCATCTGACGAGGAAACTGAGGATGAAGGCTCACGAACCTTCATTGCACCTTCTGTGACCTCTCTAGAAGAGGCTAAGAAGATTTCTTCTGTAGGTACATCCCAAATAGATGCTGGAACAACTCTGAGTGTGAGGGAAACACCAACAGAACTTGATAAACAGACACCCTCTAACCCACTGAGTGTTCAATCTATGAGTGAAACGAGAGAAACACCTGCAGAACGAACAAGTGAGAACCCCTAAGCCCAACCTACAATTGAAACTACTATTCCAACTGTATCTGTGACAGAATTTGAAGCTCTGAAGTTCAAAGTTCAACATTTAGAAGCTGAAAATCTTGTTCTACGGGAGGAGTTAGTGGAAATTAAGTCAACAATGGAGCAAAGGTTGGCTGAACTCGAGGCTAAGCTACTGGCATCTCAACCTTCAAGAGAGGATTACTCAACTGAGAGGGAGAGAGCAGCAGAAAAAGCACGAGGAAAGAGGGTGATCACAGGGGTGTCAGAAGAACTAATTGACTCTGCTCTTAGAGGTCAATTCAGCTATAGTCATGATGAGTACATCCCTGAGTTTGTTGATACTGACAGAGTGATTAGGATGGTTGGTGCTGATGATGATCTGGAGGAAGGAGAAATCCCTCAGAATGAAGTCTTTGGTGATGAACTTGCATATCATAATGACATTTTCCCTCCTGAAGAGTATGAAATTGCAAATCCTCAAGACATTGCTGATGTTTCTAGAGATTTTGCTGAGCAAAGAAGAGCGAGGGAGAATTTAGAAATCCAAAGACGGATTCGTAGGGAAAGGAGGCTTGCTAACTTGCACACGGAAGGAGAAGAATAGGATGCTGCCAGAGCAGTGTTTGATTTTCCAGAGGTTTGTCAAAAAAATAATGATGATGAAGTGAAAGATATCTTTGACTCCTTCAGGAACAGCTACAAGGATCTACATGACTACCATGAGGTGTTAAATGATATCATTTCTACTGTATCAGTTGCTGTTCTTCCCAGGAGAGGATGGTTGGTGAACATATCATTTGAGCTGAAAAGAGAAGGCCATGGACTCAAGCATGTGTCAAGTCAGTTTCTCAGAGATCTCTCTCTAACTGAGCGGTTTGTGGTAAGGAACAAGATCATCTCAACCGGTAGGAAGCATAATGAAGTATTCAGAGATATGGTGGAAGAATGGATCACTGATATTGGAGTTGAAATTCATGACAAGCCGTCAGTTAACAAGTATTTCAAGGATGGTATGATTCAGAGTATTGGACTCACTGATGAAGCATTATCAACTTACTCTCCTCGAATACTGAAGTATCTGGAAGCTCAAGTGAGAGAAAAGTGCTCTAGGACCAGCAAGGGAAGACTAACTGCTGAATTGCTATATGCTTATCATCTGAACTTTGCTGCTATTAGAGACTTGGACTTATCAACAATCAATCGTCAACCACCGTATCCACTGCCTCCACTCAACCCTGAAGTTCCTGAAAATCCAAATGAACCTGTTGTCACTTACAATCCAACCTCCATTATATTCAAGAAGAAGAAAGATTCTGAGGCTCCATTATATTGGAAAATTCTCATCAAAGAGAATTACTCGAGCAGTTGGTGCTGTCAAGTGGTCTGTGGTCAAAGAAGATAAGGGGGTGCTCAAGAAACTGATTGATCTTCTAGAGATAAGAAAAGCTGTAGAAACTGTTCACAACACTTCAAGAGTTCGTGCTCATCCATCAAGGGTCATCATGAAAATTGAAGGAATGGAGCTTAATATCACTTTCAAGAAATTGAAGAAGATGGTTCATCTACAGACCTTAGAGAAGATGAAGAAGAATCTAGAGCAACCACCACCTGAGAATACTTTGGAGCAAGTGGCACTGAGCACTATAACTGCCAGGATTGAAGAGATAGAAAACAAACTCACTCAGAAGAAAGAGGAGGATGCTACAAAAAGAAGAGCTGAGCAGTATCTGATTAATGCAAGAGCTAAGAAATCAAGGAAAGATTAGTTCAGGCTAGAGGAACAATGGCTACTTGTATTTACTTTTGAATTCTGGAAATTGTAAGATATAATCCAGACTGTACTTAGTATTATTTCCTGTTTAAATTAGTGTGCTTTTTCATTGTGTCAGTTGAGTTATCCTCTTAAAGGATTTGCTTGTCGAACACTAACAAACAAATAGGGGGAGATTGTAAAGCATAATGTAACGTAAATGTAATTACGATAACTCAAGACAACAAAAGACAGGAAACAATACGTAAGTATAATACAGGAATCTACAGGTTGGAGATTCAATACGAACAGACAAAGACAATCAAGATATCTGAGACGAGCATCAGTCCAGTGGAAGAAGTTCATTAACATGTTCAAGCCTCAGTGAAGAATAAAGCATAATCAGTTTCTGCTATCAAGATTGCCTGAAGATCAAGTATCAAAGACCAGATGATTCCAGTATACTTATTTTGATTATTTATAATCAAATTTATCGAAGCAACATCTAACCCGGAACGACTGATCAAGTATATTATCAAGGAAAAGAATTCAATGGATTATTTCAGTTCGAGTCGTTCGTGAACCAGACCAGTGCACAGGACGTCAGGACGTACGAAATTATTCAGTGGATTCTATTAAAGAACAATTGATCAAGTCAATTGAGCTGTTCCAGATTATTGCCAAAGAATTTAATTAATATATATGTGTATATATATATTAATTAATTGTGAATTACTTGGATACAAATTATTCAAGTAATTAATTTAACACAATTAATTATATATATATATATATATATATAATCCTATGTGCAAATAAGGAAGACATTGAGATTTTGTCTAAGTCACAAGGTACATCACAAGAATACACGGCGCAAGCTTTGACCAAAAGTCAAAGCGCAAACTTTGACTAGGGTCAATCTCAGTTAAACTACTTAGATTTATTCCTAAGTACAATACACTGTATCTAGTGTACAAGCGCAACTTGGAGGGCAAACTTTGACTAAGTCAAAGGTTGCGACTCCAAGTCGCGGTGACACAAAGATTTCACTTAGAATTTCTTCTAAGTCACAATTACAGTTATCACTGTGGTGAGGCGCAATGTTTGACCGAGAAAGGCGCAGCTTTCGACTTATACACTCTACAAACTCCTGGCGCGACATTTGGCCATAGTGGCGCCATGTTTGACCTTCAGACTTGGCACACTCTGAAATTACTTAGAATTTATTCTAAGTACTGCACACTATACAGTGAAGAACTTGGTGTTGCGTGTCCACATTAGACACTACTAAAGGTTGTTAACCTTCTTGTAATCACAACACACACAAGTGATGGCGTCCCATCCAACTCCTATCACACAGACAGGTATACCTTGTGTCCCCTATAAATAGGGTTGTTCATCCCAATCAAATTGAAGAAATGTTAAGGAATACCAGAGAATATCAAGGAATATCAACAATATCAAAGAACACTAAGGGATATCAAGGTAGATGAAAGGGTATCAAGGAATGTCAAGAAATGTCAAACAATATCAAGGAACATCACTATCTCTTCACAACAAACCTTTATCACACATCTTTGCTTTCCAACTCATACCAATAATCAATATCAATGTCATCTTATAATTTAAGAAATTGAAGATCTCATTTATCAAACTTTTGTAGAAAAGATATCATGATAATATCTTACTGATGAGAGAACAATCAAAAGAATCTTTAGTTGAATAGAGGTATTACCAAGGTCTTCTCAGATTCCGACTCTACTTCAATAAATCATTGTACGATATATGTCTTCTTTTCAACGTTCTTGATGATCGATCATGTTGACTCGTAATAGCCTCGTAAGATGTCATCGTAGACGTTATCGTTCGTAATAAGTCTGGCCCAAGTAGTTCACGTTCTCATGCTTCATCCAATTGCCTTTGAAATCCATAGCACAAACACGTAACGTATCTTCGATTGTCTGGATCGTCAACCTGTGGGTTATGGGCCCACCTTGTCCCGCTTAACTTAAAACGTCGTCGTCGAGAATCAACGTTCGAACTTACTCATAAATATCGCTTCTAATAAGCTGACTCAACTCCACATATCTTCTATCATTCACTCCCCATCTATCATCCTCTATCTACAAATCTCTCCGTCTAATCCAATACAACTCATACTCTACACTTACTCTTCATATCTTCATTCAAAACAATATACATCTTCCAAATATCTGACATGGTCAACATACTATGAACCATGCATTTATATCCTCCTCAAATCAATACAATAATCCAATTTCAAATATGCAGTATAGTCAGAATACTCTGAACTCTGCATTTTCACCATTCTCAACTCAATCATTCACTATCAAACTCTTCCATATAGGTCTAATACTGACCTTTTCCACAATTCATCATCTCAATTATTCAACATACTAAAAATCATATGTCTAACTTAGGAATCAAAATCTCTCTAAACTTATGCACTCAACTTAATCATTTAACTAGATTCTATTTCTCTATCACATCCCTAGACTATTTCTAAATAGTCTCACAATACCTCTATCCGAGGTCACCCAACATTCTTCTCTAGAAAACCTATAACTATGATCTATATTCTAATTTCAAATACTTATAACCTGTTGCTCTGATACCAACTGTGACAGTCCAGGAATCCGGGGGCCTGGATCCTGACGTCACCACATAAAACCCATTTTTAAACACTTTTGAAAACCTGTATATTTTATTTTTAAAAGATAATTAAAACCAAAAGAATTTAAAACTTGAAATTCAAAGAATTTAAAACCTGAAAACCTTAATAAATGATTTGAAAGAGAACATTTTAACCCCCAAAAACATCAGGATCGCTTCCAGGTTACAGTATTGAAATTAGAATCCACCACTAATATTACACAACATTTCTTACCAAGTCAGATCATCTTCGATAAGAAGAATCACTGTTAACTATTCCAGCTATGACTTACACTTGAATCCCTATAGCACAACTCTAGCTTGCACCAACCTCATCAACTTTCCTGGACACTCCTCGACCACTGGATCCTCAACTCTGTCTCCTCGCCTAGCATTAGCCTTATTCACAATCTCAATCAATCATCTCATCTTTCAGCCTTTCTGAAATGGTTAGAAAGGAATAGCAAGGGTGAGCAACAATGCTCAGCAAGTAATAATAACAATGAAAGTTCTGAAATGATATAACAGAAGTTCACGAGATCAAGATATAAGACGATTCAACCTGAGTTCACGAGTTCATGGTATTGTATAGAATGATTTACAATACCTTTCAGCATTTAAACTGAGAAATTCAATCTTTCCAAAGAATTATTGAATTGGACTATCACATTTTAATTAAAACCAAGGTTAGGCAGCTGATCAGTTCCGCACTAACCCCGAGCAGGCCCCGCCATGCTCTATCACTGGATCCAAGGCACTCATTGGCCTAACATGACCACGAATCTGGTCCACAGGTTTATATAAAAACAATAATCCAATTCTATAATTCAATAACAGGTCAACGTATAACAACAGAACATAAATACAACCAATAGAATAATTCCAAATCAAACTTTGATAATCAACTTTTCATAAACCAGAGTCCATCCTTCCACAAATCATAGTTCAGGAAATCCTTAACTATTCAGTATCCTCCATTATCGGCTAAACAACTGAATTTAGCCTGCTAAACCAGCATGACAATGGCGGGTTGAATAATCAAGAAGATCCCAAGTCATTCTAGGTTCTAATCATCACTGAGCAACACATGCTTCAATGACAATCTGAACTTCGAATTAATTTGTAAAACTGGAATTATCTGAATTCTTGAGAATTAGAAAAGGACGGATAAAAATATTTACACGTGCCAAATATGAAAAAGAGAGGAACGAATATTTGCAACACATACGAAAGGAATAGATCAGAATAATCGCAAGATATCCAAAAGAAGGGTTCAGGATACTTGCCTTAAATCTGACTCCCGTCTCACAGCTCATTCTCATCTTTCCACTTTCACAATCTATGCAACTCATAATCTCTAGACCATCTCTAGCTATACTCTATTCGCCACATCGCTTCGCTTACTCGACTCATTCTTTATTCGCTTTGGAACACCACTTGTCCTTCTGAACGTCTTCGGCCATCCACGTCTCGTCCAAATCCTTAACGAGAATAAGATAATACTATAGTCACTAAACAATATATCGCATATACATACCACGTATATCGATACCCACTTATATACCCCTTTAAACTTATCACATATCACTTAACACATAATCATGCTTTGACTCTACCATATAGTCAAGTCATATTCCACATAACATATTATCAATTAAATATCATATAAATCCTATCGATAATTTGACAGCGTCTCGTCTATTTGTAGGACTATCCACATGTTATCCTATTTTGTCCAACAACCAATCAACCAATTCCAATTCCTATAATCCATATGTCCTTACCCAATATTAATCAAATCATGACACTATGTCATATAAGTCATTTATCACGTATATAAAATCAGGAATAGACATATATATCACGTAATCATCAATTAATAACAATCCAATAACATATAATCACATTTTGCACATTTAACAACAATTATTCACATTCTCGACTCCATCATATTATTATGTCACATTAAAATAGACTTTATAAGCTTTAATCTCTTTTTCGTTTCACTTGATTCCGACTTACGGATCAAAAGTTATGACCAAAACCGTTTTCTGACTCCGCTCTCAATATATAATACCTTACACCGATAGCAGACAACACATTACACATAAGGTTTCCCACCCCAATTGATATCAAATCAACTCTTGGGTTAAAAATGATTTTTCGGGAATTTTCTGGAATTTTTAAACATTTTTCGGAATTAAAATCGATAAAAGAATCACTTTTCGGATAAATAATCAAGTCCCAAATACTTGAAATTGGACTTGAAATCATTCATAAACAATTATCGAGCCTTGAATATAATTTGGAAAAATATTTTAAAGCTCGAAACTATTTTTCGGAATTTTTAAATCAAAAAGGATAATTAAATCCAATTAATTAATCAATTAAAATCAATTAATAATTAATTAAAATAATTAATCAATTAATATTTAAATTAATTGACTAATTAAAATAATTAATTACTAATTAAAATTAATTAATAAACTAATTTAGATTTATTTTTGAATAAAGAAATAATTAAAAACTATTTTTGGAATTTAAAATAATTAAATAAAACAATTTTAGAAAATTAAATCAAAAGGTTTATTTTGTAAACTTTTGAAAGTTTTCGGCCAGGGTTTAAAGTGTAACCTTTTTAAAGGTTCAGGGGGTGCTTTGTAAGTTTCAAAACCTGGGTACAATGACTTCATCATCTTCGTAACGTTAGGTACCAAACTGCAATTTTGCTTTGGCAGCACACTAACTCGCCGGAAAATCATTTCCCGGCGTCCTCCACCCTCATTGATCACATACGCATGCTCCCCTCATCAAGATAAACACATCCATAACCTCAAAAACCGCCCAGATTAACAGAATAAGAAACCCCCAAATTTCAATTAAAAAGCTTCAAGAACATTCAAGAACATGACTTTCGAAGATTAAACTGACTTTTCGAGGTGTTATGGAACTCAAAAATCAACATATAATATACCAAAACGACGAGAAAAACATGCTCTACATCATAGAATCATCAAAACAATCAAACAAACACGTTTGCAAAAATTCACTATTTAAATCATAATAATTCGAATCTTAAAGCTTCAATTACTCCCTACCTGTGAATCTCAGGTTGTTTTTGATGATTGATTTGGGTTCTACTCTTCGATATCTTCGATTTGACTATTTGCACGCTTGATTCTGACTCCAATAACACCTTCAAATCTTCGTTTGATTATGAAGAACACGAAGAACGCAGCTCGGTTTCTCTCGGTATTCGTGCAGAGAAACTGGTGAAATGATTTTACGGGTGAAAATCAGCTCTAGAAAGGTCTATTTATATTTACAAATAATTGGTACCCCTTTGGATCGTTTATGTCATGAAAATACGTATTTAGTAGCTTTATATTAATAAAGCGGGGTCCAATCGGTACTGGTTTTCGAGATAATCATCAAAACCGGGCATTTTAACTCAATTATTGGTCTGCGGGTCCCAGTGCAATTATTACAAGATAAGAATGAATAAAATATCTCGTTTCACGTTTATCGAGACAAACTGGATAATTATCAACAATTACAATACCCGAAAAACTCCGCCGGACCGACTCCGGGGAAAACCGTACTCCGGATCGAAAAAGTCAAAACACGAAAAATGTCCGGAATATTCAAATTAGGCTAAAGGTGAGTTTTGTTGAAACTTCCGGGAAGAAAATTTGCTACACCGTTACGAGTGGACGGTTTTACAGAAGTCAAATAATTAATGAATAAATATAAATATACACAATTAAATCCGTAAATCGATTATAAAATCATCTAACATTCTATAAATCCATATGAAAATATCCAAATAAACTATATTTTCTCCTGAGCATATAGAAATTGAAATCTCGCGAATACGAACGCATACGAGCATTCAGCTCAATAAACTAGATAATATAAAATTCACAAAAATTCATATATTAATCATATAATATTAATAATTAATCATAACTAATTAACAAACCAATTCACCAATACCACTTAATCACATAACACATATATTCACATAATATTCATACAGAATTTTCAAAATAATATATGAAAATCCGTTTTGAAAATACAATTATTTATCAATAACACAATAACCCGGGGTTTAAATATAAACCTTTGAAAACTCATTAAACTGGAATAAAATATTAAATCTTATTCCTTTCTTTTTAAGAAAATCATTTATAATATTAATAAAAATATTTTTAAAAATCCGGGTTATTACAGATTTAATCGAGAGTTTGTAATAGAGTGATTGTAGTCTCTGCAGCCGACACTTGTGTTAGAATTTGTAGCACCCGAGGATTATTTTTAATATAAGAATATTCCCCGACTTTATGGAGTTGTTTATTTACCATTGATTTAAAATGGACTAAAACAGAATTATTCCGCAATTAAATAAAATCGAAGAAATTGGTATAGACGTATTCAACCCCCCCTTCTACGTCTGATTGGACCTAACAATTGGTATCAGAGCTACGTTGATCGATATACAGATCTGAGATCCGTTACCAATATGAAAAGCTAGCTGTCTGTACAACCGTAATTTTATCCGATAACAATGTCGACACACAAGTTAGGAATCAAAGTAACTCCATTTGACAAGGATGACTACAACAACTGGAAAATGAAGATTGTTAGGAATCAATAATTTTTGATGATAACATAAACATTTTGTAACATGTCTTACTTAGAATCTTTATCAAATTTCAGTTGTAATTGTTACATTTCTTGTCTTTGGGAATTATCAACGGATGGGTAGAATAGGATGGCTAATTGTAAATATCCAATGCCATGTAATTTTATCTAAGTGAAGGATATTCAACTGATGAGATGTAACTGTTCAACTGATGAAGACTGGATGATGTTTCAACTGATGAAAATCAAGCATTCAACTGAAGACGAAGTGTTCAACTGATGATGCTGAGGAATTCAACTGATAAGACTGGAACAGCATTCAACTGATGAAGTCTGTAATTCATTCAACTGATGAACCGAGCTTTCAACTGATGAAGCAAAGAGCAGTTGAAAGTGACTAGAGCTTAAGTCTGACAAATCACATGGATCGAATTACACTAAAATAGACATGGAAGCCTAATTAGGAAAATAAAGAAGAAGCAGAAACATACTTATCTCATGCAGTGCAATCTGGATCAAATCAAGGTGATGGTCAAAGATGAAGACATCTCAGAAAGCATGCATAAGACAAAGTTGTGCAGCATTGTTTTTAGATTAGAGTGCATTTTGTAATCTAGCCAAAAAGCTTTGTAAAACTTGGAGTATATAACCAAGTTAGTAGCATCAGTTGAACTTGTTCAAATTACTTGAGAGAAAAATCTGAGAGTTAGAACTTGTTTTGAGTGATGAACCAGCAGCTGTGCGAATTGTAAACAATCCACAGATTCTTCTATATAAAATCTCACGGGTGGATCATTCAATCCACCCGTATTTTTAATACTTGGTGTTTTTCTGTTTACTGTGTTTAGTGTATCATTCTTGAATCTTTTAAATTTGTAAAAGATTGTATTCAACCCCCCCTTCTACAATCTTTCTCATAGTTGGTGTAAAATAACAATTGGTATCAGAGCGAGGTTCCCAACAAACAGGGAAAAAGATCAACACTGCTAGAGAAAGATGGGAAAGAAGGATGCTGGAGTGAAGATTCCTGTTCTTGACAAAGACAACTATTTTCACTGGAAAGTGAGAATGCATCTGCATCTGTTGTCCATTGATGAAAGCTATGTGAACTGCATTGAAAAAGGACCTCATGTCCCCATGAAGGTCTGCACAAGTATGGGAGCTGATGGTGAAGACATGGTAGGTAAGATGATTCCAAAACCTATCCATGAATATTCTCAAGAAGATACTGAAGAAGTGCACAAGGACAAGAAAACCATGAACCTTCTGTTCAATGGTTTGGATCAAGAAATGATTGACAGTGTTATTAGCTGCACAAGTGCTAAAGAAGTTTGGGACACCATCAGGACCATCTGTGAAGGAAATGAGCAAGTGAGAGAGAACAAAATGCAGCTTCTGATTCAGCAATATGAGTCATTCCATTTCAAGGCTGGTGAAAGTTTAAGTGATACATTTAACAGATTTCAAAAACTGTTAAATGGTCTAAAGTTGTTTGGAAGAGTATATCAAGTTAAGGATTCAAACTTGAAATTCTTAAGAGCTCTTCCCAAAGAATGGAAGCCCATGACAGTCTCTCTCAGAAATACACAAGAGTTCAAAGACTGTACTCTAGAGAGACTGTATGGAACCTTAAAAACTTATGAGCTTGAAATGGAAGATGAAGAGATTGAGAAAAGCCAAAAGAAAGGGCATTCATCTGTGGCTCTAATTGCATCTCTGGAGGATACTGTCAAGGACAAGGGAAAATCTCAAGTTGAAGAAACTGAAAAGTTGGTCAAAGAGGAGAGCTCAGAGTCAAGCAAAGGAAGAAGAAAGGAGAAAGAAGTAGCTGATTCTGGTGAAGAAAGTGATGGAATTGATGAGCATCTAGCCTTCCTGTCAAGAAGATTCTCCAAACTGAAATTCAAAAAGAATTTTAATTCTGCAAAATCTTTTAAAGGCAATCCCAAGTCTGATAGAAGCATGGTAGACAGATCAAAATTCAAGTGCTTCAACTGTGGGAATGCAGGTCACTTTGCAAATGAGTGCAGAAAGCCTAAAGTTGAGAAGAAGTCAAGTGAAAACATTGACTACAAAAAGAAATATTATGAACTTCTCAAACAAAAGGAAAGAGCATTCATCACAAAGGATGATTGGGCAGCTGGAGATGATTCTGATGAAGAGGAGGAGTTTGTCAATCTAGCTCTAATGGCCAACTCCACAGATCAAGAAGAAAACACTGGAAGCAGTAGTCAGGTATTCACTACAAACCTAGTTGAGTTAACTAAAGATGAATGCAATGCTACTATTAATGAAATGTCTACAGAATTGTATCATTTGCATGTTTCTTTAAAATCTCTCACTAAGGAAAATAGTAGGATTAAGGAAGCTAACACCTTTCTTAGTGATAGAAACAGTGTCTTAGAAGCTCAATTTATTGAGTTTGAGAAGCTGAAAATTGAGTGTCAGACAGCCAAGGATGATCTCTTGGTTGTTCTGAAAAGAGAAGAGATCATAAGAAAGCAGCTTGATAAGGAACAAGAGATTATTGCCAAATGGAAATCAGGTAGGGATGTTTCCACCAATATCATCAACATGCAAGGTAGAGAGACCTTTGTAGAGAATGAGTGGAAGAGGAATAAGAAAGTGCTTGAGATATCTGAGAACAGTTCAAGTGATGAGAATACTGATGATGATCATCAGTTGAAGAGCAAAGTCTCAACTGATGAGAGTCATCAGTTGAACAAAAACTCATCAGTTGACAAGAGTGTTCTCAAGAAGCTTAACAAGAAATATGGTCCTGTTAGAAAGAATTTTGTTAAAGGTGAGAATAGTTCTTCTGAGACCAGTAATAGTGTTAATAACACTCTTAATTCCAGTAACAAGAACAAGAAGAAGTTGGATACTAGTGAGCATAAATCTGAGGAGACTAAAAAGAAGAAAGGAAATAGAAATGGCAAAATAGGAGTTAACAAGCACACCAATTACACTCCCAATGCTAGTGCTCTTAGGAAAACCTGCAGTAAGTGTGGTAGTGTAAATCATTTATCTGCTAATTGTAAAACTGTGATTGCTCCTAATTTGTCTTTGCCTATTCCTATGACATCTGTTCCTCACATGAATTTATCTGCTATGAATATGATGCCTGGTTTATTGCCTCACAATCCTTATTCTCAGCCTAACATGCCATATATGTTCAATCCTTATTTCAATGCCTTTAACATGCCTCAATTTCATTCAAATTTGCATGGAATGAACAATGTATGCATGCCTCAAAGGCCTGTGTTTGAAAACAAAGTTGATATTCCAGTTTCTCAACCAAAACCAAAGATTGAACCTATTCAATCCAAGGAAAAGGTTGAGAAGGTGGAAAAGGCTGCTAAGACTAACAAATCTGGACCCAAAGCAATTTGGGTACCAAAATCAACTTGATCTGTTTGTGAAATGTGTGCAGGGAAACCACAAGAAGAATTTGTGGTACTTGGATAGTGGATGCTCCAGGCACATGACTGGTGATTCCTCCCTGCTCACAAAGTTTGTGGAGAAAGCTGGCCCTAGCATTACCTTTGGAGATGACAGCAAAGGATATACTATGGGATATGGCTTGATTGCAAGAGAGAATGTCATCATTGATGAAGTTGCATTGGTGTCTGGTCTTAAGCACAACTTGCTTAGCATCAGTCAGCTCTGTGACAAAGGTTACAAAGTAAATTTCACTTCTGCAGCCTGTGTTGTCACCAAAGGAGATGACAACAATGTGGTTCTGATTGGACAAAGAAAAGGAAATGTGTATGTAGCTGACTTCAATTCTGTCAAGTCTGAATCTATCACTTGCCTTCTCAGCAAAGCAAGCTCAGATGACAGTTGGCTATGGCATAAGAGATTGTCTCATCTAAATTTCAAAACCTTGAATGAGTTAGTAAAGAAGGACTTGGTAAGAGGTCTACCAAAGCTGGAATTCTCAAAAGATGGACTTTGTGGAGCCTGTCAGCTAGGAAAGCAAAAGAGAAGCTCTTTCAAAAGCAAAACTCTTTCATCAATTGTGAAGCCCCTTCAGCTCTTGCATATGGATTTGTTTGGACCAGTTAACATCATGTCTATTTCAAAGAAGAAATATTGCCTAGTGATTGTTGATGATTTTTCAAAATTCACTTGGACTTTCTTTCTGCATTCTAAGGATGAAGCTGGGAAAATCATCATCAATCATATCAAGGCATTAAACAACAATCCAGATGTCAAAGTTGGAAGGATAAGAAGTGACAATGGGACAGAATTCAAGAACTCTGTGATGAAAGAATTTTGTGAAGAAGAGGGAATTACTCATGAGTTCTCTGCACCAAGAACTCCACAACAAAATGGTGTTGTTGAAAGGAAAAATAGAACTCTTATTGAGGCTGCAAGAACCATGATTAATGAAGCTCAACTTCCAACCTATTTTTGGGCTGAAGCTGTGAACACTGCTTGCTTCACTCAAAACATTTCACTAATTACCAAACCTCATAATCTAACTCCCTTTCAACTCTTCAAAGGAAAGAAGCCAACAATTAGCTTTCTTCATGTATTTGGATGCAAGTGTTATGTTCTAAGAAATCAAGGTGAAAATCTTGGAAAATTTGAGGCCAAGGCAGATGAAGCTATTTTTGTTGGATACTCTGATGGAAAATCATTTAGAGTATATAATCTGAGAACCAACATTGTTATGGAATCAATCCATGTGGTTTTTGATGATAAGAAGATTCAAGGATTCTCAGATGAAGGATTTCATGATAATCTCAGATTTGAAAATGAAGGTGAAGGTGATCTGTATGACAGTGATGATGATGATGACATTATTCAAAATGTTGGAATTAATCCTGGAATTAATATTCCAACTGATGACTCTCTAGTGCAAGGAACAACTGCAACTGGAAATTCAACTGAAGCATCAGTTGAAACTACATTGGAGGGATCAGTTGAAACACCTCAAGGATCATCAGTTGAAAGAATGTCTCAAAGTTTCAATCAGTCTAGAAATTATGAGATGTCAAATTTAGGGGGAGCTTTCCAACATGGAAACCTGAACTTCAATAATGAAGCCACATCATCAAGACAATCACTTCCACCACAAAGAAAGTGGACAAGGGATCATCCTTTTGAGCTAATTATTGGAGATGCAAATGCATCTGTACAAACAAGAAGAGCAACTCAAGATGAGTGTTTGTACAGTGCATTCCTTTCACAGGATGAACCTAAAGTCATAGAAGATGCTCTCAAAGATGCTGATTGGGTTCTTGCTATGCAAGAAGAATTAAATCAATTTGAGAGAAACAATGTATGGAAGCTGGTACCCAAGCCTAAAAATAGAACAATTGTAGGAGTAAGGTGGGTATTCAGAAACAAGGTGGATGAGAATGGAGTTGTCACCAGAAACAAGGCAAGGCTTGTTGCTAAAGGATACTCTCAATCTGAAGGAATTGATTTTGATGAGACCTTTGCACCAGTTGCAAGACTGGAAGCAATAAGGATGTTCCTGGCTTATGCTGCTCATGCAAATTTTAAAGTTTATCAAATGGATGTCAAGAGTGCTTTTCTAAATGGTGAACTGGAAGAGGAGGTATATGTCAGTCAGCCTCCTGGTTTTGAAGATCCAGAATTTCCAGAGTATGTTTACTTTTTATTAAAAGCACTCTATGGACTAAAGCAAGCACCAAGGGCATGGTATGACACTCTGTCTCAATTCTTGTTAGATAATCATTTTTCCAGAGGAACTGTGGATAAAAACACTATTTTACAGAAATGTAAATGGTGCCTTTATTCTTTGCTTCACTCAAAACATTTCACTAATTAAAACCAAACCTCATAATCTAACTCCCTTTCAACTCTTCAAAGAAAGAAGCCAACAATAGCTTTCTTCATGTATTTGGATGCAAGTGTTATGTTCTAAGAAATCAAGGTGAAAATCTTGGAAAATTTGAGGCCAAGGCAGATGAAGCTATTTTGTTGGATACTCTGATGGAAAATCATTTAGAGTATATAATCTGAGAACCAACATTGTTATGGAATCAATCCATGTGGTTTTTGATGATAAGAAGATTCAAGGATTCTCAGATGAAGGATTTCATGATAATCTCAGATTTGAAAATGAAGGTGAAGGTGATCTGTATGACAGTGATGATGATGATGACATTATTCAAAATGTTGGAATTAATCCTGGAATTAATATTCCAACTGATGACTCTCTAGTGCAAGGAACAACTGCAACTGGAAATTCAACTGAAGCATCAGTTGAAACTACATTGGAGGGATCAGTTGAAACACCTCAAGGATCATCAGTTGAAAGAATGTCTCAAAGTTTCAATCAGTCTAGAAATTATGAGATGTCAAATTTAGGGGGAGCTTTCCAACATGGAAACCTGAACTTCAATAATGAAGCCACATCATCAAGACAATCACTTCCACCACAAAGAAAGTGGACAAGGGATCATCCTTTTGAGCTAATTATTGGAGATGCAAATGCATCTGTACAAACAAGAAGAGCAACTCAAGATGAGTGTTTGTACAGTGCATTCCTTTCACAGGATGAACCTAAAGTCATAGAAGATGCTCTCAAAGATGCTGATTGGGTTCTTGCTATGCAAGAAGAATTAAATCAATTTGAGAGAAACAATGTATGGAAGCTGGTACCCAAGCCTAAAAATAGAACAATTGTAGGAGTAAGGTGGGTATTCAGAAACAAGGTGGATGAGAATGGAGTTGTCACCAGAAACAAGGCAAGGCTTGTTGCTAAAGGATACTCTCAATCTGAAGGAATTGATTTTGATGAGACCTTTGCACCAGTTGCAAGACTGGAAGCAATAAGGATGTTCCTGGCTTATGCTGCTCATGCAAATTTTAAAGTTTATCAAATGGATGTCAAGAGTGCTTTTCTAAATGGTGAACTGGAAGAGGAGGTATATGTCAGTCAGCCTCCTGGTTTTGAGGATCCAGAATTTCCAGAGTATGTTTACTTTTTATTAAAAGCACTCTATGGACTAAAGCAAGCTCCAAGGGCATGGTATGACACTCTGTCTCAATTCTTGTTAGATAATCATTTTTCCAGAGGAACTGTGGATAAAACACTATTTTACAGAAATGTAAATGGTGCCTTTATTCTGGTTCAAATTTATGTAGATGATATAATTTTTGGTTCTACAGATGACAAACTTTGCAAGAAGTTTGCTAATCTAATGAAAAGTCAGTATGAAATGAGCATGATGGGAGAGCTCACCTACTTTCTTGGTTTACAAGTTAAACAAGTAAAGGAAGGTATATTCATAAATCAAACTAAGTACATCTATGATCTACTTAAAAAGTTTGATTTATTGGATTGCAAAGAAGCTAAGACTCCCATGCCAACAGCCACCAAATTAGAGTTAAGTCCTAATGAGAAATCTGTGGACATCTCTAATTATAGAGGCATGGTTGGTTCTCTTTTATATTTGACAGCTAGTAGACCAGATATTATGTTTTCTACATGCCTCTGTGCTAGATTTCAATCTGATCCTAAAGAATCACATCTTATTGCTATAAAAAGAATATTCAGATATCTTAAGGGAACACCAAATCTTGGCATTTGGTACCCTAAAGACTCTGGATTTGATCTAATTGGATATTCAGATGCTGATTTTGCAGGATGCAAAATTGATAGAAAAAGTACAACAGGCACCTGTCAATTTCTTGGTGACAGATTGATTTCTTGGTTTAGCAAAAAGCAAAATTCTGTGTCAACCTCTACAGCTGAGGCTGAATACATTGCAGCTGGAAGCTGTTGTGCACAATTATTGTGGATGAGAAATCAATTACTTGATTATGGATTAAATCTCTCAAAAATCCCAATATTTTGTGACAACACCAGTGCTATTGCTATAACTGAAAATCCAGTACAACACTCAAGAACCAAGCACATTGACATCAAATACCACTTCATAAGGGAACATGTGATGGCTGGTACTGTTGAAATGCATTTTGTTCCAAGTGAAGAACAGATTGCAGATATCTTCACAAAGCCTCTTGATGAATCAACATTCACAAGGTTGGTAAGTAAATTAGGTATGTTAAATTTCTCCTAATTTAAGAATGAATTTTTCTGTAATTTGGCAGCCAGAATTTGATTAATTTTGATTTATCAAAATTGAATTAATTATAATTCTGGATAAAATCTATAATATTTCAACTGATGAACTAGTGAAATTGTTTCAACTGGTGTTTGAAACAATATCCTCTTGCGCTGTTTTTCATTCAACTGATGACACCAGTTGAAGACGCCTTCAACTGATCTTCATCAGTTGAATAGGAAGTTTAAAGAGGCGCTTATTTCATCCGTTGAAAGTATTATCAGATCTGAGCCGTTGAAATTTCTTTTGTCTCTCACCTACTTTATACACACGATCGTGTGTGTAATTTTTGTAGAGTTCAATAAGAGTAATTTCTTCTCAACGGTAATTTCTCAGCCAATCACAGCAATTTTCTGAGAAAGTATTTAAGTGTTTTAATTTATTTTCACCTCCTTTCATCTCACTCTTTCGAATTTTTCAAGTTCTCTTCTCTCTCTCTGTGCAAAAGCAAACTCTAATTTTTCCTCAAGCTTTCTCTGTAACTGCAATGGCACCCATGAAGAAGTATACTGCACCAAGTGGGTTTATCTATGAGAAGAACAACTTTGCGTCATTTGTGGATACTAAAGCTGTGGAGGAGAAGGAGTATCACAGGATGATGGAGTTCATCAAGTCAAGTCAGCTCTCTTATGCTATGACTGAAGCTCCTATCATCTACCATGAGATAGTGGAGGAAATGTGGACCTCTGCAGAGTTTAATAGTGAGGATGAAACTCTAACTTTCTCTGTCAATAATAAGACTCATTCTGTTAATGCTGATGTTATGAAAGCATGCTTTAAGATTCCTGAAGATACTGTTTTATCTTTGCCTAGTGATAATCAGTTGGTTAATTTACTTTATGCCATGAATTATGTTTTGCCAACTGATGCCTTAGGTAAAATAGAAAGAAGGGGTCTTAGAAGAGAATGGAGTTATTTATGTGATGCTTTTATTAAGGCATTTTCTGGTAAGATTAGTAATTTCAATGCTCTCACTTCCCAGATTTTGCAAATGCTTTACATGTACCTGACTAATGAATATTTCAATTTTGGTGGTTTGATGATCCAAGAAATTGGGGAGAAACTAGGTGATAAAACTAGTAGACCTAGGAATATTTATTATGTCAGGTTTCTTATGATGCTAGCTAATCATCTCAACAAAAAGCTGGTTATTACTAACAAGGAAGCCAAGCTTCCTAGTTTTGTGCAGGAAAAGAGAGTCTTTAAAGACCTCTTCAGGATGAATTTGTACCCCTCCTTGGAGGTGGTGTACCTGCCAATAATGGAGGCTGGAAAGCAAAAAGAGGTACATGGCTTTCCTACTACTCTCTCTCAACCCTCAACTTCTTTGCTTTCTGCTATCAGGGCTGTTGAAGAGGCCCATCAACAGCCTACACAAGTAGCAAAACCCTCTAAAACCAAGTCTTCTAAACCAACCTCAGATGCCTCCCAAAAGGCATCTGTTGTAAAAACTAAGAAACACAAGCCTGAGGGGAGTGTGATTGGAGGAAGTGAGGGGGAGGGAAAGGGTGATCATCAAAGAAACCCTAAGGATAAGGATGGAGAGGTGAGTGCTAACCAGCCTAGCCACTCTGCAGTCTCCCAAAAGACTGTAGATGTTAATATGGATTTAAGCACATCCCTAGCAGCATCCTCCCAAAAGGATGTTGTTATTGAAAACAGTCCTCAGCCAAGGACACAGTCAAAAAGGGGGAGGGACACCACTTCTTCACCTGTTAAAGCCTATGGGAGAAAGAAGAAAAGAAGTGATGAATCAAAGCACTCTGCACACACACAGGAATGTATTCCTGTCATTTCTCAAATTCAGATTGATGTGACTCCAATAAATGTGGAGTCACAGCCCCCTTCTTCAGTAAATCCAATTACCCATATTCATGATCTTACTATTTCTACAACTCAAACACAATCCCCAACCTCTTCTGTGGATGTGGAATTGATTCACACCACACTTGTAAATTCTCCATCTTTAGATTTCATGGAGAAGTCCCCCTCTGAGATTGATCATCATCACTTTGATGATTTGTTGGATCTTTCTCTTCCAATTCCTTCTTTTGTGAAAGTGTGCTCTGTGGATATACCATTAAAATCAATCACCACAGACTCAACTATCACAGCCTCTAAACCTATTTCTTCATTTTCTTCAACTGATCTCCCTCATCAGTTGACAAGTGTTTGTCCTTCAACTGATCTGCTTAACAGCTCTCATCAGTTGAATGCATCCTCTACTCATGTTTCAACTGATGTCTCTCATCAGTTGACAACTGCTGCTACTTCAATTACTTTACCTTCTTCTACAGCAGTTGATCACATGGTAGCACAAACACTTTTAGGATTGAGTGGAGTGAGCTATGGAGTGGAGAGGCAGCCTAGTGAGCTGGCAAAAGGAGAGGGTGTGGAGAGTCTGGCATTTTCTTCTAGCCAGGAAAAAGGAGAGGATAAGAGTGACCCTTTAGTAAGGGTAAGTGAGGGAGAGGTGAGTTGTGTGGTGAGCCAAGGGGAGCCCTTGATGCAAGAACAGAGAGAAATTGAGAGAAATGCAGGTGTCAGTGAAGGGTTTAGTGAACAAGAGTTTCAAGCTGAATACAGATCCATATTGGATGGTGTTTCACTAGACCCTGAGACTTTTACTCATGGAATGTCTTCCATTCAAGATTTTGCCAGATTGGACAATCAAGCAGCTGAGAGGCACCTTAATCTAATTCACACTACATCTTCTATGCTTAGAGCAAAGGAGGCATTTACAGCTCTGCCTGCCAATGCTGGAGATGATTTTCAATATGATGATAGTGATGAAGACCTCAATGATGCTCTTGAGGAATCCCTTGGTGAACAACCTACCACTTCTCTACCTTCATGGCTCTCCATGCAGTCTGCAAATGCAATGGTTGTTAGCATGGAGCTGGAAAGGCAAGCCTCCACCATTCTTCAATCACAACCTGGAAGCTCATCCTCCTCTCAAGCCATCTCTGCCACCATTGCCAGTCAAGCTTTGGAAAACCTCAAGCTTCACAAATATCAATCTCTCCACTTTCAGAAAGAGATAGAGCATCTCAGTTTTCTTATTGGCTCTGTTAAGACTGATCTGACCAAACAAATTGATGAAAAGCTTCCAGCTCAGGTCAAATCAGCTCTTTCTGCATCTGAGCAAAAACAACTACAATTGGAGAAGCAAGTGGAAGCTCTGGAAGGAAATGTCTATATCTTAAACTCTAGAATGGATGAGATGTTGCAGCATCAAAGAATTCAGACTGGACTTCTTCAACATCTTCTTCTTGCCTCTGGTGTTTCTCTTCCTAGTCCATCCCCTACACTTGCTGCTAACAAAAAGGGGGAGAAAGAATTACCAACTCCTGCAGAATTGATCAGCCAAATTCCTCCTCCTTTCCACACTGAAAGGGAAAAGCAAAAGATTGAAAGGATGAAAGAATTGGACTCCATTGCAAAGAGAGTGGCTCAACTAGGCAAGAAATCTTCCACATCTTCTACAGCCACTACAGCTCAAATCTCTTTTCCAACCACAACCACAATTCTCAGGGTGATTACACCTGAGATTGTTATTCCCTCCAAGACAGAGAAGGGTGAGCCATCATTTCTGAATGAGTTCAAGCCAACTCTGTTTCCAAACAATTGTGGTTACTCCAGGCCTGGAAAGACTCAAGCTCAATCTACTTTCCTTTAGCCAGGCCTGACAAAAATGAATACAAGCTTTTGGGCCAAGAAATCAAAAGTTATAAAGATTGTGCAGATGTGGCCTTAAAGGCTCATTTTGCCATCATCTACAGAGAAGGCCAGAAGTTGTTTATTGGAACTGGCCATCCTCATTACTCATATGCAAAAGCTGAAGAGGTGGCCAGAGAATGTGAAAAAGAGGAGTTTGAATCCCAACTCTCTTTAAACCAAATAGAGGTGGATGAAAGGTTTGCTATTGAGCTGGAAGAGGAGTTGGCAGCTGAGCTTTTAAATGAGAAAGGATTGCCTCTTGAATCTTCTCCAAAGAAAAAGAGAGTCAAATCTAAAACTAAGATGCCTGAGGCAGCCAAGAGAAGAGAAGAAGTGCCAGAAAAGCCTATCTCAAAGCCTTCTTCTCCAATCAAGGATACCACAGTAGTACATCCAGATGTCAACTTCCATGATGAGCCAATAATGCCAAAGGAGGAGCCAATTGACTTGGAAGATATTCCAATTCCAGCTTTTCTTGTCCAAGAATCTTCCAAGCCAAAGAAGAAGGTCAAGTCTGTGGCTAAGAGGATGGCTAACCCTCCTAAACCTCCAAAAGAACCTGAAAATCCTGATGACTATCTGATCATTGCTAACATTGAAGAAATTTCTGAGTTGGAGCTGGAGCTGGATGATCTTCAAGAAGTAAGAGGAATAGAAGCAACTTCAAAGTTACCTGAAAGATTGGTATTCTCTTACAAAAACAAGGGTGATGTCATCTGGCCTCTTCACAGAGTTCTGAATTCTGAGGGATTCAGTTCTCTAACAAAAATATATGGATCTATGAAGAGGACTGGAGGATTTACACCACCTGCAAAGCAAATGGTACTAAAAAGAATCCTTGAGATCAGGAAGGAATGGAACTCAGATGCTAGTCTACAAAGAAGGCTGAAAATTCCCTACACTGGAAAGAAAATTCATCATGAACCTACTCCAGTCATGGAATTTAGGGACAATCAAGGTGTTAGGAGATTTTTCAGACCTAAAGATCAACTCAAGGTTGCTAGCTTGAATACTCTGAAGACTCTCCAATCCAAGCTCAACAGACAAGATAGTGATGAAGAATGGTTCTACAGGATCTTTCAAAAGCAGATTAATATTCTTGAAGAAAAACTTAAGTCCAGAAGAAGAAGATCTTCTAGGAACAAGTAACTGCTCAGTCTAGAGGAGCATAATCATCTGTAATCTTTTCTAACTCTTGTATTTAAATTCTGCATTTTATTTTATTAATGTTTTTGTTAGGAATCAATAATTTTTGATGATAACATAAACATTTTGTAACATGTCTTACTTAGAATCTTTATCAAATTTCAGTTGTAATTGTTACATTTCTTGTCTTTGGGAATTATCAACGGATGGGTAGAATAGGATGGCTAATTGTAAATATCCAATGCCATGTAATTTTATCTAAGTGAAGGATATTCAACTGATGAGATGTAACTGTTCAACTGATGAAGACTGGATGATGTTTCAACTGATGAAAATCAAGCATTCAACTGAAGACAAAGTGTTCAACTGATAATGCTGAGGAATTCAACTGATGAGACTGGAACAGCATTCAACTGATGGAGTTTGTAATTCATTCAACTGATGAGCCAGGCATTCAACTGATAAAGTCAAGAGCAGTTGAAAGCAACCAGAACTTTCAACTGATGAAGCAAAGAGCAGTTGAAAGTGACTAGAGCTTAAGTCTGACAAATCACATGGATCGAATTTCACTAAAATAGACATGGAAGCCTAATTAGGAAAATAAAGAAGAAGCAGAAACATACTTATCTCATGCAGTGCAATCTGGATCAAATCAAGGTGATGGTCAAAGATGAAGACATCTCAGAAAGCATGCATAAGACAAAGTTGTGCAGCATTGTTTTTAGATTAGAGTGCATTTTGTAATCTAGCTAAAAGCTTTGTAAAACTTGGAGTATATAACCAAGTTAGCAGCATCAGTTGAACTTGTTCAAATTACTTGAAAGAAAAATCTGAGAGTTAGAACTTGTTTGAGTGATGAACCAGCAGCTGTGCGAATTGTAAACAATCCACAGATTCTTCTATATAAAATCTCACGGGTGGATCATTCAATCCACCCGTATTTTTAATACTTGGTGTTTTTCTGTTTACTGTGTTCTTAGTGTATTATTCTTGAATCTTTTAAATTTGTAAAAGATTGTATTCAACCCCCCCTTCTACAATCTTTCTCATAGTTGGTGTAAAATAACAATTGGTATCAGAGCCAGGTTCCCAACAAACAGGGAAAAAGATCAACACTGCTAGAGAAAGATGGGAAAGAAGGATGCTGGAGTGAAGATTCCTGTTCTTGACAAAGACAACTATTTTCACTGGAAAGTGAGAATGCATCTGCATCTGTTGTCCATTGATGAAAGCTATGTGAACTGTATTGAAAAAGGACCTCATGTCCCCATGAAGGTCTGCACAAGTATGGGAGCTGATGGTGAAGACATGGTAGGTAAGATGATTCCAAAACCTATCCATGAATATTCTCAAGAAGATACTGAAGAAGTGCACAAGGACAAGAAAACCATGAACCTTCTGTTCAATGGTTTGGATCAAGAAATGATTGATAGTGTTATTAGCTGCACAAGTGCCAAAGAAGTTTGGGACACCATCAGGACCATCTGTGAAGGGAATGAGCAAGTGAGAGAGAACAAGATGCAGCTTCTGATTCAACAATATGAGTCATTCCATTTCAAGGCTGGTGAAAGTTTGAGTGATACATTTAACAGATTTCAAAAACTGTTAAATGGTCTAAAGCTCTTTGGAAGAGTATATCAAGTTAAGGATTCAAACTTGAAATTCTTAAGAGCTCTTCCTAAAGATTGGAAACCCATGACAGTCTCTCTCAGAAATACACAAGAGTTTAAAGACTATACTCTAGAGAGACTGTATGGAACCTTAAAGACTTATGAGCTTGAAATGGAGCAAGATGAAGAGATTGAGAAAAGCCAAAAGAAAGGGCATTCATCTGTGGCTCTAGTTGCATCTCTGGAGGATACTGTCAAGGACAAGGGAAAGTCTCAAGTTGAAGAAACTGAGAAGTTGGTCAAAGAGGAGAGCTCAGAGTCAAGCAAAGGAAGAAGAAAGGAGAAAGAAGTAGCTGATTCTGGTGAAGAAAGTGATGGAATTGATGAACATCTAGCCTTCCTGTCAAGAAGATTCTCCAAACTGAAATTCAAAAAGAATTTTAATTCTGCAAAATCTTTTAAAGGCAATCCCAAGTCTGATAGAAGCATGGTAGACAGATCAAAATTCAAGTGCTTCAACTGTGGGAATGCAGGTCACTTTGCAAATGAGTGCAGAAAGCCTAAAGTTGAGAAAAAGTCAAGTGAAAACATTGACTACAAAAAGAAATATTATGAACTTCTCAAACAAAAGGAAAGAGCATTCATCACAAAGGATGATTGGGCAGCTGGAGATGATTCTGATGAAGAGGAGGAGTTTGTCAATCTAGCTCTAATGGCCAACTCCACAGATCAAGAAGAAAACACTGGAAGCAGTAGTCAGGTATTCACTACAAACCTAGTTGAGTTAACTAAAGATGAATGCAATGCTACTATTAATGAAATGTCTACAGAATTGTATCATTTGCATGTTTCTTTAAAATCTCTCACTAAGGAAAATAGTAGGATTAAGGAAGCTAACACCTTTCTTAGTGATAGAAACAGTGTCTTAGAAGCTCAATTTATTGAGTTTGAGAAGCTGAAAATTGAGTGTCAGACAGCCAAGGATGATCTCTTGGTTGTTCTGAAAAGAGAAGAGATCATAAGAAAGCAGCTTGATAAGGAACAAGAGATTATTGCCAAATGGAAATCTGGTAGGGATGTTTCCACCAATATCATCAACATGCAAGGTAGAGAGACCTTTGTAGAGAATGAGTGGAAGAGGAATAAGAAAGTGCTTGAGATATCTGAGAACAGTTCAAGTGATGAGAATACTGATGATGATCATCAGTTGAAGAGCAAAGTCTCAACTGATGAGAGTCATCAGTTGAACAAAACTCATCAGTTGACAAGAGTGTTCTCAAGAAGCTTAACAAGAAATATGGTCCTGTTAAAAAGAATTTTGTTAAAGGTGAGAATAGTTCTTCTGAGACCAGTGATAGTGTTAATAACACTCTTAATTCCAGTAACAAGAACAAGAAGAAGTTGGATACTAGTGAGCATAAATCTGAGGAGACTAAAAAGAAGAAAGGAAATAGAAATGGCAAAATAGGAGTTAACAAGCACACCAATTACACTCCCAATGCTAGTGCTCTTAGGAAAACCTGCAGTAAGTGTGGTAGTGTAAATCATTTATCTGCTAATTGTAAAACTGTGATTGCTCCTAATTTGTCTTTGCCTATTCCTATGACATCTGTTCCTCACATGAATTTATCTGCTATGAATATGATGCCTGGTTTATTGCCTCACAATCCTTATTCTCAGCCTAACATGCCATATATGTTCAATCCTTATTTCAATGCCTTTAACATGCCTCAATTTCATTCAAATTTGCATGGAATGAACAATGTATGCATGTCTCAAAGGCCTGTGTTTGAAAACAGAGTTGATATTCCAGTTTCTCAACCAAAACCAAAGATTGAACCTATTCAATCCAAGGAAAAGGTTGAGAAAGTGGAAAAGGCTGCTAAGACTAACAAATCTGGACCCAAAGCAATTTGGGTACCAAAATCAACTTGATCTGTTTGTGAAATGTGTGCAGGGAAACCACAAGAAGAATTTGTGGTACTTGGATAGTGGATGCTCCAGGCACATGACTGGTGATTCCTCCCTGCTCACAAAGTTTGTGGAGAAAGCTGGCCCTAGCATTACCTTTGGAGATGACAGCAAAGGATATACTATGGGATATGGCTTGATTGCAAAAGAGAATGTCATCATTGATGAAGTTGCATTGGTGTCTGGTCTTAAGCACAACTTGCTTAGCATCAGTCAGCTCTGTGACAAAGGTTACAAAGTTAATTTCACTCCTGCAGCCTGTGTTGTCACCAAAGGAGATGACAACAATGTGGTTCTGATTGGACAAAGAAAGGAAATGTGTATGTAGCTGACTTCAATTCTGTCAAGTCTGAATCTATCACTTGCCTTCTCAGCAAAGCAAGCTCAGATGACAGTTGGCTATGGCATAAGAGATTGTCTCATCTAAATTTCAAAACCTTGAATGAGTTAGTAAAGAAGGACTTGGTAAGAGGTCTACCAAAGCTGGAATTCTCAAAGATGGACTTTGTGGAGCCTGTCAGCTAGGAAAGCAAAAGAGAAGCTCTTTCAAAAGCAAAACTCTTTCATCAATTGTGAAGCCCCTTCAGCTCTTGCATATGGATTTGTTTGGACCAGTCAACATCATGTCTATTTCAAAGAAGAAATATTGCCTAGTGATTGTTGATGATTTTTCAAAATTCACTTGGACTTTCTTCCTGCATTCTAAGGATGAAGCTGGGAAAATCATCATCAATCATATCAAGGCATTAAACAACAATCCAGATGTCAAAGTTGGAAGGATAAGAAGTGACAATGGGACAGAATTCAAGAACTCTGTGATGAAAGAATTTTGTGAAGAAGAGGGAATTATTCATGAGTTCTCTGCACCAAGAACTCCACAACAAAATGGTGTTGTTGAAAGGAAGAATAGAACTCTTATTGAGGCTGCAAGAACCATGATTAATGAAGCTCAACTTCCAACCTATTTTTGGGCTGAAGCTGTGAACACTGCTTGCTTCACTCAAAACATTTCACTAATTACCAAACCTCATAATCTAACTCCCTTTCAACTCTTCAAAGGAAAGAAGCCAACAATTAGCTTTCTTCATGTATTTGGATGCAAGTGTTATGTTCTAAGAAATCAAGGTGAAAATCTTGGAAAATTTGAGGCCAAGGCAGATGAAGCTATTTTTGTTGGATACTCTGATGGAAAATCATTTAGAGTATATAATCTGAGAACCAACATTGTTATGGAATCAATCCATGTGGTTTTTGATGATAAGAAGATTCAAGGATTCTCAGATGAAGGATTTCATGATAATCTCAGATTTGAAAATGAAGGTGAAGGTGATCTGTATGACAGTGATGATGATGATGACATTATTCAAAATGTTGGAATTAATCCTGGAATTAATATTCCAACTGATGACTCTCTGGTGCAAGAAACAACTGCAATTGGAAATTCAACTGAAGCATCAGTTGAAACTACATTGGAGGGATCAGTTGAAACACCTCAAGGATCATCAGTTGAAAGAATGTCTCAAAGTTTCAATCAGTCTAGAAATAATGAGATGTCAAATTTAGGGGGAGCTTTCCAACATGGAAACCTGAACTTCAATAATGAAGCCACATCATCAAGACAATCACTTCCACCACAAAGAAAGTGGACAAGGGATCACCCTTTTGAGCTAATTATTGGAGATGCAAATGCATCTGTACAAACAAGAAGAGCAACTCAAGATGAGTGTTTGTACAGTGCATTCCTTTCACAGGATGAACCTAAAGTCATAGAAGATGCTCTCAAAGATGCTGATTGGGTTCTTGCTATGCAAGAAGAATTAAATCAATTTGAGAGAAACAATGTATGGAAGCTGGTACCCAAACCTAAAAACAGAACAATTGTAGGAACAAGGTGGGTATTCAGAAACAAGGTGGATGAGAATGGAGTTGTCACCAGAAACAAGGCAAGGCTTGTTGCTAAAGGATATTCTCAATCTGAAGGAATTGATTTTGATGAGACCTTTGCACCAGTTGCAAGACTAGAAGCAATAAGAATCTTCCTGGCCTATGCTGCTCATGCAAACTTTAAAGTTTATCAAATGGATGTCAAGAGTGCTTTTCTAAATGGTGAACTGGAAGAGGAGGTATATGTCAGTCAGCCTCCTGGTTTTGAAGATCCAGAATTTCCAGAGTATGTTTACTTTTTATTAAAAGCACTCTATGGACTAAAGCAAGCACCAAGGGCATGGTATGACACTCTGTCTCAATTCTTGTTAGATAATCATTTTTCCAGAGGAACTGTGGATAAAACACTATTTTACAGAAATGTAAATGGTGCCTTTATTCTGGTTCAAATTTATGTAGATGATATAATTTTTGGTTCTACAGATGAGAAACTTTGCAAGAAGTTTGCTAATCTAATGAAAAGTCAGTATGAAATGAGCATGATGGGAGAGCTCACCTACTTTCTTGGTTTACAAGTTAAACAAGTAAAGGAAGGTATATTCATAAATCAAACTAAGTACATCTATGATCTACTTAAAAAGTTTGATTTATTGGATTGCAAAGAAGCTAAGACTCCCATGCCAACAGCCACCAAATTAGAGTTAAGTCCTAATGAGAAATCTGTGGACATCTCTAATTATAGAGGCATGGTTGGTTCTCTTTTATATTTGACAGCTAGTAGACCAGATATTATGTTTTCTACATGCCTCTGTGCTAGATTTCAATCTGATCCTAAAGAATCACATCTTATTGCTATAAAAAGAATATTCAGATATCTTAAGGGAACACCAAATCTTGGTATTTGGTACCCTAAAGACTCTGGATTTGATCTAATTGGATATTCAGATGCTGATTTTGCAGGATGCAAAATTGATAGAAAAAGTACAACAGGCACCTGTCAATTTCTTGGTGACAGATTGATTTCTTGGTTTAGCAAAAAGCAAAATTCTGTGTCAACCTCTACAGCTGAGGCTGAGTACATTGCAGCTGGAAGCTGTTGTGCACAATTATTGTGGATGAGAAATCAATTACTTGATTATGGATTAAATCTCTCAAAAATCCCAATATTTTGTGACAACACCAGTGCTATTGCTATAACTGAAAATCCAGTACAACACTCAAGAACCAAGCACATTGACATCAAATACCACTTCATAAGGGAACATGTGATGGCTGGTACTGTTGAAATGCATTTTGTTCCAAGTGAAGAACAGATTGCAGATATTTTCACAAAGCCTCTTGATGAATCCACATTCACAAGGTTGGTAAGTAAATTAGGTATGTTAAATTTCTCCTAATTTAGAGTGAATTTTTCTGTAATTTGGCAGCCAGAATTTGATTAATTTTGATTTATCAAAATTGAATTAATTATAATTCTGGATAAAGTCTATAATATTTCAACTGATGAACTAGTGAAATTGTTTCAACTGATGTTTGAAACAATATCCTCTTGCTTTGTTTTTCATTCAACTGATGACACCAGTTGAAGACGCCTTCAACTGATCTTCATCAGTTGAATAGGAAGTTTAAAGAGGCGCTTATTTCATCCGTTGAAAGTATTATCAGATCTGAGCCGTTGAAATTTCTTTTGTCTCTCACCTACTTTATACACACGATCGTGTGTGTAATTTTTGTAGAGTTCAATAAGAGTAATTTCTTCTCAACGGTAATTTCTCAGCCAATCACAGCAATTTTCTGAGAAAGTATTTAAGTGTTTTAATTTATTTTCACTTCTTTTCATCTCACTCTTTCGAATTCTTCAAGTTCTCTTCTCTCTCTGTGCAAAAGCAAACTCTAATTTTTCCTCAAGCTTTCTCTGTAACTGCAATGGCACCCATGAAGAAGTATACTGCACCAAGTGGGTTTATCTATGAGAAGAACAACTTTGCGTCATTTGTGGATACTAAAGCTGTGGAGGAGAAGGAGTATCACAGGATGATGGAGTTCATCAAGTCAAGCCAGCTCTCTTATGCTATGACTGAAGCTCCTATCATCTACCATGAAATAGTGGAGGAAATGTGGACCTCTGCAGAGTTTAATAGTGAGAATGAAACTCTAACTTTCTCTGTCAATAATAAACTCATTCTGTTAATGCTGATGTTATGAAAGCATGCTTTAAGATTCCTGAAGATACTGTTTTATCTTTGCCTAGTGATAATCAGTTGGTTAATTTACTTTATGCCATGAATTATGTTTTGCCAACTGATGCCTTAGGTAAAATAGAAAGAAGGGGTCTTAGGAGAGAATGGAGTTATTTATGTGATGCTTTTATTAAGGCATTTTCTGGTAAGATTAGTAATTTCAATGCTCTCACTTCCCAGATTTTACAAATGCTTTACATGTACCTGACTAATGAATATTTCAACTTTGGTGGTTTGATGATCCAAGAAATTGGGGAGAAACTAGGTGATAAAACTAGTAGACCTAGGAATATTTATTATGTCAGATTTCTTATGATGCTAGCTAATCATCTCAACAAAAAGCTGGTTATTACTAACAAGGAAGCCAAGCTTCCTAGTTTTGTGCAGGAAAAGAGAGTCTTTAAAGACCTCTTCAGGATGAATTTGTACCCCTCCTTGGAGGTGGTGTACCTGCCAATAATGGAGGCTGGAAAGCAAAAAGAGGTACATGGCTTTCCTACTACTCTCTCTCAACCCTCAACTTCTTTGCTTTCTGCCATCAGGGCTGTTGAAGAGGCCCATCAACAGCCTACACAAGTAGCAAAACCCTCTAAAACCAAGTCTTCTAAACCAACCTCAGATGCCTCCCAAAAGGCATCTGTTGTAAAAACTAAGAAACACAAGCCTGAGGGGAGTGTGATTGGAGGAAGTGAGGGGGAGGGAAAGGGTGATCATCAAAGAAACCCTAAGGATAAGGATGGAGAGGTGAGTGCTAACCAGCCTAGCCACTCTGCAGTCTCCCAAAAGACTGTAGATGTTAATATGGATTTAAGCACATCCCTAGCAGCATCCTCCCAAAAGGATGTTGCTATTGAAAATAGTCCTCAACCAGGGACACAGTTAAAAAGGGGGAGGGACACCACTTCTTCACCAATAAAGCCTATGGGAGAAAGAAGTTAAGAAGTGACAAACTGAAGCACTCTGCACACACACAGGCATCCATTCTGGATTTTATGCCTTAACTTCTCAAAGTCAGATTGATGTGACTCCAATAAATGTGGAGTCACAGCCCCCTTCTTCATCTCAACCAATCACCCATATTTATGATCTTACCATCTCTACTACTCAAACACAATCCCCAACCTCTTCTGTGGATGTGGAATTAATTCACACCACACTTGTAAATTCTCCATCTTTGGATTTCATGGAGAAGCCCCCATCTGAGATTGATCATCATCATTTTGATGATTTGTTGGATCTTTCTCTTCCATTCCTTCTTCTGTGACAGTGTGTTCTGTGGATTTCCCTTAAAATCAATCACCACAGACTCAACTATCACAGCCTCTAAACCTATTTCTTCATTTTCTTCAACTGATCTCCCTCATCAGTTGACAAGTGTTTGTCCTTCAACTGATCTGCTTAACAGCTCTCATCAGTTGAATGCATCCTCTACTCATGTTTCAACTGATGTCTCTCATCAGTTGACAACTGCTGCTACTTCAATTACTTTACCTTCTTCTACAGCAGTTGATCACATGGTAGCACAAACACTTTTAGGATTGAGTGGAGTGAGCTATGGAGTGGAGAGGCAGCCTAGTGAGCTGGCAAAAGGAGAGGGTGTGGAGAGTCTGGCATTTTCTTCTAGCCAGGAAAAAGGAGAGGATAAGAGTGACCCTTTAGTAAGGGTAAGTGAGGGAGAGGTGAGTTGTGTGGTGAGCCAAGGGGAGCCCTTGATGCAAGAACAGAGAGAAATTGAGAGAAATGCAGGTGTCAATGAAGGGTTTAGTGAACAAGAGTTTCAAGCTGAATACAGATCCATATTGGATGGTGTTTCACTAGACCCTGAGACTTTTACTCATGGATGTCTTCCATTCAAGATTTTGCCAGATTGGACAATCAAGCAGCTGAGAGGCACCTTAATCTAATTCACACTACATCTTCTATGCTTAGAGCAAAGGAGGCATTTACAGCTCTGCCTGCCAATGCTGGAGATGATTTTCATATGATGATAGTGATGAAGACCTCAATGATGCTCTTGAGGAATCCCTTGGTGAACAACCTACCACTTCTCTACCTTCATGGCTCTCCATGCAGTCTGCCAATGCAACTGGTTGTTAGCATGGAGCTGGAAAGGCAAGCCTCCACCATTCTTCAATCACAACCTGGAAGCTCATCCTCCTCTCAAGCCATCTCTGCCACCATTGCCAGTCAAGCTTGGACAACCTCAAGCTTCACAAATATCAATCTCTCCACTTTCAGAAGAGATAGAGCATCTCAGTTTTCTTATTGGCTCTGTTAAGACTGATCTGACCAAACAAATTGATGAAAAGCTTCCAGCTCAGGTCAAATCAGCTCTTTCTGCATCTGAGCAAAAACAACTACAATTGGAGAAGCAAGTGGAAGCTCTGGAAGGAAATGTCTATATCTTAAACTCTAGAATGGATGAGATGTTGCAGCATCAAAGAATTCAGACTGGACTTCTTCAACATCTTCTTCTTGCCTCTGGTGTTTCTCTTCCTAGTCCATCCCCTACACTTGCTGCTAACAAAAAGGGGGAGAAAGAATTACCAACTCCTGCAGAATTGATCAGTCAAATTCCTCCTCCTTTCCACACTGAAAGGGAAAAGCAAAAGATTGAAAGGATGAAAGAATTGGACTCCATTGCAAAGAGAGTGGCTCAACTAGGCAAGAAATCTTCCACATCTTCTACAGCCACTACAGCTCAAATCTCTTTTCCAACCACAACCACAATTCTCAGGGTGATTACACCTGAGATTGTTATTCCCTCCAAGACAGAAAAGGGTGAGCCATCATTTCTGAATGAGTTCAAGCCAACTCTGTTTCCAAACAATTGTGGTTACTCCAGGCCTGGAAAAGACTCAAGCTCAATCTACTTTCCACTAGCCAGGCCTGACAAAAATGAATACAAGCTTTTGGGCCAAGAAATCAAAAGTTATAAAGATTGTGCAGATGTGGCCTTAAAGGCTCATTTTGCCATCATCTACAGAGAAGGCCAGAAGTTGTTTATTGGAACTGGCCATCCTCATTACTCATTTGCAAAAGCTGAAGAGGTGGCCAGAGAATGTGAAAAAGAGGAGTTTGAATCCCAACTCTCTTTAACCAAATAGAGGTGGATGAAAGGTTTGCTATTGAGCTGGAAGAGGAGTTGGCAGCTGAGCTTTTAAATGAGAAAGGATTGCCTCTTGAATCTTCTCCAAAGAAAAAGAGAGTCAAATCTAAAACTAAGATGCCTGAGGCAGCCAAGAGAAGAGAAGAAGTGCCAGAAAAGCCTATCTCAAAGCCTTCTTCTCCAATCAAGGATACCACAGTAGTACATCCAGATGTCAACTTCCATGATGAGCCAATAATGCCAAAGGAGGAGCCAATTGACTTGGAAGATATTCCAATTCCAGCTTTTCTTGTCCAAGAATCTTCCAAGCCAAAGAAGAAGTCAAGTCTGTGGCTAAGAGGATGGCTAACCCTCCTAAACCTCCAAAGAACCTGAAAATCCTGATGACTATCTGATCATTGCTAACATTGAAGAAATTTCTGAGTTGGAGCTGGAGCTGGATGATCTTCAAGAAGTAAGAGGAATAGAAGCAACTTCAAAGTTACCTGAAAGATTGGTATTCTCTTACAAAAACAAGGGTGATGTCATCTGGCCTCTTCACAGAGTTCTGAATTCTGAGGGATTCAGTTCTCTAACAAAAATATATGGATCTATGAAGAGGACTGGAGGATTTACACCACCTGCAAAGCAAATGGTACTAAAGAGAATCCTTGAGATCAGGAAGGAATGGAACTCAGATGCTAGTCTACAAAGAAGGCTGAAAATTCCCTACACTGGAAAGAAAATTCATCATGAACCTACTCCAGTCATGGAATTTAGGGACAATCAAGGTGTTAGGAGATTTTTCAGACCTAAAGATCAACTCAAGGTTGCTAGCTTGAATACTCTGAAGACTCTCCAATCCAAGCTCAGCAGACAAGACAGTGATGAAGAATGGTTCTACAGGATCTTTCAGAAACAGATCAATATTCTTGAAGAAAAACTTAAGTCCAGAAGAAGAAGATCTTCTAGGAACAAGTAACTGCTCAGTCTAGAGGAGCATAATCATCTGTAATCTTTTCTAACTCTAGTATTTAAATTCTGCATTTTATTTTATTAATGTTTTGTTATCATCAAGTGTAGAATTTATGTCTGCATCTTCTCCAGTCATAAATTGGGGGAGATTGTTAGGAATCAATAATTTTTGATGATAACATAAACATTTTTGTAACATGTCTTACTTAGAATCTTTATCAAATTTCAGTTGTAATTGTTACATTTCTTGTCTTTGGGAATTATCAACGGATGGGTAGAATAGGATGGCTAATTGTAAATATCCAATGCCATGTAATTTTATCTAAGTGAAGGATATTCAACTGATGAGATGTAACTGTTCAACTGATGAAGACTGGATGATGTTTCAACTGATGAAAATCAAGCATTCAACTGAAGACAAAGTGTTCAACGGATAATGCTGAGGAATTCAACTGATGAGACTGGAACAGCATTCAACTGATGGAGTTTGTAATTCATTCAACTGATGAGCCAGGCATTCAACTGATAAAGTCAAGAGCAGTTGAAAGCAACCAGAACTTTCAACTGATGAAGCAAAGAGCAGTTGAAAGTGACTAGAGCTTAAGTCTGACAAATCACATGGATCGAATTACACTAAAATAGACATGGAAGCCTAATTAGGAAAATAAAGAAGAAGCAGAAACATACTTATCTCATGCAGTGCAATCTGGATCAAATCAAGGTGATGGTCAAAGATGAAGACATCTCAGAAAGCATGCATAAGACAAAGTTGTGCAGCATTGTTTTTAGATTAGAGTGCATTTTGTAATCTAGCTAAAAGCTTTGTAAAACTTGGAGTATATAACCAAGTTAGTAGCATCAGTTGAACTTGTTCAAATTACTTGAGAGAAAAATCTGAGAGTTAGAACTTGTTTGAGTGATGAACCAGCAGCTGTGCGAATTGTAAACAATCCACAGATTCTTCTATATAAAATCTCACGGGTGGATCATTCAATCCACCCGTATTTTTAATACTTGGTGTTTTTCTGTTTACTGTGTTCTTAGTGTATTATTCTTGAATCTTTTAAATTTGTAAAAGATTGTATTCAACCCCCCCCTTCTACAATCTTTCTCATAGTTGGTGTAAAATAACAATTGGTATCAGAGCCAGGTTCCCAACAAACAGGGAAAAAGATCAACACTGCTAGAGAAAGATGGGAAAGAAGGATGCTGGAGTGAAGATTCCTGTTCTTGACAAAGACAACTATTTTCACTGGAAAGTGAGAATGCATCTGCATCTGTTGTCCATTGATGAAAGCTATGTGAACTGTATTGAAAAAGGACCTCATGTCCCCATGAAGGTCTGCACAAGTATGGGAGCTGATGGTGAAGACATGGTAGGTAAGATGATTCCAAAACCTATCCATGAATATTCTCAAGAAGATACTGAAGAAGTGCACAAGGACAAGAAAACCATGAATCTTCTGTTCAATGGTTTGGATCAAGAAATGATTGATAGTGTTATTAGCTGCACAAGTGCCAAAGAAGTTTGGGACACCATCAGGACCATCTGTGAAGGGAATGAGCAAGTGAGAGAGAACAAGATGCAGCTTCTGATTCAACAATATGAGTCATTCCATTTCAAGGCTGGTGAAAGTTTGAGTGATACATTTAACAGATTTCAAAAACTGTTAAATGGTCTAAAGCTCTTTGGAAGAGTATATCAAGTTAAGGATTCAAACTTGAAATTCTTAAGAGCTCTTCCTAAAGATGGAAGCCCATGACAGTCTCTCTCAGAAATACACAAGAGTTTAAAGACTATACTCTAGAGAGACTGTATGGAACCTTAAAGACTTATGAGCTTGAAATGGAGCAAGATGAAGAGATTGAGAAAAGCCAAAAGAAAGGGCATTCATCTGTGGCTCTAGTTGCATCTCTGGAGGATACTGTCAAGGACAAGGGAAAGTCTCAAGTTGAAGAAACTGAGAAGTTGGTCAAAGAGGAGAGCTCAGAGTCAAGCAAAGGAAGAAGAAAGGAGAAAGAAGTAGCTGATTCTGGTGAAGAAAGTGATGGAATTGATGAACATCTAGCCTTCCTGTCAAGAAGATTCTCCAAACTGAAATTCAAAAAGAATTTTAACTCTGCAAAATCTTTTAAAGGCAATCCCAAGTCTGATAGAAGCATGGTAGACAGATCAAAATTCAAGTGCTTCAACTGTGGGAATGCAGGTCACTTTGCAAATGAGTGCAGAAAGCCTAAAGTTGAGAAAAAGTCAAGTGAAAACATTGACTACAAAAAGAAATATTATGAACTTCTCAAACAAAAGGAAAGAGCATTCATCACAAAGGATGATTGGGCAGCTGGAGATGATTCTGATGAAGAGGAGGAGTTTGTCAATCTAGCTCTAATGGCCAACTCCACAGATCAAGAAGAAAACACTGGAAGCAGTAGTCAGGTATTCACTACAAACTTAGTTGAGTTAACTAAAGATGAATGCAATGCTACAATTAATGAAATGTCTACAGAATTATATCATTTGCATGTTTCTTTAAAATCTCTTACTAAGGAAAATAGTAGAATTAAGGAAGCTAACACCTTTCTAAGTGATAGAAACAGTGCCTTAGAAGCTCAATTTATTGAGTTTGAGAAGCTGAAAATTGAGTGTCAGACAGCCAAGGATGATCTCTTGGTTGTTCTGAAAAGAGAAGAGATCATAAGAAAGCAGCTTGATAAGGAACAAGAGATTATTGCCAAATGGAAATCTGGTAGGGATGTTTCCACCAATATCATCAACATGCAAGGTAGAGAGACCTTTGTAGAGAATGAGTGGAAGAGGAATAAGAAAGTGCTTGAGATATCTGGGAACAGTTCAGGTGATGAGAATACTGATGATGATCATCAGTTGAAGAGCAAAGTCTCAACTGATGAGAGTCATCAGTTGAACAAAAACTCATCAGTTGACAAGAGTGTTCTCAAGAAGCTTAACAAGAAATATGGTCCTGTTAATAAGAATTTTGTTAAAGGTGAGAATAGTTCTTCTGAGACCAGTGATAGTGTTAATAACACTCTTCATTCCAGTAACAAGAACAAGAAGAAGTTGGATACTAGTGAGCATAAATCTGAGGAGACTAAAAAGAAGAAAGGAAATAGAAATGGCAAAATAGGAGTTAACAAGCACACCAATTACACTCCCAATGCTAGTGCTCTTAGGAAAACCTGCAGTAAGTGTGGTAGTGTAAATCATTTATCTGCTAATTGTAAAACTGTGGTTGCTCCTAATTTATCCTTGCCTATTCCTATGACATCTGTTCCTCACATGAATTTATCTGCTATGAATATGATGCCTGGTTTATTGTCTCACAATCCTTATTCTCAGCCTAACATGCCATATATGTTCAATCCTTATTTCAATGCCTTTAACATGCCTCAATTTCATTCAAACTTGCATGGAATGAACAATTTATGCATGTCTCAAAGGCCTGTGTTTGAAAACAGAGTTGATGTTCCAATTTCTCAACCAAAACCAAAGATTGAACCATTTCAATCCAAGGAAAAGGTTGAGAAAGTGGAAAAGGCTGCTAAGACTAACAAATCTGGACCCAAAGCAATTTGGGTACCAAAATCAACTTGATCTGTTTGTAAAATGTGTGCAGGGAAACCACAAGAAGAATTTGTGGTACTTGGATAGTGGATGCTCCAGGCACATGACTGGTGATTCCTCCCTGCTCACAAAGTTTGTGGAGAAAGCTGGCCCTAGCATTACCTTTGGAGATGACAGCAAAGGATATACTATGGGATATGGCTTGATTGCAAAAGAGAATGTCATCATTGATGAAGTTGCATTGGTGTCTGGTCTTAAGCACAACTTGCTTAGCATCAGTCAGCTCTGTGACAAAGGTTACAAAGTCAATTTCACTCCTGCAGCCTGTGTTGTCACCAAAGGAGATGACAACAATGTGGTTCTGATTGGACAAAGAAAAGGAAATGTGTATGTAGCTGACTTCAATTCTGTCAAGTCTGAATCTATCACTTGCCTTCTCAGCAAAGCAAGCTCAGATGACAGTTGGCTATGGCATAAGAGATTGTCACATCTAAATTTCAAAACCTTGAATGAGTTAGTAAAGAAGGACTTGGTAAGAGGTCTACCAAAGCTGGAATTCTCAAAAGATGGACTTTGTGGAGCCTGTCAGCTAGGAAAGCAAAAGAGAAGCTCTTTCAAAAGCAAGACTCTTTCATCAATTGTGAAGCCCCTTCAGCTCTTGCATATGGATTTATTTGGACCAGTCAACATAATGTCCATTTCAAAGAAGAAATATTGCTTAGTGATTGTTGATGATTTTTCAAAATTTACTTGGACTTTCTTCCTACATTCTAAGGATGAAGCTGGGAAAATCATCATCAATCATATCAAGGCATTAAACAACAATCCAGATGTCAAAGTTGGAAGGATAAGAAGTGACAATGGAACAGAATTCAAGAACTCTGTGATGAAAGAATTTTGTGAAGAAGAGGGAATTATTCATGAGTTCTCTGCACCAAGAACTCCACAACAAAATGGTGTTGTTGAAAGGAAGAATAGAACTCTTATTGAGGCTGCAAGAACCATGATTAATGAAGCTCAACTTCCAACCTATTTTTGGGCTGAAGCTGTGAACACTGCTTGTTTCACTCAAAACATCTCACTAATTACCAAACCTCATAATCTAACTCCCTTTCAACTCTTCAAAGGAAAGAAGCCAACAATTAGCTTTCTTCATGTATTTGGATGCAAGTGTTATGTTCTAAGAAATCAAGGTGAAAATCTTGGAAAATTTGAGGCCAAGGCAGATGAAGCTATTTTTGTTGGATACTTTGATGGAAAATCATTTAGAGTATATAATCTGAGAACCAACATTGTTATGGAATCAATCCATGTAGTTTTTGATGATAAGAAGATTCAAGGATTCTCAGATGAAGGATTTCATGATAATCTCAGATTTGAGAATGAAGGTGAAGGTGATCTGTATGACAGTGATGATGATGATGACATTATTCAAAATGTTGGAATTAATCCTGGAATTAATATTCCAACTGATGACTCTCTGGTGCAAGAAACAACTGCTATTGGAAACTCAACTGAAGCATCAGTTGAAACTACATTGGAAGGATCAGTTGAAACACCTCAAGGATCATCAGTTGAAAGAATGTCTCAAAGTTTCAATCAGTCTAGAAATAATGAGATGTCAAATTTAGGGGGAGCTTTCCAACATGGAAACCTGAACTTCAATAATGAAGCCACATCATCAAGACAATCACTTCCACCACAAAGAAAGTGGACAAGGGATCATCCTTTTGAGCTAATTATTGGAGATGCAAATGCATCTGTACAAACAAGAAGAGCAACTCAAGATGAGTGTCTGTATAGTGCATTCCTTTCACAGGATGAACCTAAAGTCATAGAAGATGCTCTCAAAGATGCTGATTGGGTTCTTGCTATGCAAGAAGAATTAAATCAATTTGAGAGAAACAATGTATGGAAGCTGGTACCCAAACCTAAAAACAGAACAATTGTAGGAACAAGGTGGGTATTCAGAAACAAGGTGGATGAGAATGGAGTTGTCACCAGAAACAAGGCAAGGCTTGTTGCTAAAGGATACTCTCAATCTGAAGGAATTGATTTTGATGAGACCTTTGCACCAGTTGCAAGACTGGAAGCAATAAGAATCTTCCTGGCCTATGCTGCTCATGCAAACTTTAAAGTTTATCAAATGGATGTCAAGAGTGCTTTTCTAAATGGTGAACTGGAAGAGGAGGTTTATGTCAGTCAGCCTCCTGGTTTTGAAGATCCAGAATTTCCAGAGTATGTTTACTTTTTATTAAAAGCTCTCTATGGACTAAAGCAAGCACCTAGGGCATGGTATGACACTCTGTCTCAATTCTTGTTAGATAATCATTTTTCCAGAGGAACTGTGGATAAAACACTATTTTACAGAAATGTAAATGGTGCCTTTATTCTGGTTCAAATTTATGTAGATGATATAATCTTTGGTTCTACAGATGAGAAACTTTGCAAGAAGTTTGCTAATCTAATGAAAAGTCAGTATGAGATGAGCATGATGGGAGAGCTCACCTACTTTCTTGGTTTACAAGTTAAACAAGTAAAGGAAGGTATATTCATAAATCAAACTAAGTACATTTATGATCTACTTAAAAAGTTTGATTTATTGGATTGCAAAGAAGCTAAGACTCCCATGCCAACAGCCACTAAATTAGAATTAAGTCCTAATGAGAAATCTGTGGACATCTCTAATTATAGAGGCATGGTTGGTTCTCTTTTATATTTGACAGCTAGTAGACCAGATATTATGTTTTCTACATGTCTCTGTGCTAGATTTCAATCTGATCCTAAAGAATCACATCTTATTGCTATAAAAAGAATATTCAGATATCTTAAGGGAACACCAAATCTTGGTATTTGGTACCCTAAAGACTCTGGATTTGATCTAATTGGATATTCAGATGCTGATTTTGCAGGATGCAAAATTGATAGAAAAAGTACAACAGGCACCTGTCAATTTCTTGGTGACAGATTGATTTCTTGGTTTAGCAAAAAGCAAAATTCTGTATCAACCTCTACAGCTGAGGCTGAGTACATTGCAGCTGGAAGCTGTTGTGCACAATTATTGTGGATGAGAAATCAATTACTTGATTATGGATTAAATCTCTCAAAAATCCCAATATTTTGTGACAACACCAGTGCTATTGCTATAACTGAAAATCCAGTACAACACTCAAGAACCAAGCACATTGACATCAAATACCACTTCATAAGAGAACATGTGATGGCTGGTACTGTTGAAATGCATTTTGTTCCAAGTGAAGAACAGATTGCAGATATTTTCACAAAGCCTCTTGATGAATCCACATTCACAAGGTTGGTAAGTAAATTAGGTATGTTAAATTTCTCCTAATTTAGAGTGAATTTTTCTGTAATTTGGCAGCCAGAATTTGATTAATTTTGATTTATAAAAATTGAATTAATTATAATTCTGGATGAAGTCTATAATATTTCAACTGATGAACTAGTGAAATTGTTTCAACTGATGCTTGAAACAATATCCTCTTGCGTTGTTTTTCATTCAACTGATGACACCAGTTGAAGACGCCTTCAACTGATCTTCATCAGTTGAATAGGAAGTTTAAAGAGGCGCTTATTTCATCCGTTGAAAGTATTATCAGATCTGAGCCGTTGAAATTTCTTTTGTCTCTCACCTACTTTATACACACGATCGTGTGTGTAATTTTTGTAGAGATAAATAAGAGTAATTTCTTCTCAACGGTAATTTCTCAGCCAATCACAGCAATTTTCTGAGAAAGTATTTAAGTGTTTTAATTTATTTTCATTTCTTTTCATCCCACTCTTTCGAATTCTTCAAGTTCTCTTCTCTCTCTGTGCAAAAGCAAACTCTAATTTTTCCTCAAGCTTTCTCTGTAACTACAATGGCACCAATGAAGAAGTATACTGCACCAAGTGGGTTTATTTATGAGAAGAACAACTTCGCGTCATTTGTGGATATCAAGGCTGTGGAGGAGAAGGAGTATCACAGGATGATGGAGTTCATCAAGTCAAGCCAGCTCTCTTATGCTATGCTTGAAGCTCCTACCATCTACCATGAAATAGTGGAGGAGATGTGGACCTCTGCAGAGTTTAATAGTGAGCATGAAACTCTAACTTTCTCTGTCAATAATAAAATTCATTCTGTCAATGCTGATGTTATGAAAGCATGCTTTAAGATTCCTGAAGATACTGTTTTATCTTTGCCTAGTGATAATCAGTTGGTTAATTTACTTTATGCCATGAATTATATTTTGCCAACTGATGCCTTAGGTAAAATAGAAAGAAGGGGTCTTAGGAGAGAATGGAGTTATTTATGTGATGCTTTTATTAAGGCATTTTCTGGTAAGATTAGTAATTTCAATGCTCTCACTTCCCAGATTTTACAAATGCTTTACATGTACCTGACTAATGAATATTTCAACTTTGGTGGTTTGATGATCCAAGAAATTGGGGAGAAACTAGGTGATAAAATTGGTAGACCTAGGAATATTTATTATGTCAGATTTCTCATGATGCTAGCTAATCATCTCAACAAAAAGCTAGTTATTACTAACAAGGAAGCCAAGCTTCCCAGTTTTGTGCAGGAAAAGAGAGTCTTTAAAGACCTCTTTAGGATGAATTTATATCCCTCCTTGGAGGTGGTGTACCTGCCAACAATGGAGGCTGGAAAGCACAAAGAGGTACATGGCTTTCCTACTACTCTTTCTCAACCCTCACCTTCTTTGCTTTCTGCCATCAGGGCTGTTGAAGAGGCCCATCAACAGTCCACACAAGTGGCAAAACCTTCTAAAAACAAGTCTTCTAAACCAACCTCAGATGCCTCCCAAAAGACATCTGTTGTAAAATCCAAGAAACTCAAATCTGAGGGGAGTGTGATTGGAGGTTGTGAGGGGGAGGGAAAGGGTGAACATAAAAGAAGCCCTAAGAATAAGGATGGAGAGATGTGTGTTAACCAGCCAAGCCACTCTGCAGTCTCCCAAAAGACTGTAGATGTTAATATGGAATTAAACTCATCCCTAGCAGCATCCTCCCAAAAGGATGTTGCTATTGAAAATAGTCCTCAACCAGGGACACAGTTAAAAAGGGGGAGGGACACCACTTCTTCACCAGTAAAAGCTTATGGGAGAAAGAAGTTAAGAAGTGAAAAACTGAAGCACTCTGCACACACACAGGCATCCATTCTGGATTTTATGCCTTTAACTTCTCAAAGTCAGATTGATGTGACTCCAATAAATGTGGAGTCACAGCCCCCTTCTTCATCTCAACCAATCACCCATATTTATGATCTTACCATCTCTACTACTCAAACACAATCCCCAACCTCTTCTGTGGATGTGGAATTAATTCACACCACACTTGTAAATTCTCCATCTTTGGATTTCATGGAGAAGCCCCCATCTGAGATTGATCATCATCATTTTGATGATTTGTTGGATCTTTCTCTTCCATTTCCTTCTTCTGTGACAGTGTGTTCTGTGGATCTTCCTTTAAAATCAATCACCACAGACTCAACTGTCACAGCCTCTAAACCTATTTCTTCATTTTCTTCAACTGATCTCCCTCATCAGTTGACAAGTGTTTGTCCTTCAACTGATCTGCTTAACAGCTCTCATCAGTTGAATGCCTCCTCTACTCATGTTTCAACTGATGTCTCTCATCAGTTGACAACTGCTGCTACTTCAATTAATTTACCTCTTTCTACAGCAGTTGATCACATGGTAGCACAAACACTTCTAGGATTGAGTGGAGTGAGCTATGGAGTGGAGAGGCAGCCTAGTGAGCTGGCAAAAGGAGAGGGTGTGGAGAGTCTGGCATTTTCTTCTAGCCAGGAAAAAGGAGAGGATAAGAGTGACCCTTTAGTAAGGGTAAGTGAGGGAGAGGTGAGTGGTGTGGTGAGCCAAGGGGAGCCCTTGATGCAAGAACAGAGAGAAATTGAGAGAAATGCAGGTGTCAATGAAGGGTTTAGTGAACAAGAGTTTCAAGCTGAATACAGATCCATATTGGATGGTGTTTCACTAGACCCTGAGACTTTTACTCATGGGATGTCCTCCATTCAAGACTTTGCCAGATTGGACAATCAAGCAGCTGAGAGGCACCTCAATCTGATTCACACTACATCTTCAATGCTTAGAGCAAAGGAGGCATTTACAGCTCTGCCTGCCAATGCTGGAGATGATTTTCATTATGATGATAGTGATGAAGACCTCAATGATGCTCTTGAGGAATCCCTTGTTGAACAACCTACAACTTCTCTACCTTCATGGCTCTCCATGCAGTCTGCCAATGCAACTGTTGTTACACTATACCATAGATTGCATTTAGCAACCCCTGAAAATAGTTGCTATATTATAAAAAATCATTGCAATAGTATCTATTGCAATGAATTTCAAAAAATCGACCGTTAACTTTGCCCCCGTTGCCATAGGGCGGTTTATGCAATGAATTAACACATGTATTGCAACAAGTTCAAATCATTGCCAGAGGTACATATTGCAACAACTTTTCCTCTATAGCAATGATATTTAAATCATTGCTGTAGTTTGTTCTTTTATTGCAACAAAATTTGCAACAGTTTTTTTTGGTTTAAACATTGCCATATAGCACCTGTGGCAACAAATTTTGGTCCTAATGCATTGTTATTTAAATGATTTATAATAGCAAAAGCAACCTCTAAGGCAACATTATAATCATATATTGCAACAGTATGAATAAAAAAAATGACATGACCATTTTATAAATATATTAATCCACCTTTAATGATTCAACACCAACAAATCCTAAACAGTACTAAGACTGTTACCAAACACAAATATGATCATTCCTAGACAACCACTACCAAGTCCTAGACAACCGCAACCAAAATCAGTACCATAGTTACTAAATAAAAAAACAATTACAAGTTTAGAACACTAATGAAAATATGCCAAAATAGGAAAAGTACATCAAATTTTTGACATCAAAATGGGCCAAATCTAGAACATAGTACTAATGATCATCTATAATCAGCTGCATCGCTATCGGCATTCAACCGTGTTAATTCTAACCACCATCACATAGTTCTTCGACATTACTATGTAGTTAAAGATTCTTCTCAGCAAATGTCCGAGGTTTGCCTTCAGTTTTCATTATGTTTATCCTCCATATCAGAAGTTTTCTTAGAGATCTCAAAGTCCATTGGTATCCTGTACACCAAGTATAGAATCATGTCATATATCTCTTAGAATAGTAAGAAACATATATAAATAAAAGTCCGTCAACTACCTTGTTTTAGAGGACAACACCATCATAATCAATTAACTGATTCTAATTTTATATTACAATATATAGAGGTGTATTGCATGACTATATATACACTCCGATATGATGACTATTTTATATTACAATATATAGAGGTATATTGCATGACTATATATACACTCCCATATGATGACTGAAGAGAAAACACCTGTATCAGAACTTGCACCTTTTTTTTTTTTGATGTCTGTGATGCTACGTTTATGCGCTGTGTAAATTTGGATTTTCTTTTTCCCTGTGCTTTTTTGTGTAATACAACTTTGTCCACTATTGGTTATATTACTAAGTGGAGTTCTCTGAAATTCATCAAGAATACGCAATCCAGAATTGGACAAATTCTTTCTTCTTAACTCTGATGTATCTATTAAAATGGGAATATTATATATATTAAATAAATATTGTATACCAACCCATACAACATATGCTAACAAATATCTCAACCAATTAATCACTAAACTCCAGGATTAATTAAACTAAAATACGGGAGTTTGTACCTATTCCGGGTGGCGTCTGATTCTCCTTTGCATTATCTTTTGTCAACTTGGATGTCTTCTTCCTCTTCATCAGCGATTTGTAACCTTCAAAAAAAGTCAATAAATGTATTAGACATTTACATACATGTTGGTACCAAGTAAGATATGATTTCGTACCCTCATTCATATCTTCGGAGGTAAAAAGCCACCATTAGTCAGCATTATTTGAATCCTGGAGCAAGATAAGATTATCATGATCAGTATACAAAATGTTAACGCATAAAGCATAAGAAAATAAAGCATAAGAAAAAGAGAAGAAAACATAAACAACACCTTGGCCATGTAAATACTGAAGCAGAGGAGGAAGCTAGGTGACCGCGGTGCGAGAAATTTTATTTTTGAATTCAAAAACTCATCAGTTGAGTAGAGAGGAGTGTGGTACTATAAGCTTCTCCGAGAAGTTTTATTAAAGACACAGCTGTTTGTTTATTTGTATAGTATGCATACGAGTGCAGCCTAACTTGTCTTAGGTATATAGTGGCATTGGCTTTAAATATGTAATAAAAATGGGGCAAAAACTCAGCAAGCATGATTTATTGTATATAACAGGGTTCAGCAACTATAATATAGATAGATAAAATATAAGAATATATTCATTATTGATTATTTCTGGAACACTTGACATAAAGAAAATCCGGACCACCAAAACTTGAACAAACCAAATGTAGTTCTGCAGGAAACATGAATATTTCTAAGATAAAAATGCTTTTATTGCAAGTGATAGAGTTGTGCAAATAGAGTAGGAAAGTATACTTATATCACATTTCAGTTCCCTTTCAGTAGGGAATGAACAGGACTGATAATTTTTTATATCCCTTTCAGTTCTAATAATCACTACATCGCTAGAATATGCAAACGTTACAACCCCAAGTCCATGTCGACCAATTCCTACCATAAATAGGTGAGGACTGGAGGATGTGTGTGTGTGTGACAGAGAGAGAAGGAGGGGGGAGGGGACTCACTCTGCCTCTTCATAGTCAAATGAAGCATAACCTGAGGTTATACTCTTCAATTCATTGTAAAAGTCTACAACTATTTCTCTTACTGGTAAACGATATTTCAGAAAAACCCGTAGACTGCAGATACCAAACAGTAGAATGGGGTTGCTGGTTCAAGATGAAAAGAATGTTAATAATGATACAAGGACTACCATAAATATAACAATTTAAAAGCCTAAGAAGCATCCCAAACAGTGTTGTTATCAGTGGAAGTGTACCTCTTGATCAAATCATGTGATCTTCCAACATATTCCAGAACTGCATCTATTAGTTTTTTTCCTTCGGCTGCTTCTTATTACTAGCCTCAGTCACTTTATATACTACATTTTCTTTGTAAGCAATTACAGCAGCAAAGAAAGCAGGCTGCAATCAAATAAAACTATTCTGAAAAAAATTTATTTGGAGACTGAAGTAAAGAATGAGTATAAAACTCCCACTAGACAGAACAATAATTTATTAGTTTTAGTCTTCTAATTAAGAAGCTAAAAATCTTCAATTAGATGTGACATATCAGCTGGATTTAGACATTTGTTGTACTTACAAAACAGATACACACACACACATATATAAGGACCATGTTTCTCATAACGTTCAGAGTTTTTGATTTATTCTTGTACAAGGGTATCATTCAATTAAAATTTATAGGGACAATAAAATTATATATCCCTAGAATCGGAAATCAGGAGCCTGTAAACAAATACCAGACTCAAAATTACCAAAGTTTTACATTGTTTCTGGAACCCCTCTGTTGTAGCACTCAAAAAGTTGAAAATACCACATTAAACAATGTTGATCTAGTTCTAAATTCCTTAAGCTGCTCAACCTTCATTTACCATTTTCATACACCCACAATTTCAATCAACCAAGAGAGAGAACAGAGCATACCCACATAGAGAACAGGGCATACACACATATATACATACACATACATCTTGACTAAAGTACCAATTTGTTTGATCATATAGAGCATAAACATATACATATATACATAAAATCAAAAAGAGGTTGTACCTTGAATTGTAGAAGCGCAAGATGAGATATTTAATTAAACCCCAAAGCAAGCAAATTAGCCCTAAAAGAAAGAATGAACTTCAATTAAACCGTGACAGAATTTACCGAAAAACAAAACACCCAATTCAAACTATAAAACCCTAATTACAATTAGAATCCCCATCTGTTCAACAACCCATCTTGATTGATCTGTAAAAATAAGCCCAATTATGTTTCCATTTATTCTTGGGTCTTCTTCTTTTCTCGATCTCTCTCCATCGCCTTCTTTTTCTTCAGTTGAGTATGTGTAAGGGGAGGTCGAGGGTTTGCTCATGGGTGTGAGTGTTTTTTCTCTATTTTCTTTCTTTGAAGTGAACCCGCAATATATTTCATTTATCCCGCCTCTTATATTTTTAATTGGCCCTCCAATTTTTTTGGCACAAACATAGTATCTATTGCAACCATGTTTAATAACATTGCAACAGACTGTTCATTTTATTCTCAATCCAAAATTTATAACGAATTTTTAATTCTATTGTAACGATTTTAAAGATGTTGCAATATTCCAAATTTATTTTCTCAATTGCAACGTTTTTAAGAAATTTTTCTTTTGAGTGGTTGCTAAATCCAATCTATGGTATAGTGTTAGCATGGAGCTGGAAAGGCAAGCCTCCACCATTCTTCAATCACAACCTGGAAGTTCATCCTCTTCTCCAGTCATCTCTGCCACCATTGCCAGTCAAGCACTAGACAGTCTCAAGCTTCACAAGTTTCAATCTCTCCATTTTCAGCATGAGATAGAGCATCTCAATTCTCTTATTGCCTCTGTTAAGACTGATCTGACCAAGCAAATTGATGAAAAGCTTCCAGCTCAGGTCAAATCAGCTCTTTCTGCATCTGAGCAAAAACAACTACAATTGGAGAAGCAAGTGGAAGCTCTGGAAGGAAATGTCTACACCTTAAACTCTAGAATGGATGAGATGTTGCAGCATCAAAGAATTCAGACTGGACTGCTTCAACATCTTCTTCTTGCCTCTGGTGTTTCACTTCCCAGTTCATCCCCTACACTTGCTGCTAACAAAAAGGGGGAGAAAGAATTACCAACTCCTGCAGAATTGATCAGTCAAATTCCTCCCCCTTTCCACACTGAAAGGGAAAAGTAGAAGATTGCAAGGATGAAAGAATTGGACTCCATTGCAAAGAGAGTGGCTCAACTGGGCAAGAAATCATCTACATCTTCTACAGCCACTACAGCTCAAATCTCTTTTCCAACCACAACCACAATTCTCAGGGTAATTACACCTGAGATTGTTATTCCCTCCAAGACAGAAAAGGGTGAGCCATCATTTCTGAATGAGTTCAAGCCAATTCTGTTTCCAAACAATTGTGGTTACTCCAGGCCTGGAAAAGACTCAAGCTCAATCTACTTTCCACTAGCCAGGCCTGACAAAAATGAATACAAGCTTTTGGGCCAAGAAATCAAAAGTTATAAAGATTGTGCAGATGTGGCCTTAAAGGCTCATTTTGCCATCATCTACAGAGAAGGCCAGAAGTTGTTTATTGGAACTGGCCATCCTCATTACTCATTTGCAAAAGCTGAAGAGGTGGCCAGAGAATGTGAAAAAGAGGAGTTTGAATCCCAACTCTCTTTGAACCAAATAGAGGTGGATGAAAGGTATGCTATTGAGCTGGAAGAGGAGTTGGCAGCTGAGCTTTTAAATGAGAAAGGATTGCCTCTTGAATCTTCTCCAAAGAAAAAGAGAGTCAAATCTAAAACTAAGATGCCTGAGGCAGCCAAGAGAAGAGAAGAAGTGCCAGAAAAGCCTATCTCAAAGCCTTCTTCTCCAATCAAGGATACCACAGTAGTACATCCAGATGTCAACTTCCATGATGAGCCAATAATGCCAAAGGAGGAGCCAATTGACTTGGAAGATATTCCAATTCCAGCTTTTCTTGTCCAAGAATCTTCCAAGCCAAAGAAGAAAGTCAAGTCTGTGGCTAAGAGGATAGCTAACCCTCCTAAACCTCCAAAGGAACCTGAGAACCCTGATGACTATCTCATCATTGCTAACATTGAAGAAATTTCTGAGTTGGATCTGGAGCTGGATGATCTTCAAGAAGTAAGAGGAATAGAAGCAACTTCAAAGTTACCTGAAAGATTGGTATTCTCTTACAAAAACAAGGGTGATGTCATCTGGCCTCTTCACAGAGTTCTGAATTCTGAGGGATTCAGTTCTCTAACAAAAATATATGGATCTATGAAGAGGACTGGAGGATTTACACCACCTGCAAAGCAAATGGTACTAAAGAGAATCCTTGAGATCAGGAAGGAATGGAACTCAGATGCTAGTCTACAAAGAAGGCTGAAAATTCCCTACACTGGAAAGAAAATTCATCATGAACCTACTCCAGTCATGGAATTTAGGGACAATCAAGGTGTTAGGAGATTTTTCAGACCTAAAGATCAACTCAAGGTTGCTAGCTTGAATACTCTGAAGACTCTCCAATCCAAGCTCAGCAGACAAGACAGTGATGAAGAATGGTTCTACAGGATCTTTCAGAAACAGATCAATATTCTTGAAGAAAAACTTAAGTCCAGAAGAAGAAGATCTTCTAGGAACAAGTAACTGCTCAGTCTAGAGGAGCATAATCATCTGTAATCTTTTCTAACTCTAGTATTTAAATTCTGCATTTTATTTTATTAATGTTTTGTTATCATCAAGTGTAGAATTTATGTCTGCATCTTCTCCAGTCATAAATTGGGGGAGATTGTTAGGAATCAATAATTTTTGATGATAACATAAACATTTTTGTAACATGTCTTACTTAGAATCTTTATCAAATTTCAGTTGTAATTGTTACATTTCTTGTCTTTGGGAATTATCAACGGATGGGTAGAATAGGATGGCTAATTGTAAATATCCAATGCCATGTAATTTTATCTAAGTGAAGGATATTCAACTGATGAGATGTAACTGTTCAACTGATAAAGACTGGATGATGCTTCAACTGATGAAAATCAAGCATTCAACTGAAGACAAAGTGTTTAACGGATAATGCTGAGGAATTCAACTGATGAGACTGGAACAGCATTCAACTGATGGAGTTTGTAATTCATTCAACTGATGAGCCAGGCATTCAACTGATAAAGTCAATAGCAGTTGAAAGCAACCAGAACCTTCAACTGATGAAGCAAAGAGCAGTTGAAAGTGACTAGAGCTTAAGTCTGACAAATCACATGGATCGAATTACACTAAAATAGACATGGAAGCCTAATTAGGAAAATAAAGAAGAAGCAGAAACATACTTATCTCATGCAGTGCAATCTGGATCAAATCAAGATGATGGTCAAAGATGAAGACATCTCAGAAAGCATGCATAAGACAAAGTTGTGCAGCATTGTTTTTAGATTAGAGTGCATTTTGTAATCTAGCTAAAAGCTTTGTAAAACTTGGAGTATATAACCAAGTTAGTAGCATCAGTTGAACTTGTTCAAATTACTTGAGAGAAAAATCTGAGAGTTAGAACTTGTTTTGAGTGATGAACCAGCAGCTGTGCGAATTGTAAAACAATCCACAGATTCTTCTATATAAAATCTCACGGGTGGATCATTCAATCCACCCGTATTTTTAATACTTGGTGTTTTTCTGTTTATTGTGTTCTTAGTGTATTGTTCTTGAATCTTTTAAATTTGTAAAAGATTGTATTCAACCCCCCCCCCCTTCTACAATCTTTCTCATAGTTGGTGTAAAATAACAGTTGCTCCACTCATGGTGGGAATTGGGAGATACACTGATACTTCTCTACTTGTGGAGTATCACCCTGATACTCAACTGGTTATGATATATCATCATGTTAATCCTTTTACAGTCAAAATTTTTGTCCGTATTTAGAGCCCTCCTTACTGAATAAAGTGATTTTGATTAAATATTGTTGAGACACAGGCATGCTGGGTATTTAGGATCCTATCTTACCGAATATTCATATTTGAGTCAAATTTTCATGTTGAAAATTGGGTATTTTGCCTGAGTATTCACCTAAGAATTTAATTAAGTTTTTATAAATATATAAGTTGCTTCACTTCGAGTGGAATATCACACTGATACTCCTCTATCATTGGAGTTTCACCCTGATACTCAATCAATTAGATGTATCACCATGATTATAATCTTATAGTAAAATATTTTGTGAATATTTAGGACTCTCCTTACTAAATATTCATATTTTGGTTAAATATTATTGAGACACGGTCACGCGGGAATGTTCTCACACGCAGATGGATGTTGTTATTCTTGCCGTTGTCCGAGTGTTAGGTTTGGGTTCTTGTTATTTTAGGGTGTTGCACTAACTATTGATATGAATCGGAAATAGTTGTCCGTATAATAATGCAAGTAAAGTATCATACTGATATTCCTTTACAAGTAGAGTATCATATTGATATTTAACTGGTTGTCACGTATTATCATGACAATACTCCGACAATGAAATATCTTGTAGGTATTGAAGGAACTTCTTACTAAATATTCATATTTAGGTAAAATATTGTTGAAAATTAGATACTTTGACCGTGCAAAAGTATGCCGGGTATTTAGGGCCCATCTTATTGAATATTCATATTTTGGTTGAATATTGTTGCGAATTGGGTATTTTGGCCGCGCATTCTCCGAAGAATTTAATTAAGTTTTTATAAACATATAAGCTGCTTCGCACCAAGTAGAATATCACACTGACACTCCTCTACCATTGAAGTATCACCCTGATACTCAATTAATTGGACGTATCACCATGATAATACTCTTACAATCATATATTTTGCGAATATTTTGGACTTCATTACTAAATATTCATGATTTGGTTAAATATTGTTGCGACACGGTCACACGGGATGTTCTCATATGAGTGGATGAATGTTGTTATTTTTGAAGTTGTCCAAAGTGTTAGGTTTGGGTTCTTGTTATTGTAGGGTGATGCATTAACCATTAATATGTACTACAAATAGTTGTCCTTATAATAATGCGAGCAAAGTATCACACTGATATTCTTTTACAAGTGGAGCATCATCTTGATATTTAACTGGCTGTCGTGTATTATCATGACAATACTCGAACAATAAAATACCTTATAGGTATTGAGGGACCTCCTTACTAAATATTACCCAAGAATTTAATTAAGTTTTCTTAAATATATAAATTGTTTCACTCCGAGTGGAATATCACAGTGATACTTCTCTGCCATTGGGGTATCACCCTGATACTCAATTAATTGGACGTATCACCCTGATAATATTCTTACAGTCAAATATTTTACGAATATTTAGGGCTTCCTTACTAAATTTTTATAATCTGGTGAGATATTGTTGGGACACGGCCACACAAGAATGTTCTCATACGCGCAAATGGATGTTGTTATTCTTGATGTTGTCAACTGTTAGGTTTGGGTTCTTGTTATTGTACGGTGGTGTATTAACCATTAATATGAATTACAAATAGTTATCCTTATAATAATGCGAACAAAGTATCACACTGATATTTCTTTACAATTGAAATATCATATTGATAATTAACTCGCTGTCGTATATTATCATGACAATACACCGACAATGAAATATTTTTTAGGCATTGAGAGACATATTTCCGTTTAAAATAATGCAAAATTAGATTATTATTTTTTGACTATAAGTTAGTTAGTGTTATACATGCTTTGACGATGTAATTAATTACCTATCCATTAATAATTAACATATTATTTACAAATTTAATTATGAATAAATAATATGTTAGATATAATTACACATATTAATTACAAGTATTAATTTTATGTATTAATAAAGCATGTAAAAACATTAATCACAAGTCTAATTATGAAATCATTATAGTCTTAGATATAATTACGCGTATTAATTGTAAGTTATTAATCATACGTATTAATGGAAGAAGTGTTAATGAAAATGAGGGTTAAAAAAGTAATTTCTATGGCGAATAAAATGTTTTAGTTAAACATAAAAACATTTCAGAATTTAGTTAAACGTAAAAATATTTCGGACTTTTATGTAAAAATTAATTGTTGTTAAACAACATATATCAAAGCGCTTTGATCTATGTTGTTTCCAGAGATAGTTTTACGTCACTTGAGGATCTTGCATTCACGGAAAAATATTTAATATTACGGATACTTTTTTGTCACTTAAACGATATATACCTACCGTATATTATTTTCACTATTGATATTCCGGCTACCTGATTCAACATCAATTTAAAATTCATAACTTTAAATATGATGATTTATTAAAAATTATAAAATACCCCAAAAAGGTCTGACGATATCTTTCCGAATAATTTATTATTACTCTCACGATCAATCTTGATGAAGAAAAAAAGTATTATAACAGTTAGTGACGTTTTAGCTTTTTGACCCCTTTGAATAAAATCATGAAGAGTATGTTTGTGTCTGTATATTTGTGATCAACGTGTATAAGACAATTTAAAAGAATCAGACCCTCTACGGAGACAACTCAGGAAGCTGATCACACCACAAACATATGATATGCATTTTTGTCCTACTGCGAATCCGTAGATTTTCGTGTTTTATGTGGCAACAGTAGGTTTCAGTACTACGACCAGCTTTCACTATCAAAAATGATTTTTCACAGATATCGATGCAATTATTAGGTCAATAAATCGGTCTATTGTTTTTCAATGTTCCTTGATTTTTTTTGTTTTTGTTTTACTTGGAGGAGAATTATAGGTTGTAAATATTTATGGGATATGGATTGATAAATACTCCTTCGGTCTTTTTTTAGTTGTGGTTTTGACTTTTTGCACGTAATTTAAAATGATTAAAAACATATTCCTCATATTATTTTTTAAATTTTCTTATTCTGAATTAAAGTTTATAGTTTATATTTTTATCCAAAAACAATAAAATTTTAAATATAATGAGCGGAAGTATGATTTTAATCACCTTCAATTACGTGCAAAAAGTAAAAATGACAACTAAAAAAGGACAGAAGAGTACATTTTTATATAAAATTAATGAAAAGATGAATGTTTTCTATTAAGTCTAAAATATACGAGAGCAATTTTAAATTTTGATGATTATAATTATTCGCATAGGTATAATATAAAGTTAAAATTACAAAAACTTAACTTCAATGAATAATTATGTAGTTACTCTTAAAAATCATAAATTGGATTCTTGGTCTTATATTTGAAACCAAGAATATCTACAAAGTCTACAACTATTCCTGGGGCATTATAAATTAAGTACAAATAGAATATAAAAAGGTCCATTTTAAATGAAAATGAATGAATTTGATAAAATGTTAGTTTGATTTGGACTTATTAACACTCAAATATATTTATTGATGAATAGTCTATAGTCATTTTACATTTTTAGGTTTAAATGTGTTCATCACCAGAACAAGTTGTTCCAGAATGTTATCAATCACAAGAAAGAACTGATCAATGTATTTGGTATTTTGAAGGATGGTCTTATTGTATGAGGATGACATTGTATGGCTTAGTTTGTAATATATGGACTGAGTTTGCAGTTATGGTTCGACTTGTTTTAATCGGAAAATTCATGATTATAAAAAGGAATGTACGTGTGGCTAGGGTTGTGTGCTGTTGCTAGCATTCAACTCTATCAGTTGGTAAAGTACATTTCAATCAAAGGAATTAAAGTTTCTTTTATGATAGAACATATAAGAATTTTGCATACGGACAAGCATGTAGTTTAAAACATAGCTTGCTCAACCTTTATCTCTTTCACCGGGAAAGGTAATTACAGGGCGCTTGAGCATGAGGGGAAGCTGAGGACCACAACAGTACTATCTCCTCTCATCTAGTTTTTCAAAAAAACCAACACACTCTAACAAATTTTATACAAACTTAACAATAATTTGAGTTTGAGAGCTGCTCGAGCGGAAACGGAGCTCTCCCTTAATTCAAAGGATCACGAGTTTGAATCGGAAGGAAGTTTCTATTCCTGGGATCGTATCGCTCGATTAGTTCAATTTACTTACTATTCCGTTATCACTACAACAAAACAGGCTTTTTACGACGGAAATAAAAGCATTTTATTTTCATTTTTTTCCCGTTCTGAAATGCATACATTTATCTATATTATTTAACTTACGATGGAATACTTAAACATTTTATTTTTCATTTATTTTTCATTTATTTTTCATTCTGAAAATACATATAGTTCCTTATAAAAATTTAACTTCTGACGGAATATTTACGACGGAACTAAACGCGGGAAGAATTCATTGTGTTTTAATTGTGTGCGCCAAAATATGACCATAGCTTACGACGGACACAGCTTTTTCATGGTAAGTTTGGCGCGGAACAAAAACCGTCGTAAGTAATCCGTTAAAAGCCCCTGTTTGTTGTAGTGTATAGAGCTAGTCGGCATTTCAAGTTTAAACACCTTATATAGAACTAGGATCACAAGTACATCAGATAATTCGAGTTACCTTTTATTTACAAGTTTTTTAATCTCCGATTAGGGTTCTGCTGATACTCCTCTACTCTGTTGTGCTGACCTCTCTTCTTGTTCCTCTTATCAAAGTAACGTCTCCTTTTTTTTTTTTTTATCAGAAAACCCTTAACCATTTTAATTCTCTTCTTTCTCTTTATGTCTTTTTTCTACTCTTTTCTTAATTACTAATAATCTCTAAATTAATATTCTATCATTAAAACATATATATACGAGTAAAGTTCTATGGAGACCACTTTTTTTGGAGACCGCGGAGATCGTTTATGTTCTGCAAGTAAAATATGCATAAAAATATTGAAAAACTCATAATTTTGCAAACCATGTTGTACAAAGATCATTATATCATTTAAAATTTTGAATATCATGTATGTTTTGCATGCAGAATATTATATAATATTTTATCCTGCGGAATATGTTTAGTTTGCAGAACATTTGTTCAATTTGCAGAACATACACAATCTACTTATTAAACATAGATGTTCATCAATAATTTTAATGAATTGGTGATATTTCTTCACAAAATAATGTATTCTGCAGTATTTTGATTTGCAAAATTATGAGTTTTGTAATGTTTTTTATGCAATATTTTACTTGCAGAATAAAGTGGTCTCCACGGTCTCCAAATAAAGTAGTCTCCATAGAAATTTACTCTATATATACATATAAAATAATTTAATTAAATTAAATAACAGACTAATAAACTATAACACAAAAATATGGTGCGATATAGGTAGGTTGCGATTTGTACTGTTTTTACATCGAAAACGACGAAAAGTAATTATGTTCAGATGAAACTATGAATTAAATTCTATATAGATGATAATAATAAAAAATCTTGTGATCTATAATGAAAGTTATATAATAAAATTTTAAATGCGTGATAAAGAAGTATAAGATTATTAGAATCACCGACTTTAACTCGAAAAGCCAAAGTTAAAAGAATTCATGAGAGCGAGAGGGGGTGGCCTGATATATGGCCTTAGAGCTGTTCACGAACCGAGCCGAGCCGAGTTTTGACCGAACCGAGCCGAGCTTTAATTTTTTTTCTGACGAGCCGAGCCGAGCCGAGCTTTTTAATCGAACAAAAATTGTGTTCAAGCTCGGCTCGTTAACTAACGAGCCGAACACGAGCTTGTTCGCGAACAAATACGAGCCGAGCCGAGTCGAGTCGAGTCGAGTCGAGCCAGAAAAAAAATAAGGACAAACCGCTAGTTGACTCTTAAAATAGCAAACCTAATAATTTCAATTTTTTTGAAACTTTGTTTATATCACTAAAATGTATATATGTTAACATCCATACAGTTGGATCGGTAAAAAATATTTTTTAAAATATTGAAACACTAAATTAGGATTAAACACTAGTTAGCGGTACTAGTCAAACTTCTACTTGCCTGTTAAAAACCAAATAAAATTATTATTTCCTAAAATTTTGTTTACATCACTAAAATATATATATATTATGTTGAATTCTGAGTCCAATAACATATATAAATTATAAAAAAACCCCGAAAATATTATATTTTTTCGAGCTTTAACGAGCCGAACTCGAGCCGAACGAGCTCGAGCCGAGCTCGAGCCGAGCTCGAGCCGAGCATACTAAAAGCTCGGCTCGAGCTCGTTTACTTAACGAACAATTTTTTGTGTTCGAGCTCGAGCTCGTTAACTTAACGAGCCGAGCCGAACGAGCTCTTAACGAGCCGAGCTCGAGCTTGTTCGCGAACAGCTCGGTTCGTTAAACAGCCCTATATGGCCTTAGGTACTGTTTGGGGTTGCTGTTGCAGACAGCAACAGCAGCTTTTTGCTGAAAAGCAGGTGAAAAACTGTTTGGTAAATCGAAAAGCAGCTTTTCCGAACAGCAGCTTTTAGCTGAAAAACTGCTGTTAGAAAAAGCAGGTTCTCCCATGCTTTTGGAAAAAGCTGCTTTTCAATATTTGCAGAATGCTCTTATATATTTCATTATAAAACCTCACCAAAAACATTATTTTTTTTATATTATAACTCAAAATAAGTAAATATCAAAAAATTATCAAACAGTTATCTGATTTCTACAACAGCACTTATTTTACCAGCACTTTTTCTGACAGCACAGCAATTTTTAACAGCACTTCCAAACAGACCCTTAATGTTTAAAAGCACCTGGCCGAATTCATTCATAAACAAAGTCAGTGCATTAAATTAAATGGGCGAGGTCCCTGCTAGTTAATAAATGGAAGGGATTTTGTACTCTAAAATGGTGGTGATGAAAAAAAATTGTATATAGTTTCATTTGTTCAATCATTTCAATAATGCTACTATTTTAACTATAATTTAACCCACATGTTTTGAAGGGAATGCTTATACTGATTCTATATCATGTTTCCTTGTAATCTTTCCCACAAAAAATTTAAATACATTCATATTTTGTTCCTACCATTTTATACTTTCTTCTCACTCCTTAAAACTTCTATATAATTTTTCATTTCATTCTCCTCTCATTCCACCATCCAAGTGAACACCGCCTTACAATCTTATTTATCAGGTTCATAGTTGATTATTAGCGACATACATAGCAGTGAAAAAAAATGTTAGAATGAGATTTTTTTTAAATGAATCAGTTTTCGTTGAACTACGTTATAACTTTTTTGTATGTATATAAAAAGTTTGGAATTAATATATATTATGATATTTTAAACTGATAATAGATCATATGATGCACAATTGTCAAGGGACCCGAACTTAAATATGTGTGATATTCTCACAAGACTATTGGTCTTTTTATGTCTTCATCATCTACATTCTCACAAGACTATACACTATCGTCTTCTGTTTCACTGCAAAACACTATGCTTGATCAAGCCAGATCTCTTTCAGCCTCATAACCTTCTTTGACCCTAAATGCAGTGAACACACATGTAGGATCACAAAATGCATGCTTAAGAGACTAGGATTGCGTTCATTTGAATCAAATGGAATAAGGGAGGAATGAAATGAAAAATTATGAAGGAGTTTAACACAGAAAGAAGAATATGTATGAGAAAACACTGATTAAATATAAGGGAGTCTAAATTTTTCATGATGAAGATTGTAACCAAACACGATGAAGAAGAGGAATGAGCATTCCTTCAAAACATCTCGCTTAGCTATAGTATTAAAATAGTTTGGAATAGAATGATTGAAGGAATGAATATCACATACATTTTTTTCCGATCACCTCTAATTTATAGTACAAATTAATTTCATTCCATCCTCACTCATTCCAATTCATTCAAGTGAACGCAATCTAAGTGTTATTACTCTAGTGTTTGGGGTAAAGTCCTATTACAGTGGTTTGCTATTGGAATTTCATGTGTAGCTCATCAACAACTTGAAGCTGACTAGAAAGAGTGATTCCCTCCCTCCCTCCCCGTGATGTCGTCCAATTAATCTCGTGTTTGAGATGTTATATGATGAAAAAACAGACACTAAACCTACTCCGAAACCTCGTCAAAGAGCAATGACAAAACCATCAATTTTATGTCAGCTGTTTTCCTATGAAATTCAGCCGCAAAATGTACGTTTGAGGATACTATGCAGTCTTACGTTCAGTAACATGTCTCTGTTGCAGTAGGTTAAGACTTAAGCAAACCCAACTTTTTGTAACCATGCATCTAATTGTTTGTTTTAATCAACTCAGTATTTTCATTAAAGTGATTGAAGAAATAAGAGCAAATAGTATGGGTCGTCTCTAAGTTAAATCCTCGCAACACTATTTTGTAACAGGGTCTTTCTAGCATGTGTCATTTAATAACTATTTTTTGTTTAAGGGTAAGATTTTTTTGATGGAGATTTTAATTAATACAAACCGGGACTGTTATTATTAATCAGATTAGATTTAATAAAAATCGGATATTTAATTAAATAAAATAGTGATCATTAACAATGTGGTCGTGATAATATATCAAAAGTTGGGTGTGTTAGCTGCTTGCACTGACATTTGAAGAAAGTTTGTGATGGCAAAAATTAGACAAGAAGAATCAATTAAGTGACCCATCAAGGGACATGCTATGATTGGAATAGTGGTCAATTGCCCAATAAACATGGTTCATAGACCATATATTCCAATTATTCATAATAAACGTGTTTTATAGATTCCATTGAATCATTGTTCACTCATTTGCTTCAATAATTACCACTTACCGGTTGTGACCCACATATTATTTTATTTTTTTGTAAAATTTAAAGTATTTTCTTCCATAAGTAAATATATAAAATCATGCTGACACGATCTAAATGATTTAATTGTGGTCATTCCAAATCACCTTCTCTTTTCGTTTATGTATGTTTGCCAACTAGCCACGTTTGTGATTTTCATTCCCTAATTGCACTAGTATTTCAACCCCTTTTCCACTAAGGACTGAGATTTAATATGTATTTCTTATTTTTTTGTGTATCACTTTTACGTTCGAGTTCTAAAAAGTAGTAAGTAGTTATAAAATTCAGTGATAGTATTCTAGTATGCCATGTGTCTAATTTCTTAAAGAAATGGGTTCATGTTTACATATTTGTTTCATCTTAATTTTGTCGAAGTCAATAATTTATTAAATTGAAGGTCCTTAATTAAGAACTAAGAGTGATTTTGTTTTGAACGCGCCTAGAAGTTAAGAGCAACTTTATGTTAAAGGCTCTTTGATAATTTTATTTTAGCGAAGACTTAAGGGTAATTTTATTAAATTGAAGGTCCTTAATTAAGGACTAAGAAAAAGAATGATACTGAATTGTATTATCTGTTTGGTTTTGATCCGGAAACGGAATGAAAAGTTATATGATTATTTTTACATCTAATTTTTCAATATTATATAATTTGAAAACATTTAATAATATTTATGTTTATGATAATATAATATATTTTCATTTTTTCAAATTAATATAATTTATTATTTAAAATTATTATTATTATTTTAAATGACTTGACTTATAAATTATATCAAAATTATTTTTAATTTACGAAAGTTAAACTAAAATTTAATTTTGTTTTTCAAAAAAGCAATTACATACCATTTTTGTTTTTAATGATTTCTGAAATAAATTATAAACGAAAATGAAGAAAAACGAGGAAAGAGAAATCAAATACCTAGTGAGGGGTGGGGAATGGAGGAGGAGGAAAGTTGGGTAAACCTTCAACTAGAAATAGGGAAAGAGAAAGATAATTTTTATAAAACAAACCCCAACAAAGAGAATGAAGTGAATTGTTTCCCTTTCCCTTTGTTAATGACCCTGGGTATGGTTTGAGAGACTCTCCCGGATATTCTTTTGAAATACCCTCTGGAATATAGTTTGGGAACCCTTCAGTGTATTGCTTCGAAGAACCCTTCATGATTTTTGCTTTAGAAAATCCTTAGCTTGGAAAATCCACTTATCATAAAAAGATTTCAAGATGTACACATATCTTTTTTACTTCACACACATTTTCTTACTTGCATCCTCAGATATAATATATGGTATCCACATGCTCCATATATTTTACTAATCTTTGACTTCTAATTATTTTTATGACTCGAAAAATTTAGAAGATCTCAAAATGCTTAGTTCTCCGGGTCATTCCATTGCACTCGGGGGTTATTGTTGTTGCTTTTCGTCAAACTAAATAATTTCTCAAAATTTCACATAATAATTTATTAATAATCAACCTTAGTCTCAAATTAATTATTTCCTCATTCTGAAAACAAGGAGTAACCTTCAATTTAAATATAAATAATATCTTTTAAAAATATCCCTACACAACTATGGAGATAAAAATCTAATCCTAATAAAATTAGTTGATTCTATATATATAGGTTATGTATATATCTTGGAATATGATCTCATCATACTTTAGTTACTTAATTATATTTAACACAATATTTGAGAATGTATAAATCCTACTCTGTGTTGGATCATTTATATTGGTTAATTATATAGGAAAGTGCTCAAATACAAACTAAGTTAGTGTACAAACTACAAACCTTAATCTCAGCCATTGGATGCATTTAATCTAACGGCCCCGCAGGGGCAACCACACACAACTCAAATACACCGTCACACACACACTCCCGCCTAATCCCCTCCGTTTTTAAATTAATTTTTCCCGTTAATTGGTAAACTTTTTTTAAAATCCGACTTCACTGAATTTTTATTCATATCCCAACGATCAATTTGCATACCATATGTGCTATATTTCGATTCGATTTAGAGATTTTTTATTTTAGTTTGTAGTTTGTACGCTAAGAAAGTTTGTACCAGAGTAAGACCCTAATTATATATATATAAGACTTTGTATATTTATATATATACAGAGAACGAGTCTGAAACAAATTAAGCAGGGGCAGTACACCAATCAAACAGTCTGCTAATATATATACATAAATTTTGTGCAAAAGCTGATGTACATATTTCAGGATCTGCTTTTCTTAAAACAAACTATAAGATATATCTTATAGTTTGTTTTGTTGAACATCTTTTCGTTATTTTTTGTATTTTGAAAATACTAAAAATAAGTTATTGAATTATACTTTGGAGAAGTATTAAAGTGCCTGTCGCTCTCCATACGTATACAACTCAAGAGATGGAGGAAGTAGCATATTGTTTTATTTATTTATATTAAATGAATTATTCTTAAATTTTTGACGTGAATGTGAGATTATGCTGTCATTTGATGAAAAAATATATCTTATAGTTTGTTTTGTTCAACATCTTTCCATCTCTTGAATTGTATAAGTATGGGGAGCGACAGGCACTTTAATACTTCTCCCAAAATATAATTCAATAACTTATTTTTAGTATTTTCAAAATAAAAATTTAACTATTAAATTTTTACACAAAAAAAATAAATCTTAAAAATAAGTCATAAAAATTTTATAAGAAATACTTGTCAAATAATAAATGTATAGAATCCACTGAGGGAGTACAACGTTAGCCCAAACCCATGTGTTGCACTGCTAACATGCAAATTGTTGCGGTAACTCGTTACTGTTATAATTATAATTAGAGGAAATGGTGTGCGTAGCTTTTAGTCCAAGCGACAATAGCCGAAGAAACATATACATATACATGTAAGTATACAACTGATGCTGTTAGGTTATATTTAGCAGATGTTTCACCATTAGGGAAATATACCCTTGTCATGCAATTTTACATAACCGAAATGATAAGAAATTACTATTATGATGCAGAGAAAAATATCATGACAAAACAATAGTGAAACAACCAAAAGGCCCTGCTAATCATTCTTGTGCTTTTTGTGTATATAAATACGCCCCCATACAACCCTTTTTCCATCAGTCACTAAAAAGACCATTTCTCTCCAAACCCTAGATATGAACAGAGAGATGATCTCCACCAATGATCTCCCCTGCCTTCTCCAGTCCATCGAGCATCATCTTTTCGATGATTCCGAGCTTTCGGACATTTTTCCCACCATGAATTTATGGGATGTGCCGGATACGAGCCTCACCACTTTGTTCTTCATGGATAATACTTCTGACCAGACTCTTCCCATGGATTGCTACCAGCCTGATCATGTTGACGCGAGAGAGGAGACTAAGGAGAAAGAGAAGGAGGTTTCGGCTCGGGCCCACCCGGATCACATTCGGTTCAGATACCGCGGTATCAGGAGGCGGCCGTGGGGGAAGTTTGCGGCAGAGATCAGGTCTCCGGCTAAGAAAGGAAAGAGGGTTTGGCTAGGAACCTACGAGACCCCGGAGGATGCTGCACTGGCTTATGACCGGGCTGCTTTTAAGATCCATGGTTCGGCTGCTAAGCTCAATTTTCCTCATTTGATTGGATCAAACCTACCTGATCCGGTCAAGGTGGCACCGAGGCAGCGGACCTCGTCGGTTCCCTCCTTGACGTCGTCGTCCTCATCATTGTCATTGCTCTCTTCTTCTTCGTCAAACAACGGATCATTCAAGAAGAGGGAAAAGAATGCTGCCAAAGCAATTAAGAGTGCCTAGTTGATTAGATAACAAGGATTAGTGTCTTGATTATTTCACGTGTCAAGGCTTGATCGAGTTTTTAGAATGTCTTACTGAAAATGTGTGCGCAGACACAAAAAACGGCTTCCATATGAATAAATAAAGTGTTGATCTTGACATGAATTACACTTCTCTTTCATGCACACTCATACTTGTCTTATAACACTGCTTTCAAGTTTATTCATGTGTATTCAATAACAGATTTTTTGCGTGCATGTTAACTAATTTCAGGTTTGGAAAGTACCATATTTTAATTAATTAGATATGTACTCGGCCCATGCGCTTCATCTTTGCACAACTTTTGTATATGTATATATCTTTTGATGACAAATATAATTCATGTTTATTTATATGTTCATAGATGAACAAAGATGAAGAAGCCAGAAACAAAAGGAAGCCGTATATACTAATCGGCTACATCGTAATGGACTATCTGCCTAAAATGAAACGTTTTGAGAACCATTCCATCTAAAACCTTAAGATGTTAGATGAATGTTCCAAATGAATCTTATGCTATATTTCAACATCTTCCAATAATTAGGCATACTAAGCGTTTGTTCTAACAAATTTCGCAATGATTTGTCTAACAAATCTCAGGATGAGCGGGCATCATATCAAACTCATAATATATTTTTTCTTTTTTTCTTTTTAGGTGCATGGTTCGATAGCTTAATTGATCACTGATCAGTAGCTATTGTTCTGTTCTATGTTTCTAGCATAAGAGTTTTTCTGGGATGACTGTAATACAATAAAAGAATTTCGTTGACAATATATATATAGTTAAGTTCTTGATCATCACATAACTAAGTTTAGTAGTCTAGGATTATGTTCTTGTAAATTTGGCATCCGGAACCTGGAAGTAAATCGCTGGGGTAGATTCCACTTCCACGGCTCGAAAATTCTAACTACTTGAGTTGAGCTAGCTGAAACATTCGAAACTTAATTCAATCTCTTAAAGGGTGGAGGCTGAAAAACATAAATGAGTTGGAACCAACGAATTAGTGTCTAAATAACTCAGTTGCCTGTAAATGGTATTTTACGAGCTGAAATGCAGCTGGGATCTTAAATTGTTTGCGGCTTGTGGGAAATTGTTTGCGACCAAAAACCTATCTAAAGAGGCCGATACATGTTACAATAATAATAAAATTATTCTTATTATCTAAAATGGTCGTGTTTGCTTAGAGTGTTGATAATTTAAGATTTCTTTTCAATACGTAAAAGTATCTCATAACCAAAACCACATATATTACAAATATATATATCATGGCGCTAAAGAGACAACCCATGCTTAAAATAAAACTCTATATTTTATATAAATTTTCGGGATCTGAATCTAAATACATATTTTTTTTTTCCCAATTATTGTGTGTGTTCAGAAGTAATTTCAGAATATAATACACAAATAAGACATTTTTTTTATGTGTAGTTTTGCTGCAGAACACTAACTAATACTAGAAATAAGTTAAGGGTATTCTGGTTTCCTGTCTAACCGTTCTCTCCTGCAAATGACCCATATATCATATACAACAACACAAGTTATCACAATCATTTTTCATAATTCATATAATTTTCGAAACAAATTGGTGCTGAGGAAATATTAATTCATTCTATCATGAAAACCCACTACTTTCATTTTCTCAGGCATTGGTATGCATAATTACTTTTAACGACAAAATTTACATTACAAAATTCCAATTTGCGTCATTCTTCGCTATCATTTTTCAAAACACTCTCTTTATATTAATCAACATTGTTGCTCGTGCGAGGCGAGGATATGAGCGTGGATGAATGGTGCTATACTTCTCGTGGTCAGTGCAAATACGTATGTCTCTTATTGTTTGAGCTGTAAGAGGAGATATAATTAATTATTCGTAATTAATCGTTTTGTGCTTATCCTCTGTGTTACTTTAATTTATTATTGTTTTCCTTTAATATCTTACACATGCAAATTATTGATCATGCATGGATATCCGCATTTTAAATTTCTAATAATGTATGCGCTTTAGCCAAAATAATGCACTTCTGATGCGAGGGGTTAACTTCTTTGTACATGATTTTAAGGATTTATATTTTTTATATGAGTATTAGAGTCAGGAATTAATCTCTTTCAACGCGACATATCTAAAATTTCCACTACAAGAATTTATATATATAGTTTGAACATAATCACGAGGGTTCTTGGACGTGATAGATATTTTTGTTAGTTATTAATTAATATAACATATCATAAATATGACGGAAATAATATCACATATGATATACATGCTAGAACTCCGTCATATCAAAATTTAATAGGAATGTCGAACATCTTTTAGATGTGTAACAAACCTTCTATCACTACAAGAAAACAGGGCATTTCCGACCGCAGAAATCGGTCGGAAATGACTCAATTCGGTCGGTTTTGAGGTCATTTCCGACCGATTACTGACCGATGGGGTTGGTCCCTTAAAAACGGGTCGGAAATGACAAGTCGGTCCGAAATGAATCTCATTACCGACCGACGTCCGACCGCCGAATTCGGTCGGTAATGTGTTTCCATTTCCGCAAAACATGGCCCCACCTGTGACTTGGCATACACGTGGACTGACACAAAACCGACTAGCGCGTAGTCGGTAATAACTTGGTCGGAAATAAGAATTTAAAACCGACCGACAGGTGCTCGGTTATGAGTCGGTCGGGAAGGTTTTTTTGGCCAGCTCCTGAGCTTCTGTTTTAAATCTGACCGCGGGTTGGTCAATTATGAATCGGTCGGTTTTCTTATAGTTGGTCGGTTATGAGTCGGTCGGGAAGGATTTTTTGCCAGAACTTGAGCTTCTGCTATAAAACCGACCACGGAATCAACACACATTTTGGTCGGTTTTAGTGGTCCAGCCTCAGGATTCATTACCGACCGATTTCATGAAGAATTTGGTCGGTTTTCTGGGACCAAGTACGACCAAATTTGGTCAGAAATGTGTCCACTTGGTCGGTTTTCTGTGTTTGTTATTACCATATTTGGTCGGAAATGACCAAAATTGGTCGGTTTTCTGGGCACCAAATTTGAAAATTTGCAGTGCTTACAGTATGAACTATATACCTTTTCCTGTCATTTACCAAACCCAACAAAACACAACCAAAACACAAATAATCTAAAATTCTGAACCAAAAACAACATCCAATATGCATTAATTTAAAACATCATTCAAATACAACCAAACACCTACAATTATCCATACAAATTATCCAACAAAAACATAAGATACAATTCTTTTAACACAGCGAAACCATGCAAATTCAGTTTGCATCCCCAAAATTATCCAACCAAACAATGTCATTAACAAAAGCAATAATAGTTAGCTAATTAAAAACCAATATGCTAACTATCACCATCGGAAGCATCATCGGAAGCATCTTCACCAGCACCATCTCCATCATCCTCACCGAGGTCGTTCTCCGAACTTTCACCATCGGTAACATCCTTGTTGGCCTCTGCAATTGCCTGCAACAATTCATCGTTTATAATTACCTCCTCCCACATAAAATTCAAACACACAAATATACATTGCACACACACACATATACACTCATATAAATACTTATTTACTTACAGCTTGGGTTCCAGCCTCGTATTTGTTGCAGATGTCACTCATGATTGTCGTGACAACATTCACAACCTCCCTAAAGAAAATGGAGTTGAAGTTGCCTCTACTCTCCGGATCAGAAACTTCTATAAGGTTCCTAGCAAGACCTTCTAGCTCTGCAGTGTCCAACTGTTGCTGGAAATTAGTAGGATTTGCTTGTGCGTTTGTGAGAGCATTGCGAACAACTTGCACAAACAGAGGGTCTGGTATATTTGAGCGGTTGGAGACAGAAGACGAGGAACTTGCACCTCCCCTAGTAGTTTCTCTGAAGCGGTGAGCCAAATTCGGCAACAATGTGTTTGCAGGCACTGTTGGAAATCCAATGAGCCGATTCTTTTTTGGCGTATTTGCGCCGTCTGTTGTTGCTTGCAACCACCACTCTATAGGCTCAGAGTTATCTGATCCGGGAGTTAAGTCAACCCCTGAATTCTCTAGAATGGCACTATAGCGAGACTGAAATGAACATAAAACTAAAGTTAATTACGTGTATATATGTATATATGTAGACAAACAAATTAAACATTTTTATAACTAGATATATATGATCAAGGTGAATTTAAGTGCAAGTACAAGTACAATTATATGAATTCAACTACAATTATATATAGGAATAATTAAGTACAATTAAGTACAAGTACAATTATAGGATAATTTCATATGTCAATTCATGTAAAAGTACAAGTAAAACTAAATTTATATACTAACCGCTATGGCCATCGCCCCTGGCGTAGTATAGACCAAAGGAGGGCATTTTTTCCCCTTGCTAGCCTCCCTCTCCTTTCTCGATGCTTTTGTTGTATGGGTCCTTTCCCACAATTCGAGGCGCTTTGGTTTCTTCCCCTTTTTTTCTGTCGTCATTTCCTAGAACAAGGGAATTATAATTAATCACAGTTGTTCATTAAAAATGTTTTGAATTACCATAAGCATGTACAGTATAATTACCATAAGCATGTACAATATAATTAAACAAGAAAATAAGCATGTGGCATTATTAAATAATTAAGAAATATAATTGAACTTGATTACTCCTAAATTGTATAATAAAAATGTTTTGAATTACCATTTCAATCGCTTCAAAAGATTTTGCACCGGCAGTGTGCAAGGTCTCCACCTTTTCTCGATTTTGTGATCCAACCTTGGACCGATGCTTGTGAGTGTCGCTATCCCAATATTTCAACAGATTTTCCCAAAAAGGGCCTTGAAAATACCCCGGCCTCAGATCCTTTGCCGACTTTCTAGTTTCCTTCATTTTTCTCACCAAGCGGCGCTTCTCCTCATTCATCATTTTTTTACAAGTTCTTTTCACGTGCTCCCTTATACTCCAGTTGGCCTCCGTCCGACTTTGTCCCCTCAAATTTTTGTAGAAGCACTGAAACGAAATAAAAAACATGTTAATTATATATATAGCAAGCATTACAAGGAATATATGTATGTGTGTGTGTGTGAGTATGTAATATATATATATATATATATATATATATATATATATAAGGAATAGAAAATTAAGTTAAATATATATACAAGGAACATATGTATGTGTGTGTGTATGTATATATGTAATATATATATATATATATATATATATATATATATATATATATATATATAAAGAATAGAAAATTAAGGTACATATATATACAAGGAAAATTGTACATATATGTATATACCTTAAACTCATTAACAACATCATCCATCCAGTCCGGCTTTTTTGCTATAATATCGGTATATGTGTATGATCCAACTGGCCAAAGATCACGAAGTATTGCAAGCAAAGTCTTCTTTGCTTGGTCATCAAAGATACTGTACAATGATGACAAAAAAATCTTATGACAAAATCCAAAAACAAAAAATACATTATAAATGTAAAAATATAATGATTAAGTAATTAAATTACCACCCGCCATGAATGTCAATCCGGGTAGGTTTTCTAGGCAGCTCTTCCCCGAACCTTCCCATAGAATTAGTTCTGGGCCTACGTATCAAGCGAACAAATTCAGTTTGACTTCCCGCCGGACTTGGCGGAGTAGCTGGACTTGGTGGGCTTTGATCATCAGCTTCTTGAGTTGGAGGAGTCCGTGGTGGGCTTTGATCTTCAGCTTGAGTTGTAGAGTTGCGGCCTTTCTTGCCACGATTCGTGCTACCTTGAGAAATGGCGATCTTCTTTTTGCCTTTGTCTTTTTTTGGCGCCATAGCCTATACATGAACAATAATGACATATATAGTTAGTCAATTGAAATTAATGATCATAAGATATATATATACTAGTTAAACAAAATGCAAACACTTATGTTAAATAAAAACTATTTACATGCAAAAAGAAATTGAACTTCTGTAGAACAAGGGCGTAAAACTAATAAGAATATGCAAACCACACAGCAAACATACAAGGATGAGAAACACAGCTCAATTACTTGAAATCTCTCGTCTTTTAAGGATATTAATACACAATATATATACTCCAGCTCCTTACCAGCCAGAAATCCTTGATTTTTCAGAATCACTGGTTTAACACATCTTTGTTTTAAGGAAAATGTTGACAGAAGTACAAAAACTGATAAAAACACTTAGCAAGGGAAAAAACTGATAAGAAATGAAGAAGTAGCATCGTTTTGGGAAAAATATAGAAGCTATATATTCATTTTCTTTTCTGGCAGTTGACACTTATAATTACATTGCTTTGATTTATAATTAGTATGATTAGTAATTTATACTTTTTCCTATATTGTACTATCCTATATTGTCGCATTAAAATTCCTATATTGTATTATCCTTTGTTACTGATTACTAGTACTATGTATGTAAACACCAATTGAAATAGACCGCCATGAACGCTTAGGAGTTTACAATTTAAATGGCCGCAAATACTAAAACATACATATATAAATGTAGCGCAACTGGACTCGTTTACGGTTGCATATCCCAAACTTGTGTAACATAACAGCAGATTCACTCAACAGATTGGCTGTACAAATTTACTCAGCAGATTCACTCAACATGTTGGCTGTATAAATGTAGCAGAACACATGAAATAACAATACCCATACATTACGTGCACAGAACACCCACAAATGCATGCACAAAACACAAAAACATACGAAACAAACAACACATACAACACAGGAGCCAAAACAAGATAGATTGAAGCAAAACAGGACACAAAAACAGAGCCAAAAATAATCATATCAACAGATAATAAAACTGAAACAACTAAAATTCAGCCAGATTAAAGCAAATATAAACATATAAACACCAGATTAAAGCAAAAAACACCAGATTAAAGCAAAAAAAAATCGAAACCCTAAAATTAGTACAGAGAGAGATGCGATAGAGAGAGAGAGGGGCGGAGAGAGAACATAAACTAACACATGTATAGAGTATATATAAACCCTATGATAAACCCTAATTTAAGGATAGTACAGAGAGAGATACACACAGAGAGAGAGAGAGAGACGGAGAGAGGGCTTACAGAAAGAGGGGGTTGCAGAGAGAGAGCTTTGAGAGAGACGAGAGAGAGCGTTGAGAGATGCGAGAGAGAGCTGGGAGAGACGAGACCAGAGAGACAAGCTGGGAGAGATGAAAATGAGAGACGTTAGTGTAAAGCATAATGTAACGTAACTGTAATTACGATAACTCAACACAACAAAAGACAGGAAACAATACGTAAGTATAATACAGGAATCTACAGGTTGGAGATTCGATACGAACAGACAAAGACAATCACGATATCTGAGACAAGCATCCGTCCACTGGAAGAAGTTCATTAACATGTTCAAGCCTCAGTGAAGAATAAAGTTCAATATGTTTCTGCTATCAAGATTGCCTGAAGATCAAGTATCAAAAACCAGAAGATTCCAGTATATTTAATTTGATTATTTATAATCAAATTTATCGAAGCAACATCTAACCCGGAATGACTGATCAAGTATATTATCAAGCAAAGGATTCAAAGAATTATTTCAGTTCGAGTCGTTCGTGAACCAGACCAGTGCACAGGACGTCAGGACGTACGAAAATATTCAATAGATTCGATCAACGAATTAATTGATCAAGTCAATCGAGCTGCTCCAGGATTTATTGCCAAAGGAAATTATTAATTAGATATATATATATATATATATATATTAATTGTGAATTATTTGAGTTTAAATAATTCAAGTAATTAACTTAACACAATTAATTGTATATATATGTATATTTAATTCTTACTCAAATGAAAGACTTGTAAAATTGTCCAAGTACATCACAGGGAACTCAGTTGTGCTTAGGCGCAAACTTTGACTTTGAAAAGTCAAAGCTTGCGCTTCGTACATATGCACAAGACTTATGATGTGCTAGAATTTCTAAGTATGATACAAGGGACACAGGGGAACCGCTCTTGAGCGCAACCTTTGACCAAGTCAAAGGTTGCGACTACAAAAGCTCATCTAGCGCAAGTTCACTCAAATTGTTTCTAAGGCATTCCAGTGAAGGCTGTTGGAGAGTGAAGCGCAACCTTTGACTTGGTCAAAGGTTGCGACTTCAAATTGGATTTCTAGTGCAAGTTCATGAAGTTCAGAAATCTTCTAAGTCAGGGACACAGTGCATTACTGGCGCCAACTTTGACCAGGCGCCAAGTTTGACTCTCAGTGGTGTGCACATATGCACTTGGCGCAACTTACATATATATGTATATATTTATATATATGTATATGAAAGTGGCGCCACCCCTGATTCATTCTGTGTTAGATTTATTTTTGTAAATCTAATTCGTCCTGGACGAACTCGTTAACCATGGTTAGTTGTTGGAAAGTCTATAAATAGGGCTTTGTGTTTTCATTTGAAAACAACTACACACTTTGTAAGTGCACACACTATACACATTCTCGAGAGTTAAATTAGAAGATCGTATTTATCGAGAGTTTGTAATAGAGTGTTTGTAGTCTCTGCAGCCGACACTTGTGTTGGAATTTGTAGCACCCGAGGATTATTTCTAATACAAAGAATATTCCCCGACTTGCTGGAGTTATTTATTTACGATTGATTTAACATGGACTGAAACAAAGATTATCCGCAATTAAATTAAATCGAAGAAAATTGGTACGACGTATTCAACCCCCCCCTTCTACGTCTGATTGGACCTAACAATTGGTATCAGAGCATAGCTGATCGATATACAGATCTGAGATCCGTAACCAATCTGAAAAGCTAGCTGTCCGTACAATCGTAATTTTATCTGATAACAATGTCGACACACAAGTTAGGAATCAAAGTACCTCCATTTGACAAGGATGACTACAACAACTGGAAGATGAAGATGTTGCTGTACATCAGAGTTGCTAATCCCATGTTCATTGGGATTCTGGAAAATGGTCCATTTGTGCCTATGAAGATTATTCCTGAATCTGTTGAAAATGGTGTTCGTATTCCACAGAAGTCTGTTCCCAAAGAGAAAAGTGAATACACTGACACTGATAAGGAATATGTTGCACATGATCATAATCTGCAACTCATAATTGTTGAATCAATGACCAAGACAATGACACATCTGATACTAAGTCTGAAAACTTCAAAGCAGATGTGGGACACTATTGAGGCATTGATGGAGGGATCTGAAGAAGTCAGGGAAAACAGATACGATATGCTAATTGCCAGATATGAAGCATTTCAGGCAATACCTGGAGAGAACATTTCTCAAATCTATGAGAGATTCATGTTGTTGTTGAATGAACTCACCCTGCATGGAAAGACTTATCCACAGAAAGAGATAAACAGAAAGTTCTCATTTGTGATGCCACCCCATCTAGTTGTTAAGACAGAGACCATCCGGGAAAGAAGCGACTTCAGGACTATGACTTTGGAAAAGCTGTTTGGAAAACTGAAGACGTTTGAGATGGAACTTGAACAGAGAAAGATTATATATGGTGGTGGATCAACAGAATCCAAGAGTATGGCCTTACAGAAGACCACTGCACTGATTGCTGATCAACCATACTTTGGTTATCAACAATTAGTTGAATATGGTATCAATGATCACACTGTTGCTCAGAGTGATTGTTCATCCATCAAAGCTGACTATCCTTCTACCATTACTGAGATTGTAGAAGCTGAAGTTGATGAAGTTTCTGAAGAACCGGAGGATGAGTTCTACACTCAAGAAGAGCTGGAGCAGCTGGAAGATAAGTCAATGGCTTATATGGCTGCAAGGTTTAAGCATATCAAGTTCAGAAAGAACCCCCGGTACAAGAAAGCTTCAGGGAACAAGTTTCAGGGTAAAGGAGGATACTCAGGCTCAGGGTCAAAGAGTACTGGCAGTTTCAAACCAAACATGTATGACAAGAGCAAGGTCAGATGCTACAACTGCAATGACTTAGGGCACTTTGCTACAGAGTGCAGGAAACCTAAAGCAGCTCCTGTCAGAAGCAACTCATATGATAAGAAGAATTCTTATGAGGATCTGAAGAAAGAAAATGAGAAGCTAAAAGCTAAGTTGGAAGCAATGGTGGCCAAGCACAAAGGAAGGGCTTACATTGCTGAGGGAAAAAGCTGGGATGACACAGATTCTGATGATGAACCTGTCCAGAGCAATTATGCTTTTGCATTAATGGCTGACACTGTCGAGGAATCTCCATCTCAGGTATCTCCTGAAATTTCTGTTGATGACATGACTACTGCTGATTATAAAAAGACTATAAATGAACTAGGTCAAGAGATGTATAACTTGCACACTAGTTTATTAGCTTCAGAATCAGATAACAGTAGTCTTTCTCTAAAGATAGCTAAACTTGAAGAAAGAGTAGATGAATTAGCTTTAGAGAAACTCATAAACACTAACCTTAAAGATAGAATTGAATATCTAGAGAATAAGGAGAAGTGTAGTGCAGAAATTGAGGAGTCCCTTAGGTCTCAGATTGCTGACCTAGAAACTAAGCTTAGGGCCTATCAGAATTCTGCCTTTCTACAGAAAGAGATCTTGGATAGTCAAAGGGTTGATAAGAAGGTTGCTATTGGCCTTGACTATAGTTCTTTGGAAAGAGCCAAAAGAAAGAAGAGAAAAGAGAATGAAGGCATATTTGTTTCAGCAGGAACTGAGAATGCTCCTGAAGGAACAAATATACCTAAAATTCTGAAGAACACCAAGACCCCTATCTTTAGAATGGCACAAACAGAACCTCTGATAGAAGAAGACCTTGTCATCAAGGAAGAGTTGAAAAATGAGGAAATTGTTAAGCCTCAAGTAAAACAGGAATCACAAGATGTACCTTCTAATTCCCAAGTCAGAGATGACTCAGATAAAACTGGATTAGGAAGTACTAGTTCCAACAAAAAGAAGAACAACAGGAATGGCAAGTTAGATCCTAAGAACTCCAATTCTAGGAATTCTAATGCTAGAAAGGTGTGTAATAATTGCAATTCTACTAATCATCTTACTCATGCATGTAAAGTGATTAAAGTAGATAATTCTGTCTCTAACATGCCAAACTTTGTTAACATGAATGCTGTTCATTTGCCATGTGGTAGAGTAGGTTGCATGCAATGTGCTATGAATATGATGTCTGCATGCTTTACCATGTTGAATGCATCTTTTTCTGCACCATCTACCATGAATATGAATATGCCTGCACCTTCTGTTGCCCCTGTGGCAAAGACTGCTAGTCCTTCTAAGAAGAAGGAAACTCCCAACTCCAAGTCTAAAAGCACTTCTGCTAAGACTAAAAAGGAGAAGAGTCCAGTCACCCCTGAACAAGCACATGTTAGACAAGTTCCTGTTGATAATCCTGTTTCTACTAAACCACCTGGACCCAAGAATGTCTGGGTACCAAAGAAAGTTTAATCCATTTGTGAATGCAGGGCACAGGAAAGAAGAGAAAAGTTGTGTGGGTTCTTGATAGTGGTTGTTCAAGACACATGACTGGAGAAAAGTCCCTGCTCACAGATGTGGTGATGAGAACCGGCCCAATTGTAATCTTTGGAGATGACAGCAAAGGTTTTACAACGGGATATGGTAAGCTGAAAGTTGGAAATGTCATAATTGAAGATATCTCTCTGGTGGAAGGACTCAAGCACAATTTACTGAGTATCAGTCAGTTCTGTGACAAAGGATACGATGTAATCTTTCAGAAGGAAGTTTGCTTAATCCAGAACCGGAAGAACAAGGATCTTACACTCCGTGGTGTAAGAAAATCAAGTTTGTTTATAGCCGACATAGACTCAGCAAGTAAGGGGGAGGTCAAGTGTTTCTACACCAAGGCCTCTGCTGATGATAGTTGGTTATGGCATCGGAAGCTCTCACACTTGAACTTTAAGACTATGAACTCTTTAGTCAAAAGGGAACTTGTGAGAGGATTGCCACAGAAAGAATTCTGTCAAGAAGGACTCTGTGATGCATGTGAAAAAGGGAAGTCAAAGAAAGCATCACACAGGAGCAAAGGCATGACTGACATTGGTTCACCCCTTCAACTGATTCATATGGATCTGTTTGGACCAGTCAACATTCCTTCTATATCAAGGAAAAGATATGCTCTTGTGATCGTCGATGACTACTCAAAATACACATGGGTATTATTCTTACATTCAAAGGATGAAGCAGCACTCGTCATCATTGATCATATTAAGAAGATTGAAAAGGAAGCAGATCTGCCAGTAAGGGCAATCAGATCAGATAATGGAACAGAATTTCGTAATGCTGTTCTTAATGACTTCTGTACTGATAAAGGCATCTCTCGTCAGTATTCAGCTCCAAGGACTCCACAACAAAATGGTGTCGTAGAAAGGAAGAACAGAACCTTGATTGAAGCAGCAAGGACAATGATTAGTCAATCAAGACTTCCAATCTATTTCTGGGCTGAAGCTGTAAGCACTGCTTGCTACACTCAAAATCGTACCCTGATTAACAAGGATTTGGATAAGACCCCTTATGAAGTAATGGCCAACAGAAAACCATCACTGAGTTACTTTCATGTGTTTGGTGCAAAATGCTTTGTGTTAAAAGAAGAGCATTTGGGAAAGTTTGATGCCAAAGCTGAAGAAGGCATTTTTCTGGGTTATTCTTTGGAGTCTAAGGCCTACAGGGTTTATCTGATCAATGACGACAAGCTGATTGAAAGCATCAATGTAAGATTTGATGATACCAAACTCCCAAGTCTTCAAAAGGAAAATGAATCTGATTCTCTGGAGTTTGAGAATTTAGAAGACATCTACTTAGGAGAAGATGAACCTGAAGCTGATATAAGAGATCCTAATGCAAATGAAGAGAATGCTGATCCTGAACCATCTGGAGGAAGTATTGGCAACAATACAAATGATCATCATGGTCACAGTGGTCAAAGTGGAGGATCATCAAATAGGATATACATCAGCTCAGGGGGAGTAAGTCAAAGTGGATCTACTAGTCATCACACTCAACACAACTATGATTTTGGTGAATCATCAAGATTGAATCTGCCAAGACAAAGGGTATGGAGTAGAGACCATCCTGTTGAACAAATCATTGGTGATCCAGACACAAGAGTGCAGACTAGAAGAGCAACTCAGAATGAATGCAACTTTGCTGGATTCTTGTCTCAGACAGAACCAAAGAAAGTTGAAGAGGCTCTAAGTGATCCAGATTGGGTATCTGCAATGCAGGAAGAACTCAATCAATTCGAAAGGCAGAAAGTTTGGAAGCTGGTGCCAAGACCTAAAGGAAAATCTATAGTTGGCACCAGATGGGTCTTTAGAAACAAACTGGATGAAGATGGTATTGTTACGAGGAATAAGGCAAGACTGGTTGCAAAGGGTTATTCACAAGAAGAAGGAATTGATTATGATGAAACCTATGCTCCAGTTGCTAGGCTCGAAGCAATCAGGATGTTCTTAGCATTTGCAGCACACTCCAACTTTAAAGTATATCAGATGGATGTGAAAAGTGCATTCCTGAATGGTGATCTGGAAGAGGAAGTCTATGTTGAACAACCCCCTGGGTTTGAAGACAAAGAATTTGAAGACTTCGTATACTTTCTCTTCAAAGCACTCTATGGCCTGAAGCAAGCCCCTCGAACCTGGTATGACACTCTTTCCAAGTTCTTACTTGAAAATGGTTTCACCAGAGGTATCATCGATAAAACTCTTTTCCATAAAAAGCATAAGGATGATATAATTCTTGTACAAGTATATGTCGATGACATTATATTTGGTTCTACTAATGATCTTTTGTGCGAGAGATTTGCTAAGTTAATGCAGAGCAAGTATGAGATGAGCATGATGGGAGAATTGTCCTTCTTCCTAGGACTTCAAGTTATTCAGAAGCCTGACGGTATTTTTATCTGCCAATCTAAATACATCAAGGATCTTCTGAAGAAATATGGAATGGAAGAAGCATCTCCTGCCAAAACCCCTATGCCAACTGCTGTCAAACTTGATCAGGACAAATCTGGTAAGTCAGTTGACATCACGAAGTATCGAGGTATGATTGGCTCTCTCTTATACTTAACTGCTAGTAGACCAGATATCATGTTCGCAACTTGTTTATGTGCTAGATTCCAGGCTGATCCTAAAGAGTCACATCTTATAGCTGTTAAGCGTATTTTTAGGTATCTTAAGGGAACCCCCAATCTAGGGATTTGGTACCCTAAAGATACAGGTTTTAATCTGATTGGCTATACAGATTCTGACTTTGCAGGATGTAAGATTGATAGGAAAAGTACTTCAGGAAGCTGTCAGTTTCTTGGACGAAGGTTGGTGTCATGGTATAGCAAGAAGCAACACTCTGTGTCTACGTCTACAGCGGAAGCTGAATACATAGCTGCTGGAAGTTGCTGTGCTCAAATCTTGTGGATGAGGAATCAACTACAAGATTATGGACTCATGTTGAATAAGATTCCGATTCTGTGTGATAACACGAGTGCCATTGCCATTGCCAACAATCCTGTTCAACACTCCAGGACAAAGCATATTGATATCAGGTATCATTTCCTTCGCGAGCATGTCATGAATGGAACAGTAGAGTTACACTTTGTACCTACTGATCAACAAATTGCAGACATCTTCACTAAACCACTAGACGAATCCACTTTCTCTAGACTGGTTGGTGAACTTGGGATGTTAAATATGTCTAATTAATTAGACAAGAAATAACTGCAATTTGTTCGTAAGTTCACAAGTTTTAAAATGTACATATTTTCAGGACTTGTGAATTTACAAAGTGCATCCAGTATTTTACATATTAATTTAATAATTAGTTTTAATTATTTGCCATGATTTATATGATTTGCATGATTATGTGATTAATTGCTAAGTGGTAGATATTTAGAATTAATTTTCTTGAATTAGTTAAGTGCGTATATTCAATTAATGAATATTAGCATTTACTTAATTCATATTTTAGTTATATTTGATTAATGGATTTGAAGCAATTCAAATTATATTAAGTTTTCCATTAATTAGATCTTAATTAAAATATTTGCAGCATAATTTATTAAATATTTATTGACTGAATCTTGATTTAGTTAAAACTTATTTAATTTAGTTGTGTTATCAATTTGTTAGATTATTTTGAATTTAATCAAAACTCGTTTAACAAATTGGTAATATATTTGGGCAAGCTTTTCTCAAATATCTCTAAGTTTAAAGTGTCCAGTTGGTAAAAGCCTAGCGCAACATTTGACTAAAGTCAAATGTTGCGCCACTATTTATCAGAATATGGATCTTTTGAACTGTTCTTTTTATATATACTCAAAACTCTTCGCAGCGCAACGTTTGACTTTCCTATAGTCAAAGGTTGCGCCACGAACTGCTAATAGTGTATATATGTATAGGACTTAGATTTTGTTTCTAAGTCACACAGGGTTGCGCCTCTATACACAGGGGTGTGTATAGAGGGCATTTTGGACTTTTCACAGTTCGCGCTCTCTGTTTCTCCCTGTATATACAATAAGGGGCAACTTGGTCTTTCACCAAGTTGCGCCTCACCTCTGTATGTGTATATGTACCACACTTAAATTTTTTTTTATTATCTTCAGCCATATACACACACCGATATATACACTCAAAACCTCCCAAACTGCCATTCAAACTCACGAGTTCGAGGTTTTTAAATCCACAAAACACCACCAAGATCCCGTCCATTTGGAATTCTGAGACCAGTTTCGTGATCCCCTTGACGAGCTCGTTCTTTTCATATAAATCTTTTCACGATCCGTCGTTGTTTTTCGTTAGGGATTTTTCGAAACTTTTCACCTTCAAGGACTGTTTTGTACGTGATTTTTGCATCGATAATTTTCGAAACCGATACCATTATTCTTAGAATTTCAAGGAGTACAACATACTGTAATTTCATCAAAATCTGAAATTCTTGAATTTAGGGTTTTTCGGAGCGTTATTAATTAATTATTTTCGTGACATAAAGTGAATATTTGTTCGTGTTTATTCGTGAAACAAAATTTATAATCATTTTTAATTTTAATTAAAAATGGCTGCAAATTTTGATATTCCGAAAACAAATTTCACTATTGTTGAAAATAATAATTTAATTACGCAAGCGAATTATCGACGTTGGGTAAGATATATGTCAGAATATTCATTTGCTAGGGTTGCTATGACAGAGTCAGTTTATCTTAACAAATCTCTACTCCGAGATTTTCTGTCTTCTGTTTCTGTTGTGAATGAAGGACAGGTATTTGGACTCAAGTGTGTTATTCAGGGACGAACACTGATGATAACTGAACAAACCTTGAACAATGCACTCCATTTGCCAACTGACAATTTTGAAGATGTTCCAGACAAGGCTGAACGAACAAATTTCTTCTTTGCTATCCATTGCCAGAGGGAAAATGGTGATCTTCCAAGCAAAATGTACGTCAAGCATTTACCTCGAGAATGGAATTTCTTCTTTAATTCCATTTCTCATGTATTTGCACCAAAGACTGGAGGGTTCCATGGCATCACAACCTTCAACCAGGAGATTGGAATTGCAATAGCTCAGAATACAAGGATAAATCTGGGACACATGATCATGGGAGCTTTTCAGGACTCCCTAAGGAAAAACAGAAACATACTCCTCTATCCTAGGTTTTTCCAGATTGTGCTGAATCAACTGCTGACTCCTGCTGAAAGAGCTGTCTATCCCAATATAGACAATGTTATATGCTCTTTCATGTCTACCAGGGTCATCTCTATGCTGGAAAACCATCAGAACTACACCAACAATGAAGATGTGGTTCTTCCGGAGGCAATGCAAGAATTCCTGAACAATCCAAATGTGCCTCCACCCCACATTCAAAATGTTGCTGATCCTGTGGTTCAGGAAGAGGAGGCCCCTGCAACCCAAAGTACTGAAATCCCTGAGTCATCTCATCAAGCTGATATCCCTGAGACTCAAACTTCACAAATAGAAGAGGAAGTGATAGTGGAAGATGCACAGACATCCTCAGATGACAATGCTCAATCTGAAGGAGAGGATTCACTGCAAGACAACTCCACTGATTCTGAAGATGAAGTGAATACTCCGGTTCAAACCAATGCAGCTGATGTAATGGTGGATGTTGATGACCTTTTCTCTAACACTTACAATCCACTGTTACAGTCAGGTATTCCTTCTGACTCTGACAACTTGTCCTTTGATGCACCTGATTGGGTTCAGAATCTTTTGGATTCCAATCAGCTTTCACCACCTCTCACAAGTGTCAATGAATTTGAAATCCCCCAAATTCATAACCAAGGCACCACTTCACAAACACCTGAAGCAGAAACTACTCTACCCCTCAGCCAACCAAGTCTTATTTCTGAGAGAGAGGGAGAAAGTGCCTTAAGTGCACCACATAAGGAGATTGTTTCTGAAACTGCAGCTCTGTCTCCTAGTCATGAAAGGAGAATAGAACCTGAGACAACTGCAGATAAGTCTATTTCTTCACCACCTCAGCCAAATACTATTCCAATGCACAGTGAGGTTGCACACACAGTTGAAGAATTGACGGTTGCGAACACTTTGTCATCCATGTCAGGGATAGACATTGTTGTTTCTGATCCTTTTCAGGGTCAAGTGCCTTCACAGGCTTCTGGGGGAAACTTGGATGAAATGCCACTTTCTACATCCTTGTCTACCCCCCTGGGAGGAACATTCCCAGATCCTTCAAAGGACTCTTCACCTCTCGAAGGTGAACGGCAATCTGTTTCTGAGCCCTTCGTATCAGGAAGTGTGCCAGTTATAGAGGACTTGTCACAAAGTCTTTCGCCGTCAAAGGCAGTTGTGGGAAACCAGGGTGCTTCGCCAATTCAAGGATCACATCCTTCGAGCCCTGTGTCTACCCACCCTGAGATTCCAACTCAGGATCCAACAAAGGACTCACCACTTTCAAGTGGTCGGCAACTTGTTTCTTATGACTCAGATTCATCTGACGAAGAAACCGAGGACGAAGGCTTACGAACCTTCATTGCACCTTCTGTGACCTCTCTAGAAGAGGCTAAGAAGATTTCACTTGCAGGTACATCAACAGATGCTGGAACTTCTTTGAGTGAGAGGGAAACACTTACAGAACCAGTTATACAGAAACCCTCTGACCCACTGAGTGTTCTAGCTTTGAGTGAAACGAGAGAAACACCTACAGAACGAACAAGTGAGAACCCCACATCCCAACCTACAATTGAATCTACTATTCCAACTGTATCTGTGACAGAATTTGAAGCTCTAAAATTCAAAGTTCAACATCTAGAAGCTGAGAATCTTGTTCTACGGGAGGAGTTGGTAGAAATCAAATCGACAATGGAACAAAGGTTGGCTGCCCTGGAGGCTAAATTGCTGGCATCTCAACCTTCCAGAGAGGATTACTCAACTGAGGGGGAGAGAGCAGCAGAAAAAGCAAAAGGAAAGAGGGTGATAACAGGGGTGTCTGAAGAACTAATTGATTCTGCTCTTAGGCATCAATTTAGTTACAGTCATCATGATGAATACATCCCTGAGTTTGTGGATGACAGGGTGATAAGAATGGTTGGTGCTGAGAATGAAGATCTTGAAGAAGGAGAAATCCCAGACGCTGAAGTCTTTGCTGATGAACTTGCATATCACAATGACATCTTTCCTGCTGAAGAGTTTGAAATTGCAAATCCTCAAGACATTGCTAATGTTGCTAGGGATTATGCTGAGCAAAAGAAAGCAAGGGAGAAGTTAGAAAACCAAAGACGGATTCGAAGGGAAAGGAGACTTGCCAACTTACATAAAGATGGAGCTGAATGGGATGCTGCTAGATCTGTGTTTGATTTCCCAGAGGTCACTCAAGACAATGATGATGACGAAGTAAAAGATATCTTTGACTCCTTCAGGAACAACTACAAGGATTTACATGATTATCACGAGGTGTTAAATGATATCATTTCTACTGTGTCTGTTGCTGTTCTTCCCAGGAGAGGATGGATGGTGAACATATCATTTGAGCTACAGAGAGAAGGCCATGGACTCAAGCATGTGTCAAGTCAGTTTCTCAGAGATCTTTCTTTAACTGAGCTGTTTGTGGTAAGAAACAAGATCATCTCAACCGGCAGAAAGCATAATGAAATATTCAGAGATATGGTGGAAGAATGGATCACTGATGTTGGAGTTGAAATTCATGACAAGCCCTCAGTTATTAAGTACTTCAAGGATGGTATGATTCAGAGTATTGGACTCACTGATGAAGCACTATCAACATACAATCCTCGTATACTGAAATATCTGGAAGCTCAAGTCAGGGAGAAGTGCTCAAGGACTAGCAAGGGAAGACTAACTGCTGAACTGCTATATGCCTATCGTCTGAACTTTGCTGCTCTGAGAGACTTAGACTTATCAGCCATCAATCGTCAACCACCATATCCACTGCCTCCACTCAACCCTGAAATTCCTGAAAATCCAAATGCACCTGTTGTTACTTACAATCCTACATCTGTACTATTCAAGAAGAAGAAAGACTCTGAAGTCACTGCTATACCACTCACAGAGATTGGAAAACTCAATTCCAAAAGAATCACTCGTGCAGTTGCAGCTGTTAAGTGGTCAGTGGTAAAAGAAGACAAGAGTGTGCTCAAAGATTTGGTTGATCTTCTGGAGATAAGAAAAGCTGTAGAGACTGTCCACAACACTTCTAGAGTTCGTGCTCATCCATCAAGGATCATTATGAAAATTGAAGGAATGGAGATGAATGTCACTTTTAAGAAGTTGAAGAAGATGGTTCACCTGCAAACTTTAGAGAAGATGAAGAAAAATCTAGAGCAACCTCCACCTGAGAATACACTGGAGCAAGTGGCACTGAGTACCATCACTGCTAGGATTGAAGAAATTGAGAACAAGCTTACTCAGAAGAGAATAGAGGAAGCTGCAAAAAGGAAAGCTGAGCAGAAGCTGCTGAATGCAAGAGCCAAGAAACCAAGGACAGATTAGTTCAGGCTAGAGGAACAAATGGCTACTTGTATTTACTTTTGAATTCTGGAAATTGTAAGATATAATCCAGACTGTACTTAGTATTATTTCCTGTTTAAATTAGTATGCTTTTTCATTGTGTCAGTTGAGTTATCCTCTTAAAGGATTTGCTTGTCGAACTCTAACAATCAAATAGGGGGAGATTGTAAAGCATAATGTAACGTAACTGTAATTACGATAACTCAACACAACAAAAGACAGGAAACAATACGTAAGTATAATACAGGAATCTACAGGTTGGAGATTCGATACGAACAGACAAAGACAATCACGATATCTGAGACAAGCATCCGTCCACTGGAAGAAGTTCATTAACATGTTCAAGCCTCAGTGAAGAATAAAGTTCAATATGTTTCTGCTATCAAGATTGCCTGAAGATCAAGTATCAAAAACCAGAAGATTCCAGTATATTTAATTTGATTATTTATAATCAAATTTATCGAAGCAACATCTAACCCGGAATGACTGATCAAGTATATTATCAAGCAAAGGATTCAAAGAATTATTTCAGTTCGAGTCGTTCGTGAACCAGACCAGTGCACAGGACGTCAGGACGTACGAAAATATTCAATAGATTCGATCAACGAATTAATTGATCAAGTCAATCGAGCTGCTCCAGGATTTATTGCCAAAGGAAATTATTAATTAGATATATATATATATATATATTAATTGTGAATTATTTGAGTTTAAATAATTCAAGTAATTAACTTAACACAATTAATTGTATATATATGTATATTTAATTCTTACTCAAATGAAAGACTTGTAAAATTGTCCAAGTACATCACAGGGAACTCAGTTGTGCTTAGGCGCAAACTTTGACTTTGAAAAGTCAAAGCTTGCGCTTCGTACATATGCACAAGACTTATGATGTGCTAGAATTTCTAAGTATGATACAAGGGACACAGGGGAACCGCTCTTGAGCGCAACCTTTGACCAAGTCAAAGGTTGCGACTACAAAAGCTCATCTAGCGCAAGTTCACTCAAATTGTTTCTAAGGCATTCCAGTGAAGGCTGTTGGAGAGTGAAGCGCAACCTTTGACTTGGTCAAAGGTTGCGACTTCAAATTGGATTTCTAGTGCAAGTTCATGAAGTTCAGAAATCTTCTAAGTCAGGGACACAGTGCATTACTGGCGCCAACTTTGACCAGGCGCCAAGTTTGACTCTCAGTGGTGTGCACATATGCACTTGGCGCAACTTACATATATATGTATATATTTATATATATGTATATGAAAGTGGCGCCACCCCTGATTCATTCTGTGTTAGATTTATTTTTGTAAATCTAATTCGTCCTGGACGAACTCGTTAACCATGGTTAGTTGTTGGAAAGTCTATAAATAGGGCTTTGTGTTTTCATTTGAAAACAACTACACACTTTGTAAGTGCACACACTATACACATTCTCGAGAGTTAAATTAGAAGATCGTATTTATCGAGAGTTTGTAATAGAGTGTTTGTAGTCTCTGCAGCCGACACTTGTGTTGGAATTTGTAGCACCCGAGGATTATTTCTAATACAAAGAATATTCCCCGACTTGCTGGAGTTATTTATTTACGATTGATTTAACATGGACTGAAACAAAGATTATCCGCAATTAAATTAAATCGAAGAAAATTGGTACGACGTATTCAACCCCCCCCTTCTACGTCTGATTGGACCTAACAGTTAGGTTAGTTTTATCTGGGCGGGATGAAAATGAGAGACGTTAGGTTAGTTTTATCTGGGCGGGGGTTTTAACTTTTCGTGATGAAAATGAGAGACGTTAGGTTAGTTTTATCTGGGCGGGATGAAAATGAGAGACGTTAGGTTAGTTTTATCTGGGCGGGGGTTTTAACTTTTCGTGGGAAAGAACCCGGGAAAGGGAAAAAAAAGGGTCAGGCGGAATCGAACCCACGACCCATGTGTACGAAGCACAACGCTCGACCACCAGACCAGCCACATTGTTAAGTTAAACTTCAAGGGACTTAAATATATACCTATCCTTATTTTACAAAATAAAATAAATAAAATTCAATATTTCATTATAATATTCCTTCAACTAATGTTCAAAATGATTGATTTTAATGACCCATATAAGTTAAGTAATTATATTCATATCCGTACGGTTGGATCATTTAAATTATTTATTTATTTTTTTAAAAAATTAACCCTACGTTCATATTTAAGTATAACCTAATATTTTTGTTATAATATCTCAACAGATAAAATCCTATTGATTTGATTTTTGGTATACAAGTATGATAACTACTTAATTTACGATCCGTACGGTTGGATCGTCCAAAAAATAAATTGATATTTCGAAAGTGTAAACCCTAGGATATGTTCAGATAAAATCCAAACCCTGAACTCCGACATTCACTGCAATGCATGATTCGTAACAGAATAGCGTCTTTATAATTTTTTTATATTTTTCTTCTTTTGTTATCGTGATTAGTGCCTTAAATTATACCATATTACAAAGATTCTACATTTTTCTGTTGTTTGAATAATTAATTTGAACTTAGTTAGTTAGTATTTATAAATTGTTATGAAAATAAAAATATTTTAAAATTCAAATATTAAGTGATGAATATTTTTATATTAATTTAGTAACTAATTAAAAGCTAGTTTCAATTTTTTTAGTTTTTTTTAATAGTTTACTTAGCCGTATATTTTTTTTTGTTTTTCTCACAAGTCAAAACCGACCGCCAGTTTGGTCGGAAATGAAGAAAAAAATGGTCGGTTTTCTGCACTGAGGAGAATGGTCGGAAATGATTTAAATTTGGTCGGTTTTCTGTGATCAGTTTATGAGTTTGGTCGGAAATCTGTTGCTTTTAGTCGGATTTCTGTGTTCGGTATATGAGTATGGTCGGAAATAGGTAGCAAATGGTCGGTTTTCTGTGTTTAAATTTTTGTTTTTTTTACAAGTCAAAACCGACCACCAGTATATGCTGTTGGTCGGTTTTCTGCAATACAATAACCACAATTGGTCGAAAAAGTGATGAGTTTGGTCGGTTTTCTGTAAGAAAATGACCACAATTGGTCGGAAATGACCCCGAGTCGGTCGGTTTTCTGGGTGTAAATGAAAAAAAAAGGATCAAAATGACCATGATTTGTCGCTTTTCTGCGTATACAATGACCAAATTTCACAAAAAAAATCTCATAACATTTCAATTTTGAAGCATAACATTACAATTTCAATTCCATGAAACTAAAATAGTTTTTTTTTTTTTTTGAAAGAAATGAAACTAAAATAGTTAATTACAATATCTAGCCACTAATCAATATCTTCATAACCTTCTTCTTCTTCCTCTTCTTCTTCTCCTCCTATTTCTTCTTCATTTTCTTGATCTTCCTCATCAAACTCTTCATTGTTTTCATCTTCATCATCATCATCAACTTCATCATTATCATGATCTTCGAATCGAATTCTTGGAATTGGCTCATATTGTGCAAAGTCAACGAACAATGAAAATATTGAAGTGGATGCATTAGATATATTTTCTTGGTAGGGATTTTCGGTAGAAGGGGTAGTTGATTCATCAAGAGGACTATTTTTAATTGAAATAACCGTATAGAAGTTACTACGAGGATTTAATACACTTGGTGCATAATACACTTGAGTCGCTTGACTTGCTAAAACAAATACCTCGTTCGACCTTAGTCTTGACTTTATGTCTATACTAACAATTCGATTTTTGTCAACTCGTACACCGCTTCCCGCGGAATCAAACCAACAACATTTAAACAAATACACATGATTTCCCCCCTATAAACAAGTCTAATAATTTCTTCTAATTGACCATAATAATTTTCAAGGGCATTAACATGAGATGTACCTTTGACAAGGACACCGGATTTATCCTTACAACGAAATTTATATCCATTAACCTTGCAAGATTGAAATGTCATAATCATGCGAGATGGTCCATTAAGTAGATCTTTGAACCGTGGATATATTGCAACATCATTCTCAATCTAAATATAATAACATACAAATCAATACAAGATCAAAACAAAAATCAATACAAAATCAAAACAAAAAATAATAAATGTGTTACCTTTTTTTTGAACCAAATTTTGAAGTTAGTATTGAGAAGTGATTCCAATTCTTCAGGCGTTGCACCCGTATAAGATGCGTATTCTCTACACAAAAGTGTGGATAGTTAAAACAAGATTCACACGTACATTTTATGAATTTTTTCACAAAATAAACATACCGAATAGGTTGAACCTCTGGCATGTTCAAGAGAACATAATATTCCGCAATGAAGTATTCATCATCATCCAAGTATCGAACAACATGTTTTCCCAAACACTCAATTGGATATCTAAAAACCTCCAAAATACTATCATCTTGTTTCTCAACCGCAACTTCGTTCCTTCCCACGGTGTTATGAACCGTGCCAACATTGGACTTAAAGTAATATGAACAAAAGTTGACGGTTTCTTCTTCGACATATTTTTCCGCAATCGAACCTTCCACTCGTGCCTTATTCTTGATCTTATCTTTCATAAACTTTAACAACCGTTCAAAAGGATACATCCATCTATAGTGAACGGGTCCCCCTAGACGACATTCTTCGGCCAAGTGTAAAACCAAGTGTTCCATAATATCAAAAAAGCTTGGGGGGAAAATAGTTTCTAGCACACATAGTGTCTTTACTATGGTTTTCTCTAGAAGTTCTAGATCACTACGTACTAGAATTGTCGAACAAATATCGACAAAGTAATTTGATAGTGCCGCAAGGGCATCCAAAATATCACGAGGTAAAAACTCACGAAAAGCAATACTCATCAATTTTTGCATAAAAATATGATAATCATGCGATTTTAACCCGTGAAACTTGAGAACACCCATTTTGACACATCGAGCTAGATTTGAGCAACACCCGTCGGGAAACGGCCCGACCCCTAAAAACGGCCCGCTCCGTACTTGCGAACTTGGGTCCTTTTTTCCGTAAAGAATCATTTTCATTCAAAAAAATTCGATTAGTCCCATACCAACATGGCTTTCCACAATTTTTAAGTTGGAAGCCTTTTACACTTCCAAGACAAACCGGGCATCCATATTTGCCTTTTGTTGACCATCCTTTGAGTTGTGCTAAAGCCGGAAAGTCACTTATAGTCCACATCAATGCCGCCCTCATGTGGAAATTATTTTTTTGTGATTGATCAAATGTCTCAACTCCACTATGCCACAAAATCTTTAACTCGTCAATAAGCGGACGAAGAAATACATGAAGATCCTTCTTTGTATTATCCGGACCCGGAATAATGAGAGTCAAAAACATGTAGGGTTTTTTCATTGACATCGATGGAGGAAAATTATACACAACAACTACTACCAGCCAAAGACTATATACTCTATTACCGGAATTATCAAAAGGATTAAAACCATCGGTTGAAAGACCAAGTCGTACATTACGAAATTCCTTAGCAAACGAAGGGTGTTGCAAGTCAAAATTTTTCCAATCATCTCCGTCCGAGGGGTGACTAATTTCTCCCTCTTTTACCTCTCTATTCTTGTACCATGTCATTTGTTTAGCCGTATGCTCCGACATAAATAATCTTTTGAGACGATCTATAAGAGGAAAATGTCTTAAAATCTTACGAGGAATTGTGGTACTCTTTTTTCCACATGCTTCTTTGTAACGACTCTTTCCACAATGATCACAATCTTTTTTGTCTTTATCATCCCCATAAAACAACATGCAATTATTTTCACAAGCATCAATTTTGTTGTATGAAAGCTTCAATTCCTTTACTATTTTCTTCACCTCATAGTAAGTAGATGGTAATGTGTGTTTTGGTGGAAGAACATCGCCAATAATCTCAAGTAACAAATTAAAAGATTTCTCACTACAATGGGATTCATTCTTAAAGTGCAACAACCTTGTGGTGAAAGATAGTTTTGTGTAATTGGTGTTTCCCGGATATATTGGTGTTCCACATCTATTGACTTCTTTGTAAAATTCGGAAGCATCCGCATTAGGTGGTTCTTCTACTCTACTAGTACAAGCCTTAGGTTCGGCTCCAACATCTCTTAACATCGCTTCCATGTCTACCGGTTTTTCAACTTCTCTTTGAACACGATTATTTTTTCTTCGTGATGACTCCCCATGAGATGTCCAAATTTTATAACCCAAGCAAATTCCATTAGCTATCAAATGATATCTAACATTTTCAATGGTCTCCCATGTCCCATTTTTACAATTAACACATGGAAACTTCATCAAATCTTCAACTACACCTTTATTCTCAATTGCAAATTTTATAAATTGCTCAACACCCAATTTATATTCCGGAGTAAGTGTTATTCGGTTACTTTCTAATCGACGATTCATCCAACTACGATCATTGGTCGACATCTACATACAAGCATACACAAACAACTCAAAACAATATACACACACATACACATATATATACACACAATTATATACACAATTATATACACAAATATATACACATATGTACACATATATACACATATATACACATACAAACATTTCATACCTCCAAGTTCAATTTCAACTTCACCTCCTATTTCAACTTCACCTCCTATTTCAACTTCACCTATAATTTCAACTTCACCTTCAATTCCAAAATTACACATTTCATAATTAGAAATATATTCAAAAAAGAAGACAAACATTTTAAGGTTAGTTCATACCTTCAAATTTTTTTCTCTTCCACAAATATATAATTATGCTAAATTAACAATAAGACTTGGTGAGGTGAGGGACTTAATCAAACTAAAAAAGTTGAAAAGTCATTTCCGACCGCTATTTAAAATCCGAAAATGAAAATCCGGGCTCAGATGCGAAGCTTCTGGTCTAAAACCGACCGATTCGTGGCGGTCGGTTATGTGGTCTCGCTGACGCGGCGTCCATGTCAGCTGAGAAAAAGCAAGGGAATGGGGCCCACCCCCTTTTAACCGACCGATTTTGGGTGGTCGGTAATGTCAGTCGGAAATGACCCTCACATTTCTGACCGGAGTTGTTTTGGTCGGTACGTCGGTCGGTTATGTGCTCTTTATTTCCGACCAAGTCCGTCGGTCGGTTTTATTGGTCGGTTATGTGCGCTTTTCTTGTAGTGTATGTGTGATGAAATTCTCTAATATCGAAGTTATGTATTTTTTTAAAGGTTCAATAAGGAAGCATTAACTTTTATTCCCACTTTATAAATTTTGGCGGAGGTAGTCTATTGAATTAAGAACTGATTTATGACAAAGTTCTATCACATCGATCTATGTATATATGTGTGTTTGTGTGTGTATTCAATTTGACAACAATATTAATTGAACTAGTAAATAGCACAAACGACAATGAAGTTTGGGTTTAAAAAACTAAATGATGATAAAATAATGTATTTTTAGTACTATTCATGAGCTAGGTAGAATACAACTACAATTATCATTTAAGATTTGATCCAAAACGTTGATGACATATGTGTTTCTAGTCAACTTGATCAAATTTACAAATGTTAAAGAAATTGCAATTTCACGACTTATGTTAACTGTTATTGTATTTTCATTAATGAGTAATAAAATATAAAAAAAAGTGACAATAAATGAATATATAGATTAATTTCAAATTACAACCGAAGACTTTTCAACATTCTTACTTATATCGGCTATGTTAGCCTCATGATTTTAATGATCGATAGTGATAACATATATTTTTAGAATCAATTAAGTGTACATCTTACATTATATTTATTTAGTATTCATTTTAACTTTTGTAACACTTGTTAGCTTTCTAAATGGGATTTAACAAGTACAATAGTATATGATTTTCTTTTTGATTAACGTCAAACCGGCACAAAATAATATTTACGACTTCTTTAAAAAACTTCATACTAATTGAACTAATTAACTGCTTATCAACTATTAATTACTCTCCCATACTTTTGGTTTTTCCATTTACTACCACTAAATGTTTTTGACTTACATGTAGAACCATTCAACCTTTGACACTATAATTAAAATACTATTATGCTAGACAAATTTTGACCAAACAGTTAAATCCAAATAAAATTGCATTTCTCGAAATAGGAACAAACTTGACCTTCCAAGTAGTCTAGGCATGTAGTTTACCACCAAACATCTTTCAAAAGAGTTCACAACCACAAAAGATTTCCAAAATATTGTAGACGTCAGTAAAATGCAAAAAACAATCTACTGATAGAGAATATGTAGAAACTCATACTTGAGACTGTGATTGAGACCCTAAAAACTATGAAACATTGATCTCAGTTGACTGAGATGTCTTAGTTTTCACGTTGGTTGCTTTGGTAGCATTTGAATGATCCGTGACTCTAGGATTTCTAACAAGTACTGGTTCACCTCCTCCAGCCCTATTTTCCCTTTCAATGAGACCTCCATTGCAAGTTCTAGCACGTGAGCAAGACATCCACACTTTCTTCATTTCAAATTTTGAGTTCTTTGTTTTTTGTCCCTTTTTCCCTTCATCTATTTCTGGAAGGTCTTCATACTCCTCTTTTCAATGTAGGTGGCATGATTGAAGACATGTCATCGTATTTAGGCTATTTTTCCTTGTCAGGTATAGGGTTGACGTAAAAGCTATATGACTGTTTGTACATTAATAGAATATCAAGTAGAAATTGATTGTGAGGGTTAATTTTAGCAAGCATCATAGCTCGTATGGCATGTCTACATGGGAAATTTTCTAAGAACCAAATGAGCAAACCTTATAATTCACTGACAAAGAAAAAGTCCTCATGGATTTCATATTTTCCCGACTTTGACATATAGGCTTTACAACTTATGGTGTCCCGTTAATATCCTTGAGTGCCTTCATTATCTTAGGACAAAGGTCATTACCGTTCCAACCTAATGCAGTTTGATACTTTGTTGAAATTCGAACCATGCACACTCTTTTAATTCCTTAATAGAAAACAAATACAGATGTTTCACAATATATAGATGATAGTCAATTATGTAAGAATATTAACATAAAACAATGAGCGCAATTGCACCCTCAAGCATGGTTAATACTGACTTGCGCCTATCCATTTCAAGAGCTGAGTTGAAGCTTTTCATAAAATTTGTGATGTTGGAGTACTTACACATATTTGGTAGAATCTGTGTTTGCTCGAAGTTGATGGATCACCTAATTGTGCAAACCAGCTCATGACTTTATCACGTCCAACATCCTTAAGCCTTTTCATTGCTTTGTTGAATGTAAATTGTGAAGTGGATTTACAAGCCATCCAGAAAAGAATGAATATTGAAGGGCCATAGAATTGCTTCTTCTAGTTCATGGTTATGCGTCTGTAGCTGTACCTTCTTCTTAATGGCCATATATCCATTAAAGGAAGATCAATCCCCTACATATAAATTATGTATCAACATATAAAGTGTACACAATCAAATATTATTATAGTGAGCTTCCAAAGTAAAAAAAAATGTATAATGATCATACTTTAACGATCAAATATTACTGTTAAATCCTTTCTACTTGATTCTTTGACTAAGTTATATAAGTTCCAAGAAAACCAACTCTAGTTTTCTTTGTCCACAACCCAAATTCCTCTTTAAATATGTTCCATCAAACACCTATAAGAGGCCTGCAACCTGTAAGTAACCATTCTCACATTGCAGTGAATGAAATGAATATATTATTGAACATCAGTTGTCTAAAAGGTCTGATAGAAAGGCTATTATAAAATAGGATTGGTAGAAATACTTGTTATATATAGAATATATAAAATATAAGGGCTCCACTTTATAGGTAGTGATTGAAAAGCAGTTTTAGGAGAGATGGGAGGTGGTGGTAGAATACTAGGGTTAATTGATTTTTTAAGTTTCTTTGGTGGTAGGTTTTTTTTGGTGACTTTGGATTTCAGCTTGGTGCTTTCTTTGAGTTTTTTTTTTAACTTGTTGTTTTGCAACCATTGAAGTTTTCTCAAGATCTTTAAGGATTGGACCATCATTCTCTTGCTGACCACCAGCCTCGAACTCCAGTTGCTCATCACCCGCCCACACACCCACTTGCTCACCATTATCCACCGTCTCATGTTCTTCATGTGATCACCTAAAATTGAAAACCAATTTACAAATGCTAGCTGGTTTTATAACATTACCCCCTAATTGTCAATTAGCTCCGTATAACTAAACCTCTCAAACATTCTTGTCAAATCTTGATTAGTCTCTAATGGATGATGGGCCATGTTAAATACATTACCGAAAGTGTGGGAAATCCAATCTCATCTTGGTACGGTCATCATAATTAAATATATATAATGTCGAGCAATGAGGACTTATCTATATCGACCTTAATGTCAACACATGTAGCCCTCCAATTAAACCTTAGCACTTTCTCAACATCACCCATCTAAACACATAAATTATAGATATAGAAACACACACAGATATCAAATAGATATACATATATAGATTAAATAATATCACAAATATAGACGTATAGAGATTGTAATGCATGCATATATACTTATACCCATATACATATGTAGATACAAATTGACATATACACATACACACGAATCATCACATTTATAAATTAAACATCTAACATGTATTTATATAGAGGTGAACCCCTCTAAAGTGACATCCTTGGGACCAGAGAAATTTATCACTTTTGGAGGAGTAATCATATAAGAGAGGTTTATATTTTTTTTAAAAATATATTTATATTAATTTTCTGCATATTATTACTCATCATATATATAATTTTCAAGTGAAATATAGTAATATGTATGTCTATTAACACTTTTAGGGTCAAAACAACAAAAATAAATTTGATAAAATTACCTAAATCGATGAAATTTTATCATAAATGTAACATAAAAGATAATAAAAAGATGAATTAAAAATAACATAGATGATAATACACAGTGTTGAACTTATTCAACAAAAAAAGTTGTATAAATCAGTTATAAAATATATTTTTCATCTTCACGAAGTGTATAAAAACATGTATATAGTAAAATATAGCACTTGATGTGAAAGTTGGGACCGGTATTTAGCAATAAATTTTTAAATTTTTTTTAATTATCATGATTAAAGGATTATTTTATTGTTAACATTGGTCCCGACTTAGAATTGAGACTATTTATAATTTTAAAGAGTTATATCACTATGGAGATTATTACATATGCATTGTATAACTTCTACGAAGGGATTTGAAAGCGTACCTTTTCCACAACTCAAAGTCAAAATTAGTAGAAGTTTAGGATAGAATCGCTCAATTGCATAATTGCTCCATCCTGCACTCTAATTCCTCTTCAACGAAGTGCAATACTCTCAAATGACCCCACTGAATAAACTTAACATTTGCTTTTTGTTTACCTACAAACATATTTTGTTTTGTTTATACGTTTAAATATGTATTATCAATAATTAAATATTTTTATTTTAGCTAAAATGTAATTTTCAAATGGTCGAGTAACATTTTGACTAAAGGAGTGGCATTCATGATATAGTGTCAAAAGTTGAATAGCGAAACATGGAAGTCAAAAAGTCGAGTGATAGTAAATAAAAAGGCCAAAAGTACAATAATACCAAATAGAATTTCACATACTACAACATTAGGTGCAATATTAGTAGACTTAAGTGACATTAATTATATGACATGTCAACAAACATGAGGTGGCCAGCTAGATAGTTAGTTAGAACATAACATGATAGATAGATTGACCAATAGGTTGTGTAGATAGAAGTTAGCTAAAAGATTAGCCCCATCTCTCTTGTATATTCAGGTCATCATAATAGTGTAATCAACAAGTTTTATTTCTCCAATAAAAAAATCTATCCTAGGAAAACCGTCTATCTCAAACAACATATAAAGTCTTCTAGTAATAAAAGTTAATATGGTATCAAAGTATGACCAACTTGGATAGATACGCTCATGATGATTATGATCTCTCTGTTCTTCACGCTACATTTTGCCTTCTATCTGTATAATTTCTCATTTCGACGATCTCTATATAGTATTCCTCCTTTTCCTCAAAAATCATCCTTTGTTATTTGTTCTTTTGTGATTTTTTTTATGATTTGTATTCAAAATTGATACCTAGATTTAGATCGTGTTTTTGTTATTTAACATTCATTGGGGGTTTATCCTGAATGGGTTTGATCTAAAATTTGTTCTTTTGAGCTTGTTAATCAATCTTGAGTCACGATCTTGTTATTTTCTCAAATTCATGATGATGAATCTTGTGACAAATCAAGATCCATCTAATACTTTCTACATACATCCTAATGATGTAAAAACTAGTCTTGGTGAAATTTAATAGAATTGGTTATGTGAATGGGAAACGTTCAATGATGCTTGTTTTGTCTACTAAAAATAAGCCAGGCTTTACTAATGGAACAATTATGATGCCTGATTAGAACTCAATTAAATATCATGCTTGGGAGAGGTGCAACTCCTTACACACTTCCTAGTTTTATTCAATCTTGATTAAAATATTGCTCGCAGTTTGTTGTTTCTTAAACTTGCTAGAGATATTTGGAAGGATCTTGAATTTTTTTTTGGTTTTGCCTCTGTCGCACAAGTTTGTTCTATAGAACATATATTAGTTGAAATTTCTTAGAGAAACCAACGTGTTTTTGAATTCTACACTGCAATTAAGGCACTATGGGATAATCTGGATGATGTTGATCCAATACCTCAGTATAGTTGTGATAATTGTACTTGTGCATTGAGTTTGAAAGTGCATCAAAAGGTCCAAGAACATAGGCTACTACAGTTTCTTATGAAATTAAGTGACAAGTACTCTGCAGTTAGAGGTCATAACTACCTATATTTGTTAAAGCCTAGAGAATGATAGCACATGAGGAAAATCATAAAAAATTGTCTAATAATCAAGCTGATAGTATGGTGTTTCTGGCTGATAAGAGATCCTTATATGGACACAAAGAATCCTGATTCCGGTTTTTCTCGCTATTCTAGAAATAATGGAACTCATAAATATGGTTTTTCAACCAATTTTGGTAATGCTAATAATACAAGGACTGCTAATCTGGGAAACAGGAAGCCGAAACCAAGATAAAACTACTATTGTACTCTGTACAAGGTACTAGAACATAACATTGACAAATTCTTTAAGGTTGATGGATTTCCGGTGAGTTTTAAACCAAAGGAAAGAAAATTTGGAGAAGCTATGACTACTAGACAAGACTCTTCAACTAATGCTGGATCTAATCCTTCAATAATGCTTTCTATAGATCAATACAATAAATTGATCAATTCGCTTTCCAGCCACAACATCTCTAACAAGACCATCATACACTAGTCAAGCACATATAGCAGGTAAAATTCACATGCTATCTATTCTTGATTATAGTTGGCTTTTAGATAGTGGAGCTACATATCATGTTTCACCAAATCGGGAGAACTTTACATCACATTAGATAATTGAATTACAATCCTAGATAGGAGACAAATTAAAGTAATGCGTATGGAAACAATTGATTTGAATAAGAACATCATTTCGAATGATATTTTACATATCCCTGATTTCTAGTTTAGGCTCATTTCTGTACATAACTTGTGTCAAGATTTATACAGTAAGTTAATCTTTAATTGTGATTCTTTCTTTTTACAGGTCAATTAATCTCTTCTAAAGAACTTTACATCTTATACTCCTATCACTACATGTAAACTTGTGGGGGCATTAGAAGGTCAAAACACATTATGGCTATTCATAATTTGTTACAATTGTAGATGATTACAGTAGATACACTTGGTTTCAGCTTATCAAATTTAAATATGATATTGCAACAGTTTTAGAAAATTTATTCTTTTTGTTGAAAAATAATTTAAAAACTATGTGCAATGTGTGGGATGAGCTAATGCTGCTGAGCTATATGAGGGTAGACTGGAATAGTTTTTTCAAAAGAAAGGCATTGTCCATCAAACAAGTTGTGCCTACACACCTCAATAAATTGGGGTTGTAGAGTTAAAAGAAATATATTTGCTAGAACTAGCTGGATCCCTTCTATTCTAATCAAGAATTCTAAATAAATATTGGGGGGAGAATGCATACTGTATGCATCTTACTTAATAAATCGAATGCCATTATCAAGCATTAATAGTAATACTCCTTATTAGTTGCTATATCAAGAAGACTTTTCTTATGACATATTAATGCCTTTTGGCTGTTTGTGCTACATGTCCACTTGTAAGGTTTGAAGAGCCACAGTAGAATCTAGAGCTACTCCATATGATTTCCTTGGTTATCCACCTACAACAAGGGGATTCAAGGTACTTGATGTGAGAACACACAAATATTTTGTTTCTAGAGACATCACCTTTCATGAACTTCATATTCGGTATCATAATCTAGCCAAAGATCCATCATATTTTTAATCTATTAGCGTTTATATCTATCGTCACTCAGCCTCAAGCTGAGGTTTATTCGGAACTCCTAACTCCATCTTCCATATTCACCTGAGCATACATCCACTGAGTATACATCATACACAAATGACAACACCGCATTTGTAGATTCGGCATCACATACAAATCAATTCTCTTCATCTAATCCTGAAACTACCACAAATTCCATAAGACTTTCTACACGACTCAGAAAACATCCTTCTTATCTTCAAGACTATCACTGTCATAAATCATCATAAAACCTTACTTTCTCAACTCTAATAAATGTTTTAGCCAAATTATTTCAAGAAAGCTTCTTGTTTGCCTTTTTGGAGGGAAGCTATGGATAAAGAAATAGTTGTCGAGACTATAAACAAAACACGGGACTCGGTTTTATTGCCTCTAAGAAAGAAAGCTATATGTCATAAATGGGTGTGTAAAGTTAAGTTAAAACCTAATGGTTCATTTGAGCGTTGTAAAGCACGCATAGTTACTAAAGGTTACAATCAACAATATGGAGTTCATTATGAAAAGACATTTTTCCCGGTTGTCAAAATGAATATTGTCAGAGGTTTAATTGCTCTTTCCGGCAACTAAAAATAGCCAATCTTTCATCTAGACGTGAACAATGCATTTCTTCATGGCGACTTATTTGATGAGGTATACATGACAATGTTTTTGAAGGAATTTTTAATCCATATAATTTGGTATACAGATTGCATAAGTTTTTTTTTGGCCTCAAACAGGCGTCCCGCGAGTGGTTGGATAAGTTTCTACATGAACTGACTAGTCAAGGTTTTGTTCAATCGTAAAAAATAGTCTTTTCATTAAAAATATGAGAATCATATTACTATAATGACTGCCTACGCAGATGATATAATTCTTATAAGAACATCTATCTCAGCTAGTGAAAGTAACAACTTTGGTATAACAAATTTAGGTAGACTTCATTACTTTTTGGGCATTGAAGTTGACTATCTCCGTACTGGCTGTTCACACTCAGTCAAAATTTACAGAAGAATTATTATATGATCTACCATTTGATGTTTTTAAGAGAGCTGATACTTCGTTGCCTCGAGCTCTGAAACTTGACACAAACACCAGATCACTTGAAAATCCTAAAGATTATCATTTTTTGATTTGAATTACTCATTACAAGTACTCAGGCGATTCATGCATTACCCACGTTTACCTTATTAACAAGCTTTACAACATTCGTCTATACTTAGTTCACTCCTCTCATCAGGGCATTCTTTTTTAATGCTTCAGATTCTCTTACACTCCTAGCTTGTTGAGAAAGTGAATGGGCTGCTTTCCCAAATACCAGACATTCAATTACGTTGGTTCATCTCTAGTTGCTTGGAAATACAAGAAAGAAAGTACAATTTCAAGATCTTCATCCGAGAGTGAATATCATGCTATGACTTCAACTGTAGTGATGTTATATGGACAGTTCTTTTACTCCACGAATTAGGTGTTCAACAGCTCAAACCGGTTACTGTACACTGTGATAATCAATCTTCTATTGCAACCAATCCTGTTTTTTATCCGCGCACGAAACACATCGAAGTTGATCGTCACTTTACTCAAAATAAAGTCATGGAAGATCAATATCATCTTACATATCTTCCTAGCTACTACTCAGCAGTTGGAAGACGTGTTCACTAAAATTACTATCTTACCAGTTTAATCATCTTCTTTCCATATTAAGAGTGTATACAATTTCTTCCAACTTGAGGGGAATATTAAGTGAGGTGATTCGCAGCATAATTAAGCTAATTTCGCTCAGTATAATATAGCTTTGCACACTCTTAACATTAGAAAACTTTAAGTGACATTAGTAATATAACCGTCAACCAACATTAGATATACAGATAGGTTGTGTATCCAGAATTTAGTTAGAAGATTAGCTCCAACTCCCTTGTGTATATTCAGGTTATCATAATATACTAGACGACCATCCCCGCCCTTAATTACCATATTCTAGTTTGCTCTTCGCATTCCATTCCGAAAGTTCATCTTGAAAAAGTAATAGACCCAAGATACTGCTTGCTCGACTTGTCAAAAAAGTCTTGACTAGCAATTTAGCGATGTCAGAAATGATATTTGACGATTCCTAACAAAACTTGCATTCGTTGTAATTTTACGTAAGCAAATTTTATAAAGTATAATGACACATATACCAGTATTATTGTTTCAACGCAAATTTTAAACCCGTCACTCTGTGCCATTGCGTGACCAAAGTCTATGTTTTAATTGTATTTATCTCTAAATATATTAGTATTTATCTCATAATATACACAGTTGTGGTAAAATTTCAAAATATAATATATATAATTAGTCTTTATATTATTTAAAATTTGAAATATGGCAAAAAAAAAAATTTGAAAAGAGAAACTATTATGCTATCGAAATTTATTGATTCATATATTGTTTGTATCCTTGAATTGGAAGATGATTTTAGCACACAATATGATTCATAATTGGCAGAAGTTACAAACTTCATCAGCAAACTTCAAAGAATTAATAGATTTTTTTTATTCTTAATTTGTCACAGAATTACTAATAAACTTATTTCAAGTCCCAACAAATATTAAAAAATATTGTAACATGTAAGGGTAGTTTCTTTAAAATATCGGTCTTATACCCTCTCAGCCCGAGTAGGTTGTTTAGTTTCACTGTGTGCACGCATTTTAAGGCTCGTATAAAGTAGAGTTTCATAATGTTTTTTTTTTTGAATAAAAGTTTAAACGTCAAATTTTTATTTAGGAAATAAATCATTTAAAAAAATATTATGAAACTATATTTTATAGAAGGTTTAAAATACGTGCCAAAACAGAACCTAAACAATTCCTATCATTTATGTTTTTGAGTTGCATAATTTAAACTTAAAGGTAGAAGTATGGGGCATCACATATTCGAAAGTGGGTCACCAGTGACATATATTCACATAATACTTCAATAATCATCTTCCCTATCACTTGTATAGTATAGCTCACTAGCTGTAGTGTGTGGTTCTCAATTGTTGTATATCGCAAGTCCCTACTTGCTGCTGTACAAGTAGGCATGGGAAAGCATGAATTCCCTGAAGCAAGTGAATATGCTGATGTTCTAGAAGAAACTCTGTGTAGTTGGTACTATTTGTCTATTTAAATGCACTTTCGTATTTCTTCAGAATTTGTTGTGTCATTATCTTTTTCGGCTATAAATCAGTTGAACTGTTTGTGGCAACTATGGGCTCATCTCTCTTTTACTAAAGTAGAGACTAGTGAATTTAGAAGCGCAGAGGGGTAAAAAACGGCTAGAACCTACTGCCAAATGTTCAAGATAAGGGCTATATGCGTCTAAAAGGGATAAATTCGAAAATGAATTGCCATGTTAATTTAGGGCTAAATTTGAAGTATTTATTTTCGTGCTCGGTAGGTTAAAAGAACGAAAATAAATTATGTTATCAGCTTTTGCCATGTTTAGGGCAAAATCTCAAGTAATATTCGTGTTCTGGTGTGTTAAAAACAAAGGGACTACGGTAACAGCTTTAGCTAGGACGTTTAGGATTAAAGGTTTAGCCCTAAATTGAAGTAATTTTTGTGTTGTGGTATGTTATAAAAAAAAGACTAGGGTTAATAGCTTTGGCCATGTTTATAGTGGTAAATTTGAAGTAATTTTCGTGTTCTGGGCTGTTCAGAAAAAAAAGATTACATTAACAGCTTTCACCATGCATGTTTAGGCCTAAATTTGAAGTAATTTTTATGTTCGGGTCAATTAAGCAAAAAAGAGTCTAGACAGCATCGATTCTGGCACAGTTTCGGAAGGGAGCAATATACTGCACCCAAATGAAAAACAAAGAGAGATGAGATATTGTTAGCCAACGCTAATTCAGTTTCTCAATAAACATTTTTAGTTATTTTAACCCTCGTATCAAGACCTAACTCAAATATAATGCGAAACTCCTTTCTTTTCTGCAAGTGGCTTTCGTGTTTGCAGACTATTATTAAGAAAAATATATATAAAATTTCTATGTAACAAAATACGAGTCAAAAAACAGAAAAACTGCAGGTCTCATTATCTTTAATTCAAGGGAGCAGGTCTCACTCTGATAATTGAAAGGTGTATGTCCCATTTTACATGAGGATTAGCCATGAAAGTGGTTTTAAACGTGAGAGCATCTAATTATTGTATACCGACTTTGCACTAGGACCACCTAGAGGACCCCTCGCAAATGTTGTCTATACATAAAACAACTCAACCCACTCCTCAAACCACACTCAAGCCACAGCTCTAAAGCCATCTAGAACACTATCCAAACAAAAGCTCTGTAAGATGAGCCAAGAAATCTTCATGGAATCCGACCTCTCGTATCTTCTGCAGTCTATTGAGCACCAACTCCTCGACGACTCTGAACTCTCCAACAGTTTCCCCTTAGTAAATCCATGGGAGTCGTCCACTGAGCCGATACTTAATAATTTTTTCTATATGGAGAATACTGTTGAGCACTCCTTTAATATGGAGTACACACCTCAGTTGGAAGTGATCAATGAGCACAAAGAGAAGGAGAAGGCCACGGTGCCAGTGACTCACCCTCCACAAGAGCGGAGTCGTTATAGAGGCATAAGGCGACGTCCTTGGGGAAAATTTGCTGCTGAAATCAGGTCCCCAGCTAAAAAAGGTAAAAGGGTTTGGCTTGGAACATATGAAACACCGGAGGATGCTGCACTAGCTTATGACCGAGCCGCGTTTAAGATACATGGCTCAGCTGCTAAGCTCAATTTCCCTCATCTGATTGGGAAAAACATACCAGAGCCCATCAAGGTGACTCCAAGACAAAGAACCTCAACTTCTTCATCCTGCTCATCATCTTCGTCGTCTTCAAATAGCGGCTCGGCCCACAAGAAGTCTGCGAAAGCTATAAACTGAGCTGAAGAATGGGAAAGAAAGCTATATATCAGCTTATGATCAGTTTTATACGGACTTCTTAATTTAGGTAACTCAGTTTTGGTTTTAGGATAATTTCCAGAGATATATATCTGCTTGTTTAGTTTTACGAAAAATGATTTATAAATTTCATGGGGATTTCATTTTTCGTAAAACTATACTCAAGCAGAAGTTGATCTGTGAAATTATACGAAAACCATCAAATAATTTGCGAGTATTAATTAATTAGTATTTGTGCTCTTAGATGAGAATAAACAAAATTTTGTGTGGTTTATATATGTTGCTTTCATAAACTAATCTAGCTAACCATTAATCATGTCCAATTACTAGAATTACGTGTTTTGCACAGCTGCTATGCCTTTTATATTCCAGAAATTATTGAAACATGAATTGACGTGTGACAACTATGATCTGTTTCCTTGTTATGAATGGAAAACTTTTACGGATGCATTTATCTTCGTTCATTCTAACCATAAAAGTCTTCTAGATGATATGATGAACTTTGTATATATCTTCTACTCCTAATACTTATTGAATTTTGGGTTAATTCATTTTCAAAATCAAGATTGATACCGCAGTGACCTTTGTATACTACAAAGTGTAACAATGCAAGCAAGAACAATTGGATTTTTGTTTATTAGTCTAGGGCAAATTGATTCTATATAAGAATGTGTAGTTTGCGGGGTTCATTATAATTGTCTAATAGCAAGTTAGCACTTAGCAAGACAATAGTAAAACCTGATGAAGAAAGCCTATACAAGTAAGAAACAAATTACGAAAAACTTGAAAAAATCACCTGGCAGTCAGGAAAAAAGTACCGGTATTAGAAATCTCTTCGATTATGACAAGATAAATCGTTGAGTAATTCAAAAGAACAACTCAAGAACACGGATCTGAGGACACTGACAAATAATTATAATTTAGAGTGAATTGCAGTTTGTGTACCTGAACTATCACATTCTTGCACTTTGTGTACCTGGATTATACTATCTAGCACATTTGTGTGCGTGGAGTTTAAATATTCTAACTATATACACACTTCAGTTAGTTTTGTGTTAACACCGTTAGTTAAAGTTGTAATAAGACTACAACTTTGACAACCATTCACTTTGTAGTCTAATTATTACAGTTTTAACTAATGGTGTTAACACAAAACTAACTAACAAGAGTATGTTTTTTACTAGAATCTTCCAACTCCAGGTACACAATATTGTGCTAGATAGTATACTCCACATACTCAAAATGCAAGAATCTGATAGTTCACATACACAAAATGTAATTCACTCTGTTGTTAGTGTTATAATACTACTTTCTGTTTCTTAAAATATATATGGTAACAGTTTTTGGATAATAAAGTGGGTTTTTCATGATTACAATTCCTAAAAACAATTTTAAGAAAACCAAATACGACTACTCTCTCCGTCTCTCTCATTTGTTTACATTAGAGGACGGGACTCGACACACATTCTAATACTCTCATAAAATGTAGTTTGATAAATTATTTTAAACTTTTTTTTCTTCTGAATAATAATTTGATGTTTATATTTTTATAAAAAAAAATTCAAAAATAAGTTATACAACTATGTTTTATATGCGCATTAAAATGCGTGTCAAGCGGTGAAAAAAACTTTAAAAAAATGAGAGGGACAGAGGGAGTATAAATTTTTGAAAACAGAAGATAGGTTAAAGTTGTTCTCTAAACTCAAATTAGAATTTTGAAAACATGAATCGTATTTAAAATTCTTGATGAAAAGAGATATTGAGATGAAAAACTTTGAATTGGATTGTATCTCAAATTCAAAATATCAGAATACTCGTACTTTACCCGTCCCGTTTTTGTTACTTCTTGTCAAAATTCACATTTAATTTTATTCAACAATAATAAACAAGCTATATTTTAGCATATATTTTCACTATTTTTATTAAAAATATCAAATTTAAAATGTAATTTGCAATATTAACTCAATATGTAAAAGTACTTTGGGATATATTACTACAAAACCGGGATTGAGGAAATATTAATTTGAGAATTCCATATGATAAGTCTTATAATATCATTTCAAAATGATAATTTGGAATGAATTACATATCCTAAATATATACAATCTTGAAAATTAGAGGCTGCATTACAAAAGTTTTGAATATTGCAAGGATGGGAGAGAAAAGAGTAAGAGAAGAAAAATTAAGTACCACTACGGTTCACAGATTATGTAAGATATAATAAAATAAATAATCAAATTAAGTTTTTTTTTATAAGCAGCATTAATAAATTCAAATCTTGGGAATTCTTACAAAAGAGTGCCGCATCCAGCCAATCAAAACAAAACTAATCAACACTTGCACTCTTCTTATGCCGTACAAATTAGTATCTGTTCTAATAATAAAGATGAGTCAAAGTCGAATCTGGTATCCGGGGACAATAGAGGATAAATCCAGTGAGTTATCCAATCCACACCACAGCGTTATCCAAATAGTAATATCTACTTGCTGCCATTTGTTAGACTCTTTGCCCTACATCATTTTTAAGTAGCGGGTTCTGCCGTTGTTAGTGTTTAACCAAGTAAAATTAGCAAATTTCGAATGTTAAAATGTTTTAGAAATTAAACTAACATATTACTTGTTTTCTGAATTTTCTTCTCTATATTTTTGGAAAAACAAAAAGTAGTTTAATTATCTTAGGGCTTATTTAGTAAAGAATAAACAAATGAAAGAGAGAGTGTGGTTTTAACATTCTTTATTAAAGCACATATATATCGGAGACAATGAGAACAGAACTATAAAGGTATATATTGTGATTTAAATTTTACAAAAATTATTGAGCATGTCCCAAAAGGAATTATTGAACCTACATTTTGCGGTGAATAAGCAAAAACTGTTTCAATCTTTTTTTGATTCTCTCTATTAAGGAGCAGTCATATCAGTGTAATATATTGAAGAACAACACAAAATCGAACAAACACCTTGAAAACGATTTGAAGCTTATCAAGTAACTTTTTCTGGTGATCGGTCAATTATTAAAAAATGAAAAACTATTCAAGTTCTGACTGGTATTTAACGGGAATATATTTAACCTGGTAGGGCTTGTGATTGGTTCATCATGTAAATTACATTTGTCATTTTCGTGCAAATTACAGTGGAAAGGCTGATACATTCATGATACATGCATATTTGGTTATCTTCATTCCCAAAGGGTGTTATATTTATTACCTCACATGAAACTGCAGTCCAAGTCAGGGAGAGAGAGAGAGAGGCTTCAACTGTTAACATGTCACAGAAAAACTAATTTTCAGTTAGCGGCAGAACAAGGAATGAAATAATGAATTAGGACCTCAGTCAAAAGTAAACAGCTAATTTTTAACTATCAGAAGTTACACTTGCAATTTTTACTTGAAAATTAAGGCATCAATCATCATGATTTAAGACAACACAGTTATATGACTTTGGCGTGATTTGAAATATAATGGGGCGGTTTGAGTGAGTTTAAAATAATTGTTTTTTGTTTAAAGTAAAGAAGTGAAAGAGAGGTTAAAATTAAGCAACTTAATACTTATAAGTCATTAAAATGTTTGAGAAACAAATCATGAAATAAAAACTAGTATTCTCAACTTCTTACAGATACTTCTTCACGTTTTGTAGAAACAGTACGAACAAATGATTCAAACTTAGAGCAAGTCCAAGAGGTGCCTATATCATGTCCTAAGTTATTATTTAGGGCATTTTATTGAAAAAGTTGATCCAACAATGTCGATGCCTTAGAGCAAGTCCAACAATGTCTTAGCAAGTGCCCTGTAAATATAATAAAAGATAGTGTTCTAGTGACTTAGGACATATTTTTGATATATGAACTCCAACAACATGCCTTATAATTGTGCCTTATTATTAAACTAATACTTTATTTCAATTAATATTGGAGGGAAGTGAAAAAGTAAGAGGGGAGAGATGCAATGAAATGATGGAAGTTAATATTTTATTAGAAAAATTGGTTTCGGACATGCTTAGTAGTGCCTAAAAATGAGGCACTTATTGGATGTCCTAGTGGTTTAAGGCACCACTAGGACATTGTTGGAGGACACTTTTCATCCAAATGCCTTAAATTTTAACTTAGGACATTGTTGGACTTGCTCTTATATTATCACTAGGACAACCTCCTCAAGCCCTATTTTTGAGACACGTCTCTGCTTGCGCTATCCCATATTTTATTATAAATTCTTATCAACACAGTCTTTCTCTCTCTACTTTTATATTATGCTTTAATGATGAAAAAGAGTTTTTAATAATAAAATATTAAACATCTTGTGAGAATAGGGCACATTGTTGGAGTTCAAGTTAGTAAAATATGTCCTAAATTACTAAGACATGATATATTATATTATATTTAAGTTTTAAACTAAGACACTCTTGGACTTGCTCTTATAAACTCAGAAGTCGGGCCAAACACCCCTTGTATATTTGTTGAAATACTATCTGCATGTCAAAATAGCCTATCTCAATCTAAGAGATCCTACAAAATTTTTCTTTTCTTTTTTATTTACTAATACCAATCTTGCAAAATTTTTGGCTATTACATGAGTCATGACAATGCCAAAAGTATAATTTATAAATAATTTTTTATAAATTTCACCATCCTAATTACATGTACTTCTGTTTATAATTATAATTAATATTCATATTGGCTATATTTATCAATATTTGGATCTGTTATTATATTAAATGATATATCTATTAATAATAATTTATAGTAATAACACCATATATTTTTTTAATATATAAGAAATCATTCTAAGAAATATGATCAAGATACAACATCAACATCTTACTATTTAACATATTTAACCATTTAGCTAAGAAGAATTAGGATAATCATTTTTAATCAATTTGTTAGGATAAAAAAAAGCCAATTCATTGCGTAACATGTAAAGAACGATCCAAATTATATTAAAACTCCTTGCCATCTTTGATACGCCGATACCCGTGCATTGGTTAAAGTAAAAAAACCCGACTTTCGGCCTATCAATCCGGTAAAAGATATATATACATATAACTGGATTGGAAAAGCAAAAGGAGGTACTCGTATTAAAGGAAAAGAGTTACTGGATAGAGAAGAACAAGATGACTCCACTCCATCCTATCGGCTATATAGCATTATGAAATCTACGTGTCTATTTGGTACTCGTCCCCTCCAAATTCCAATACCGTTATGTGCACGAGATCCAAAGGATATTCTACTGTCAACCAAATATTATGCCCTTAATGGCTTAAACGACAATGTTTAATAAAGACTAAATTGATTACAATAGCTCCATCTCAGCAAATCCTTGTCTTCAAGGATTGAAGTCAGGGTACTATGCTATGATTGAGGAAGCATCCTCCCAAGTGGTGTCTTCGGGAATAGCATGAGAACATTGGATATGCCAATAGACAACAACAGTGTTGTTCCTCTCGACCATCTTTCTATCCAACACCTTAACTAGATAAACCAAGAATTAACATTTAACCATTTGTGCTCAGTTTTGGTAAAGCTGTAGTAGGGGAGTAACGGTTTCCGATTTTTTTCTTTAGGAGGCTAACATGGAAGACAAGATGTCCTAGACTCTCAGGTGGAAGCTCGAGCTTATAGGCCACTGGACCAATTTTCAGCCACACTATATTATAGGGACCAAAGTACTTATGGGAAAACTTCAAGTACTTCTGGACGGCAATTGAGAGTTGCTTATAGGGCTGGAGTTTCAAGTAGAATAGATCCCCTTGTTGGTATGTAACCTCGGTTCGTTTCTTATCAGCATAAAACTTGTACTTGTGTTGGGCAGCCATAATGGACTCATGAACCAACCTCTGGCACTCTATAATGCGCAGCCAGAATTATCACCAATGTTTAACTCATGAACCAACCTTTGGCACTCCATTATGATATCACCAAAAGGAGCGTGCATAGGAACCTTACTTCGAATCACTTGTACCATAGTCAAACAGTCAGACTCAAGAATCATTATTTCCCACTTATTCAATTTACACAAACTCATGGCTTCCTGGACTACCAAAGCCTCTACAAAACGCCGGTTGAACGTTACCATGATAAAGCTTCGATTTACCCGGAATCACCTCACCCTCTCCATTTCTGGCCAACATACCAACACCATAAGATGCACTCTCACTAAAAGTTGCAACATCGATTGTTATCTTGACTATATCATTTCGGGGCTTTACGCATGCATACGCTCCATCACCAGTTCTACAAACTAGTACAGAGTCTGAGTAGAGTACAACTGGGCCATCGTTTGCCTAAAATGGAGAGATGAATTGATGTATTTATTTAATCCGTCAGGACTGACAGGGCTGGTCACGGAATTTTTACATATAGATCCCTTTATAACTTATGGGGATTATATTAGTGTCAAATGAGTGAAAGCTGACGATACTATTACCGAGTAATTCTTTTATGTTCCCAGGAAGGCATATTGAAGGTGTGCGGGTAACTCCTGAAGTTCTACAAAAGGAGCCCTCAATGCTATAAGGTGGTGGCAACGCTTTTCGTTCCCCAAGATTTTAGAACTGCCTGCTTGGCAGATGGGCCATAGAGTTGACTAAAAAAGTGGCGAACGGGTGCGTAACAGTTTGGGCCAAATCCTGAAGAAAGCTAAAAAGGGCTGTTTGATGAGGCTGCGTAGTATTAGATAGTTGGTCAAGTAAAGACTGACCAAGCCAATGATGTTTAGCTGGTCTTTGCGAACGATAAGTTTTTAGTGATTTCCCCAGAGATCTTTATCATTAATGCAACCTTCACTTTTCTCATTCATGGAGTTGTATTTAATACGTCTACAAAATATGATTATCCACCCGTTCGTTAGTCATGTGGGTAATTGGATCGGATTACTTAGTGTTGTGCGCCACTTATGTCAGGTTGGTTGTTTAAAAGACTTTATTTTTACCCCTTGCATCTTCATCATTTTGAAAGGTAGACCCAGTCTTCTGGATCTGCATTAGTCCTATTTCAGGTACAAAGCCTCTTCGATAAAGACCTCTTTCTCTCTTTATTTTATTTCTCCCCCATTTATCTTTTGGTGATTTAAAGAGAATAAGCATTATCCATTGAGTAAAAGGGGGTTTGCTATGATTCGGGCGGCTGGTGGCTCCTTCGAGAGATCCCAGCTTTCAGCTCAATCTGTTGCTTGTTTCCATTTATTGACATTCAAGGAAAGCCTTGATCGATACCTTTACTTTAAAAATAGAAAAGGTGATAATGCACTCAAGCAACCAATCTTATTAACGCCTAGATACCCAAAGACCGGTTTTCTCAAAGAAGTAGAAACGATATGACTTATGATACCGGATCCAGGGAGAATGGGAATATACACTTATGGTTGGCCGAAGAACCAAAAGAGATGCTTCTTAGTATCTTACTCAAGTGAATTGGTTTCGCTCTAATCTACAAGATACTCCTTCATCTATGTCACCACAAGATTAATCGGATAACTTTTTTGATTCTAGATTAGATTGTTTCTAACACTGTAAATGGCCCAACACAATGTATATAACTATATCAGCATGCTCCTCCTTGCTCGTGTAATTAATCATCTGGCTCAAATAGTCAAAAAAAATTATCAGCACCATGACGTTGATATCTTCCACCTCTCATTCTCCAACATTGATCTGTAAAGGGGCATTCGACTAGAATGTTGTTTCTTCCTCACCATTACATACTGGACATATAATTGTAATTGGAACAAACTTTGCATACAGATTAGTTTTCATCGGTAGGTAGTGAGATAGAATTCTTCAAACGATCTTCAATACCTTAGGAGGTGCTCTGATTCACCACAAACATTTTCATATGTTGCTATCATCCGAAACCTGCCAATCTCCTTTCATCATTAAAATCATTTTATATGCCCTCTTAACAAATTACTCCTCATTATTCTCCAACATCCAATATAACTGATCATCATCATTACCCTGCTCACTCTTTCACTTATTCAATTGTCACCAACATAGGGCTTCCTTAAAGTACTGCCAAAGCCTCTGCAAACTCCGGTTGCATGTTACCTTGATAAAGCTTCGAATTACCCAGAATCACTTCTCCATTTCTAGCCCACATACCCATACCATAAGATGTACTTTCAACAGAAGTTGCAACATCGACTGTTATCTTTACTTCATCATTTCGAGGATTTACCCATGCATATGCTCCATCACCATGTTCTACAAACCGGTACAAAGTTTGAGTAGATTATATCTGGGCCTTCGTCCAATCTGCAAGATACTGCTTTATCGATGTCACCACAACATTAACCGAAGACTTCTTTTGATTCCAGACTAGATTTATTCTAGCACTCCAAATGGCCCAACACAATGTATCCATATCAGCATGCTCCTCCTTGCTCGTGTGATTAATCATCTAGCTCAACAAGTTAGCAAAATTATAGCACCATGACATTGATATCTTCCACCTTTCATCCTCCAACATTGATCTGTAAAAGGGAATTCGACTAGATCATGGAATGTTGTTTCGCCCTCACCATTACATACCGGACATAACATTGTAATTGGAACAAAATTTGCATATAAATTAGTTTTCGTTGGTAGGCAGTGAGATAGATATCTCCAAACCATGTTCAATACCTTAGGAGGTGCTCTGATTCGCCACAAACACTTCCATATGCTGTTATTAATTGAAGCCTACCAATCTCCTTTCATCATTTGAATCATTTTATATGCGCTCTTAACAAAATACTCCCCATTATTCTCCAACGTCCAATATAACCGATCATCATCATTACCATGCCCTATTGGAGTATTTAACATACACTGCTGATATCTATAGTTGAATAGTTCTCTAATTATATTATGTCCCATTGTCGTTCTCCATCAACCATAAGAGATTAGACCTTGATCTCATCTAACCCCTACAAATTGCTAAAAATGAATGGATTTATGTCATCTTGGATCCACCGTTGATTATAAGTTAGAAAAAGAAGGTACTCACCCGCATCCATAGCATCTTATATGAGGTTTTCGTGATGTGTTGTCACTACAAGAAACTGGTCTATCAGCGATAAAATTTATCAGCGACCGCAAAGTTCGTCGCTAAATTTTATAGTTTAGCTTCCAAAACTGGTGCAACTCCTTTCACATCAACCCATATGACTTTTCCCTTTTACTTGACTTGTAGCTGTCAATTGATAATTTATAGAACCATCAATTGATACTTGAGAGAACAGTTGTTAATGGTTTCTTGAGTATATCAATTGATACTAAATTTTGAGCATAACTGTTGACGAGTTGATGATGCAGTTATTTTTCATCCATTGATGCTTCCGACTAGCATTTGATTCTTCACTTCACATGTGTAGATTACATGACTTAGAATATTTACAGTTTATCACCCTAACTACACATCTATTGATAGAACAATTGCTACATCAGTTGATGAATTAACATCTATCAACTACTAAGTCTGCTACATGTTTTGTTACTGCACAACATCATTTGTTGATCAGTTACAATGCTAAATAACAAAATACAACATTAAACTGTTTTTACATCATCACGTATTACATATTCCTTAGAAAGATCAAGGCTAGGGACATTACCAGTGCTCATGTACCATCTCACAACCAATTACCAGACTTATTGACCAAACTCTTCTTTTTGAATCAACACTATTTCCTACTTGACAAGCTTGGAGCTTCAGCCATGCCCTCGCGCAGCTTTAAGGCGAGTTATAATGAAGAGACGCCTGCTCATTTCATGTAGGACCGCTACTCTATAAATAAGCATTATCAACATGCAGCTTTCCTAGTTGTCTTATTTGCATTATTAGCTGTCATTGTACATTCTCTAATTTTTTAGAATATTTCTAAGTGGTCAGTGTCACCTTATATATGTGAGAATTTATGTGCAATCATTTTTCGTGAAAAATATGTTAAAGATTAGCATCCGAAGTATATTCTCTCTTTACTCAAATATGCATATTATCGACCTGTATATCTATCTTTATTGTGGGGTTGAAATGAGTAAGGGGGTCAAGGAGTATGAGTTTGAAATATCATTTCCAACATTATGTTTTTAGTATTAAGTGACGCATAGGGGTGGTAAAATTAGACACGATCGTGACACGAAACCGACTCAAAAAATACGAATTAGGGTCGGGATTTTTATATTTCAGGTCGAGTAATATTTTACCTGAAAAACATAGGTCGGGGTCGCGGTGACCCAGTGTACCCGAAATCGACCCGAAATATATATATATATATATAATATATTATGTTACTTATAAATTTATATTACAAAATTAGATACATTTATGATATAATTATATATTATTAAAAAGATTTTTATTCACATATAATCTAATTAAATTATCATATATATATAAATATATATATTTTAAAACATTTAAATAAATGTAATTATTATAATTAGAATAATTATTTATTAATAAATTTCAGGTCAAACCAGGTCATTTTCGGGTTGAATGGGTACTAAACAGGTCGGTTCGGGTTGAAATTGTCAACCCGTTTCGGGTTCGGGTCGGGTTGACCCAAAAACTGGACCGGGTAAGACAACCCGACACGGACCCGACCCATTACCCGAAATTACCACCTCTGGTGCCGCAATAAATATGTTTAATTTGAAATTTATGTCATTAATTTTAATTAATTTAAAACAATAATATAGTTATTGTTATAATATATTTTTTGTATTAAATATTAATATTTAATTATTTGAATAGAGACAAATATATAAAAAAAAACAAATTGATTCATATGTCCTCTATAGCTCATAATCACATCCCTTTCTCGACATAAATATTCATATTTTGAGAGTATGAAATATGTGTTTAAAATTTTATTTTCTTTCAACCAAACAACAGTAAGATTGTGTTCACTTGGCTGGAATAGAATGATGAGAGAAAAGAATGAATTTTGTATTCTATAATGGTGTTACTTAGAGAAAATGTTTTCATTCCTTCACTCATTCTCTTGCTACTATTTTAACTACAATTCTAATCTAAATGTTTTAGAAGTAATGTTCATTTCATTTATACATCATGTTTCTTTATATTTTTTATCACAACAAATTTAAACTATTCATAGTAAATAATAATATCATATTTTCTTGTTTTTTTATAAAGAATTTAAATAATTTTTATTCTATTACATTAAGTAAACACAATCTAAAGATTTGGAATGCATGAAATCATACCTCAATCTAGTTACTCGTAAACCGAATAATTTATATTTATGGAGGCTGGCTAATCTTATACTCCCTCCGTCCCTCTTATACTCCCTTGGTCCCTCTCAATTGAGATGGGGTTGGGCATACATTTTAACACTCTCAAAAAATATAGTTTGCTAAATTATTTTTTATTTTTTTATTTTTGAATAAATTTTTATGCAGAACAAGAATTTTTTTAAAAAAGGGTGTAAACCAATACTTTATATGCACCTTAAAATGTATGTCAAGAAATTGAAAAAAGTGTTAAGAAATGAGAGGGGGAGAGGGAGTATAACTAAGACCAGGTAATTTTTCATATGACAAGAAAACAAGACATGAAAATTTAGTGTTTGTATTTGCATTTTGAGCACACGACACGAAAAATACACGAACACAAAGTACACGACTGAGATGTCGTGTCGGTTTTGTGTTTACTCTTTCGGTACACGACACGAGGTACAAGAAATAAATATAATTTTATAATTAAATATTAATATTTAATCATAAATATGTATATTTATAATAAATATATGTATATTTTCTTTTAATATAATGCATAGTTTATAATATTGTAAGTATAAATGATATAAATATATATTTTTCATATAATTTTATAAATTTTTTGTCTAGAAATCTAATATTTACATTAATTTATATATTTATTTATATTTATATTTAAATTTGATTTTACACGATAACGATACGAAAAGGTACACGAAAAATACACGAAAATACACCAATTTTAAACGTATCTGTTTTGTGTTTGGTATTTGGATACACGACACGAAAAGGTACACTACACAAAAGTATAGGACGGGAACTAATTGCGAGGTCTAAGTATAACATTCAAGATAGTCGGGTTATAAAATTTATTTCAAAGTGAATATTAGTGAAATTTAACCTAACTTATTCTGGTTGGTCCATTAGCTTCGACTGTAAATAACTCTAATAAATTAAAAGTAGAGTTTAGTACTCAAAATCGCCATAAAAGTTTTTCAAATGTGATGTAAGGTTGATGGAACAATATATTAGTATTAGTCGAGTCTTTATTATTTTCCATTCTTTAAAGTCAGATCTTTATATCTTGTCCACCAATTTCTTGATCTGCCTGACTTCGTTTTTGGATTTTTTTTTTTTTTTTTTGTTAATAATAGTAGCTTTTCAAAACCTGTTGTTGTGGTCATCTTGACCGTGAAAGTAATAGAAGCAATAATAAATTAATAATATATTCATATAGTGTATGTTTCAATACAAATGTGTGCATAATTATGTCCAACCATATTATTCATTTGACCAATGAGAAAAGTACGTATTGCTCCTAAAACAATAAAAAGATGCATGCTGATGGTTATGTAATTTGAAAAATATTTGTCTTCTGACAAGCAAGTGGAGGCACGAGTAACATGAAAATAAACCACAATTCCATGAGTTGATTGAAAGATAAACTAAAATAATCTCCACAAACAAACAACCGATGAAGCCGTTGCATTTTGCAAGAATCAGTGAAATTATTTTGCTCAACGTGGGACAGCTAAAAATGGCTCAAGTGAAAACTATTGAGTAATTATAGAGAAAATTCTCTAAGACGGTTGAAGACATTATTGATTGATATTTTTATTTAATATAATTTGCAGATTATATTGTGGTGCAACCTTTCTTTGGCAACCGGTTTATTTGCATCACATCTATTATAATCCATGTATCAATACTAGTTCATAACTCAGTCCAAATGTGTATAATTTTATGGTTTATATTTTAAATTTAATTGAAATATAAACTGATCATATTTATTGAATTTTTAAATATTTTCGAATTAGTTGATAATAAATTTGGAGAACACATTATATGTTAAGAAGACTCGTATAATAATACAGACCCGCTAATAAAACTCGACTGACCAATAAAATTATTAATATTTCAATTTTAATATCATAATATTGTCCGCAAAGGTTGGTTCAGCTGGTTAAAGAGGGGACATGTATCCTCATAATACTTTTAAAGTGATAATGTCGAGTAACTGAAAATAACATTAGTGTATTTAGTTAAAATATATCATTTGGTTGTATATTAATAATTATATATAATTATTAATTAGGCTTACTTTAGACAATTGATTCATACTCATTAATTGTGGGGGAAAAGACGGTGCTTCTCGTAATATGTCGAATGATATCGTGAATTTATAAAATTTGGTAATTGGAATATCATTATATATATTGGGAAAAAAGTATTTATTTCAAAAGATGTGAATTATTATTTAATAATATATCTTTTTGCCAAAACATCATTATGGAAAGATAGAACGCCAGTAACTTCAAAAATGTGTCCTAAATAAACTTTTCATTTTATTGGTATCTAATGTATTCTTAATAAGAGATAAATTGCACCACTTTGGGTCATTGCCTTAGAATTCGTTGGGCCTTGGCATTCTTAGATATTATTGGGCCGTATACATTAATTTGTGGTGGAATGTCCATGGAGGCCTCCCTCGCATCACCATTTTTCCAAGTTGAACCAAGTGTAAATTTGTGTGAAACTATGGGTAAGTTTATTGCCACACAATTACGTACGGGAATATGGACAACACTACCATAGATTGAGATTATTAAAATTTAGGGACGAAGAAAACCAGTTAATTTATAATTGAAGAAGTCCGGATTGTTCGGTGAAATTTACATATTTCACTAGCATTATTGCTCGTGCAAGGCACGGGCCTCATATAAATACTTTTATTATATTATTACATTATGGTTATACATTTAGATATTCTCCTTAATTTACTAAACTCTATTAACCTATCCTTTCATAGTTTTTACTTTTGGTCTAACCTCGAGGATAGTTGTCCTTCTAAAACCAAGATAAACAACGAAAAAAATGTGGTCAACATAATTGTTCAAAGACCATTATTTATCAAAGAGTGAAATATAAAGAGTGCACGTAGCTTTTATCGAATTCTGACCCCAACCCACCCCAAGCCAGAAATGGATGGGAAAAAAACAGATGGAACTTGAGAACTCATACATATTGTAAAACAGCATTTTGTATAAGCATATAGGTGGATCAGGTCAGCAGCTGCATCATGTGGAAATTTGTATGAACACTATAGATTCCGGAGTTCATCCCTCAACCTGAGAGAAAGTAGGGAAGTATGATTAAGTTGCAGCACTACAATTGCAATATATTAGGATTTTTGAAGAACAGTCGAATTCAGTCTCACCATAACAAAGATTTGCGAAGCATCCTGTAGACATCATCAGAACCAGATGTATTGTGAGAACATATTAGGCCTTGGATATTAAGCATGCCATCTTCCATAAGGAGCCATGTAATGCAACAGTTCCTCAACAATTGATCCTTCTCCTTTCTAGGCATAGGACACTGCTTCTTCAGGATAAAGCCTTTCAAGTGGAGGCGGCGCTTTCTTTGGATCACCAGAAACACATATCCCTCACCTTCAAAAAGATTTCAATTAGTTGCCATGTTGCACAACTAATATCAACTTGAAAGTTACTTCTAGTCCAAACATTGTATTTAGTTAAGCAAATGGGTGTTCCACATAACCGGACTTCGAGTTCTTACAAATGATACCTTAACTTCACATCACATAATTTCTCATTTTTTTATAACTAAACTCCATTTTACTTGAAGAAAGGACAAATGACAATTAAAAATTATGCCTTGTCTAGCATAAGAGCTAAATTGTGAAGCGCTGATTGTAGATGCCCTCAGCCTATACCTAGTGAAGGAGCAAAAACGTAACACCATACTATTTGAAAATACAGAAGAAACAAGAATGCATTAGCTGATAACCTACAACATGCAAATAACCATAATCACCTGCACTTCAACATCACTTTTCTCAACTTCCATGACAATTTAAGCAAAAATATCTCTTCTTCTTGTCCACATTATGCCTCAAAATCTCATCTGGAAGCCTGACCCTTCCAGAGTTGATAAATCTCACCTTCAAGGAAAAAACATAACAAGTATTGGGAAAAGAAAGTGTAAAAAGAATCTCGGAACTTGGAAAATAGGTTGCGTCGATATATACCACAAGAGTAGAATATGCTATTGGCTAATCAGGCAACCCGCCAAGCAAACAGCTGCCAAGTCCAACCTTTCTTAAATCAATGTAATCGTCTTCAGATATTGAATTCAGTTCACAAGCCTCTAGCATCAATTGATGTCGATCAAGTATTCCATGGCACTCTTTTAGTACATATTTAAAAATACATTAATAGGGGCTAAAGTCAACTTTTTTTAATTTTAAAAAGGCTATAACAACTGCACAAACAACAAGCATGAAGCAAGCAAGCAAACCACTAATCCATAATTATGTTCTAAGAGAGTCTAAAGTGAGCGGAACTGCTCCAAATTAACAAAAAAATTCATCAGTACTTTTTAAGGAAGGAAACTCGCAACCAACATATCATAGTTGTACCTTCTGAAAGGCTCCTTTCTAATGAGATTTAAGTAGCTTCCATAACAATCTTGACTTCTGCAAAGGCAAACTGATGCTTCATTCTCTCCTTCCCTACTCTGGAACATTTTCACAAAATAGCAACATCAAAATAATAAATTTACCGGAAATTATTATCTCAGGTACAATCTTCAGTATAAGGAATTGGTAGACAAAAGAAACTTGCCTCCGTAATAGAGCTATAATATTATTTGCAATGAAATATCTATTAATCATTAAAGATTGATGAATCGTCCTTCTAGCTATTTTAAAAAAAATATATCCAAGACCGGGCTAGTAAACAAAACATAAACTTTCTCCAAGACATAATACTTGCCAATAACTATACAAAGGATTGAGCTAAAGTGCGAGAGAACGATCACTATAAAGCTTCATAAAAGGAAAATCTATATATGTTATGTTCACACGAGTTAATCTTTCTGTCCTACATATTTTGACCAGATGTCCAATTTGACATGTCGCAAAAGTAATGGCTACATTTGATTATAAGGGCAAAGTAAGTGTCAAAAATGCTATATAAATTTATATGATTGACAAAATAATTGGGGTAAAAGGAGTAATATTCTATTGGCATCAGGGATGAAGAAACTAACTTTGTTTCATAATTAGGTTTGCAAGAATGACAAATCCGACTTGCATAAATTACCTTGTGCGCATCAACAACTACCAAGTCATAACCATTAGCATCACCCTGCCACATAGAGATGGATAGTCCGGTACTTATACTTGATCTAGAGAATGTAATATTATATATAAAGAACTTGATGATACCTTTGGTCTCCAGGGATAAATATTATAAAACTCGAGTGCTGGTTTTTTTTTTTTTTTGAATAGAATGAATCTCATCTTCCTTCTCAAACCATTTCCAGGCAGGGTAAACCTACTGCACTTCAAGCCTGCAAACTGGATTCACATTAACTTCATAGTAAATAAACATGGTATTTTATTGGGTTTGTGACGGTAAAAGCCTCCACCTTTTGGTCGCTTCATGTCGGATGTACAGTATATTAAAATCATATTTAAAATTAGATATAATTAAACAAAATTCAGATTAAAACATCCTTGCGATATAAGGTCTCCTTAATTTGCAGTTTTTCCTCTCATATTTATGACATTCTAGATTTCACTATCTCTCTCCCTTGAACCTTAGTATATCTTTCTTACATTTTTACTTAATTTAATCTTCTAATTTTAATAAACATAAATAATGATAAAATCATGCATCAAAGGGTACTGTATATATATCAAATACGATGACTTTAAGAAAATCAATAAACATGTATTCACAAAATTGAAAATGGATATTAACTTTATTAACAAGGCGGGCATCCAAGTGTAAGCAAAGTATAATAAGATGCAGGTGAGTCGAGAGTCCAGAAGAACTCACCTGGTCGGACTTGCAGTAACAGAGATAAAACTCTATGGACAGCCACCACCAAACCTCAAAAGAAGCACCACAATTAACTCTGAAATCAAAGAATGGTATTACATAACCTGTGAATGCTTTCTTACCATAAGAACAATAAGCTCAGAAGTACAAGTGCACAACTCTTATAAAAATGATGAAACTACATTACATATATTTGACTTACTTCACCATAAATTTTAAGAATCTCACTAAGAATGCAAGAATGAAAACTTGATTGTCACGAGCCGACCATGTCACAAACGGCCACACCCATCCCCTTCATTTTTATGCCCGCCAATGTTAGGCTTGAAGAAGAAACATCACCTGCAGAAACACCATCTTTTATTTTTATTGTCAGTTTGTCACGTCTGTAATTCCGTGTGGGTAAGGATATGATGGCATCATCCTGCAACTCTTCATCCTGTAGAAATCGATGTCCTGGAAAATAGTATCCCAACTCCTAAAACCCAATTCCACCTCCGCCTAGTGTTTCTACTCAAAAATCTAAACCGCAAAATAATCCAATTCCAAAATTGCTAAAATATTCATTTCATACACATAACAAAATAAACTAACAACCCAGATCACAATTTAAAACCTAATCAAAAATTTTTGGCCAGCTGACACTGCCCAAAAACTGCACATCCATTCATTAATCCTAAATGCTAAACGCAAAACATAAATTACATAATTACCGCTTTTATTAATTTTAACATGACAACCATCAGCCATGATTTCGAGCAAAGCTTAGAAGGGGCATTCCTCAGGACGGAGACATGCCACATGTCATCGGCGCAAATGACTTTAATTAGGAGAGGACTTCAAGTGAGGAGCTGAGAGTATTGAACATAGATTCGGCTTCCTTTCAGTCTCTAATAATGAGAGAGACAGAGAGGAGATGATGGATAACAGGAAGACGTAGAATGCAATCAGCTAGAACCGGGAAGACAAGCAGGCATGAGCAATAGAGCGATGGTTTTGACAGGGTGAGGTTCGGAATTAGGCCCGGAGGGATGTAAAGGTCTTTTTATACTGAAATAAATTCGTTTAAGAAATGAGTTATTAGGTTTGGAGGGGCAGAACAGTCTTTTGATACTGAATAAATTTTCTCAGGAAACTAACCTGTTCTCGTATAATAGATATAGTAGATGGATCAATTCGAATTTAAAATAGTTTTTATGGTTGTTTCTATGAAATTGTGAAGGACGGTTTGGTCGATATTTCGATAATTTATTTATTCATATAACATTAGATTATTCTTCTTTTAACCATAGTGGGTCTCATAACATCGGTCGTAAATATTGGTTGATATTCACCGATTAGCAATCGTTATCGTCTAGTCGTTATTCGATCTCCAAATTTCGCTCGTCTTGTTCGTTGGAATTTCTTGTAGTGTAAATTCGATTTTTTTTCGAAATTTTACATTTTCTTGTTTAACGAATCTTTCACTCCTCTTAAAATAAACTTGATTTCGATATTCTTTTTTAAAGAGAAACAATAATTTAAAATCAATTTTAGATAATATCGAAAATCATATGCATTTTATGTAAAGTTGGGTAATATTTTTGTATTAAGAGTATCTCCAGCAGATTAGCTAAATGAGATCCTAAGTTATAATTTTAAAAAATATGCACAAAACTCCACTCCAGCAGAGTCTCTACTCATTCCCTAAATATTAGGATCCATCTCCCATTCCTCATAAATAGGTGATCTATAACACATTCCTCATTTGATTTTTAATGATTAAATATTCAACTCTCACCTTTTGTACACTCTTTCCCATAATAATAATAGGGAACACAAATAAGGATCATTGTTGGGGTTGTCAATCAACATAGAGTCCCTATTTTTAAGAAATTGAATTGTTTATCATATATTTAGGGAACCTCTTTAGGACACTGTCGGAGATGCTCTAATAGAACACACATCTTATATACTTACATCTCATATTTACAGAAGTATTCATAATTTATATTGAAATATGTTTAATTATAGATAATTATTTAAAGATATTGGCTTCAGAGGAATCATGCCCTTTTTAAAATATCTTCTTCGAATGTATGTTCTGGTGTACACTATTCTTCTTGATATAACAGTACATCTTAATATATTTAACAACCATACATGGAACATCTAAACAAATTCTTGATTTAAAATTATAAAACTCCAAACATACACTTTTATATTGTTCTTGAGTATTAGGTTTTTTCTCCCTCGCTATTATCCAATAAATTCATGACATGCTCTACTAGATTTTATATATCCCTTTTTTTTGATAATGAGATTATATATATATATATATATATATATATATAGGCTCATGATCAAATAGAAACCACTTTTAAAATAAAAACTAGAAACCAATACAAGTTAGTGATATTCGCAGTACAATTTAGTGATATTCTCTTTAGGATGTAGTGATATGTGTTGCAAGAATTAGTGAAAATTTGCAGAAACAGCCCAGAATCTCCATATATGTTCGAAAAACTGCTCAAATCTCCAGATCTGTTCACGTTTTCGATTCAGATGGTGGTGACGGTGGTGGAGATGGTGGAGGTGAAGGTAGAGATGGAGGAAGGATGATTGTAGCGAAGGTGTGGGTGACTTGAAGTAGGGGGTTGGAGCGTTGCCGGAATAGTGGCGGCTCCGCCGCGTTTTGAAGTTGAGCCGAGGTGGAGAAAGAAGTATGAACGGGGCTGAAGGAGGTTGAAGCAGTGACCAAGATGGGGTTGGTGAAGATGGAGGTGGAGATTGTGTTGTTAGAGAAATAATGGAGGTGGAGATGGAGGAGGCGGGTGGCATAGAGGTGGTGGTGGTTATGGAAGAGGTGACGACGAAGGTGGTGGCAATGGCGGATGTGGAGGTGGGGTTGGTGAAGATGGAGGTGGGGTTGGTGAAGATAGAGGTGGAGATGTGGTTGTTTAAGAATTTAGTGGTATCTGCTTTAGGATTTAGTGATATTTCAGCTTGGTTTTTAGTTTCTAGACTAAGCAAGTTTCTATTGGAGTAAAACTCTCTCTATATATATATATATAGAGTACTACTCCAATACAAACCCTCTTATTCTAGAAATTAAAAACCCAGCTGGAGTATCACTAAATTCTAAACACAATATATCACTAAATTTTTTAACAACCCCACCTCCACCTCCATCTTCTCCGGCTAAGCCTCCACTTCCGGCACCACCATTTCCGCCGCTCCCTCCACATTTGTCGCCCACTACCACCCCGTTCACGTCCATTATCCTTCCATTCCTCCTCCACCGTCTCTACCACCAACATCCACCCACCTCCACCTCTTCCACCACCTTCATCTCGACCTTTGCCATCATCACCTCCACCTCGACACTTCCACCACCAACATCTTCACCTCCACGCGCTATCTCAGGTCGTACCTCCGCCATAACTCCATCTCGACCTCCACCTCCCCCACCCCCGCATCCTCCATGCCTTCGCCCCCTCCATCTGCACCACCTTCTTCTTCACCACCGCCATCACCACCAGAATCAACAAACAAAAACAGATCTGGAGGTTTGCATCAAGTTCTGGAGGATATCACTAATTTCTAAAGCGGATATCACTAAAATGTATAGATGATATCACTAAATAGTATATCAGAATATCACCGATTTTTGTAAAAATATCAGGAGCGGGTGGTAGAGGTGGTGGTGATGAGGGTGAAATCAGAAATAATGACATGAGTGGCAGTGTTGGTAGGAGCGTGTGGGCATAGATGTGATAGTAGAGGTGGAAGGAGAAGAGGGAGATGAAGTGGGGTTGATGAAAGAGAGAAGGTGGAAGGAGGAGAAAGAATGGGGGCAGATCTGGGTGGGTGGTTACTGCTGGGTTATAATTAAGTGTAAGTGAGTGCCTTTAGTAATTTAAGGAGTTTCAATAATAGTTTTTAGTTTTTATTTTAAGATTGGTTTCTATTTGATCATGAGCCTATATATATATATATATATATATATATATATATATATATATATATATATATATATATATATATATATATATATATATATATATATATATAGGCCAAGGATCAAATAGAAACCAATTTTAAAATAAAAACTTAGAACTAATCTTGACCATCTATCTAATATAATTTACTTTCAATCATAGCCATTCAAATAATAAAATATGTAAAATATAAAAAACAAAGATTTTGTTTAATTGAATATCATAACTGATTTCCGTTTCTCTCTCTTCGCTCCATGATTTCAGCTCCTAGCAGCTTTCTCTCTCTAAACTGTAGTTTAGCGACGCCATTGTCTTCAATTACTGTCTTCTCTGTACTCGAGCTTCGATATCTCTCTGTCTCTATTGCTCTGTGTCTCTAACTCGAGCTTCGCCTCTCTAACTCGAGGTGGCTTTTGTCTGTTTTTGACGTTTGATTGAAGCTCTCTGTCTCTGTTATTCTGGAGCTCTCTCTCTTTGTTGCTTTGTGTCTATAATTCGAGCTCGAGAAAGTGTGGTTGAAGTAGATTCGAATTGCTGAAGATGATTATATCAGACTTAACGAAGATTAGTGATAATCAAGGTAAAGTTTGTTGTTCACTGTTTTTGTTTTTGATATAATTTGATGATTATATCAGATTACAATGTTTTCATGCTCATATTGCTTTTGTAGTTTAGGCATGCTCATATTCTTGTAGTTTCTATTTAGTGATATGTCTAATATAATTTAGTTGTATTCGAATTGTGTATATTTTAGTGCTTGTGTTTTAGTTAGAGTTTAGATATGTAGTTGCTGGATTGATGATTGTTAGTTATAGTAATTGTGTTTAGATATGATTTTTAGTCATATAGCTAATATAATTTAGTTGTATTGGAATTGTGTGTTTTTTAGTGTATGTGTATTGGATAGATTTTAGATATGTAGTTGCTGTATTGTTGATTTTTAATGTATGATTGCAAGTTTTTGATCACTGAGTTAGTGTGTAGGTGCTGCAGTATATTAGTAGTGTTTGTTTATTATTTTCAATGTGATGCAGTAGGCAGTTATAGTATGATCCTGTTAGAGTATTATAGTATTATGTATATAATTTTTGAGTTTTTCTGTTGTATTTCAGGTTCAAGTTGCGGTGATTCGTCTAATGTTTGTGTTAGTATTCCTGTTTCTTCAACAGAAAGCGAAAAATCAGTGACGAATTGCATTGTCTCTCCTGGTGGTATGAAGTATTTTATGCCTAGTTCTGTTGATGGAAGTCAAGTACCGTTTCAAAATCAGTCATTTGATAGCTTAGATAAGGCGTACAACTTTTACAGAGAGTATGGGAGGCTAGGGGGTTTTGATGTACGAAAAACAACGGAGAAGAGAGATGCTGATGGTACCATAATTTTGAAACATTTTGTGTGTAGTAAGGAAGGTTTTGTTGATGGAAGTCATTCTGAAGGAATTAGGCAAAGACGTACTGTGTCACGGAGGTGTGGATGTAAAGTAAAAGTGGTCATGAAAATTAGGAGCCAGAACAGATATTATATTTTCAATTTTGTTGAACTTCACAACCATCCGCTTGCTAGTGAAAGTGGTAGACAGTTTCTGAGGTCTAGTAGAGAGATGACAGTTAGTTTGCGAAATTTTGTTTTTGATGCTGCGAAGGTAAATATCGGCTGCAGCAAGGCATTTAGCCTGGTCAAAGAGATGACAGGTGGATATAGTAATGTTGGGGCAACATTACGTGATTTCAGGAATTTTAATAGGGATTTAAAAGAATTTGTCGGTGAAAGGGATGGACAGATGCTGATTGACAAGTTTAAAGTATTACAGGAGACATCAAAATCATTTTATTTTGCTTATGAACTTGATGGTGACGGGCATTTGACTATGCTTTTCTGGGCTGATCCAATTAACTAGTAGGAGGAACTTTGAAATATACGGCGATGCTGTGTCATTTAATGCCACTTTTGATACTAACAAGTAAGTTATTTTACATTTCAAATTGTTGTCTTTTAGTAATAGAATTATTAGTTTTCTTTTTATGTAATGTTGTTAGAATGTCGATAATGGTTTATATTATACTACAATACCTTGTCTGGAACTATGAAGTAAAGTACGTATATTTGTAATTTTTTTAATTAATCTTTTTAACAAGGCTCAAGGTGCAGTAGACAATGGTATACTGGAGTTATATTTGCAGTACCTTAGTGATAATCTCAGTATATTTTAGTGATACCCTAAATATATTTTAGTGATGTCTGCAGTGTATTTTAGTGGTATATGTTAGTTTATGTGGTTTTTAATCTGTTTTATCTATGTTCAGGTATAATATGATTTTTGCACCTTTCACTGGTGTTGACAAACATGATAGATGTGTCACATTTGCTGCTTGTTTGTTATCGAAAGAAGATGTTGCTCATTATAATTGGGCCTTTAAACATTTTGTCAAGGCCATGGGACGCAATAATGATTTGGTTGCTAGCAAGCATCGCCTATGTATGTGGCATATAATGCAGAAATTCCCTATTAAGGTAGTTTTTTAGTTGTTTTTTAGAAATTTGGTTCCTAGCATCTGAAATTTACTGTCATATATTTATGTAATTTTCCATAATATTGCAGCTTGGGAATCGTTTGTGTAAGGAAACAGACTTTATGGAGAAAATGAAAACTTACATATGGTCATCGAATTTGGAAATTGATGAGTTTGAAAGTGGATGGAAAGCGGTTATAGGAGAGTTTAAGTTGGAACATAACAAATGGTTATCAGATATGTATGACATAAGAAAGTCGTGGATTCCTGCCTATTTCAGGGACAGTCCTATGTTTGGCTTGATGAGGACAACTTCAAGGTTCGAAAGTGAAAATTTTTTCTTTTCACAGTTTCACAAGCAAGGTGATACTTTATGTGAGTTTTGGATACGTTTTGAGAGTGCAATGCATAGGCAGCGGAATGAAACAGAACGTTTAGACCATGAGTCTAACTCAAGCAAACCAAACATTTTATCAAGATGGTTCATTGAAGATGATGCAGCTGAGCTATTTACACGTTCAATTTTTTACAAAGTTCAAGAAGAAATTTTGGCATCTTGCTTAGATATGCAAATCAAGAGAATGAGTGAAGAAGTTGATGGGGTAACTCATTTTGAAATAAAGGATGTCAAAGTTAAAGATAAACTTTTTAAGGTATGTGTTTTCCCCTTTATAGTAGTATTTTATATATTCTAATTTTGATTTATATTTTTTTTACAGTAGTAATTGTTATTGTGGAACAGAAAGTAAATATAAAATATTTGAAAATATGCATAATATAATTTTAGTAATGCATTATTAAAATATTTTGCATTCTGATAAATTGTAGTGGCATTAGTAGTTGTTTTGTATTGCAAGTAGTCATTAGTAGTGATCTGGATTGGAAGTAAATGTACTGGACCACCTGCCGAACTTTGGTTTTTATGTAAATTTATTTTTGAAGCATATCTCATATTGGTAATGGTTCAAAATGGTGATTTGAATGGTGATTTATCATTCATTTTGCAGGTTACTGTTAGCAAATCACATGCCGTATGTTCATGCAAACAATTTGTTATGTGTGGAATTGTTTGTAGGCATGCTTTCTGTGGCTTAAAGCAGATTGGTGTCACAAAATTTCCAAGGAGTCTCGTGCTTAATCGTTGGATGAAAGTTGCAGAAAGTGGCACTTCATTGGAATCTACTGTTGTGTGTTCGGATTATTTTAAAATGGAGCAAGTGTCGTTGAAGTTGACAAACTTATGGTTTGATTTTCGTCAGATTCTTAGCAAAGCTGGAGTTGAAATGGATAAGCTTGACTATGTTCACAAAATCATTAAGCAGATAAGTAGTGATTTTGAAAAGTATGATGGAGATTCTGTTGATTTTACTAAAAAGGATCATATGGCAGCTATGGTAGGTGAACAGCCGGTTGAAGAGGTTACCATTCTTGCACCAACTGTTTCCAGGAACAAGGGAAATTATTTCAAGCGTCTTGTAAGTGATAGAGAGAAAGCAATGACAAAAGCAAATAAAAGAGTTCGAAGATGTAAAGAATGTTCGGCAACCACTCATGATTCGAGAACTTGTCCGAAGAAAAAGAAGGATGGAGGAGCTGTAGTTTCGAATATGTTGTGAATATGATTTTAATTTTCAATTTTAAAAGACCTTGTGCAGTTGTCTTTATAAAGTGTTAAGTACATTTTGATTTTATGTTTTCTGAGTACATTTTGATTGTTTATAAATTGTCTTTATAAAGCATATTAGTACTGATACATTGTCAATTTATATTGAATATATAAACTGAATTTGTCAAGTTTTGGAGTGAAAATGAGTTGGTTTTTAGTGATATAGGTAATATAATTTAGTGGTGTTATCAGTGTAATTTAGTAGTATACATCCCAAGTTTTAGTGATATGTGTGGTTTTTTAGTGATATCCTGCTTTACTGTGTAACGAAAACAATGAAAAATCATAAAACTAAAATGAAACAATAACAAAAGTAAAAAAGCCAAATATTTACCATTGCATTTTGAGATGGTGACACTAAAATAACCATATCCATACAAAAACAATCCAGTAAATCAATTTTTAGTCTCAACATAATTCAGCCATCTAATAATTCTTGTAAATCAGTTTCTAATATTCTCAAACAGTGCACTTAAACAATGACTAAATCTAAGAAGGAGTTGGTCCTTCTTGAGAAGACCGTTCTACTTCGTGGAAAGAACTTATTAAGTTCACGGCGAATTTCACTCTCTTGCCAGATTTTTTTGCTGGAAACTTCTCTGCAACTTTTCCAGCTAGGACGACATTGATGATATTATGCTTTTCTGCTGTGTTGTACAAGGCTACAGCTTCTATGGTGATAGGCTCTTTGAGTTCATTCAGGTGTGAAGATAGAATTGCTGTGTTGTACTTGAACCTCAGCCTAGTTATTTGTTTATCCTGTGTTGGCTGCAATATGATAATTTGTTTATTAGTGTTTGTTATCACATAACTTTTTAAGCCTAATAAACAGAGCAATTTGAAAAGAAATTAAGGACATGCTGCATACACATTTGAATTACAAAGCTATATACACTTTAATCAATTTCAATAAAACATATTAACTATATCACTAAAACATATTAACTATATCACTAAACTATATTAAGTATATCACTAAAGTATGTCAGCTATATCACTAAAATGTAAAGCAGTATATAGGTATGTAAAATATGAAACTAATCTTACCCCTTCTTCTGTTAAGTCAGTATTCCAGTTTTTGATATCTCCTTTGAAGGTTTCCATATGGCGCATGAGGAAGATACCACAATCTGTGGAATTGTCAGTAGTCTGCCATGGCATTCTCACAAAACGAGAGGCTTCATTTTCCGCACTCTTGATCCCAAATTTGGATTTTCATTCCTACTTATATAATTGCAAAAGTGAGAATGCTGTAAAAGAGAAGTAAAATATTAGTATAGTGGACTTAAAACAGTGCATGTTTATATACATAATAGTGGAATGAAGGATAAAAAAATATATTACCAAAACCTCCAAAACTCTGCTATAGTACATCTTAGGCTGTGCTTCACGTTTAATATTGTCAATTATAAAGTATCCCATGGTTTTGATACCATAGCATACCAAATAATAATGCTCATATTTATTAATAGGAAAGCACACCTGTAATCATATTAAGAGATATTTTAGTTCAAGATATTTGAGAAATGTTGAGATCTATGTCAAAATTAGTTAACAAATGACATTTACCATTTCCACATCTTCCACTTTTTTGATGGAAAAAGTTTGAAGAATCTTGTCCATCCCACTGGCAAACGAATCATAAGTTTCGGTGACTTTCTTTTCTGGATCAATGCTGAAAATCTGGTTGATATAAAGATATTAGATTCTGGTGTATGTAGTTATGAAATAACTGAAAGAAATTAATTAGAATATATATACGAAGGCAGTATATATTACCAAATCTCCTATTGTGCAGAAAAGTCTTAGTGGTGACCCATCTGCCTTGTACTTTTCACTGTCATTTAGGATTGTTGCCCATGTATCGATCACAGAGTAGTATACACTTGTTTTTGGTTTCAGCGTCAACAAGTGTTCCTTGATACATCTCACTTCCTCCCATCTAAACAAATCATCCCTGTAATTATATATATTAATTAGTATTAGGCAGATAAAGAAATGTATATAACAGAAAGGGCAAAATACTTACAATAGCTCGCCCTTTTTCTTTAGCAAGAAGACCCAATATCCAAAGTCTTCATTGTTCATTCTTTCCTTGATATCAATCACCCTGTTGACATAAGGTGATTTTTGATATGGACCAACTTTCTTTGTCCGCTTGCTTTTTTCTCTCTCTTGTGGTTCTGGCTCTGGCGTGACCAAATTTTGATTACTTTCTTTTTCTATGTCATCCAGTCCAAGGGAAAAAGGAGGGACATATCTCTCATCATCTTTCTGTTGCTCAGCAAGGATCTCAATGTTGGTTCTGTCCATCTCTTCAACAACTTCTAGGCTGGCGACTATTTCAGGTGATAATTCATCACCCAAATCATCACCAGTTTCCTGGTTAGGAATGAGATATTCTTTCAGCATTTCACCGATAATAGCAAAGTTTTTATTATCGGGAAACTTTTCCCTTGCTTTCACTAAATCTTCATCAAATTTGGACTTTATGTCCACAAGTTCCTCTGCCCTTTTACGTAAATCATCAAGTACATCCTGAGAAGTCAATGCAAAATTTAGAATTGAAATATAGTGATATATATGGTAGTATTATAATATTTTAATAGGTGATCTATCTAATATACTCTAGTGATATATATAGTAGTTTTTAGTGATAATTTGCATGAATTATAGTAGTATGTTACTAATTCATATATAATGTACCTCTTCAGTTTGTTCAACATTTCCATCAGCTGCCTCTGTTGGAGGAGTGTAATACTGTGTATTTTGTGGACTTTGGCACTGAGTTGATTCATGAGGTTGTTGTGATGTTGACTCCTTTCTCTTCAGGTAATCGTTTTCAATTCTATCCACCTCTGACCAATACTGCCACGTATCCCAGGCTCCATCTTCATTATCATTTACCTGCAATTAAGGATGAAACACATTTTTACATAAAAAGAATAAGATAGGTTTTCGACTACGTATTCCATATACAAACAGGATCATACCTTTTGTCTTTGGAGGTTCAGAAGGATCAATTTTTTGTAGATATTCTTTTAAAATTGGTTGGATTGATCCAACTCCAAAAACTCCGTCAATCACCTCAATTTCTTGTCTTTGTCTCAACATTTCTATAGTCCAACCATTGTAGGAAGGAAATTGTCTATCAACTAGGTTCATTCCTTTGTACCTCACACGGTCGACATATAACAACTACAAAGTGAAACAAGTAAAACTATTAATTAGATTTTATATTCTATTTGAATATACGGACGAGAAAAAAAAGATTTAGATTGTTGTCTTACAGTGAGAAAGATTAGTGATCCTCGGAAAAATGTTGTTGTTGTTCTGTTCCAACTCTCCATTCCAATTACAAGGTAGCCTAGGAGGAAATCTGCCCAGTTATACTTCTTGAGATTGTCAAGGTTATCATCAAGTTGCAGCAGTTGTTTGTCCATATAAGAAGCTCCTTTTGTACCAATAAGCACATTTGACATAACAAGAAGGAAGTTTAATTTGAAGTTATCATTAACTTCTTGGTTTTTCATCACTTGAACAATCATCTGTGTTGTTATTTGATCAGATAAAGCGAATTGTGCATGCCAATCTTTGATTCTTTGACTGTACTTTCCAGGTGATGCCAGAATAATAGGATGTCCTCCATTTGGCAGGCCTAACACATCATAAACATCTTCACTTGTAATATTAATATCTCCATCCTTCAGCTTCAGTGAGATTGAGTGGTGATCAAAGATTTGGAGTACATTGTAGGCGATTTTGGTTGGCAAAATGTCAAGCTCAAAATCCAGTAAGAGTGCAAAACCAGCTCTTGTAACCCAGTCCCTCTGCTCTTTTGTGAGTTCACCTACCATCTTACTAAAATGCCTTGGAGATATCCTTATCTTGACCTCGTCTTTTTTCTTATTTATATGTTTAGCCCCTTCTGTTTTCTAATGAAATAAGAGGAAATAATTAGTGTTGTAGAAACCACAAGAAACGACAGTGCAGGGCATCACTAAAATATTGTACTCAAATTTCTAATTCTAAGTAACGAAATAAATAAAAAATACCTTAACATCCTTGTTCATGAACTTCAATAGTGGATATAATGTTCCAGCAATCCTTTTTCTTGGTATATGAGTTTCAAATGCAGCTTCCTGTTAAGAACATAAAACAATTTATACTAAGCAGTTGTATATTCAAAAATTTATACTAAGCAGTTGTATATTCACAAATTTATAAAACTATGTAACCTGCAAAATCATAAAACTTGCAAATACATGTAAAATATACTATTTAACAAGAAGTATATTCACAAATTTATACTAAGCAGTTGTATTTTAGTGATCTTAGTTGATATACTTTAGTGATATACTTAATATAGTTTAGTGATATACTTAATATAGTTTAGTGATATACTTAATATATTTTAGTGATAGTGATATTCACCTATCTAATCCTTTAAAACGAATCAAGATTTTAAGCTACTAGTCTACTTTAAACAGATAGATATCTCACAAACAACACACACAAATATACAGACATTCGATATATACTATAATTAAAGACTATATAAACGTCGATGCTTTAAAATCGAATTTAAGCACATTCGATATATATACTATATAATTAATAATGAAGAAAGTGAAGAAAGTGTACCTTTTTCCTTTTGTATTTTGTTATTTTAATCTTTGGTTGTGCATTGTTGACTTGAGCTTGATTTTCTGTTTCATCCTCTTCTTGTTCATCCTCTTCTTCTTCATCCTCATTTTCTTCCTCACTTTCGTTTAGTACATCGTCTTGTTCATCATCATCTTCTTCTGCACTATCTTCATCACCTTCTTCACGTTCTTGTGCACTATCGTCTTGCTCCATGTCTTCTGCACTATCTTCTTGTGCACTGTCTTCTTCACCTTCTTGCATATCTTCATCACTTTGTTTGTCATTATCTTGATCTCCATCTTGTTCATCCACCAGATTATTACAATTTTGTTCATCCTCTTTTACTTCATCAACAAGTTTATTTCCCTATGAAATCATACAAAATAATGATTTAGATTAATTTATAAATCAATAATACAACTAAGAAATAATGTAGTTGATCACATACAACAAGACTTTTGATATTTCTTCCAGCAGTAGCCTTTATGACTTTGTTATCTGGACGTCGATAGACTTTTGCAAGTGGTCTTTTGTCTCGTATGTTGTTGGTATTCATGTTTGCTTGATCTTCGGATTCTAAATCTACAGGAGTATCTGCAGTGTTTGTAAACTTTGACAAACTATGTGCACGAAGTCTTGAACTTATTCTGCATTGAACTATGTAACCTGCAAAATCATAAAACTTGCAAATACATGTAAAATATACTATTTAACAAGAAGTATATTCCCAAATTTATACTAAGCAGTTGTATTTTAGTGATCTTAGTTGATATACTTTAGTGATATACTTAATATAGTTTAGTGATATACTTAATATAGTTTAGTGATATAGTTAATATATTTTAGTGATAGTGATATTCACCTATCTAATCCTTTAAAACGAATCAAGATTTTAAGCTACTAGTCTACTTTAAACAGATAGATATCTCACAAAACAACACACACAAATATACAGACATTCGATATATACTATAATTAAAATTCAATTGAGGTTACCAAGAGAAGAAAATAGATTCTAACTTGTTCTGTCTTTTAGGCTTAAAAAATTATGTGATTAGAAACACTTAGCACTTAGCTCTGCTACAATAGTTTTATTAAAGAAATATTTCAGTTATACATGTAAGTCTTCACTAATAAGAGGTCTGCAATTCTCAAATCAATTCTTATTAGTCAGTCTTGACTAATAAGAATTGATTAGTAATACTTAATCTATTGGCACTCATGTGTTAATTACTTAATTCATAAAATTAGCTAGCCATGTCTTAATTAATCATATTAAGCTGCTTGACATTGGTGCTGAATCAATGCCTGATTCATCATAAATCAACTTGGAGTTTGAGCATGCCAGAAGAATACCAGTTAAATATTCGCTTTAATATCTGTCAGTTATTAATTGCTAAGTATCTTTTCGATACCAAATCTGAGTTTAGTAGCTAAGATAAAGAGTACTTTTCCACGGCATTTGTTTCTACTTTGGGAGCTTAATCATGATTCAACTTATGTTATAAAATCTGTCAATTAGGCTTTTGGATTACTGATCTAGATTAACATCAAGATGTGTTATAAAATCATATGTCTCAGCCTGGTTGTGTACTAAGTAATCTACACTAAGATGATTAATATGCACTATGTACTCTACGTACTCTACACACTACACACTAAGATCAGTACTCTACGTACTCTACACACTAAGATTAGTAATATGCATTAAGATGAGTAATATGCACTAAATCAACATCTTATTCATCAACAACATATTCATATTCAATAATTAAACAAATCAACAACATATTCATCAACATACTATTCAATAAATCAACATATTCAGACAAGTAAATGCTGGATATCACAAATAATTAAAAAAACAGTGATAAAACCCTAATTTAACATACCTCCTCTAGTTCTAGCCATATTTTAGTAGCTTTCAGAGTGAAATAAGCTAATTAACAGCTGTTATGAAATAACATTAGTAGATTAATGTCAGTTTTCACAATAATATACAATAAAACCCTTAAAATTCAAAAAAAAAGCGACATGCACTAAAAATACGAGTTAATTAAGCTGATTAACTAACTACAATTACTACTAAACTACAGAAAAGTACCTATTCAACAAATGTTCAAGTAATTTTGCTCGGTGCTTGAGTTGCGGTTGCGAGATCCAAAAATCGCCTCGTTTTTCTTCGTACAAGCTGTAATATACCTAATTAGAACGAAAAAAGAGGGGAAAAGTTGAAGAAATCGCCATTGGAGACGTACCTGAGCTTGCTGCAGTTGCGCGACGATGAACAGTGGAGTAGTGGAGGTGATGGACCGTTGTGTGCGAATCGTGTGTATCGTATCGGTGTGTATCGTTTTTAACTGTGCAAGCGGGTTTTGTATAAGCGGGCTGGATCATTTTAGTGGGCTGGGAGTGTTAAAAAGTGGGCTGGGCCTGTGGTTTCTAGTTTCTATTTTAATTTGGTTTCTATTAGAGTATTACTCTCTCTCTCTCTCTCTCTCTCTCTCTCTCTCTATATATATATATATATATATATATATATATAGAGAGAGAGAGAGAGAGAGAGAGAGTTATCCTCCAATAGAAACCTCCTTATTCTAAAAACTAAAAACCAAGCTGAAATATCACTAAATCCTAAAGAAAATACCACAAAATTCTTGAACAACCACATCTCCAACTCCATCTTCACCAACCCCACCTCCACATCCGCCACTGCCACCACCTCCGTCGTCACCTCCTCCGTAACCACCACCACCTCTATGCCGCCCGCCCCCTCCATCTCCACCTCCACCTCCTTTATTTCTCTAACAACACAATCTCCACTCCATCTTCACCAACCCCATCTTGGTAGATGCTTCAACCTCCTTCAGCCCCGTTCATACTTCTTTCTCCACCTCGGTTCAACTTCAAAACGCGGTGGAGCCACCACTATTCCGGCAACGCTCCAACCCCCTACTTCAAGCCGCCCACACCTTCACCACAATCATCCTTCCTCCATCTCCAACTTCACCTCCACCATCTTCACCACTGTCACCATCATCTGAATCGAAAACGTGAACAGATCTGAAGATTTGAGCAGTTTTTGGAACATATATGGAGATTCTGGGCGGTTTCTGCAAGTTTTCACTAATTCTTGCAACACATATCACTAAATCCTAAAGAGAATATCACTAAATTGTACTGAGAATATCACTAACTTGTATTGGTTTCTAGTTTTTATTTTAAGAGTGGTTTCTATTTGATCATGAGCCTATATATATATATATCTTTAGTTCTCAATCTGATATTCGAAATTCTAGCAAATTTGGGACATGGGCTAAAGCTCTAAAAAATCCAGCCATCAACATGACATTATAAGTTAAACATATTTTTGCAATATCTTAAATAAATATCTCTCTCTTGCCATCTCCTTAACTCAAATTATTAAATTAATAAATATTATAAACAAACAATATGGATATTATGTAAAAAGATTATCTTCTTCTCTTATCCATAATTTTAATTAACATCTTGAATTGGTTATATTTATAGAAATTACATATATTTGATAAGAAAATTCCACATCATTTGTAATCCAATTCAAGTGATATTTTCTATTTATAATGATATAAAAAATAACGACAATACATCTATATTATACTATTAAAACTGAAACATTAAAAATTTGGTCGGTCGGTAATTGGGCCAAAGTACGACCTATCAATATAACCAATTATTTTTTCTATACTACACAACTAAAACTGAAACATTAAAAATTTGGTCGGTAGGTACTAGGGCCAAAATACGGGCCTATTGATATAACCAATTATTATTTTTTAATTGAAATATACTACATTTTTTATATTTTTGACTAAAAAAAACTCAATTTTTTAAACATTGAGAAACATGGTAATTACCCTTTTAACTAAATATATTATCTTTTTATAAATTTGCTAATAAAATCGATCTTTTACAATTAATACGGACACAGGCGACATATTCATAAAAAATATATATTATTATATTGATCGAGCGGTCTGTACTTGGGCCGAAATACTGGCCTATCTGTATCACCAATTATTATTTTAAATAAAATATATTATTTTTTATATATTTTTAGCTAAAAAACTGAATCTTTTAAAATAACATCGAGTAACATAGTAATTACCTTTTTACCCAAAGCGCATTATCTTTTTTAAATTTTTTAACTAAAAAAACCGAGATTTTACAATTAACACGGGCGACATATATATAAAAATACAATAATATTATATATAATTATTAATAAATAACTTGTGATTTATTCAACAAAAATACATTAAAAACATTATTTTAAAATGCTGTAATGATCTCGCATTAAAAAAAATATTAGTAATCTATAATATATTATATATTATTACCCCATCAAAGCCGAAATATAAAAAGTTCAGCTGGTTTTTCGGTTAGTTGAGTTTGGTGAACTGGTTGGTATTCGACCCACAAATCTCTTAAATTTATATCATGTATTAAATCAAAACATTAAATTTAGGATTAAAGTTTCTAAGTAGTAGCCTCCTTCTCTCTGTCAAAACCCTAGCCTCTCTAGCCTCCGTTAAAGATTTTTGAAGGGGCTTCCATCGGTTTTCACTGGTGGAAAGCTCCAATTCCTTTTTTTTTTGTTTTCTTGTTTTGAAATCTTATTTCTGATTCAATAAGTTCTCAATTTATTTGGGTTTTGTTTGTCTGTCCTTCTTGTGAGAGTTGGATTGTTTTGTTTTGGTGTGTTTTGATGTTCTTCATGACCGAGGTTATAGATCGGCATGATTTAATTTTCATGGGTGATTCAGATTTGAAGGTTATTATGAGATCGCATCTATGGTCGATTGTTCAGAAAACTCAGGTGAAAATCAATCAGATGGAAACAAGTGTGTATATTCAAATCGCTCAGTTGCCTCTCCAAGAAGAAAGGATTCAACAGCGATATTCTTCGGCGTCTGTCCAATTTCGATTGTGTTTGTAGATGCCGTATGGCTTTTAAATTCCTTGTTATAAAAAAAAAACATTAAATTTAGGTTGTATGATGGGTCGGTATTTGGTTTCATGCTTCTTTTTAACTTATAATATATTTTTATACCATATTAATTATTAATAACAAAATATTAAAAAGTTGATTGCTTAGTTTATATCTGAGTTTATAGGTCTCCTTAAATTATAACATGTAAAAAAAGAGTAACATTATCAGCATTATCATTAAAATATATTTGTTCGATCTAATTTTTTAATTAGCTATTTGACGGACTTAACTATGAAGAATTTATCCAACCGTAAAATAAAACGTTTATTTAAACACATTATCCTATCATAATTTCATTTTGACGATAAAATTATTTAAATTTAAAATATACATGATAAAATAACAAATATGTTAGCCGCCCGTGCATTGCACGGGTTATTATAAGCTAGTTATTTTAAAATATAATCAATCAATTTATAACGAGTATCATCAAATTATAATGTTTTATAGCGTTTCTAATCGGCCTGGTAGAAATTGCGTATGGACATATTAAATTTATAAAATGTGTTATTATTATATTAGATTATTATAAGTGAAAGATATCATTTACATGTTTCTCAAGTGTGATAAACACTACTAGAAACACGGGTAAAATTGACTAAAGTTATAATATAGTGAAATCATTACTGGAGTTTAATTTTTTTATGTAATCTCTATATTTTTATCTATAACATATATTAATTATTTTTATTTAAGAGTTGATAAAATTGGAGATGTTCTAATGAGTATTTTCAATCTATTTTATCAAATATGTTGGAGATATTCTACAACGTGATAATTGCACATCAATTCGTATATACATTATCAACTAAATATTCATTTCACTAATCAGTTTGCGCTATATAAGATTCAATTAGAAATTATCTCCGACACAAATAAATTATTGTGTGCTTGGTTCCCAAATGGTTGCTAAAGTTACACTTGAGACCCCAGGTTAATTTCACTATTCAAGAACTATTTCGACAAAGTAATTTATACCTGACTAAAAATCCAATCAATTTTCACTAACATGGAGTCCAAAGATTTGATTTACACATATCTCCTCCTTTTAAATGACTCGTATTGTTCTGAATATGTCCACGACGAGGGTGCTGATGTTGTAGGCTCTGGTGTTTCGATCTCAGGATCCAACATGTCTGGAAAATTAACTGTGGCCCGATAACCTCGTAACCTAAAAGCAGCTTTGTCATAACCTCGTATTCAACACTTCTGGACTTACATTCTCATGGTCAGGACATTCAACCGGTTCGAAAAACTCATCAACATTGAAGGAATCAGTGATTGTATGTTGGTTCTTGAAGAAATCATCGATGCTCACATTCCACCGGTAGAGGAGATCATTGCATGCACCTGCATTGGTAAAAGGATCGACAATATGATCAGTATCTTCAAGAAGATGTCGTCGGATCGATTCAAGAACAGCAAGATCTGAATCTGATATGGATGGGGATTCCATGACTACAGGAATGGAGAATATTTTTGTAATAAAGTGTTTGATTTTCCTAAAAAGATATGAACGGGAATGAATCTGTTTTCTTCATTTATAGTGCTGAGAAAGGCATGCAATGACAATGTATTAGTTAAGAAGTGTCAAGTGAGATGTTACATGTTTTATTCATCATATAACTACGTTTGTTAAGTATTCTGTAAATATTCTTTCTGTTTCTTTAAAACTTGCCAGAGGTATGCTATTCAATAAAAATTAGGGTTTCAAAACATGTTTTAATTAACGTATATGATTTTTGTGCTTTCTACATGTATTTTTGCTTAAAATGAATTTTGTTAATTAACTAGTGTGCATATATAGTAGCTAAGTGCCGAACGAAAATGAATAAACGATATAATATTATAACATGTTCACAGTTCATATATCAATTATTTCATGTCATAACATTTATTAGGATTTATTATTTAATTTCTAAATATTAAGATAATTTGTATATTACAATTCCAATTACATTCCGTCCAACTTTACAACGAATTTGTCAGCGCAAAAGATTGAAGTGGTTGGTATTTTCAAAAAGAATTTGTATGATAAAATATAGAAGAAAATAACAAACTTAAAATCTAAATCCTGCTGCTATCACAAAAGGTTATTCTCGGAAGTAGGCAAAAGTCATTAGACCTAGCGAAGTCGTTAAATTTTAGTGTGGACGAATAAAGTTTAATCGGTAAGTGTATGTTGGGTATACTATTCTATGATCGATGGTCACACCGTCCCACGGAATGATCACCTAGAAAAGTGATGTCACTTTCAAATGCAAACTGTTAATGGCTCTGTAGCAACCTCCCACTCGGGGCGACCAGGCAATATAGTTTCTGAAAATATGGACCGACACAGTGACCCAAACTTTTGGTAGTAATTAAGAGGGTGTTTGCCCGGGTTTAAAGCCGGGGTTTTAAGCTATCGCTGACTTTAAATTTGTGTAATAAGTTAGAAACCAGCTTAAAATCAAAAATAAGCCAGAAACTGACTTAAAGTCAGAAGTTATTATGAGGTACTTTTTTCAGTGGCTAAATTTTTTGAACTTTTTTTTGATAAAAATTACTTCTAAATTATAAGTTACTTATAAATCACTTTTGTTTTTATTATTATATTTTTAATAACTCATAAGTTATTCATAAATCAAAATTATTCAAACAGACATTTTAAATTGTCATCTTATCAAATAAGTCATGTTAAATCATAAGTCATGTTAAGTCATAAACTAGGACATACAAGCTCTAAGTAAGTAAGAAAGATTTCGTGGTCGGTAGCTTTCGTTTAATGAGGTTGGTTAACATGAGCCGCGTATATAAAATTTTGACAAACCTTCTATATATTAATAACTAATATGTTGATATCATAAAATTTTATTAATTTATCAAGATTATTAATTAGTTAATAAAGGTTCAATCTGTATTAGATGAGAGACTGAAATCAATAATTTAAACATTAATTTATCATGACGGATCAACTAATTATTTTTTTTAAAATAAAGGTGTTCGTCTCATAAAAAAAAATCATACGCCATATCTACACCAATAATCGAGTCGAAAAAATAATATATTATAATCGTTTGTTCTGTTGAATAGATAGTTAAACGATATTTTCAAGATGATGGGTATAGAAATACAAGTACCCACTTTATGCATTCTCGTTGAGTTACTGATATCTACTTCATCATGTCTATCGTTTGAGATATCGACCAGAATTGTGATTCCATACAAAATTTTATTACTATAAATCAAGACCTCCGCTTACAATTAAAAAGCGAAAACAAATCTCTCATCAAGGAGAGAAAACACCCTGAAAATACAAGCTGAAAATGAAAATAAATGTAAACTTAAAATAACATGAAAATAAAAAACTTAGATCTAATAGTCGAAAAGACAAGATAGACGCACTACGCCATAAAAGGCCTATCGCAACGCGACCTTTGTAAATGTTGCTAAAAAATGTTACCTTAGCTACACTACTTTCACCCTTCCGCAACATAATATTTTTCATGTTAGCTTAGCCAAAAAGGGGATGTTGCCTTTGTTAGAAAGTGTTTAAGGGTACAACATGGAGACAAATATGTTAGCTTAAGCTATTAAAATGTGAAAATAATATTTTAACTTAAAATTAAAGAAAAAAGTAATTACTTGTATTAAAAATAAAAATAGAAGTTATGTAATAATATAAACTAAAAATATAAAAAATTATATAAAATATTAAATAATTTAATAGGTGAATGATTTTATTTTAAATAATAAATATATGTTTATTTATTTAAAAAGTAAAATAAAATGTAAACAAAAAATAAAATATAAACTAAATATATGTATATATGTTTATTTGAACAAGCGGGCGTGGTTCCCGGTGAAATCAGACAAGCAGCGGGACTTTGTTTCACTAACACCCCGCCCCATTTTTTCACTTCCTTTTCCACTCACACTCAGTCATCTCTCATTTTCCACACAGTCCTCTCTCGCTCTTCACCCCCACATCTCGTCTCTCTCTCTCTCTTTTCACCCCCACAGTCGCCTCTCTCTCTTTTCACCGTGTCTCTCTCGTCGCTCTGGTCTCTCTGGTCTCTCATCAGCACATCTCTCTCATCTCAGGTTTGGATTTCAAGTTAGGGCATGGTTTGAGGGCTCGATGCTTTGATACTCCTAACTAGGGGTTTCTCTCTTTAAATCAGGGCTTCATTTCTTTATTTTCTTCCATTTACAGGTCTTTCTTCTTTTAAACTACATCTAATCGTACTTTATCTTTGATTTCAGGTATTTTCAGCGGAGGCTTTGCATTTGGAATTAGGTATGGTGGCTTTGATTTAATTTTTTTCATTTGTATATAGTGGGGGCTGTTAATCTAACTTTATTTTCTATTTTCAGGGCTTCTTCGGTTGATTTTAAGGATTTCATTTAAAGGATTTAAAATTAGGGTTTCAGTTTAAAGATTTTGCTACAGGTATCTCCCTCTCTGCTTCAACATTTTTGAGTTTTTGGGTTTGTTTTTGTTGTTATTTGTTTTTATTAGGGAAGTTATCTGATTTTTGTTTTTATTAGGGGTTTGGAATTGCATTTTATGAATCTTTGTTGTTTTCATTTTGTGGCATTTGTTATTTGTTGCATTTTGTAGTTAATATTTGTTACTAGTTAACATTTGATTTATATTTTGTGGTAAGTGTATGTGTCCAGGACTTGTTATTAAATATTTATGCTTGAAATAGGTTGTTCTGGTGACCAGTTATGACTCTGTTTTGTGGTTTCTATATGTATGCTCTGTTTATAACTTAAAAAATTTGACAATTAAGAGTAGCTGGTGTTGATTCTCTGTTGAACATTTGTATATTTTTGTGCTCTGCTGCCATACATGTAAGATTCCATTGTAGATATTGTGAGCTAGTTGGTTAGATGCCATAACATATTATCTTGGCTCATAAACTCTATGTATACTCTATATATAACTTAAGGGAATTGCGATAAATTTCTATGTATGACTTACCTGATTAAAAGAATATTGTTGTTAATGATTTGTATGATTAATAATATGCATGTGTTTGGTCTTATATTTGAAAGTGAAACTATAAATTATGACATATATGTATATTCTGTTTATCTTAACCCCTGGGATGAGGTAGTACATGGCAGATATGTTAACCCCTGTATAGGTTACCATAATAAACATATAGGTTTTGAATGTTTTATTTTAAGTATAATCCATATATGATCTTCAATATATAAAGTAAAATAATGGTCTTGTCTAGGAAAGGCATTGAAATCGTTTGTTTATGTGACCTAAATAATAAATAAACTGAATTGTCTTAATTGTAGCCATGGACGATGTGGATAATACTTGGATAAACCTTCCAAAGTATAGTGTCGAGTACATCAGAGGAATAAAATCCTTTATTCGGAATGCATTCCCTAACGTAGCCGTAGGTGATGAAATGACATGCCCCTGTAGAATGTGAATTATATGAGTAGTTCGATAAAGTAATTCTTATTAATATTTGCAAGGCCCGCTATATTATTCCCGATGAACTGGAAAGTTGGGCAATTGAGACAATTCATGCATCCTGGAGGGGGTATAAGTGTCGAACTAAGGCAGCGCATTATACAGCTTTTGAAACTGATGAAATTAGGCTACAAAATAGGCCTGATGATATTCCACTTGAGAGGTTCAAATTGCTGTTGGAATATTGGAATGATGAAAGTATTCAGGTATACTTGTGATTTTAGGCACTAAATATTGTCTTGGGAACATAGTATAAGTTGCTCAACTTTCGTTTAATTTTTTGTAGGATAAAGCCAGGAAAAATTCAAATAGCCGCAAGTCATATACCGAGACTCACACTCTTGGTCCTAAAAGTATCGCACAGCTTCGACACAAAATGGTATATGGTCATCTAATTTAAATTAATGATTTCTGGCTTTCTTGTTCGATAATTTATGTCTCGTATAATCTATTTTTGTAGAAAAAGAATGCCCCAGATGAGTCTGAACCATGTGATGCAGAGGTTTTTGTGAAAACTCGGACTCGTGATGCAGGACGCGAGTACAAGACCAGTACTAAAACAATGAAAAAGAAAATTGTAAGTATTTAACTTAATCAGTTACACATAATATTTGCCCTTTCAGTTTTCTCTGTTTTGCATTTGCTCGTTTATGTTCATGTTATTGTACTTTTGTAGGATAAAATTAACAAAAAAATCAATTCCGGGGAGGCTGCTGATGAAATGCTTTTGGATAAAGAGCATGGCCCGACTTGGCTCTTAGGGAGATGCAAGAAGCCGCAAAAACTATCAGCTGCTGCTCCAACGGATACATATGTCAAAGAATTGACAACAAAAATTAAGGAAGGCCTTGCTGCTGAAGTCGAGGAAAAAGTGAAGAAAATCCAAGAAGAGGTAGATGAGCAGGTAAACAGGAAGGTGCAACAAAATTTGGCATCGGTCCTTAAGAAACTTGGTGAAGCAAACCCGTTCACAATTGATGTTACAGAGCTGTGTGCACATGTGGCCAGTGACAATGACGATGGCACACCAATGACTAAAGGCACCAGCTTCTAGTTTGCTAATAGTATGGTTGTTTAGACTTTGGTTCTTTGAAGTTATTTTGACTAGCTAATAGTATGGGGTTATATATCTAGACTTTTTGTTATTAAACTGTTAGTTTGCTGGTAGTTGGTCGATTCTGGATATTATGTTGGTTTAGCTGTGGATTTGATGTTGGAGTAAATTGGATTTGATGTTGGTTTTTGTATGTTTACAATGGTTTGTTGAAATGATGGACAAATTTTGGGAAGTATTGTATTTTAACAGTAGAATTGCAAATTTTTTTGGATAAAATGTTGCAGTAGCCTATTTAAATGTTGCAAAACTTGTATTTCAAAACTGTTGCAGTATAGGAAAAATATGTTGCCAATTTAGCTGCTGCCACCTGGCAACTTGATGGCCCCCACGTGGGCCCCACAGTGGCCCCCACGTGGGCCCCACAATGGCCCCCACGTGGGCCCCACTTTTTTAAAAAAATAAAATTACTCTAAGGTAACATAATTTTTTGTTGGAGTAGGAGAATAAAATGTTAGATTAAACACTCTTTGCTAACATATCTCGGTTGTTGCTGTAGGCAAACGATATGTTGCCTTAGACCCCCTAAGGCAACGGCAAAAATCCTATCATAAAATAAATGTTGCCTTAGCCCTTTTATGGGCCTTTAGCAACATATTGACCCCATTCTGCAACAATTTTTTTATGTTAGATAAGGCCTTTTATGGTGTAGTGACGATGATTAACTCTCAAATCCGATAAACTCCGTTTGAATCAAATAAAAAAATAAATCGAAAATTCTGATGATGCATGCATATCTACAAAAACAAACCAAACATAATCAAAATGATATAAATCATTCCCCCAAAAGAAAGATTATTGAGAAAAACAAATTAAATAAAATAAATAAAAGAGTTTGGGACTTTCCACGGCTAAAAGTCGATGGAAGTCTTTTACATAATTAAAGCGGCTATATAAAGAACAAAGAAAATCTTAAGATTTTTTAGAAAGGGGTTTGCCCATTTTTTTTTTGTTAAAGTTGGATTCAACTAATCAATTATTAAAATTGAATTTTTTTAATTAAACTTTATTAGCTAGAAATGTATATTCGACAATAAATATCTAGTTCAACGGCCTCTCCACGTCTACCCTACCGTTCTATTCCTTTATATTAATTTTCAAAACCTCTTCCTTGTTATATATAACTAGCCTTTAACCCGTGCGAAGCACGGACGGATATAAAATTCGTAATTTATTAATTATAATTTAAATTTTAACATCATCTTAATAGTATTTTAGAATTGATGAATTGGATTTTAACCCGATTATATTTACCAACTGATTATATATTTTGGACGGCTACAAATTATACCAATGTCGATTTATTATAATATTGTATATAAATTATATTTAAAAGAATAATGGTGGAGTTTTTATCTTGTACTACATCTCAAGTGTTTGTAATTTAAACGGTATAAAACTCTTTAATATTGTAAGAGTAAGAGAAGTTTACATGTGACAGACTTGTAGTTACAAAAGAGATGACCAAACCAAAATTTTGTATGACTACAAATTATACCTATGTTGGCTTATTATAGTATAGTATAGATGTGTGGATGACTCTGGTGTTTCTCACCCTTTTGTACCCTCTCATTATTAATCAACCTTTGACTTTCTATTTTTGTTGTAACATACATCCCACTAACCTATATAAGGCTTGCTTGTACCTTGATTATGATATAGAAATAAGATGTTCTCCTTCCTTATTAGCTAGCTCTCTCTCTAAGTCTCTTTTCTTATGTATATATATATAGGGGGCTATTCTAGTACAAACTAAAATAATCTAAAAACCTACAAACTAAGTCCAGCCCAAGATATAACCCAATCCACTACTACCTATAGCCCAAAACTAAACCCAAAAATAAAATTAACGGTACATAGTTAAATCAAAATAAAAATATAGATACAACATATACGCACATTACAGAATCAGAGCACTACTCTTCCGCACTGTTTATCTTCACAAAAGGTAAAAATCACTGAACATTTGTTCCAAATCACAGCGTCATCTCCGTTGTTTAAAATTTGTTCTGTGTTTCTAAAGCTCAAACTCTCTGTTGAATTTTTTTTTTTTTTTTTACATGAAAACTACATTGTATTTTCTTCTTATCAACTAAACAAGATACATGCAGTTTAAATAGAACCACACGGAAGAGGTGGTAGCACAAAAATAGCAACTAACCTACCAACTAGCATACTGGACTCCTAAAATACTTCCACTACCCAAGACTCTCCTATAATATCTCTCCTACTGCTACTTATACACACGTAACTGCTCATATAATTTATTTAAAACAACTAAACAAATAAACCACCTCATAACAATAATTGACACAAGTTTAGATTAAATAAATAATCCCAACAATCTCCCCCTTAATCTAAACTTAGCTGCCCATCTGGAAAATTCTTCGCATCTGACATGATCTTTGGTGCCCATCTAGCAAGACGTTCATAGCTGATAAGACTTTCTTTATTGGCCCATGTGGCGTTTTAAACTGAGCTCGTATGGCTATTAAACTGAGCCCGTATGGCTATTCTTCAAAATCCCGTATGACTTTTAAATTAAGCCCGTATGGCTATTCTTCACAAGCCCGTATGGCTTTTAAACTGAGCCCATATGGCTTTTAACTTAACCCGTCTGGTTGGCCCGTCTGGCCTTTTGTTTGGCTGCCCGTCTGGCCTTTTGTTTTGCCGGTCTGGCATCCTGTCACAGTCCACACAAAGTCGACAGTTCCGACCATCCAAACCTCCCTGTTTCCCGACCTTCACACACTGCATATTGACACTCCCTGCACTTCTTTTAATATAGCCCAAAAATAACCGAATAAACATCGCAATTTTTGCCTCCAAGATTCTACCACATTCTAGTGCTACAACGTGAGTGTTAAATATGGTGAATGGGCCTCGAGTGAATGGGCCTCTGCACCTTCAAACCCCGGTAAATGACAAACGATTCTTCTTGTCTGCTCCTCTATTGATGCTTTTCTTGGGACTTCTTCCTGGACTTCAGCTTCATCCCAGCATGGAGCTTCTTCACGAAATGAATCATTATCCCTCAAGGGAATCGTAGGGAAGGCTATTAAGCCTTGATACTCCCTCAAGCTCTGATACCATGTTGTAATTTTATTTTATTTTACATGAAAACTACATTGTATTTTCTTCTTATCAACTAAACAAGATACATTCAGTTTAAATAGAACCATACGGAAGAGGTGGTAGCACAAAAATAGCAACTAACCTACCAACTAGCATACTGGACTCCTAAAATACTTCCACTACCCAAGACTCTCCTATAATATCTCTCCTACTGGTACTTATACACACGTAACTGCTGATACAATTTATTTAAAACAACTAAACAAATAAACCACCTCATAAAAATAATTGACACACGTTTAGATTAAATAAATAATCACAACACTCTCTACAGGCAGAAATTTGAGACGAGACGAGAGCGAATCAAGCAACGAAAGCACAAACAAGCAGAAATTTGTGTGAAATTATTCATACAGTGTGTTTTGTAATGTTTTTTCAGTGATTTAACTATATAAATTGTATAAGAAAATGTTTTGTAGTGATTGCATGTCAAAATTTTGACGATTCTAGGGTTTTTGAAATTCAATTAGCTGTTATTGTTGATACTTGTACATAATAACTAAACATCATATCTCAACTTCAAAACTTTATGCAGGTACAAATTTGAGGCGAGGAGAGTGTCAAATTCAGCTACGAAATCAAAAGCCTACAAAATCTATGTCAATCTGTTCATATGGTATATTTCTACTCTTTTTTAGTGATTTAACAACATAAACTTGTATATAAATGTTTTATAGTGATTTGCTGTTAATATATCAATGATTCTAGGGTTTTTGATTCAACTAACTGTTATTATTTATGTTTCTCCATAACAGCAGTTAGCTCCATTTAAATCATTCTCAAAGCATAAATTAATGGCCAGAACTAGAGGAGGTATGTTGATTAATGTTTTTAGGATAATTAATGCTATTTTAGAAATAATTTTGTTATGGCATGTTTGTCCTTATGATTTGACTGTTTATAAGTTGTGATTTGTAGTTTATATGCTTCTGATTTGTAGTAGTTATGCTTGTCATTTGTAGTTTATATGCTTTTGATTCGTAGTAATTATGCTTGTGATTTGTACTAGTTCTGTTCTCTAGTGATTGTAGCCTTGTATTAGACAGATTATTAGTAATTTGTAGTTCTATAGTAATTGTAATCTTCTATTAGAGATAGTGTATTTGTGGTAATCTTGTATTTGTGATTGTACCTAAATCAGTTTTGCACGAAGTACATTAGTTGCACCAATCCACGTGTCCGCGACCACATCAGCGACCGAGAATCGTCACAAAATTTTGCGACCTACTTCAGCGACCGCGAGTCGTCGCTGAGTTGGCGACCGACTTTAGCAACGAAGGTTTTTCCGTTGCTAAATTTGCGACCACTATTAGCGACCGGAAGCGGTAGCTATTATTCTGCACCTTTTACTTATTGTTTTATTCCTTTGTGACGGAGTACGGTCGCTGATACTTGATTTCATAATTTTCAATTTTTTTGTATTTTATAGAATTAGCATTTATATTGCCCATGTTTTCCAAGATATTACAAATATCTCCTTTTACACACAAATATATATAAATAAATATAAAATTCTTAAAATACTATATAAAAAGTTTTATCCGCTATAAAATCATATTATCAAGTATCACCAAATCCAAATATTACATATAAAAACATAAACACCAAGATATGCAAGCTTCAGTAACGGTAATGTAGGACTTGAACAACTTCCAATAGTATTCCATGCTCATTAGCACTATCCACCTGCACCATATTACATATAATATAAAGTCAGAAAAATAGAAAAAACTAAAACTCCATTAATGACAAGAAGGTGCACATACAGAATTTACAAAAAGACATACCTGAATAACAATAACAGTAGCATTTTTGCAGGATTCATTATCAATCACAACCCTGCAAATTCAAATACAAGTAACAAAGTTCAGTAAATTTTAGTTTTAGGTTATGCATAAAAAATAAGATTATGAACAGAAAGATTATAGCAACCTCGGTGGATTCATCCTCCTAATAAGTTTCTCATTCTCATCATCCATGTCTTGTGAAAAGCTCATATACAAAATCAAGATCACCAATCACTTAAAGAATAAGGAATGACTGAAAAGAAGTGCAGAACAAGTTATCAGAAAACATAATTAAACTCAAACCGGCCAATCATAAAGATTTGTAATAGGACCAGAAGAATCCAGCACACAAGAATGGCCAATTAGGATGCCTTAAGCTACGAAAAAAGGTTGTTTGGCCCTCTTTTTTAAATGGGCACCCTCCAAAAACTCAAAATACATAAGTACCGACCATACTATGCTGTACCATAACATAAAAAATAACAAACCATAGATTTGAAACCTTCAAAGTAATTAAAATTAACAATGAAACTGGAAAGAACTAGTATCATGATTTATGCCATGACACACAGGTAGATGGGATCAACGTTTTGTGGATAGATATGGCCGTGGGATGGACACACGTATAGAAACCCTCCCATTTCTCCCGCTTTTGCTTCCGTATAGCCCGCCACTTCTTGTTGTGCGAGAAGACCCAAAGACTCGAATTTTCAATTTTATATTATTACAAAATTAAAATTAAATATTCTAGAAAAATATAATTATATAATTAATCACATAAAATAAATTTGGATTTACTTTAATCCTCTCACATAGACTAGTTTGGTCCCTTCCTAAATGAAAATTTTAACAATTAATATCGGAAATATTCATAAATAAATATGTAACATTAGTAAAATAAATAAAAATATTATTAATTAAGATCTTTTATGACTTAATATAATTTGACAATTCTTAAATTCAAGACAGCATATACTCACACCACAAAATAAAAATAAAATAATGTGTAGCGCAATCTCCGTGAAAAATAAGTGAGAACATGCTTATACTTTTCATGTGGATAAATATATTTGTTGAAAAAAAATAATTTTAATCAAATTAATAAAAATAAGGTTATATTTTTTTTTCAATTTATAATATTTTTATAATATCTAAATTCTAGAAATCTTTTATTATAGTATAAAATGAAACTAATTTATTAGTTATAGGTTGCAAAATTCCTACACCCCAGATATATCATAACAATAATTCATTTTCAGATTAAAAAATATATTTATTAAAATATTCACTTTATAATAAAGTAACTAATCTAGAATAATAAACATAAATTATTTTCAATTTTAAAATAGGTAATTCTAATTTTTTTCAAATAATTAAATATATTTTATGGGAAAAGTAAATAAAGTATCATTAGTTAAATATTTATTAAGTTAGTACATGAGACAAATACTTAAATTCAGGGCATCATTATTCACATTACATAATAAAAATAAAACAAACTTGTAGTGGAATCTTCGTGAAAAATAAAAGGGCACATGCTTATACTTTTAGAATGAACAAATATATATATATATATATATATATTTGTTAATAATTATTTTTAATAAAATTAGTGGAAAAATATTATATTTTTTAAAATTTATAACAATTTTACAATACATCAAATATTGTAGACATCTTCTACTTAGCTTAAAGTGAAAATAATATAGTATCTATAGGTAGCGAAAAGTCATACGTGAGATATATCGAGAAAATAAATCATTTTAAATTAAAATATATTTTTTCAAAATATTCAATTTATGATAAAGTTAATCTGAAATAATAAACATAATTAAATATTAATTTAAAAATAGGTAACTCAAAAATCCATCAACCAACAATATCATATAAAAATATTTTTTTTATAATTTAAAGATTTTTATTAAGTTATAACTAATAAAAATATTCTATCATCGAAAGAAATAAAAAATTACATCCGCAACCACCTTTCGCGACTAATTTCCATAGTTAATTGATGACGTGGAGCTTTCTGCTACGGCATTTGGTCGCTAATAATTCTTGTTGCAGATGTGGTGTGACAAAAAAAAATTTGGGAAAAAAAATACAGCGACGCCTTTTAGCAACCACGTGCGGTCGCTGATATCATGATGATGTGGCATTTTTTGCGACTGATTTCGGTCGCAACTAAAGAGTGGTCGCTAATTGAGTTGGCGCCAATTTACCCTCCATTTTTTTTGGGGCAAAGAAATTTTGTTCGACAAATTAGCGACGGCTGTCGGTCGCTGATCGGGTATTAGCGACGAGAATTTTTGCGGTCGCGGAAGGCTGTCGCTATTGTTCAATATTAGCGACAGACTTTGCGGTCGCTGATACTTTTGGTCGCTGATAGACCAGTTTCTTGTAGTGTTAGCTGCTGATGTATGAACTACTAAATAGAGTGATTAAAGTGATTCTTATATAGTGAGTGTAGGATTATTTTATAGGCAGAGCATTGCATATAATAAATTACTAAAAGGTGTGGAAGATGGCTTCTAGGGGGGTTGATGGCTTCTATGGCTTCTAGGGGGGTGATGGCTTCTAACTGTTATGTTTTGTTTTCTCTAGATTCTTAATTATCATTTTTGGCATATTAGTTGTTTAATTAAAGAATACTATATATGTCCATTTATGCTATATAGTACGCTTATTGACATAAAGAATGGATAAATATAGTGATTAATGTACTTGATATGGTGGGAAACTTAGTGATTCAACTGATAAACTTAGTGATTAATGCACTAAATATGCTGAAAACTAAAAATATTTTAGTTGCTGATGTATGAACTACTAAATATAAACATTGAACTACTATATATAGTGATTAAAGTGACTATTTTATACTGACTGTAGGATTATTTTATAGCATAACATTACATATAAATTACTCAAGGGGTGGCTGATGGCTTCTATGGAGGGGGTGATGGCTTCGGGGGGGTGGGTGATGACTTCTAGGGGGTGATGGCTTCTAGGGGGCGTGACGGCTTCAGGGGGGGGGGGGGTGATGACTTTTGGGGGTGGGGGGTGATAACTTAGGCATGAATAATAGTGATTGCATGCTTATTTTATAGTGATTAATCCGCTAAATAAGCTGGAAAAACTACTAGAATACAGAGTGATTGTATGCCTATGGTGAATTGATTGTAGCCCCTAGGTGCATGGTGACATATAGGAATTTAGTTTTTATTTTGTGGTTTTTATTGGAGTTGTTTATAGTGGTTCATTATTATTTTTCTAGTGGCAAATCATGTAATCAATAGTTCTACATGTCCAAAATACAGAACATTATTGTCATATATATTACTAAAATACAGACTCGGTGGTTGATGACTTTTGGAGGGTGGGTGATGACTTCTAGGGGGCTTGCTTTTAGAGAGGGGGGGTGATGTAGTACTTGTTATTTTGTCATTTGTATTCAAATAGTTTTTATTGGAGTTGTTTATAGTTATTGTTTTATATTTTGTTAGTGTCAAATATTGTAATCACATATCTACATAGTTCTACATGTCAAAAAAGGGCATGTATGTTTAATCCCTTTCCGAGATTGATGTTTGCAAGACATAGACCACAGCTTAGAAGAAGCTCCAGAATAAGACAACAAAGTTTCCGCAAAATTATGAGACTCCGACTCAAATATAACAATATAATTTTATCTTCAACACTGAATGAGAGGAGATCATAAATCATAAAAGTGGGGAAGGAATTATATCTTGATATGGCATCAAAGAGACTGGTCAATTTTGCCATCCAATCTTCACAAACGTCTCGAGAAGAAGATATTGCAGTGACTACTCAACGAAAGGCTGATAACAATAAGGGGTTAATAATCAAGTGAGTCACCAGAGTGGGCTCGATATATTAAGTTGGTCACTGAACTAAAAACCGTCTCAAATTGGTCACTTAAGTCGGTTACACGTATCTTTAAATATGAGCTAAAGGATTAAAAATATTATTTACAGAGGTTTACGCATTATTCTTGAATGTTATCACAACTAAGTACAATGTTATGACTTCTAGTATTTATAATAATATATTTTGATTTTATCAAGTTTATTTATTATTTTTTTTTAATTAAAATAAAGGAATTAACTATATAATAAAAAATAAATAACAAATAAACTTGATAAAATTTAAATATATTATCATAAATACTAGAAGTCATAACCTTGTACTAAGTTGGGGTAACATTCAAGAATAATGTGTAAATTTATGTAAATAATACTTTTACTCCTTGAACTCATATTTAAAGATACATGTAACTGACTTAAGTGACCAATTTGAGACGGTTTTGAGTTCAGTGACCAACTTGATATATTAAGTCCACTTTGATGACTCACTTGATTATTAACCGGTTAGATATAATTGATGATTACTAATGTTCTTAAAGTTTGTTTTAGAACAGGAGTGATCAGAGTTTAAGCTGGAAGCTGATCAGAGTTTAATAAAGTCCGACCAGAGTTTGATAAAGTCTGATCAGAGTTTACATTGTCAAGACTCATCAGAGTTTACACGTGGAAAGAGCTCAGAAGCGGATATACTTCAAGGAAGGATAGAAGCGGAGGAGTGATTTGTAGACTATGGAAACTAAACAGAAAACAGTAGCAATCTTTGATTGATAAAATACATAGCTGATTTATAGGATATCAAATCAGAGATTGATTTTGTAACTGTGTCTATATAAACACAGATTAGGGTTACTCTATAAGAGTTAAGTTATCGAGTATATTCTTAGAAGAACCCTAGCAGCTCTTAGTGATAATATATAAATCACTGAGAGAGTTTTTGTAACAATTCAAGCTTTGTGAATAAGAGTTTACTGCTTTCAATCTCTTATATTGTCATACTGTGTTATTGATTGTGTTCACTATATCAACTTATATAGTGAGTTTATAGGACCTAACAAGTTGTATCAGAGCCAGCTCTGTTAAGATAACTACAGTGAGATCTTAATCACAATCATGTCTGAAAAATCACAAGCTTCGTCTTTTAGAGTTCCAGTCCTTAAGGCATCTGAATATCCAGTCTGGAAAGAGAGAATGACTATATTTCTAGACTCTGTCGATCCAGAATACCTTGACAGGATCTATGATGGACCACACATGCCCACCAAGCTCTCTATTGGGATTGCAGATGAGCCTCAGAAGATGGTTCCAAAAGACAAGAAAGATTATACCCCTGAGGATATTTTGTCAATTGGTAAAGACTCAAAGGTGAAACACCTTCTGCACAGTGCCCTTGATAATGCAATGTCTAATAGGGTGATTGGGTGCAAAACTGCTAAACAAATCTGGGATGCTCTGGAAACCAGATATCAGGGAACTCAAGCCATCAAGAAGAACAGAAAAACCATCCTTACACAGGAGTATGAGCACTTTGACTCAAAATCTGGTGAGTCCTTGACAGATCTGTATGACAGATTTGTCAAACTGTTGAATGACTTATCTCTGGTAAACAAGGAATATGATCTTGAAGACTCAAACCTCAAATTCCTTCTGGCTCTTCCTGAAAAATGGGATTTGAAAGTCACTACAATAAGAGACAATCTTGATCTTGGAGAAATGTCTCTTGATGATGTTTTTGGAAGACTGAAGACTCATGAACTTGAGATGGAGCAGAGGAGCAAACGTCATGGAGGCAAATCAAAGTCTGTTGCTCTAAAAGTTCAAGAGGAAGCTGCTAAGAGCAAAGGAAAAGCTCATGTCACAAAGTCTGACATTGAGTCATCAAACTCTGATGACTCAAACTCTGATGTTCCCTCAGACTCTGAAGACAGTGATGATGAGATGATGCAGCTAGCAGCACTGATGGTGAAAAGCTTCAAGAAGTTGGCTTACAAAAAGTTCAACAAAGGCAAAAGTTTCTCAAGAAAAGACAGAAACTCTGACAGAGTTTATGATAAGAAAAACTTCAGGAAGAATGAGGGCAAGGAAGGAAAAGCTGGAAAAACTGACAAGTATACCTGTTTCAACTGTGGTGAAAAGGGTCACTTTGCATCTGAATACAAGAAAGCCAAGAAAGAAAAGGAAAAAGCCTTTATCACCAAGAAAGGAAACTGGACAGATACATCTGATTCAGAGGAAGAAGTCAATTATGCTCTGATGGCAAACACTGACAACAACTCTGAATCTACTGCTAAGGTACCTCATTCTACTCTTGCCTTTGATACTGAAGATATAACTGAGTTAAGATTATTCCTTAAAACTTTGCATATCAGCTTTAGAGATCAGACTTTAGAAAATGAAAGATTAAAATCTGAAACTCTAAGTGTAAAGAAAAGGAATGATTATCTAGAAAAAGAATTAGTTCAGATGTTAGAAGTTCAGAAAGAGAGAGATGATGCTGTCATTGTCAAAGATGAACTATTAAAGAGGTATGCATCTCTTCAATCAGAACTTGCTAAGGAAAGGGATATTATTAAGACATGGACTAATTCAGGCAAAACTACTCAGGATATCTTAGGTAGTGGAAACTGGAAGAAGGGACTAGGTTACACTGATAACTCAGAAGTTGAGTCATCAAAAACAGAGTTTGTTAAAACTCAAAAACCTAAGGTTAAACCTGTTAAATTTGTTGCTGAATCCTCTAAGTCTAAACAGAGTAGACCAGAATCAGAGATTAACAACAATTTAAAATCTGATAAGCCCAAACAGGTTAACATAGGACTGATGACTCAGAAACAGCTTAAGCATAAGCTTAAAGAGGTAAAGTCTGATAACAAAGACAAGGAGCCTAGGAAAAATAGAAATGGCAAGGTTGGAATAGACAAGAGTAATAACTACATGCCTATTCCAAATGCACCTAGGAAGACATGCCATAACTGTGGAAATACTAATCATCTTGCTAATTTTTGCAGGAAGAACAAGGACATTAACTCCTTACCTACAAAGTCTGGAGTTAGAAAAAGTAGTATTAGATATAAACCACAAGATCCATGTTTTCATTGTGGTAGTTTATGGCATTCTATTTATACTTGCAAAGAATATCATAGCCTGTATTATGATTATTATCAATTGAAACCTTCTTTGAAAAAGGTTAATAAAAACTCTGCAAGTACAAAATCTGTTTCTAGTACAAACTCTGTTCCAAAGTCTGTTAGCTCAAACTCTGATAATGATAATTCCGCTGCAAAAGCTAACAAACTTAATAAGGCCAAAGGATCCAAGCAAGTCTGGGTCCTTAAAACTAACAATTAGTGGTCTTTGTGATTGCAGGGCAACAGGAAGAATATCCTAGTCTTGGACAGTGGATGTTCAGGACACATGACTGGAAATAAGGCCCTGCTGTCAGAGTTTGTGGAGAAAGCTGGCCCAAGTGTTTCTTATGGAGATGGCAACATAGGAAGGACTCTGGGATATGGCAACATCAATCTTGGAAATGTCATCATATCAAATGTAGCTCTTGTTCAAGGGCTAAAACACAATTTACTCTCTGTCAGTCAGATGTGTGACAGAGGATATCATGTTGATTTCTATGAAGAACACAGTGAGATAGTAAGCAAGTCAACAGGCAAGGTGGCAGTGATTGCTCACAGACATGGAAACATTTATGAAATCAACTTGCCTACAAACTCTGAAGGAAAAGCAATTTGCTTATCAACAAGAATTAGGGGTGTGCACGGGTCGGTTCGGTTCGGTTTTTACCAAAAACCGTTACCAAACCGTGTATGTCGGTTCGGTTCGGTTTCTAGGTATTAACCGTAACCGAACCGTTCGGAACGGTTTTTTTCGGTTCGGTTAACCGTTTGTCGGTTTCGGTTTTTTTCGGTTTTCAAATTTAATAGTTTATTCTCTTGAATATCATGCTAATAAAAAATTATAAATATCATATTAACATCGATAAAAATTATAAAAGTCATATTAACAGTGCAAAAATTAATTAAAGGCAGTGAACATATTGATATTAAATCGTTAAAAGGATGGCAAGATTTTTTTTTTTTTTTTTTTTTTGTCACATAAAAGGATGGCAAGATTGAACAAACTTTTTCTTGTAAAACTTGAAAACTCAAGACACAGGGACTAGACTACATTTTTTGTTACCACACATTAGCTTTGTTACCACACATTGGCAAATGGTGACAATAATCGGATGAAACCTGACCTGCAGACCCCATCTTGATACAAGGGAATCGATAACTAGTAATCATTAATGCACTGATCATCTATTAAAAAAAATATAAATGTATATAGTTAGTAGCACATAAATCTATATAGAATAAATAAATATATATATTAAATATTTTAAAATAATATGATTTCAAAATATATATATATATATATATATATATATATATATATATATTAAATATTTTAAAATAATATTAGCGGTTCGGTTTCTCGGTTCGGTTATTGGGGTAAAACCGTAACCGTCGGTTCGGTTAACCGTCGGTTCGGTTAGGCTACGGTTTTTTTCGGTTTTTCTCGGTTTCGGTTTTTTTCGGTGTGGTTTTTCGGTTTTTCGGCTCGGTTTCGGTTTTTCGGTTTTTTTTGCTCACCCCTAACAAGAATCTCTGCAGAAGAAAGTTGGAAGTGGCATAAGAAGCTCTCACATCTCAATTTCAACTCCATAAATGAGCTTATAAAGAAAAAGCTTGTGAGAGGACTCCCTGAATCACTACTCACTTCAGATGGTCTATGTGATTCATGTCAAAAGGCCAAGCAGAGAAAGACATCCTTCAAGAGTAAGACTGAATTCTCAATAAAGAAGCCATATCATCTTCTACATGTTGATCTATTTGGACCAGTTAATGTACCATCCATTGCAAGGAAGAAATATGCTCTTGTCATTGTTGATGAGTATACCGGATACACTTGGGTATATTTTCTTCACTCTAAAGATGAAACAGCTTTGCATCTGATGGATCATGTGAAGCAACTGGACCATGGATCTTAAGACAAAGTAAAGATCATTAGAAGTGATAATGGAACTGAGTTCAGAAATTCAACAATGGAAGAGTTCTGCAAAGAAAGAGGTGTAGTGCAACAATATTCTGCACCTGGAACACCACAGCAAAATGGTGTAGTTGAAAGGAAAAACAGGACTCTAATAGAAGCTGCCAGAACTATGCTTGTTGAGGCTAAATTACCTACTTATTTCTGGGCAGAAGCTGTTCACACAGCTTGTTTCACTCAAAATGCAACACTGATTAATAAGCATGGCAAGACCCCATATGAGATGGTGAAGAAAAAGAAGCCAAATCTGAAGTACTTTCATATATTTGGGTGCAAATGCTTTGTATTGAAGACTCATCCAGAACAGCTTACCAAGTTTGATTTAAAAGCTGATGAAGGCATTTTTGTAGGTTATCCTCTGACAACAAAAGCCTTCAGAGTCTATAATCTAAGAACCAAGGTGATCATGGAATCTATACATGTGTCATTTGATGACAAGAGAATTATGGGTTTAGCAGACATGGATGATCATGAAGAACTGCATTTTGAAAATGAAGGAATATTCTCTGATTCGACAAACTCTGATGAACAGTCAAACTCTGACTGTGAGCAAAATACAGCAAACTCTGGTGAAAATTTACAAGTTCATGATGTTGAAGCATATGTTGAGGGGGAGCATCAGAATGTTTCAGACTCTACCCAAGACTCAAACTCATCAGATAATGCTGACTCAAACTCATCAGAGAATACTGATTCAAACTCTGATAGCACAAATTCAGGGGGAGCTACAGAGAATGATCAACAGAATCAAGAGAGCATGGATCAAGGGGGAGGATCCAATGATGAAAATAGCCAACTTCCACATGCTAGGAAGTGGACAAAATCTCATACACCTGATTTAATAATTGGAAATCCAGAAGCAGGTGTGCAAACAAGGACAGCTACAGCAAATGAGTGTTTACATCATTGCTTTCTGTCACAAACAGAACCTAAAAAGGTGGAGGAAGCTCTTCAAGATGCTGACTGGATTCAAGCAATGCAAGAAGAGCTAAATGAGTTTGAGAGAAATAAAGTCTGGACCCTAGTACCAAGACCTAAAGATAGATCCATAGTTGGTACAAAATGGGTTTTCAGAAACAAAACAGATAGTGAAGGTGTCATTACAAGGAATAAAGCAAGACTTGTGGCAAAAGGGTATTCACAACAGGAAGGTATTGATTATGATGAGACATTTGCTCCAGTTGCAAGATTGGAGGCAATTAGAATCTTTCTGGCCTATGCTGCACACAAGAAATTCAAGGTATTTCAGATGGATGTCAAAAGTGCTTTTCTTAATGGGAAACTGGATGAAGAGGTATATGTTGAACAACCTCCAGGCTTTGTGGATCCAAAGCACCCAGACTATGTTTATAGATTGGACAAAGCACTTTATGGACTAAAGCAGGCTCCAAGGGCATGGTATGAAACTCTGGCTCAATTTCTTCTTGAAAGTGGATTTACTAGAGGTACCAGAGATTAAACCCTGTTTTATTTGAATCATGGTGATGATCTGCTTCTAGTTCAAATCTATGTTGATGATATCATTTTTGGTTCCACTAATGCTAAACTCTGTCAAAGATTTGCCAAGCTCATGCAGTCTAGGTACCAAATGAGCATGATGGGGGAAATTTTCTGGGTTTACAAGTAAAACAGACTGAAGATGGAATTTTTATCAATCAAGCCAAGTATACCAGAAATCTCTTGAAGAAATTTGGTATGCAAGACAGTTCAGCTGCAACTACTCCTATGGCAACAGCAACCAAGCTAGACAAAGATACTGGTGCATCAGTGGATATCACAAACTATAGAGGGATGATTGGATCTTTGCTTTATCTGACTGCAAGTAGACCAGACATAATGTATGCCACATGTCTATGTGCAAGATTTCAGGCAGATCCAAGAGAGCCTCATCTGATTGCAGTAAAGAGGATATTCAGATATCTCAAGGGAACCACATCATTGGGATTATGGTATCCTAGAGAATCAGATTTTAGTCTAATTGGATACTCTGATGCAGATTTTGCAGGTTGCAAAATTGACAGGAAAAGCACAAGTGGGAGTTGTCAATTTCTGGGTGGAAGACTTGTTTCTTGGTACAACAAGAAGCAAAAGTCAATATCAACATCAACAGCAGAGTCAGAGTATATAGCTGCAGGCAGCTGCTGTGCTCAAATTCTTTGGATGAAGAATCAATTGTTGGACTATGGGTTATCCTTTTCTAAAATTCCTATTTATTGTGATAACCAAAGTGCTATTGCTATGACAGGAAATCCAGTTCAACATTCTCTGACAAAGCACATCAGTATCAGATATCATTTTATAAGGGAGCATGTGCTGGAAGGAACCATTGAACTTCACTTTGTTCCCACTGAACAGCAGCTAGCAGACATATTCACCAAACCACTAAGTGAAGCAACCTTTACTAGGCTGGTGAATGAGCTAGGAATGATATCAGGAACTGAGTAAACATAATGGTCAGATCTTTCAAGTTTAAAATGTCAAATTACCATATGTATTGCTCACAACTTTGCCATGATATACTCTGATTGTTAAACTCTGATGACATTCTCTGATGATATACTCTGTCTGTTATACTCTGATTGTCATTCTCTGACAATATTCTCTGATGTCTGTAAACTCTGAATCTTGCTAAATGATCTCATTTTATTTCTTTGAGACAAATAACATGTGAAGATATTATGAAGCATGATCTGAATTAGTAATCATTAATCTCAGTTAAGTTCTTTTAATCCTGATCTCAATTCTGTGCTACTATTTTACACTATATCCATGTTGATATCATTGAGACTCTATTACTTCACATATCTTAATTATAAGTGAGACTGATTAATTTGCATTTTAATTACAAACTCTGATGTCATGTCAAGCCTCAAAGCCACAGTTCTATATCTGAAGACATTTCATACTGCTCATGCTCAGACATCTAAGTCAGTAGATGGTCTAAGAACAGAGGTAGCCAACTTTAAGGAAACTCAGAATATGGACAAGAAAAGGCATTTACTACCTCTGAAGGAAGACATGAAGAAGCTGGTGTCTGCAAATCAATCTCTGGAACAGAGGATGTCAAACATTGAGTCCACTCAAGAGACAATGTCTAAACAGCTTGAAGCCATCCAATCTTCACTTTCTCTGATAACCTCAGTGCTGATTCCTGATGAGGATGATGTCAAAAAGGGGGAGAGAGTAGCACAAGTCAAATGCAAGTCTACTTCTCAAACTCTGAAAAGAAAGAAAAATGATGATGATGATGATGTGGATGACTTTACAAAGAACAAGAGATTTCAAGCTGCAACTGGTGGAAGAGTTTCAAACTCTGACAGTGCAAAACAGTCTAAGCAAAGTTCTAAATCTGCTCCAACACACAATGTCACATCTGGATCAAAGCAAAGATCAGTGGCTGGATCAGATAAACCAATGACTGATGAAGAATATGCTAAACTGCTATTTCAACAAGAAAATCCAGAAGCTAAATTGGATTTGGAGTTGATTGCTGCAGAGGAAGCTGAACTGAAGAAAGAATATGTTGATGCTATAAATTCAGGCAAAATCCAGAAACCTGCAAAATCAACTGCCAGACCAAAAGAAAAGGGGATACTGATCAAGGAAACTACTATTGCTGAACAGAGTTTACCAATCAAAAAGGTATACTCTGAAGATGAGTATACATCCAAGGGAAAAAGCAAAGTAGATGAACACCTAGAGAAAGGTTTGATTCAGAAGAAGCCTACAACCTCTGACAAAGATCAAGTTGTAAATGGAAAGAAATCAGAAGCTGCAATCTCTGACAAAGCTCATATTGCAGAATCACAAGAAGAAAAATTAACCTCTGACACAGCTCAAGTTAATAAGGAAGCAAAGAAAGACACAACCTCTGACAAGGCTCAAGCTGTGTTTAAACCAACAACAACTCCATTGCCAGGATTTGCAAAGCCAAGTCTGATGACTGAGATAAATTTCTACAAAGGCTCAATTCAACCAATATCTCATCGAAAGGCAGGAAGAGATAAAGGAGGATTAGGATCTAAATATGAAAAATTTGATCAGAGTATAGGATCAATGTCAACAGACCCCTCATCTCTTTGTGCACCCAAGACTGGAGCATTGCAAGAAAGAATGGACAAACTTGATTCAGTCCAACTGGTGAAGAATGACAGAGGAGATAACATTCTTATCTACTTCATGTCTGATGGAATAGTGTTTAGAGTTATTGAAGCTGATCTCTATGCTAAACACTGGGAGGAATTGAGATATGTCTTACACATATTTCAAGTGAAGAACAAGTCATGTCAACACATCTCAAATCTGCTCAAAGATCAAATCAGGAGAAAGATGGGTATAACAGGAAACAAGAATGCTGGACCTTTTATTCCTAAGTACTTCAATCATCAAGGACAGCTAGTTGAGATGAAGAAGAATTCAGCAAAAATAGAAACAATAGCTGGAATCAGTACTCTTAGTTTCAATGAAGAGTCTGACAAAGGTTATTACATCAGGCTGGATAAAGACATGAGAAGAAACAAGATCTATGATCTCAGAGCTGCAATTTATCAAACTGGTGTTTCAGATCCAGAACTAAGGGAGATCAAGAGACAGATGATCACAGCACTTGCAGAAGCTGAAAGAGAACTCCTCAGAGAATATTTAAAGACAGCCAATGGTGTCTATGAAGCTAAGGAGTAAAAGTATCTGTAAGTTTTAAAAGTTTTCTGTTATATAGCTAAACTCTGTTGCATTTGACTTATTTGTTTTGACATCATCAATTATCTGTTAACTTGCACATAACATATTTATGCACAAGTTGGGGGAGATTGTTAGATATAATTGATGATTACTAATGTTCTTAAAGTTTGTTTTAGAACAGCAGTGATCAGAGTTTAAGCTGGAAGCTGATCAGAGTTTAATAAAGTCCGACCAGAGTTTGATAAAGTCTGATCAGAGTTTACATAGTCAAGACTCATCAGAGTTTACACGTGAAAAGAGCTCAGAAGCGGATATACTTCAAGGAAGGATAGAAGCGGAGGAGTGATTTGTAGACTATGGAAACTAAACAGAAAACAGTAGCAATCTTTGATTGATAAAATACATAGCTGATTTATAGGATATCAAATCAGAGATTGATTTTGTAACTGTGTCTATATAAACACAGATTAGGGTTACTCTATAAGAGTTAAGTTATCGAGTATATTCTTAGAAGAACCCTAGCAGCTCTTAGTGATAATATATAAATCACTGAGAGAGTTTTTGTAACAATCCAAGCTTTGTGAATAAGAGTTTACTGCTTTCAATCTCTTATATTGTCATACTGTGTTATTGATTGTGTTCACTATATCAACTTATATAGTGAGTTTATAGGACCTAACATAACCCTAACAATGAGACAGACACATTTGCAAAAAACCTCACCACCACTCTCAATGAAGCCGCCGACAACAGCCAATGATTGTTTCAGCAATTAATTTTGATGAAATCCACGACAACTTGACAAACAATGATTGTTTAAGAACTAGTTAGCTTATTTTTGTGAATACTTTACAAGCAATGATTGTATGGCAAATTATCTTTGGTATTCTATCTTGCTTATTCACTTTTTGAGGATGCTATTGTACAAAAGATTTTAAACTGTTCAATTTTACTTTTAACTTCTTCAGAGGTAGAAAATTTAGATCACTAATATGAGTAATTTAATTTATGCTACTAACATGTTCCAAAATTGTAATATATGCTTCAAATTTTACTATAATATGTACAAATCTCAATCCATTGAACTGCAAATACAAAACTAACTACTAAAAAACATAACTACTATTTTTAAAATACAGCTAAACTTCAGTGATTGGAACTCACATTCTAGCGATTACAACATCACATTTTTGTAGTTGGACCATACAAATTAATGATTGCAAAATATATTTATTATATAATCCACAATATTTTCATTCAAATGAACATAAATTGTCAAAACCTAAGTAATATCAAATCATACTAACTACTCTACATTTTAAACAAAATCTGACCACTTTTACAACAACTTTTCTTCAATCCGTGCTTTCTTCTTCTTCTTATCACATGTCCTGGAGTCATCATCTCTTTATTTTGTTCCCTTACGAACAAAATGCTTAAGAATAATAGTTCCATCATCAGCTCTCTTTTCTGTTCCCTTACGAACATCAAAACCTCCTAAACGACCATAATTCTTGTAAAATACAAACGCTTTTTCCAAGTTGTCATGAACTTGATTAATAGCTGGCACACAACTAAGATCAACAACAGATGGTGAATAATATTTCCGTCCACCAGGAGACAAAACATAGCTTGATAATGAACTATCATTTTTACTAGAAGAAGGATCACAACTCGCATTTGAACTACTAATACAAGACAAGTCACCACAACTAGAACCTGCATCCGCATATGAATAACAATTAAAAGCAAAAACTACACACACTACTAATCAACAACATAACAATTATAAACCTATATTATACTGTAGTGATTTACATCATCAAATTATAGTGATTGTAGATTTATATTATAGTGAATATGGACTTACATTGAACAGATAACTTTGATACACTACAATAAACCACAAAATTAGATTAAGTTCAGCCATAACAAAACAAAAACGTCTCACTAAACAAAACAATTCATATGTGACCAAAACACAGAACAAGTTGAATAATAAACCAAAACATAAACATGAAATTATCAATGAATACCTAATTTACTAATTAAACTCATGTGAGTTACTAGTTTACATCATATATCATTAAAAAACTACAAGACGAGTATGCTAATTGAATCAACAAGAAACTACAACTTTCAAACAAAACACCTAGTACATCATCATCTCTAAATCTACATAGTTAATCGAACAATAAAAGTAAAGTAATCACCTTGATTATCACTGATTTCGATGAGATCTGTTATAATCATCGTACACCAATTATAAAATCAGCAGCTCCAAAAATTGAGTTTGATTTTGATTGCGACAGATGATGAAGATGCGAAGACTAAACAGAGCACGGAGAGAGATGAGAGAGAGCACCGAGCTAGAGAGACTATGGATAGGACTGAAGAGTGGAGAGATTTCAGAAAAACGGCTACTAGAGAGAGAAACAGTTCTTAGAGAGAGAAAGCATATGAATTAATGACAAGCGATTAACAAAATATCTGTCTTTTTCTTTTTTTTATATCAAGTAATGAGTGGCCTAGATTAAAAGATGGTAAATAATAATCAAAGGTACAGATTAGTTTTTACAAAAAAAAAAGGTTTGTATTTTGTATTTGATCATCCCCCTATATATATATATATATATATATATATATATATATATATATATATATATATATATATATATATATATATATATATATATATATATATATATAGAGAGAGAGAGAGAGAGAGAGAGAGAGAGAGAGAGAGGAAAGTTCTATGGAGACCGCATTTTTATCGGAGACCTCGGAGACCACGTATATTCTGCAATCAAAACACTGTAAAATACATTATTTTGTAAAATATGTTCTACAAATATCATGTATTCATTAAAATTGTTGAAGATCATCAATGTTTAATAAGTAGATAATGCATGTTTTGCAAGTTGAACAAATGTTCTGCAAATTAAACATATTTCATAGAACAAAACATTTTGTAATGTTCTACATGTAAAACTTATATGATATTCAAGATTTTAAATGTAATAATGATTTCGGAGAACATGATTTGTAAAATTATACGTTTTGCAATGTTTTTATGAAATATTTAACTTGCAGAACATATGTGGTCTCCAAGTCTCCAGAAAAAATGTGGTCTCCATTGAACTTAACTCTCTCTCTCTCTCTCTCTCTATATATATATATATATATATATATATATATAACATTCTTTCTATTCTTTGCTTCGATTTTAACCGAGAGGGGCATTCATGAGGCAAAATATAGTCTTTGGGTCGATATATAATTAAACTAAAAATATTTTTTTGCTTAATTGCTCGATATTCATGAAAAAGATGAATGGGAATGAACCTGTGTTTTCTTCATTTATAATGCTGAGAAAGGCATGCAATGACAACGAATTAGTTGGGCAGGTTAACATATTTTATTCATCATATAACCACGTTTGTTGATTATATGTAAATATTTTGTAAATATTTTTTCTGTTTCTTTAAAACTTCACAAGAGGTGTGCTATTCGCTAAAAATTAGAGTTTCATTACATGTTTTCATTACCGTATAGAATATTTGTGCTTTTATCACGTAACTTTTGCTTAAAATAAATTTTATTGATTAACTGGTGTGTAGGTAGGATAGCCAAGTGCGGAACCAGAAAGCAAAATAATGATATAAGATAATATTTTTCACGGAGCCACGGATCTCACCATTACAAAATTAATTCACGTCGTCATGACATTATTATCAACTAATTTATAGATCCCTGACACGCATTCTCATGTACATATATAAAAATACAAAAATATGTATATATATTTAATGAAATATGTCAAAAACCTTATATTTCTTTAATCTTTCATAATTTTATTGTCTTAAAAATATTTTTAAAAATATTATATAAACAACTACATGTAACTTTCTTATACAATTTGAAACTAAATAAAATCTGCATCATGAGATTTCAAATTCTGTCATATAATCTTCCACAGACATATTTCATTGTTTGAAATTTGAGAAAAGCACCTTACTTATAATTACCAGGTAAAAAAAATTTTTGGAACTTTTTCTTCATCATTTCCCAAGTGCGAATTTTAGCCTTTAATTTCATCACCAACTCGTTGCTTCTTCTTGTGTTCCCACCATAAGGATACGTGTTTTTCAACTTTATTATCACAAATTTAACCTTTTATTGATCATGCACATCATTGTATTCAAAAATTGTGTCCACCGTATTAAGCCAATCAATAAATTCATCTGGATGGCTTCTTCCTTCAACATCTGGAATTGTGATTGAACATTTTAAGCACCTTGAAAATTGTTGTTTCTCAGGCCAGATCATCTAGGAGCAGATGCACGACTTGAGAGTGATCATCTGATTCTTCATGGAATAGATTGTAGTCCTCATCACCTTGCGTTGATGAGTTACTTTTTAAGTTATGTGTGCCGACATTATGCCTTCTCTGTCTTCTCCGTGAGCAAGTTGATCCTGCAGTTTCTCCACTTGTCTTCTCAACTCCACTAACTCGATATCACAAGCATTCCCTCGACGTGGAGGCATGGCTCTGATTCCAAACTGACACGTAACAATAGTTAAATGTAGATGTGGGCTAAGCACTCGCCATTCTAAGGAATCCATCCTAGACATAAGAGCAAACTCGCACGCTTAAAGGAATCTAGTCTAAGGGATAAGAGTATATTAATGATCAATATTCTTTTAACACAAAGAAATATATGATTTCATATTTCAACTTCAGATGGTAATTAACATAGTTGCATAGCTTTTATATCGACTTGGCCAGATATACTCCTTCTGCCATAACTAGATGCGTGTATTAGATATAAATTCTAATACTTGACATTCTAGACTTAAAAAATTACTAGAATATATAATTAATATTAATCTTGGGGACTTACTAATATATAAACTAGTCCAGAAAATAATAAGAGGACAAGAAAACAATCTTAAATAAAGACTTCAACTCATACCATTCTGGACAACTTGACCACCTCTGACTAAAAATGGGATAACTTTATGTAGAAAATGTATTTTTTTGATTTGTAAAATTTGCTGAAAACTAGACTCTTATACCTTTCCAATGGTATATCACACTGAACCTAGAACTTTCTATATTAGAATAGTTCTTTGAGCAAAGTGGACTGAAAAATATTCTCAAAATTCTAATTTTTCTGCATCACCTTTACTTCAACCTCGACCTCTTGGCTTTTTCTTTGCTCAAAAACTTGCAACAAATCATCCAGGTCCCATAACTCTCAAATTTAAATGCTTCGACAACATTCAGTTTTTCATTCTTTCAATCTTTTCCACATGTTATTGCAGTATTCTTGTCCTAGCTAGCATGATCAGGAGTTCAGATCAGGTCTCGATTCACTCGGGTGAGCTGAATCTCTAAAAAGCAATTTACATAATTATTTACATCAATGGAGTGAATCAACTGGAACAAACACATTTCACAATTACTGCATATAATAAATTTTAGTCTCCATTTGGAGTAGAAAAAAAAAACCATTTGAAAACACACTAATCTCACTGTTGAGTAGACGGAAAATTTAATATGGATTGAAGTACATTGACATCAGTGAATAAAAATATGTTCAAGAATTCAATTTCGTTCATCTGTACGTAGATGCACTACTATAAAAAAGGCTAAATTTCGGTCATAGTTAAACGCAATCAAAATTAGCCGGTCATATTAAGCTTTGACTTGTCCATTTCATTTGACTTTAAATATATATGACCGGAGACAGTCATATCTAAGGTCAATTATATTTAGCCAGTCATTTTTACCCATTTTTCTTGTAGCGATGATAATCTCACTAATGGTAATAGCACTGTCAAGGATCAGCGAGTAAACAATACTTGACAAGTAAAGTCAACTTGATGCTACTAGATTCAAAATGTAAATGATCCTAGCTAAATTTTAAGCTACCAATTTAGAATAGATTCAACACTTTTCTCCTCTTCGATGACTCAGAATTGTCTGATATAGCTGAAGATGAAGAGGATGCTGAGGACGTCGGTTGGCCCTTAATTGTATCACGAATAGGCTCTGAGATGTAAGACCCAATCATTCCTGGAAAATTAACCTTAGCACGAGAGCCACGTAACTTAAAAGCCGCTTTATCATAAGCCAATGCAGCATCCTCAGGGGTGTTATAAGTTCCCAGCCATATTCGTGTCCCTTTCTTAGCCGGATTCCTGATCTCTGCCGCGAACTTTCCCCAAGGCCTCCGCCTCACACCTCTATACCTCTTCCAGTCTTGAGAATAACTGCCATGCGGCCTCTCCACTTCCTGCATTTTAACCCTCTCTTGCTTAGGAAATTTCACCGTATCGGTGATTTTATCGACATTGCAGCAAGGCATTTCATTAATAAAAAAATTGCATGAACTTGATTCGGTAAAAGAATTAAAATCGTATACATCTTCTAGAAGATGCTGTCGAATTGAATCAAGCACCGCAAGGTCTGAATCTGGGATCGAAATGAAGTTCATATCACGTATTCGTCAACAAGATGAATCGAGGGGTTCTAATAATCTGGTTTACTTATAGTGCTGACAACAACAGCTAGCATAGACTATTTAAATGATTCTCGAAGCGCGTTTGAAATACTTAAATCATATTTACCTTGATCTTCGTTGAAGCTTCTTATTTAATCCCACGTTCTATAAAATTTGAAGTTATAGATATTTGTGCTCCCGTTTCATAATCAATTCGAAATATGCCACGCTATATACCCCAGATGTTGAAGTAATATTTTAATTGTTACTCCCTCTGTTTTATGTGACCTCATTTCCTTTTTGGGACATACCAAAAAGAATGAAACTACAATACTTACTATTTTTGAACATTATTTTTCACTATTACACCCACTACCTCTATATTTTATACTCTCTTCTTATTAAATAAACACTATTACACCCACTACTTTCCTCCACTATCTCAAATCTATTATTAAATATTGTTGGGTCCCACCACTTTACCCATTTTTCAACTGCATTTACTATATTTTTCTTAATCTCCGTGAAAGTCAAACAAATTCACATAAATTGGGACGGAGGGAGTATATTACATACTCCCTCCGTCCCGGTCAATTCTATACAGTTTCCTTTTTGGGCCGTCCCATCATTTCTATACATTCCAAAAATAGTAACTTTTAATAATATAAAACACTATTACACCTACTACTTTCTTCCACTATCTTCATTCTATAATAATATAAACACTATTACACCCACTACTTTCCTCCACTATCTCAAATCTATCATTAAATATAAATGGGTCCCACCACTTCACCCATTTTTCCTCTAACTTTACTCACTTTTTACACTTTTTCTTGGTCTCCGTGTCCAAACCATTTGTATATAAATCACCGGGACGGAGGGAGTATTTGTTTCTGAGGATTGAGCTGGGACTTAACTTGTTAACTCCAGCAGATTTTGTTCAAATCAAGAGATTCTGCAAGATGCTCTTTAGATTTTAGACTTCGTTCTTGTGTGGTGGTATAAAATAAAACAGTCATGTGTGTAAGGTTTTATATATTCGATTAATTTATACATTGAGAGATCTGACTTAAAGTATAAGATAATTCACAAGATCAAAGCTGCATACAACTATATGAGGCGACTAAGGATCGATTTTAAAGAGAAGATAATATATATGAAGCTTGCGTATGATTGACAGGTAATAAAATTAAGAGTAAACTTCATAATTGTGGCCAAAATTTACATCGATTTTCAAAACGTTGGCTAGAGTTCCAAATTCTCAAAAAGATGGTCAAACTTTGATTGCGCTTTTTAAAAGTGTGGCTTCCGTTAAATGTCACTAACGGGAGCCACATTTTTTAAAAGCAGACCAAAGTTTGGCCACTTTTCTGAGAATTTGGAACTCATTTTTACCCTTTTGTTCATTCCAAATTCTCAAAAAAGTGGCCAAATTTTGGTCCGATTTTCAAAAATGTGGCTTCCGTTAGGCTCCCGTTAATACATTTAACGGAAGCCACACTTTTAAAAATCGGAATCAAAGTTTGGCCATCTTTTTGAGAATTTGAAACTCCGACCAACTTTTTAAAAATCGGTGTAAACTTTGGCCACAATTTTGAACTTTACTCTAAAATTAATTAGAAATAAGGGAAACATAACATAATTAACCAAATAAAGCTGAAACCAAAGATTCCATCCTTCCGCCTTTTCTTTTATTCAAAATCCACATTTTATTCAATCATACTACATGTGTTATATAATACATTAAAGATTTGTATTATTTTTCAGAAATATTAATAAATATAATATTTGTTTACCATATTAATTTAGTAAAGAATATGGTCACATGTTCATGTTCGGGGAAAAAACAACAAATGAGGACTAAATAATTGAGACGAAAGGAACATTACACATGATGACTAACCCAAAAAACTACTCCCTCCGTCTCAGCTATTTGTGACACGGAGATAGGGATGGGCATTTACCCCGCCCCGCTCGACCCCGATCCGATCCCCGCCCCGTTCGGGTCGGGGATTCGGGGAATTTTTCGGGGTCGGGGCGGGGAGCGGGGAAAATTTTATAAAAAATTCGGGGATCGGGGCGGGGGCGGGGTTTCGTGTCTCCCCGCCCCGATCCCCGACCCCGATTGTATATATATGTAAAAAAATAATTTTTTATATGTAAATAATAATATATTTATAAATACTATATTAAATATATTATTAAAAATAGATATCTTTTATAATATTATTAAAATTTTAAAAAATAATCTTAATTTTTATTGATTGATTATTATTATATTGTAATATAATATATTTAATACTTTTAAAATTGTCGTTTATTTATATTATAAATCAATTTTAATATGATTTGATGTTAAAAATATGAGATAATAGTATTTTATCAATATATTATGAGTTAATAGTTTGTTTTTTATTGAAAAAGTATATTATATATTATAAAATTATTATTTTTTATTAAAAACTAAAATTCCCCGAATCCCCGCGGGATCCCCGTTCCCCGTTCGGGACGGGGATCGGGGAGGAAAAGAATCCCCGTTCGGGGTTCGGGGCGGGGTCGGGGATGGGCATTGAATTCGGGGATCGGGGGCGGGGATAGCACTCCCCGACCCCGAAGTGCCCCCGTGCCCATCCCTACACGGAGATCAAGAAATTGGGTAGGAAATTAGTAAAGTTAGATGAAAAGTGGGTATAGTGGTGGGACCCATGTATATTTAATAATAGATTTGAGATAGTGGAGGAAAATAGTGGGTGTAATAGTGTTTATATTATTGGTTTTTCTATGGTGTGCCCATGGGCACATGCTAAGTGCGGAAAATTTTGTACTTGGATCATTTTGATTGGTTCCTATCTCATGATAATGGTGGACCCCCCTGCAAATACACCAACCACACCAATCAAAATCTCCCAAATACAAAAATTTCCGCGCTTAGCATGTGCCCATGGGCACACACTAGCCAAACCGTTATATTATTATAGAATGAAGATAGTGGAGGAAAGTAGTTGGTGTAACGATATTTTATATTATAAAATTTTACTCCCTCCGTCCCTTTTTATCTGTCCATTTTAGGAAAAAAAACACATACCAAGGAATATTTGATTGTATAAATTTTTCATTAAATACCTCTAATTAATATCTTGAAAATGGTGGAATACCCCTACTTTATGTCTTGAAAAAATGAATTCTACCAAGTTTTAAATAAGTCAAGCCTTGAAAATTGAAATTATGGAGATATATTTGAAAAACTATCATTAAATTAGTTTTGAAAGTATAAATGGACAGATAAATAGGGACAAATTCTTACTTCCAAAGTGGACAGATAAATAGGGATGGAGGGAGTACTATTTTTGGAATGTATACAATTGATGGGACGTCCCAAAAAAGAAACTGTATACAATTCACTTGGGACGGAGGGAGTATATATAAAAAGCATGCGTCACCAGGATACACTTGTCCTAGGCCCTATGTTGCATGGACAAATTAATATTCACTGATGCACATTGATAGTGACATCTGTGAATAAACTTTTGTACATAGAGAGGATTTATTAGCTAATACTCCCTCCTCCGTCCCACCCATTTTTTTACACTTTCTTTTTTGGAGTGTCTCATCCAATTCTTTACATTTCAAAACTTATCAAAAATAGTCAATAGGTCCTACTACTTCTCCACTTTTCTTTCCTTTTCACACTACTTTTACTTCACTATTTTTTTTTATACATTAAAAATCAATGGGTCCCACCACTTTACCCACTTTTCTTCCTCTTTTCCACTACTTTATACATATTTGTTAACCTCCGTGACCAACCCATTTGATAAAAAATAGGTGGGACGGAGGGAGTACATTTGAGACACTTTATTAGCTATTTTTGTATTTGATCAAAACTATTTATCTTAGGTACGTCTTTGTGGTTTCCGTCAAAAAAAAAAAAAAAAAAAAAGAGGTACGTCTTTGTGGTGCATGTGTCTGTAGCACACATCTGACAACTGTTTTTTTTATTTAGGTGGAGAAATTGTATTGGTGTAGATTTTTGTGCAGGTAGAGTCATCATTATTAATTAGTTTGTTGTCAAAAGAAATCAACCACCTATAATAAAAAGTGATTGTTAGTTCGATATTTATCTTTGCCCTAATCTTATTCGAAACAAAAATGCAAAATCAGAGTTTCTGTATACTTATATATATGTTTAAACTGTACAATACATTCAGCCGATCGATCGAAGTTAAACATTAAATGAAGTTTATTTATAGTACAGTCAAGAATCCTCAATGAGTGGATAAATCCTGAATCCGCAAGTACACATGATACTGTAATTGAACTTCATTCTAAAACAGTCCGAAATATAGATTTTTACTCTATAACTAATTCTTAAGCTAATAATTCAGAGAAGATGCTACACCATTCGCCTTCTCTTAGATGACTCCGAATCTTCTGATATGGCCGAAGATGAAGACGACGACGAGGACGTAGTCTCCACATGAGATGCGCGCTTAGGAGCATCACCATGAATCGGCTCTGTGATATAAGACCCGATCATTCCCGGAAAATTAACCTTAGCACGAGAGCCACGTAACCTAAAAGCCGCTTTATCATAAGCCAATGCAGCATCCTCAGGGGTGTTATAAGTTCCCAGCCATATCCGTGTCCCTTTCTTAGCTGGATTCCTGATCTCCGCCGCAAACTTTCCCCAAGGCCTCCGCCTCACACCTGTATACCTCTTCCAGTCTCGCGAATCGTTGCTTCGAGGCATCTCTACCTCCTTCTCAGACCATTTCACGTCGACAATTTTGTCGACGCTGCAAGAAGGCTGTTCATGAATGAAATAATTGCTTTTATTTGTTTCGGTTAAAGGACTAAAATCATAGGTATCTTCAAGAAGATGGTTTCGTATTAGATCAAGCATCGCAAGATCTGAGTCCGAGATCGATAGGAAGCTCATACTAGGGTTTCTGCAGAAAAATATTTTCTTGATAAACTGTTTAGGATATTAATGTTATTGAACAAGATGAATTTACTAAGGACTTGTTGTCTAATTTATATAGCATTATTTAAACCGCGTTTATCATACTTAATTTATTTGATTAGTACGACATGATTTCCAAATCATATGGACTGTCACTTTCCTTGAAGTTTCAATCGTACTCATGCATTATAGAATTGATAATATTATCTCACGTGTTTCGACGATTTTATTTTACAGATATTCGTGCTTCCCAATTTATTGATCATGATTTTAATAATTGACCACGATGACCGAATATTGAGGTACTAATAATACAGTTTATTATATTTGGATATTGAACTTATCAATGTGTACAAATAACTCCAGAGATCTTGAGTGTACTAAGAGATTTTTCCAATATTACGGGATTCTCTGATATATACGTGTCAACTAAAGTAAAATGATGATAAATGAAAGTTTTGCAGAAAAAGAAAATAGACCAAGATGACTGAATGGTACACTCATAAATACTCAAATAACAGTCATAAGAATAATAAAAAGAGGCTTGTTTCCTGTATATAAGGAGCCTATTATCGGACACCTAGTTTTCTCTACTCTAAAGCAATTATCGGACACCTAGTTTTCTCTACTCTAAAGCAAAGTAACCAGCAGCTCAGGGCCCAAACACAAAAGGGCCCCTATATATATATTTGTATGTATACACAAAATATTACTATTTGTTTTATAAAAAAATTATTGAAAACAAAATTCTACAAAACAATATTATTTTTTTAAGATATTTAATTAATATAAAAAATATGAGTTATTATTTAAAAATGAGAATAGTTAAATAATTTATCATCCTTTTAAAAGATTTTTGAATTATTAATAATTTTTATTATTTTACTAAAAATAATATTTATCATATTTTATATACTCCCTCCGTCCCATTTTATATGATCTTATCACTTTTTGACGCTTTTTTAGGTAGGTAAAAGAGGTACCTGTACATAATAGTTTTTCGTAAATTTTTTGTATTAAAATTTAGACTTTAAACTTTTATACAAATTAAAAATTATGAAAAGTAATTATACAAAAGTACGTTTATCGAACACATTAAAATACGTGTGAACAGTAAACCAGTCATATAAACCGGGACGGAGGTATATTTGTTCAAAAATAAATAAATATATATCACGAATAATTGTGATGAAAAATATTATTACATTTATTAATATGTATCATGTATATCACGTATAAAATCAAATAGAAAAAAATGACGAACCTAAAAGAAGTCTCAAAGACAAGTATGTGTCATAAATAACTTGTCCAGTTAAATGTAATATCAAGTTCATTAAAGTACATATTAATTATTAGTACTAAAGCTACTATCATCTTTTTTTTCTCTTTAATCTATATAAATGATCAAATATTAACAATAAAAAATTACTCCTTCAGCTTGTCTTTTTATTTTGAGTGCCTGTTTGTCCAAGTTAAATTTGACTTTGTCTTTTGTAAGGGTATTTTTATTAATAAATTTATATTATATTAAAAAGTTTATATATAAATATGTAGGGGCCTCATTATTAAGTTTTGCTTAGGGTCCCAAATTTGGTTAAGCCGACCCTGATCATATAATCCTAAACTAGAGATCGTTTATAACAACGTTTTTTATTATATTACAAAGCGAAAAGATATAAGAGGGTGTTTGGTCGAGGATCGAGGTTAAGGTGATAAGTGTTGCGTGCCTAGGAGGGAGGGCAGCCAGTGCGCTTTGGAATACGGAGCAGCTATTATCGCCCAGCTCCCTAACCTAAAGCGGCACCGGGTTCAAACCGCATGGAACCGTGGCATGGGCCACGTCTAATCCTTTTGCCGCCGCAAGGCTAGCTAATCGTACGAAGCTTGAAGACCCATGGTTCTTGAAGGCACATGAGTCCGAACGCTATGTTGATGTGTGACCGACACTACGTAGATACCTGTGCACGTGAGGCTTGGATCAGTCGATTTAAGCTATTTTTTCCGATATCATATGTGGTTAAGTGTTGAATACATTTGTTTAATTTTAAATATTTATGTTATTGATTATATTACATTATATTATTAGATAAAACTTATAAATATTTTTATTATTAATACTAACATTTATTTGTGAATATAAATATTTTTTTGTTTTTATTAATATTTTTTCGAAGAATATAAAAATAATATTACTAATAATACACATATCACCATCTCACACCCATTACTCTCCCTAGACACTACTAGAAATATTGGATTAGACATCGCCTAAAAACCGATGTCCCGGTTTATTTTAGGCGATGTCTTTGTCGGTGATGTCTATTGTACAATATTAGACATCGCCTAGAAAGCGATGTCTTAAACAGCATAGACATCTTCTTTAGAAAAGTAATCGATGTCTTTTTAATTATTGACATCATTTATTAAAACTAAATCGATGTGCAAACGGGATTAAGACATCAGCTCTTCTACTCGGTGTGATGTTAAAAACCCATATGACATCATCTCATATTTTGCACACTATGTCAATAAGCTAGTTTAACATCACTCTCTTTTCAGGCAGTGATGTTGAAAGAATTTGAGACATCTTGGTTTTTAGTATTAGGTGATGTTAAAAGTTTTTCAGACATCATTTATGTTTTTTGTCTAATGTAAAATATAGGCAAAACACATCAATCTGTTTAGATTAGCCAATGTCAAAATGCACTTTAGACATCGATTGTTGTCACAGAGGTGATATTTATTTGCTTTGTAGACATCTGCATTTTTAGTATTAGGTGATGTTAAAAGGTTTTCAGACATCATTTATATTGTTTTGTCTAATGTAATATATAGGCATACACATCGATCTGTATAGATTAGCCAATGTGAAAATACACTTTAGACATCATTTTTAACAAAATAGCTGATTTTTATTAATATTTCAGACATCAGTTTTTACTTAATGCCTGATGTAATTTCAATTCTTGCACAATATGTGATATGCCTTTTTTGAGCACTACCATCCTGATCTACACAAACCAAGCAATATAATGACCAAAACACCTTTTCATTTCACCCAACAATACTGCCATATATAAATTATGCATAATAACAAGTCAACCAACAATCTCCAACCAATGCCATGAGGCCATAACATTATAAATTCTGCATAATTAAGGCTAGATCGATCACCATAAAGGTGCTAAAAAGTCTAGGTCTAAAGTCTGATGAACCACAAAGAGTTAAAGCAAAGTTTGTCAAACTGTTAAAGCAAAAGTGCTAGATGTATTGTTCAATAAAACCAAGAGCCTCATTCCGCACCTCATCCAGCTCGTCCATTTCATAGCACTTTCGACTCTTTGACATCCACTACAAAGTTCAACAAATAAACCAGAATTAACACACATTTATGTTAACCAAAAATAAAATACACCTCCTACCAATTTATCTATATATATATAGATATATACCTTTTTGTGAAATGAAAAATCCTTATCCTCAATTATCTCCTTCATGTACCGCATTACTGCATACGCACATTCATAGCCCGATGGCTGTTTCGGAGTTCCCTATGCCAATAAAAAAAGGTACATTAGCTCAGACATAAAATGACCATTAATTTAAATTGGAAAAAAAAGAAGATACTTACCAGAAGATTTTTTACTTTAGGCATTGTGCTGGTCCTGTCTGTCTGGGCATTGAAACTCTTGACCGCCCTGTTAATTTATCATGTCAGAGCCCAAGACATGTGAATATAATATATATATATATATATATTATGACAGTAAATAAAAGATTACTCTATCAGGGCTTTTTCCAGTTTGGGAAATTGGGTCGGATGAGACAATGAATTGAGAATATAAATTTCACCATCCCAAATTATAGCCAAAATCCAATGCTGACTGTTAAAACAACAAAAAAAAACTAAAGTCAGAATTATATGCATAATTACCATAAATATTTATAAGTCAGTGTCGATATACTTACTTAGTATTATGTGGTATGAAGTATATGCGATCAGGACCCTCACGCAGACGTTTCACAACGTAAGATTTGAAATCTTCATTTATGTTGTAAGTGAGTCCCGGATTGAAAAAACCAAATGTGTCCAGTTCCTTGGCCTCACATAGCTCATTATACAAGTTCCTATATTTTTTATAAAATGTACATATTAAACTAGAATATATTTAGATATACATACACATATATATGCGAATAAGGAAAAGAGGAAAAAATACTAACATCATATAGGCTGATATAGCAGATTGGCCCACCATATTAAACTGCAACAATGCCAACAACTCCTCTTGCAGCAAACATATTTTCTTATCACATCCAAAAACTTGCCTATCACAAGGAATTTTGACAGAGACTCCAGTTTCCTTCATTATGGTCATCGCATGCTTATATAATAATCTCCACCTCTTTGGCACATTTTCAGGTGGCGCTGCTTCGGTAAACTTTATCTGCAATGCCTTCAACTCATCTTTCTTTGGTTGTGGCCGGCACAATTCTTTTGCTTCACCCTGCACAAAAATAATCAACCACAAAACGGTCAACGCATGTAAATGTTCATTGTCACTCTTTACACAGTCTAAAAAAAAATAATATTAGATAATTGCAGACCACAACTGATGGAAAAGTGATTAGATTTTCTGGCCATGCTACGTGAGAGCCAACAGATTCAGTCACCAACTCCATTTCACCCGGCACCGGCACGGGAAGCAATGCATCTTTGTTACTATCGGGGAGCAGTCCATCAACAGAAACTCGAAGACAACCAATTGGCATATCCCTCCCATGTATCTTATTAAACAAACCATCTTCGGATGGAATAACAACACCAAATGCCACCTTGTTGTCTATGGTGCCAACTGAGAGGGAACATTTTCGAGCAACCTATACATATATATATACATATATATATATATATATATATATATATACATACATATATATATTGAAATAAACTAATTTAGACATGATACCTTTTAATAGAAAGAAAATAGTTAAAAAAGAAATGTACCTTTTTTGCAGGGGGGGAGCATCTAAAGCTACACAATCAACATCTTCCTCTAAAACTAATTCTTTTGCGGAGGGTGGTTTGACTTGTGCAACTTGTTTTTTTGGTGGTTCAGAGCTACCTTTATCAGATAATCCTGGAGAGTAAACAACTCCAGCAGTGATCATTTTCTTCAGCTTGTCAATTTCTGACATCATTTCAGTCTTTGTATTGATCAGATCCTGCTTTGCTTTCTCGAGTTCCTCGGTCATCAGCTTATCACGCTTCAGCAACTCAGACTTGGTAATATCTACCCTTCTCTGTCTTGGCAACTGGAAGTATACTTTGGGAGTGACAAAGCTTCCCACTGCACGGACCCTTCCTGAACCCTCGGGAGTTTCTAGTGCCGTAGTTAAAACATCATTACTTCCAGAAGGCATAAACTCTCCATTTTTTTTCAATTCAAGCAGGGTATCCTATACACAACAACATGAATAATAAAAGAAAAATCCAAAAAAATAATGTGACACTACATGATGATGAGGCTTACAATTTTTTTAACAATCTTCTTCAAATCTTTATCAGCTTCTTTATCAGCTTCTTCATCATCACTCTGTACTTTCCGAGCCTTCTTCCATAAAACAGCTCGATCAACTTCTTCATCCTGCTCTAAATTCCCTGATTTGATCTGTTTAAAGTGAGGTAATAATTAAAATCCATAAACAAAGAATAAATAATACAATTAAATAACAAACATGCACTTACTTCATCTTCCTTTAAACCAATGTAACCTTTCCTTGATAAACGGTGATGATACTTCCGCTTACCAACTATTGCCTTTTGTTTCTCATGAATACTCTGCAACCAGTAATATAATAATTATAATTAGCTACATAATCGTGTAACTAAAAACAGCAGAAGAATTGAACTATATACCATCCAATCAGCAGAAGTCCTCTGTGCAACAAATTTTCTCCATGCTGACTTGCCAACAAATGCATATTGCTTCGGTGGCCTACCAAGCTTTTTCTTCTGTCCAATAAATGGTATCACAAATTTACGTGTCAAGTTCGTCTTAAATTGTCTCCATTTAGAGCCGGCAGATTTTAGTACAAAACTCTCAAGTTGTGGAGGTATTGTAAATGTTTCCTGAAACACATTCGAATAGTCATATTAAAATATATGCCAGAAGTTCAATATTCTCTATAGAAATAAATGATGAGAAAATATATACCTGAACATCAAGCCAAATCTTCTCTTTCAGTTCACTACTAACTTCAGGCCACTTTTCAATATTTATCGGGACCATTGTCCTTGCTAGCATGCCTATGTACGATTGCAGCATCTTCCGGTTATCCCCCTGAGGAACTCCAAGAGCGTCACATGTGATTTTTAACTTCTTCCCTTGAGCTTTCTTTATCACAACTTTGTGCATCGCACAAACACTCCTTGCCTCTGCAGATTGATTTTTCTTCCTAAGTGATCTTTGCTTCTTAGTTGCCATTTCACTTCAAGAATCTGCAAGTTCATTACAAAGCAATAAATTAATTAGATAAATTAGATAAGCTGATTCATAGAGCAAATTATTTAGAAGATGCAACAAACATATACAAACATTGACTACTATTACACATTGCAAATATTGACATTTATGCAACAATTTAAACGATAGCAACAAGTAATAACAGTTTAACTACTATTACACATTGACTTGCAAAAAGTTTAACTATATAGTATATTATCAAGGCAATTGACTACATGAAATGGTTCACATTTTCACCCAAACTCCCTCAACATTCTCTCTTTTATTGGTACAACTAACTTCAACATCATCCACAATATCACATGACGGAATTTCTGAACAGAATGGCTGATTTTGTAAGGTGGTGTCTCCAAGACCATCTTCGTAGTAAATATCACGATACTCACGAGTTGCTGACTGAAGCACAACAGACCAGCTAGCATCAACTGGATCCTCAATATAGAACACTTGTTTCACTTGGTCAACCGACACATATTTATCCTTTTTGTGTCCTTGTCGACTAAAATCAACAAGTGTAAAACCGAGGTCATCGATTTTTATACCTCTATCATTCGCTGCCCATTTACACAAAAATAAGGGAGCTTTGAATGCGTGGTAATCTAACTCCCATATTTCTTCTATTATCCCATAAAATGTCATATCACCTTCCACGGGATTTACATCCTTCGCACTGGCAACTTGGATGGTCTTTGCAACTAACGATACACCACTATTTTGAACAACCCTAGCATCATCTCGGTCTTTTGTGTAGTATCGGACTCCATCAACTAAAAATCCTTCGTAAGTTAAAACTGAATATGATGGTTTCCCTGCTAACCAACGTATCGTTTCAGAAACAGCTTCTGGACCATTTTCCATTACTTCCAAACTCACCTGCAAGCATAATTGACATAGTAAGTAATTGCAATCATGTTAATATAGAGAGATACAACAAACGATGCAGAGTAACTTACCTTTTTTTCGAACCAATCAGCAAATAGCCGATTATGTTCTCCCATCAACCACTGTACACTCTTTCTCTTTCCTTGGTAAATCCTTTCCAAATAATTTTTATGCATCCTATAGAAAAATTGAACTATAATCAGTCCTGATGTATGCAATATATTGTACATATGTGTGTGTGTTAGTGTGTGCAGAATTATGAAATGCATAAATTACTTACAAAATATATGGCTCCACTTCTGTGTTGTTAAGAAGGACATGAAGATGCGCCTCATCCCTCTCTGTTTCTTCCACTGACTTCATTATTGCAGTAGACAATGGACCAGAAAGTTTGTCCTCGTCTTTTGGAAGGCCCGCAGTACTTGTGCAACTATGTTTAACAAACTCGAAGCAAAATTCAACAGATTCTTCGCCAAGATAGCTTTCTGCTATACAACCTTCGGGATGAAACCGGTTTCGCACATAACTTTTTAGAACTTTATTAAACCGCTCAAATGGATACATCCATCTGTAGAAAACTGGTCCACATAACCGCAGTTCTCTTACCAAATGGACAACCAAATGTATCATTACATCAAAAAATGAGGGAGGAAATATTTTCTCCAACTCGCATAAGGTCAAAATCACATCAGATTGCAGCTTGTTTAATTTTGACACGTCTACGACTTTGTTGCACAGGGAATTAAAAAAGAAACATAATCGGATAATACTAACCCTCACGTTCTTCGGGAGTACAGAACGTATTGCAACTGGTAGTAATTGTTGGAGTAGTGTATGGCAGTCATGGGACTTCATCCCATACACCTTCAGTTCAGGTAAGGATACACAATTTTTTATATTTGATGCATGTCCATAGGGCAGTTTCATGTTGGACAATGAAGATAACATTATCTTCTTTTCTGCCTTGGACAAAGTATAAGAGGCAAGGGGGAGGTATGTCTTTTTTTCTCCTATTTCAGGAGCTAAATCAGCTCTAATTCCCATGTGGACCATGTCAAGACGAGATTTGGTACTATCTTTACTCTTAAATTTCAAATTTAACAGTGTCCCTATCAAACTATCACACACATTTTTCTCGATGTGCATAACATCGAGACAATGACGAACATGGTGGAATTTCCAATATTCTAATTCAAAAAAAATTGATTTCTTCTTCCACACAGATTCAACCTTATTTGACTTTTTCTCCTTCCCAAACCTAAAATTCAGTTTTTCTTGCTGCTTTAGCACTTCTTCTCCAGACAGGGGTATAGGTGCATGTCCAAATTCTTGTTCACCATCAAATGCAGCCTTTTGCTTTCTATAGGGATGGTGTCTACCTAAATAACGACGATGACCTTGGTAGCTCATTTTCCTACTGTGACTCAAATATTTAGCTCTAGTATCATCACCGCATATTGGACAGCATTTATAACCCTTATTCACAGACCCGGACAGATTCCCGTATGCAGGGAAGTCATTAACTGTCCACAACAGTACAGCTTTTAGGGTGAAATAGGATTTAGTAAAAGCATCATAGACATTTGGTTCACCCTCCTCCCATAACTTCTTTAGATCATCAATCATTGGTTGGAGGTATACATCAATATTGTTACCAGGTTCATGGGGCCCGGGAACTAATACAGTGAGCATCATAAATTTTCTTTTCATGCATAACCATGGAGGCATATTATATGTGACTAAGACCACAGGCCAACACGTGTACCTATTAGTCAGACCATTGTTAAATGGGTTTATACCATCTGCTGCAAGTGCTAGACGTAAATTTCTGGCCTCTGCACCAAACTCAGGCCACCTAAAATCTATATTTCTCCAAGATGGAGAATCTGCTGGATGGCGCATGAGGCCATCTTCGATTCGATTGCTCTCATGCCAAGTCATTAGTTTGGCAGTTGACTCTGACTTAAACAAGCGTTTAAACCTAGGAATTATAGGAAAATACCACATAACCTTCGCTGGTATATTGACCCTGACTCTGCCATCTTTTGCAATTTTCCAGCGAGATAAATTGCAATTGGGACACTCAGTTGCCTCACTATATGCACCCCTGTACAATACACAATCATTCGGACAAGCATGGAATTTCTTGTATTCAAGTCCTAAATTTGACAAGGTTTTTTTGGCTTCATAGGAATTACTAGGCAACACATGGTCTTTAGGTAGGATAGAACCAACAGAACCAAGCAAGTCAGTGAAGGCGCTATCGCTGATACCAAATCTTGCTTTCCAGTTATGCAACTTTAACATCGACTCTAACTTAGTAAAATCACTTCCCTCAAACAGAGGTTGTTCAGCATCTGCCACAAACCTCTTGAACTCGAATGACTCATTATCATAATCCCCATCATTGTAGGCTGTTTCATATATTTCATTTGTTTCCGATGTATTAGTCTGCTTCAAAGGAGGACTCGTGCCAACAGATGACTTGCTACCCTTAGAAGATTCTTCCCCATGCCAAATCCACTCAACATACCCTAAGCTAAATCCATGTTCATACAAGTGACCTCTAATTGTTTTGACTGGTAATTTTTTGAAATTGACACAGCGTCCACAAGGGCATGGTATTTTCTTAGGGTTCTTAGCATTTCCTTCAGCAAAAATAAGAAAATTTTCGACACCAATTTCATATTGTAATGAATCCCTATCTTCTCTAATCCATGACTTATCCATTTTGAACCTACCTGCTGATATATCATTACAATTATCAATATTTTCAGTTATATAATCAATTATACCTATATTATTATAGTATAATGTATTACATACATATATCATCATATACTACAGTGAATTAAACTCCCATATAATATTATCATAATATAATGTGTTATAGTACAACAAATTAATTTTACTCACAAATAAAAGCAATAACACAAGGCAGAGGTGCAAAACACAAGGCAGAGGTGTACTAACAAACACACATGCATATATATATAGAACAAATGAATTTTACTGCCAATTAAAATGGAATTCAAGTCAATGTACCACCTAATTAAAGAACAAACAGCATATACAACATAGACTCTGTACTGTTCAGATTCAAAATTAAAACTAAAAATTAGGCTTTCAGTCCCCCAATTTCAAACCTATCATTTTCAAACTAATCAAATGCAGATGAAAACTCCAAATCTAAACCCCGAAATTAGAACCCCCAAATTGAAACCCCCAAATTAAAATCAGATTAATTATATGAAACAAATAATTTTCAAGTTAAAAATTAGGGTTTCAGTTTGAAACTTACCAAATGTAGATTAAAACTCCTAATTGAAACCCCCAAATAAGAACCCCCAAATTGAAACCCTAAATTAAAATCTATGAAAAGCTAATGCGGATGAAAATCATAGAGAGAGACTGAGCATCATACCTCACTCAGCTTTCGAGCTTAGAGAGAGAAGATAGACCGAGCTTTAACCCTAAATTTGTGCACCGAGAGAGAAGCTTGAGCTCGAGCTTCTGTAGAGAGATGGAGCTTCGGAGATTGAGAGTTGCGGAGAGATTGAGAGCCGTGGAGATGAGAGCTGCGGAGAGATGAGAGCTGCCGTGAATCCTTGCTACGGCCGGAGAGATTCGAGGTGAGAGAGAGTCGAGGTGGAGAGAGTCTGAGGTGGGAGAGAGTTGAGAGTGAGAGTTTAGTTTTAATTAGGTTATAGTTTTTGTTTTTTTTAGCTGAAAAGTATTGGGGGCGGGGGAATTGTTTAAGAAGTGGGGGGAAATATATTTGGTGAAGTACGGGGAAAAAAGTGAGAGGCGCGCATTTTATTTTTAAAAAGGTGGTTAAGACATCGCTTAGTTTTGGGAAATGATGTCTAAACAGCACAAAGACATCGTAAATATAATAGGCGATGTAATAAAACCTTTTAACATCGGTCTCACCAGTAACCGATGTTAAAAGTGCGATGTCTATTCCAATATTTCTAGTAGTGAGATTTCAAAAACTCATAACCTTGAGGATTTGAGGTATGGGTACGAGGAAAATATTGTCCAACCAAACACTAGGTATGAGTTTGATTGAATTCAGAACACACCGGGTTCCCGACGCAACCAAATGACCTGTAAATGGTTTTATGGTTGTCAATTATTTTACATGCAGACTAAAATATAAAATACTATAAATAGGAAATAGTGAGATAGGCTAGCTACACTCCCCATCAAACTGCGCAAACGTCACTCCCACAATTTCAACATGGGCCTCATGAAGATACACATGTAGAACCCTAGTGAAGAGATTAGCAACTTGAGTGGAAGAAATGACTTTGGAATTTGAATTTTACCAGCTCTTATCAAATCACGAACATAATAGTAGTCAACTTTAATGTTTGGCGAGCTCTTTTTGGAGAGCTCTGTTTGGCGAGCTCATGTAGAACATGCTTAGCAACTATGGACAAAGCTGGGTGATTGTCGCACTCGGAGAAGTGTAGTCTTTTACCATCTTGAAAGTGAATTGTTGTTGGTTAATGCAAGACTTTCTTGAACAATTGTGCAGAAATAGACGTCGTGACGAGTTATAGTGACATAAATAAGATTTCTATAAGCCCCTGATAAAATGAGGGATCAACTAGAGCATCACCTAGTTCATGTGAGACTATTAGATTGATGTTTAAGGGTAGTTGAAAAGGTTTGTGGTGCAAAAGATTGTGTTCGGCCAAGAGGTCAACTATATACTTGGGTTCACGAACAAAGAAACGAGATGAGTTTGTATCAACTTCTAATCCATGAAAATATTATATCTCCCCGCAATCTTTCATATTTAAGTATGTGGGCAACATAATTTTTGATTTCAGGGATGGGTGCTATAGAGTTATTAATAATAAGAAAATCATCAACATAAACTAGAATAACAGTTATAAAAGTGGATGTGTCTTTCAGAACGAGGCTGTAATCTGCCTTAGATTGTGTAAAGCCAAGAGTGAGAAGAGTGGATGAGAGTTTTGAGTACCATTTTTGAGGTTCTTGTTTAAGATCATATAAAGATTGAGGCAACTTGTGGACAATGTTAAAGAAGATTTTCTCGGTAGATCATTGACTGACAAATGACAGACGAGATGAGTATAACCGAGGTAATGTCATGTATACGTTCAGGCCCGGTCCTGAGAGTACTATGGAGGGACAACCACCTAGGACCCAAACTTAGAAGGGGCCTCAAAATTTTTTAGTTAAACTTCTTTGAGATCGTTTTTTGTTGGAGAACTCAAAGACCATGCATGTTCTACAACCAAAATATTTAATTTTTTACAAAGCATGTTATACAAATAGTGTTATTTTTATTATAAATCAAAAAAAATATATACATTTTACAAGCTATACATATTTTACAGAACATATGTTCTGCAATGTCTTACTTGCAAAATATATATATGATTTTTCAAGATTTTTAATTAAATTCTTATTTTCATAGATATGATTTGCAAAATTATAAGTATTTTAATGTTTTAATTGTAGAACATGCAAGGTCTCTAATGTCTCCATTGAACTTTACTCTATGTAATTATAATATCATTATTTTTGTCATAGGAGCAAATATTAAAATTAATTGATAAAAGAGGCCCAAAGTTCCGGTGAAAAGAAGTTATTCATAGTTAATATTGATTAAAACCTACTTGAGATTCTCAATGTCATGAGAATGATTGAATGGTCTTGCATTTATCAATCAAAAAGGGACTTCAAGAAAACATTAACACTGATCATATCATCAACGATTTGTATCTCGAAACACTCTTATAACTCGTTTTCAATGAATTATTAGATTGTGTATTAAATCATGAATTATAAATTGTTTGTTTTTCTTTATTATTTGTGAGTAAATTTTTCATGATTTTAAATATTTTCAAAAAATTTTATAGGGCCCTCGATTTATTTTTTGGACAAGGACCCCGGAAAGTTCATAATCGGGCATGTATACATTTTCGTGGAGATCACAATGCAAGAAAGCATCGGGTGATGACATCCATGTGAAGGGTCTGTCAATTATCCATAGCACAAACAACCAACAGAGTTCTTACAATATAGAGATTGGCTACTACTACGCCATAAGTGCTCATATGCACGCTCAATAGTGTTGCCTTATACCCCAAATGGTGTTGCCTTAGGCACGAAATCGAGATATGCAACACTTCCTGAGCGTTGCATATGCGAGCCTTGCCTTTGACCTATAAGGCAACGCTTATGGCTATCTAATGCAAAACGAATATGTATTGCATTATACCTATAATGCAACACCACATTTTCATAAAGGCAACATTTATTGGTGTTGCCCCTAAAGAGGGACACACAACAGAGGTGGGTCCCACTTCATCTGCCACGTCAGCTGGGTCCCTCCTGACATGTCACCAGGCACGTAATCTGGGTCCATCTGCCACGTCAGTGATGAGTCACTTGCCATGTCATTGATGAGTCACTTGCCACGTCAAGGTTGGGTCCCACATGATCCAAATATTTAGTGGGTCCCACATAGCTTTTCCAACACTAAATATTATAATATGCAACACTATGCTGTTTATATTGGCAACACTGATAAATGATATTTTGCAACACCGGAAAAAGTAAAATGCAACACTTTTTATAAAAATTTTGCAATAGCAGTTTTGGACATTCATAAATCCCTTCCTAATTAAACAAGCCATCAGCAAAATGGGTCCAGTAGTGGGTCCCACTGCCACATCAGCACGTGGGACCCACTGCCACGTCAGCAAAATGGGTCTAGCAGTGGGCCCCACTGCCACGTCAAGCTCTAGGGGCCCACTGCCACGTCAGAAAAGTGGGTCCAGCAATGTCTACTGCTATAATGCAACACTACAAACTCCTATAATGCAACGCCATTTGAGTTCTGTTGTAGAAGATAGAAAACCAAGGGTCTATTGGAATACTTTCCATGCAACACTAGGAATAAGCATTGCATATGAGCACTTATGGCGTAGTGCCGAAGTGTAACAAAATAATCTTGATTATATAGTTGACGGCAACCAAGAATGACTAAATGGGTTTTGTACCTATTCACATCTCCAACTGCTTATAATTTTGTTGTATAAACCCATTTACAGTCAATTGCTTTCTTGGTTGGAGGTAAAGTAGTAATCTTTCAAGTGTGATTCAGTTATGAGGCCTTCAAGTCAAAATTTATAGCATGAACCCAGTGGTTATGTTTCATGGCATCCTAAAAAAGCAAAGGATCTGATTCGTGGGTGGGTGAAGATAGAAAGCAAGAGAAGGCGGGATGAACACATTTGAAGTGATGTTGGAGAGATGAGAAATAGAGGAATGGTTCACTTGATAACTTTGCATACAAATTGGTAATTGTGAGGTCTAGTTCATCTGTGTACGGATGCACACTCTCTATTGTCATCAGGTGGAGTAGAGTTTAATGTTGTCTAGGAATGTGTTATATCTCAACAGGTTGTAGATGAAGATCGGTGTATATATTAAAATTTGTTTTCAGTTAAATATTAAAAACATAAGTATTCTTCAATTTATAAAGAGGGTACTCTAAAAAGGGTCCTGTTCCCTGACAATTGATTGTCAGGGAACATTTATCCAACAATCTGCTTCCTAGCCGTTGGATCGTTAGTGTCCGCGCTTAATTTCTGCGGAAGCAGCCTGTCCGCGCATATTTTCCGCGGATATCTGCAGTTAATATACGCGGACAACACAGCCCACGCTTAATACCACCCAAACCAAGATCAAAAACCTAAATCGAAAAACCCCAAACACGAATACATACGCAGATATACATGAAAACGAAATAGCGATGAATGTTCTTAAAAAGCCCGGAAAACAACAAACCCAAACCCACCAAAACAACACATAAACCAGCACAACACCAGCCAAAAAACAAAAAAAGCCCGGCGAGTACGGAGGCAGAGCCCGGCGAGTTGCCGTCGTCGGAAGGCTGAGCGTAAGTTTAGATGGGTGTGTATTCGATGAAGGCTTGCAGGGGTCGAATTGAAGAAAAAAATATGTGTGTATTTGTTATGTTGATGCTAGAGTTTGAGAGAAGGAGACACTGTGGTTAAAAGGGGGATGTGTTGTCATGTAATTTAATCTCCGGTAGAATGGAGTTGGCGAGAGTGTAGGATTAATGTTTACAGGGGGCTATGTATGTGTACAAAGAGAGTTGTGTGGGTAGCCTGGGTTTAGCCTACACGTAGTTCGAGAGGGTTGGTCTGCTTTTAGTTGTGGTTGTCTTCTGAGATGTCCGCGTATATTAACCGTGGATACCCTGTGTGTCCGCGTAAAAAATCGCGGAAGACATAGTCCCCGCGGAAAAAAAAAAGCGCGGACAGTTAAATTTTTTTTCTTCAGTCTCATCCAACGGCTGGGACACAATGTGTTAAATAAACGTTCCCTGACAATCAATTGTCAGGGAACAGGACCCCTCTAAAAATACCTAAAAGATAAGATATTTAAACACATCCCTAATTTTATTACTTATATGTTAAGTCCTTGTTAAAACCGTTTTGCCTTTTGTGTTTCGTATTCATATATACTCTGCCACAAACCTTGTCAATTCTGAAAACTTTGCCTTATATTCTGTTATGGTCATACCTTCATGCTTCGATTCTAAGAACTTGATTTCCAACTGGTCTTGTAAATATTAGGGTAGATAATTTTTTTAAAATTAGCTCCGTTAATCTTTACAACGTAATTATACCATTTCCTTCCAAGGTCTTGGTGTACTCCCACTAGAAATTTTCTTGATCTTTTAGGTAGAAAGTTGCATATTCTGTTTTCTTATGTTCACCAACCTCTACCAAAGCAATAGCTTCTTCCATTTTGTTTATCCAGGACTTCGCTTTAATTGGATCTATAGTTCCCCTAAAATCTGGGTGGAGGGATTGGAAAGCTTTGAAGCTTCCAACTCGAGGAACTTGGGGATGCTGGTTCAAAGCAGCAATTTATAGCTGAAGAAGACAAAGAATTGAGTCATGGTAAGGTCTTCTCGATCCCGACCATGATTCTGATTACCCTCATCAAGGTTGGTTGGTGTGGTTGACATTTTTTTGATGAATAGATAATAAACTCATTAAGCAATATGTTAACATGGCAATGCATCATAAAACAATGTCTTCTAAAATTCTTTCTTATTTTTAACTTTTAAATCATACTGTCCAAATTTTTAGCACGTGCTACTCTATTACTGCATAAGTTGCTCATCACATCATGGAAATCGCAAGATATTATTATGAAGCACAGACATCAAGTATAGGTATTATTTGAAACACATATCTTTAAAACCGTAGTTAAAACGATAGTCAAGGTTGCAACAACTAGTTCAAAATTAAAAATAATATTCAACAACCTTGCTAGATGGTCAAACAAGGGAAACACTACTACAACCACTAAAACAACTCTAAGACAACGGATCTCATCTTGGTGATTCGGCATCTGACCATGTCACTCCAATCCAACTGGTACAGAGATACAATGACTACTAGTCATAGATTACACTAATTGTCCTAGCCCACAAAAAAATCCATACGATGATCACTAGTAGTCTAAAACTTCCCTTAACGCAATTAACATCCATATCGCCATCTTATAGACTCTATGAGCCTCGGCCTCCCTTTATTAGTTAATGGCCCCCATCCAAACGCCTTTAATGCGAACTATGACACATTGTTCCGACCTTATTAACTTATATTACGAATATATTTAATAATCTCAACTGAACCCTATATGAGTTGGAAACGAACACTTAACATATGGAGTTAAGTATCAAGTTGGTCACTAAAGTGAATGCCAGATATCACTTCTCTGATTGATCTTTTAGACATATCAAATTGGTTTTTACAAAGACATTCCTATTCTAACTTGTTTCAGGTTCAAAATATGTGGCTCTAATACCAACCTATGACGACCTTCTAATCTAGATTGGGGAGTCACTACTCATCATTAACATATGTAAGCTGGATTAAACAATATAAAACTAAACCCATTTACATCACAAGTATCTTGAACACGTGATGGTATGAAACAAGTTACAACTACTAACAAAAAGCATAAAACATAAAATTATAGCAAACCCTTAATAAATAGTCACAATCATATTCCCGACTTGGAATTATACAGAACATCCTAAAGGTGTTTGTTCGGTGAAATCTACACGCAAGCGCACGTGATCACAAGTAATATATTAAGTTCGATCCCACAGAGACTGGTGAATTAAGAATACGCACCTATGCAACAATGTATGATCAATTTTCACTGCCAAGACAATTAACAAGGATGGTTTCTTTTATACTAATAACTAAAATTTACTAATCAAATTCAGAATAGGAAAACACATGGGATTCTAACTTCATTATCGAATTCATCTAGAATTGAAATTACTGATTAACATGTGACTGTTGATCCTAATCAGACAACACGAAAGTAATACATGCCAACTCTCGTTGCACACATATCATACCAATCGAAATCCGCAATTAAGACAGAAATCTCATGGACACCAACAAAGCTCAGACCCTATATCTCTATAGCGGTAGTGTAAGCAGAGAGGTTTAAATAACAAGTCATCTATCGTGATTACACAGGGTGATAAAAATAGTTCAAGTCTATCACAAATTATGCTTCATTCACATAATCCTATGTTTACATGGCAAAGTTCTAAATTCAATCATCCACTCTCGCTTCAGAAAGAATTAACAAACAACTTAGAAGTTAGCTACTCTCCTAAGAAGAATAAGCACGGCTCATGCAAAGAAATCAACGTACGTCACAAAATCAAGTAATAAATATTCGTTACTAGACTACATCGATAAATCCATTAGAATCCCATGAAGGCGGTTAGTTCATAATCGAACTAATCGACATCATGGGTTCTAATGAAAACATGATAAATAAAAGACAAGAATTAAACGGAATAAAAATGCTTGAATTAATAATAAAGATCACACGTTACAGATTTGAAGTTCACGATCTCGCTCGAAACTGTCACTTCCTCGCGAAGAACGATCTAATACAAACTGATATTGTGCTTGAATTATTAAACTAAAACTACGATATTGTTCTCTTCTACTCTAAACTACTCCTATGAGGCTAGGGTTTTACACACGAGAAATAAAAAATACATTGACCAAGTCAACCGGGCCTCAACCGCTGCGAAAATCCACTAAAAAGCTGTAAAAATCGGCCCGGGGAAGTTCTGCTGGGCGCGGCCGCGCTAAACTAGCGCAGGCGCGCTAGTTGGCTTTAATGTAGCGCGAGCGCGCTAGAAGTTAGCGCGGGGGCGCTACTTTCTGACTTTGGACTAGCGCGGGCGCGCTAAGAGTTAGCGCGGGGGCGCTACTTTCTGCCACTGGCAGCCTGTTTCTTCGTTTTCAGCTCGTTCTCGCGTACATGCCCTTCCTCGCTCTAGTACCACTTCCGTAGGTGATCACGGTTGCATTTAGCATATGCAACAAGCCCTTTAAACCCCTAGATAGCTCTAGTGGACGAGTGTGTTCTCGTGAGGGTTTGTAGAAGATATACCCACAAAATCCCAAGTCGCGGTGAATCCACAATCCTCTATTCTTGCAAATAATGCACCAAAACCAACCTAAAATGATAGAAAATCACTTCATCGCCTCAACTCGTGACCTGCACAGAAAAACAATAAAAACACATCAAAAGACACTAAACACTTAAGTACAACCAACCAATTTAAGTGGAAATGAAGGCCTATAAGTGTGTATAAATACCACTTATCACACCCCCAAACTTAAACTGATGCTTGTCCTCAAGCGTCAAAGACACTAACAATAATACAATGCAATGCATGAATGCAACTACGTGATGAATGAGTGAACTATGAAGTAATTGCCTTGTCAATTATAATACCTCAGATTGTGCTAATGTTCTCGAATTTCACTTCTCTCGCTACCAAGTCAATTACTCTTCTATTTACAAGTGTGGAGTGCCAATGTGTGCAAGCATGCCCTTTTATTGAGACAAGACAAAAACTACTACTCCCACAGAATCCCAATCACGAATCGTAAAAGTTTAAAACTAACACCCCGTCACTCAAGTCCAACTAAAAGCCAAGGTCCCAAAGAATGTCCACACCCTTCTGTTTTATTCACTACTATTTTTTTTTTCTTTTTATTGGTGATTAATTGCTTGGTCTAAGGTCAGAGCGCTTCGCAGTGTAAATGCGTTACGAACACCACAAGACTTTACACACCAATTATTCACTCTATTCTAGCGGTTTATTTAACCGTGCAATGGTTGAGATCCCTAAAGATTTATGCACTAGTACCCATGTAGCGAGTGTTGGGTCAACAATCCCAAACCACGAAGGGCTTTAGGTTGTTAGGCACAAAGTCCCCTCAGACTTAATTACTCGAGTACTAATGAGCCCAACCTAGTTAATTCTACCACTTATTTTTCTAGTGAATTTATTTACTACTATTTTATTTTTATTTTTATTTTTTTTTTTATATTTTTTTTTTCTTTTTCTTTTAGAAAGGTATATCTACTCCTCAGTTCCCCCAAACTTAAGATTTACAGACCTAAGCTGAAGGGTGTTCAATTCAATCCTAGAATTCATGGAATTTCGTCTAAATCCTATCTCAAGAACATATGTGAATTACAATTTCCAACACAAGCAATTTCCAAGTACTAACCTAGCATTGCAATTGAAATTACTAATCAAGAACTACGCACATAACTCATCATAGGCAATTAACTTGGCTTAACTTCATAATTCATGCAAATGCTACGTGAGAAATAATCAAAGCAAAATAAAAAAAAAAACGTGAACTACATGAACTAACTAACACATGCAATAAACTACATGAACTAACTAACACATGCAATAATAAACTACATAATAATATGCTCTTCCTTAGATTACCACCCCCAAACTTAAAATTTTCAATGTCCCCATTGAAAGTGATAAAAAGGCTAGAGCACCCACATACCTACTCGGAGTCCGAGTCCTCCCCCTCCTCTGCTGGAGGTGAATCAGGTGGAGGATACTGCATCCCTGCTCCGAATACTGGCCACTGAACTGTGACCCCCTGTGCCTGGAAAGCACTACCTAGAGCCTGTGTCAAGTCAAAAGCAAACCTCTGGTGGATGTCATGCATGGTATCCATCCGTCTCGCTAGGCGGCGATAATGAGCATCTCCCATCGGTTCGGAGCTCCTCTCCGTCTGTGAAGTACCAGCTCCAGAAGCTCTAGGCTGCTCCCTCCTCACAAATGCTGGACGTCCCCCTGGCACCTCATCATATATGTACCCGAGGCCTCGAGGGTGGGGAACTCCTCCATCCCACTCCGTCATCCGACTGATCGCCGAATGATCAATAGGTGTTCCCGGCAACTGTAGTTGCTCGTTGGCTGCCCAACGAACACCGCTTGATCGACAGAGCTTCGTAACAATTGTGCCATATGGAATGGCACCAGTGGTTCCTCCCCGTAAGAACCTCAGCATCCCCTGATGAATAACATGTCCCAGATCAATATACTTGCCTGAGACAATCCCAAAGAGCAGAATCGCTCTATCCACTGTCACCTCATGTCCATGAGAAGATGGCATGATGTTAGCACAGATGAAGGCATTCCACGCCTTCGCATACCGGTTCAAAGCGGCCGCAGGAAAAGAAACATGTGCCGGCAAAGGAGGTGCAGTCATCTTCCAATGCGTGTCCGGTACACACATGTCATACACCAACCGCTCAAGATCAATCGGATCATCATCAAACCGGCGTTTGGCACGCCCAATCCTCTCAACAACCCAATCTTCTTCATTACGGCGCTTGGCACGCCCCCCAATCACTCTACGGATCGCCTCCGCACTATAATCAACTCGGATTCCCCGCACCACCGTGAATCCATCGCGATTCTCCTTGGCATTAGCATAAAACTCTCGAATAATAGCCAAGGGAACCGCCTCCGGAGCCTCGCAAAAAGACTCCCAACCCCGCTCTTGAACCATGTTCAAAAGCTCACCATCTTCCGCCGTGGGTAAGAATCCCCTCTCCTTGACTAACGACTTATTCATAAGCCGTTGAAACTCGGTTCGTGCTCCATCGGAAGTGAACTCAACCTCACCCATCGAGGAAGAATTGCTAGATGTAGGGGCTTGGGTGCTTGTTCCTTGTGATCTTCGGGCTCTTTTGGGTGCCATTGGTAGAGATTTAGAGTTGCAAGAGATTTGTGTGTAGTGGGTTTGAGATAATGGATGAAGGTTGTGTGTATGGATGTATATATATAATTAGGGTTTAAAGAATTATAATGGGATTTGGAGATGGGTTTTGTGTTTATATAAGGATTGGAGAGCTGAGTTAGGGTTTAATAAGATGTATTTCGGGCTAGGCATGCAAAATTAGGATTGTGGGCTTTTAAAAACGAAAAGAAAATTTTTTTGGGAGAAAAATCGCCTGGCTCGGCAGTCAGTAGCGCGGCCGCGCTAAGTGTAGCGCGGGCGCGCTGTACACTTTAGCGCGGGCGCGCTGGACACTAGCGCGGGCGCGCTAGTGTCTGACACCCGGGGGCTGATTTTTTCGATTTTTGTGTTTTTGAGGTTTACAATGGTACAATGTGGTTCCAATGCGTGGGTTGCCTCCCACGAAGCGCTTGTTTAACGTCGTTAGCTCGACGTGAAGTCCAGAATTAATCCGATTCCGATGAAGTATCCTGTGGAGGATACCTCGTTCCATAACCAAACGAATCCCAAGTAATATTAACATCTAGTGCCAAGAATGCTTCAGCAAGAGAGTCTGTTAATATATCAGCAAAACGACCAATTCGTTCTTCCACTACGTCAATACGCCTGATTATCCTTCGGTACTGTGCTTCATTCAATGTTGAATCAGCAGATGTTTGAATTACGGATTGGTTACTTGCATTGGCCGAGAGTAGAGGACAAGTGTCTCCACATGCATTAAAATTTGAGTCTGAGTGAGCTCTAATTCTGTGCCAATTAGTCATCTGATTTTCCTGAGTGACTTCGACCGCTTCATCATTCTCTGATTCTTCCTCTTTTGGAATTTTCCACTTTAGGTCTCTGTGCTCAGCAGCAGTCAGGTTCTCTATCAGTTCGTACGCATCATCGAAGCTTTTGCTCCACAAGCTTCCTCCAGCTGCCACGTCTAACTCTGCTCTACATTGATCATTAAGACCCCTGTAGAAATAATGAATTGCCATTCCAGGAGGCATACCATCTTCATCGAGATTTTCGAGAATCTTCTTGAATCGGTCCCAAGCTAAACAAAGATATTCTCCCGAGAATTGAGAGAATTTACTTTCGGTGTTTCTGATAGCTGATACCTTAATTAGAGGATAAAACCTGGTACAGAATATTTTCTCCAACTGGTTCCAGCTATTAGTAGTGCTTGCCGAGAGAGTTAGAAACCACGATCGTGCTACATCACGTAGCGTGAATGGAAAGAGTCTCAGCTTCACCAGATCCTTAGGTCCGATATTGAAATCCAATGCAGTAATGAATTTCTCGAAATTCCTTAGATGCAGATTTGGGTCTTCGAGAACAGAACCCCCGAATTGAATAGTATCTTGCAGCTTAAGAATGATTGATGGCTTGATGCGAATACCACTGGCTGATATCGCTGGTTCAATTGTGTCAGCCTGATTATCATCGATTTTCAAACGAGAAAATTCACGGGACGCCTCACCAACTGCTGTCCTAGCATAATCCATTGTTTCAGAATCAGAAGAAAAAGATGAATTCATTGCTTCTTACGGGTTTGAGAACTCGTTAATATAAACGCGATCCAAGTACCTGAAATAAAGAAAAGAAGAAAAGTGAGAAGAGAATAGAATCCTAGTCAGTGAATTTTAATGCACACTGATGACAAGTACATAAACTAATTAATTAACACCGAGTCCCCGGCAGCGGCGCCAAAAACTTGTTCGGTGAAATCTACACGCAAGCGCACGTGATCACAAGTAATATATTAAGTTCGATCCCACAGAGACTGGTGAATTAAGAATACGCACCTATGCAACAATGTATGATCAATTTTCACTGCCAAGACAATTAACAAGGATGGTTTCTTTTATACTAATAACTAAAATTTACTAATCAAATTCAGAATAGGAAAACACATGGGATTCTAACTTCATTATCGAATTCATCTAGAATTGAAATTACTGATTAACATGTGACTGTTGATCCTAATCAGACAACACGAAAGTAATACATGCCAACTCTCGTTGCACACATATCATACCAATCGAAATCCGCAATTAAGACAGAAATCTCATGGACACCAACAAAGCTCAGACCCTATATCTCTATAGCGGTAGTGTAAGCAGAGAGGTTTAAATAACAAGTCATCTATCGTGATTACACAGGGTGATAAAAATAGTTCAAGTCTATCACAAATTATGCTTCATTCACATAATCCTATGTTTACATGGCAAAGTTCTAAATTCAATCATCCACTCTCGCTTCAGAAAGAATTAACAAACAACTTAGAAGTTAGCTACTCTCCTAAGAAGAATAAGCACGGCTCATGCAAAGAAATCAACGTACGTCACAAAATCAAGTAATAAATATTCGTTACTAGACTACATCGATAAATCCATTAGAATCCCATGAAGGCGGTTAGTTCATAATCGAACTAATCGACATCATGGGTTCTAATGAAAACATGATAAATAAAAGACAAGAATTAAACGGAATAAAAATGCTTGAATTAATAATAAAGATCACACGTTACAGATTTGAAGTTCACGATCTCGCTCGAAACTGTCACTTCCTCGCGAAGAACGATCTAATACAAACTGATATTGTGCTTGAATTATTAAACTAAAACTACGATATTGTTCTCTTCTACTCTAAACTACTCCTATGAGGCTAGGGTTTTACACACGAGAAATAAAAAATACATTGACCAAGTCAACCGGGCCTCAACCGCTGCGAAAATCCACTAAAAAGCTGTAAAAATCGGCCCGGGGAAGTTCTGCTGGGCGCGGCCGCGCTAAACTAGCGCAGGCGCGCTAGTTGGCTTTAATGTAGCGCGGGCGCGCTAGAAGTTAGCGCGGGGGCGCTACTTTCTGACTTTGGACTAGCGCGGGCGCGCTAAGAGTTAGCGCGGGGGCGCTACTTTCTGCCACTGGCAGCCTGTTTCTTCGTTTTCAGCTCGTTCTCGCGTACATGCCCTTCCTCGCTCTAGTACCACTTCCGTAGGTGATCACGGTTGCATTTAGCATATGCAACAAGCCCTTTAAACCCCTAGATAGCTCTAGTGGACGAGTGTGTTCTCGTGAGGGTTTGTAGAAGATATACCCACAAAATCCCAAGTCGCGGTGAATCCACAATCCTCTATTCTTGCAAATAATGCACCAAAACCAACCTAAAATGATAGAAAATCACTTCATCGCCTCAACTCGTGACCTGCACAGAAAAACAATAAAAACACATCAAAAGACACTAAACACTTAAGTACAACCAACCAATTTAAGTGGAAATGAAGGCCTATAAGTGTGTATAAATACCACTTATCAGTGTTGATAACAACGATCTATATCAACATTACTTACTCACAACTAACTATCCAAAAGTGTCCTCTACCTGAATTGGTATAGAAAATCTAACAAAATAGAGAGGACAATATAGGCAGTTTAACGTGTAGTTCACATGATATATACAAACACAAGGTCATTGAACACACTCGAAAACATTAAATATACTTCCAAACAACAACGGCAAGATTTGGTGTAACGCTAGGTATTTGCAATCGCTAGAGATAAGATACGCAGTGATCATAAGTTGTGGAAAAAACAAAATGAGTATGCAAACATACAACCCATGTACTTATATTCCCATTATACACCAGACCGTCGAACAACACCACTAGTTATTACCCCACGACCCTCGATTCCCCCACTACGCCTACACGTTTGCCATTCACGACTTTGTGGTTGAAAACACACGTTAACAAAAAATGACTTTTTGTTCAAATCTATTTATCTTCCTATTTACGCTAACAAACACAATTTTTCTTTCGGTTTGTATTTTTCGAAAAGTCGCATTATTGGCAGTTTTTTCTGCCAACAAATATTATAAAATTCACTCCTATATTTTCAGAAACAAAAATATGTCTCTGTCATTCTACCTAAGCTTCAGCCCTCAGCGGGTACCAAACATAGCTCAACTAAATTTCCCCGCCATGAACACGATTAGATACAAAATACAAAGCAAAACACAAAAAGCTGACTCCAAAAACAAATCTCAACATACTAACAATAACAACAAAAACTCGATAGTTCAGACCAATGATTAAAAGACACAATATTAGACACAATCAAATGACCAAAATGAAATACATTCACACGACTAACACAACAACAGGTAATGAATAAATCGCTACATTTCAATATCTCGACAAAATATCCATCCCCAACCACAACTGGTTACAAAAGATTTTAAATTACAATCTTTAATAAGTCAATTCCATGATGGAAATGATAACAGAATTTGATTAATACAGAGATAGCAAAAGTCAATACATACTATTAATTGCACATCCTCGACGGAGATTGCAGATCGTACACCGGACCTCATCCAGGCATGCCGTGAGCCGCCTCTCCTCATCCTCAGCACGGCGATGCTTCTTCTCATCACTCATCCACCCAACCTCTTCCGAAAATGGTAAAATAAGAACATAGTAGTTACCATCAATGTTAACCATCGGCTCCGTTGACTGATTCCCTAGCCCATAAAACAATGCCACGCGAAACATCTCCAAAGGATCCTTCTCTTGCCCATCATCTCCAGCAAACGTTTGACTATCTCATCTCATCTCCTCTAGATTCTCCGCGAATTCCTCACGCCAGATTTCTCTCTGGGTCCGCATAGGCCACCTATATCGTGACCGGACATCTGAACTTTGGCTGGAATCCGACATACTTCACCTACGGAAATACAGATTCAAGAAAGTTAGTCAAAGCATAACCAACCACAAAACACACATAACACGAAATCACAGACCATAAAAACGAATTGGGGGGGCATGCAAACACAAGACTTATAACTCTAAGTGATCAATAAAGCGAAGCAACACCAGGCATAACCCGAATCACAACTACAAATGCATATATATACATATATATAGACACACACATGCACTCACCTAACGGAGCCCATTAAATGCACACAAGAAAGCAAGACATGCGTTAAATACGTACCACACAACGAGCCCTATTCACTGAAAACGAATACTCAAAGAAACTACTACCACTACCTACCATTAAAAACAAATTGGAAAGATAACATAAAAATACGTGCATCTCAACTTTTCAAATTAAAATATTATCTAGATTAAGATAACTTTAGACATAACATGTCTTGTGAAATGATCCCAAATCAGATGGTCCCCACTTAACGGGTAGACTCGACACCACGATGATCAAAGATCACTTATATGTCCTGTCAACCACTAGGGGCAAAGGAACCCCAGCAAACGCACAAAGGTCGATCAATAAAGCGAAGCAACACCAGGCATAACCCGAATCACAACTACAAATGCATATATACATATATATAGACACACACATGCACTCACCTAACGGAGCCCATTAAATGCACACAAGAAAGCAAGACATGCGTTAAATACGTACCACACAACGAGCCCTATTCACTGAAAACGAATAGTCAAAGAAAGTACTACCACTACCTACCATTAAAAACAAATTGGAAAGATAACATAAAAATACGTGCATCTCAACTTTTCAAATTAAAATATTATCTAGATTAAGATAACTTTAGACATAACATGTCTTGTGAAATGATCCCAAATCAGATGGTCCCCACTTAACGGGTAGACTCGACACCACGATGATCAAAGATCACTTATATGTCCTGTCAACCACTAGGGGCAAAGGAACCCCAGCAAACGCACAAAGGTCGATCGAGGCAAAATCGTTGTGCAAGCATGGTGAAAAAATCGTAAAAATAAAGCATGACAGAGGAAATTATTACAAGATCATATTACGGATAATAGCCCAAACATACACTAATAAAAGAACATAGATGGTAGAAATCGTAAGAAAACATAGCCGCTATAACCACGAGATTACAGGGAAATTTTGCGGTTGATACATCATAAAAACTACTAATATTAAATGTCATTAAGGGCGACATGACGCAAAAGACGGGAAAAGCAGGAAGATCACTCCCACTCCTCGACATCGCCAACAAACATAGTGGGAGGAGGCGGCTCCGTTGTTTTAGCAGCCTCGAGAACCAGATCTTTCACAATACCACAGAGGATCAACAACCCAGCAAGAGCCTCATTAATTGAACTTTAGTTTTTCCTTCGCGCGCGAGCCAAGCGTCATACTAAGAAGCCAGAGCATTCCCTCGATGGCGACTATTTTGCATCGCAACTTCATTGCGCTCCTGTAACTCCCTAAGGGCTTCACGCCCTCGGGTGTAAAGAGGGGGATCCACCCACTTGTGGAAATCACAAACATCCTGCGCACATTCCCTGTATCGGCAACCGATATTGTCACAATACCAACACATTTTCTCCGCACTCATGCGATAACAATCGCACATTAAGTCAAGGACGACTCATGATGAGGATATGACTTGGCAACAACAAGTGTGCTTGCTATGAAATGAAGTGACCAAGTAAAAGGTAGACGCCCCCTTTAAATAGAAAAAATTAAAAATAATTATGCGGACTAAAATGTCTTAAAAGTGACCCGACACTAAGTTTGAAAACATCCCCAACACTTTATACTTCCCCGCGTCAGTTTGAGGCGCCCCGGAGAAGTAGGAAGCAATGATAGGGACCACCTCCACCTGTCACATTCACGCGCCCACACGTCCACATTGGAGTCGGGGGCAAACTTACCCACTAACAATTCGTACTCGCGACAGTAGGACCCTGCCATCTCCTTGAAGAATGGAGACGGGTCCTGGGCACGTGCGGGAGTACCACCTCAGCCTGGGAACATATAAATAGAGAAGGTGAAAGACGGAGGAGGTAAACACACAAAAACATAATACATATTCTCCTTATACGAGAGCGTTATGTCATCATCGAAGTGTTTATCGATCACCACCGCTAGTTAGGTATTTTCTTTCAGGTTCCGCTTCAACCAAACCACCACATGGATACTTTCACCCGCAGGGTCGGCCCTGGACCAGTGCAAACAGTGCGCCAAAGAAAAGGAGAAAGATGTAGTCACTTTTTTGGCCCAGAAGAAAATTTAGATATATAATGATATTTAGATAAGCCTAATCCTCTATACTAATAAGCCATTAAATTAAAATCAAAGCTGAAGTTTAACCTCCTCTTCAAACAAGGCATTTTACTACTGAAAATTGCATCAACTTGTTTCCGTAACAGACTCCAAATCTTACGTATAATCTTCAAGAAGATGCTGTCGAATTAATTCAACTTGTTTTCAGTTTATTTATAGTGCGAAGTACAACTGCATGTGACAACCTTTACGTAAATGATTCTTAATTAACATACTTAATTTGTAATTAATAATTAATAATATATATAACACGTTATTAAAATCCTAATGATTTTCCTTTAACTTTCTGGAGCACGTGTTCGTCCAAAGTAACAAATTCTTGAATGTTTGTGCCTGCCACCTCATCATCTACTACAATAATTTGTCACTATATTACAATACGAAGTAATAAATTAACCATCTCTTTTTTCACACATATATGTTCGACATTGTTCCTTTAAAAACAATTTCGGAATATTTGAAAAATTAAATCAAAACTTTTCATACGAGGATCTAAATTATGAGGAAAAATATACTCAGATTTACTATATATTTTCGCGGCTTTTAGAGGAAGAAGCCGATACCTTACACTTTTCAATGTGTTTGAAGAGAAGTGTAAAAATATCCCAAACCTATGAACTAACTGTTTTTACGTCTAATTTTGACAGTAATATTAAGCAAAGAAAAATGTTTTATATATGTACAAAATTCATTCATAATATCAATTAAAACATTCCACCTATACTGTCATATCATTTTGTACAAAAATTAATTTGCATCCAATTTTGCGGATGTAATACCACTCTTAAGCAAGAGGTCTCGTTTTTCTTCTTTTTGATGACTGAAAATCTGAGGTCGACGTCGACGACGAGGAGGAGGATGAGGCGGTCGGCTCCGTTGATTGGCATCTTGCAGCCACATCAACAGGCTCCAACATATCCGGAAAATTAAGTTTAGCACGCGAACCGCGCAACTTAAAAGCCGCTTTATCATACGCCAATGCAGCCTCCTCAGGCCTGTCATAAGTTCCCAGCCATATTCTTGAGCCTCTCTTTGCCGGATTCCTTATCTCCGCCGCAAACTTTCCCCACGGCCGTCGCCTCACACCCCTGTAACGCTGCCACTTCTGTGCCGCGCCATTCTCAGCCGCCACCACTTCCAATTCAATTTTCCCAGGATCCTCAAATTCCACCGGATCATTATACAAAGGGCCTTGAATAATATCAAAATCATCCAAGCTGCAACAGCTTGTTTCTTTCGAAAAGTCGAAAATAAACGAAGCCACTTGATCAGTGTTCTCTTCATCCATCAACAGATCATCTAAGCTGACCTCGCTCCCATAAGTTTGTTCACTGCATGGACTTGTATTATCGAAACAGCACTCTAAAACATCCGTATCTTCGAAAAGATGTTGTCGAATTGATTCAAGAACTGCGAGATCAGAATCGGATAGAGCTGCTGATGAGAACATGTTAACTTTGGAGATCCAAAAACTTTGTGATAAACTGTATAATATTTCTTGGAGATGAAGCAGATGTTTCTTTTCTGGTTTATTTATAGTGTTCAGCAAAGCCGCATGTGACAACCACTTAACTCACTGTCAGACGATGCGATTAAATTTAGTCATCATAAACCACGTTGAAAATCACGTGTTTAAATGTTTTCTAACTATAATTGTGTTTTAAACCATCCTTAACCTACAAATTTGGTGCCACAATAATACTGAAAAAAAAAGCAGCTTATCCCCGTTTTAAATCATTTTCTTAACTCTGGAGTTATTCTTATGTACGTTTATGTTACAAACCTACTCTCACATGTGATGAATAAAGGTTATATGTAAAATGTAAGTGATTTTTTATTTTCCAATGTAAATGTTTTTTGACATGCAATATCTTTCCGACGAAAATTACAAACTGCATTTCGTCTAATAATTGTTGATAGCTTAGATTCGGTCGATTTTGATGTTGAGATGTTTAGTATATCTCTGACTCTGATAAGTAGTTGTTTTTGTTGCAGTAGTTAGCGATAATGATTTAGAGTTAAGGGTTCCAACATTAACAACCAGATAATTACTAATTTGTAAACAAATTAAATATCAGTTATATACTCAAGACAGGAAAGCTGAACATGTAAATTCAACAAGGAAAACAATGTAATTATCTCAAAAATTCTCATCCATTATATGCATGTGGAAATACGAGTAAAGATTCTAACAACTCATATATATGTGCGTGTGTAGGCAGCTACATATACGATATTTTAATTCGCGAAAGATTCTTGTTCTACCAGATGTGTATACAAGGATAAATCTGCACGTGGCTGTCACTTGATATATTGGAAAATTATTCAAGAAAAAGACACAAGTTCCTCATGCAAAATTTGCATGATACTGAGGGGCTGTTTGTTTGTTTTCAAGAGCGCGCAAAAGTTGCTTGTGGCTTCAGTTTTTTTTTTACCCATTTGTGTAAATAAGCTGAACTACTTTTAAGAAATTAAGAATACCAACTTTTATCTCACAGCTTCGACTTCTTTTTCAAACACTTTATTAACTTATTTACTTCTCACTTCTACTCCACTTCTTCAATTTAAACAAAGAGTCACTTATTTTAAGTTAACTCAAACAGCCCCGAAGTGTATATGATTTACCAGCAGTACTAAAACTTCATCCAACAACCCTTGTGTAAATTTTCATCTTTTGTTTCTGAGAACTGCTGGTCTTCATTTTGATTTTCGATAATTATAAAAACAAGTTAAAGAAGTACTGCTAGCAAAAATATGTATATATAAATTATACAAGAATTAATTAACTTAGATTAGACTATATTTTTCTTATATATATATATATATATAGTCCTACTCCAATAGAAACCAAATTAGCCTAAAAACTAAAAACCAGTTTCTGGACAGTTTTTTATCACTATTTTCAACTACAGAAATCACTAATTTGTACATAACATATCACTAATTTATATATAGTATATCTCGCGAATATAAATATATATATACACATATCTGCAACGTATATGACCATCATCTTCACCCAAATCGTAATAATAGACCTCTTACCACCATTACCAAACGTTTCTATGACTTGCCACCATTGTCTATCATCACCAATAGTCATATACACTTTCCGTCATAACTTACAAAACTAACGACTACTTACCATCATCTTACAACTTCTCTTGCGGCTTCCTACCACCAAGAACCTTCCTACGAATAAAATTAATCATCTATAATCGATTATCAATAATTTAGATAAGTAGATTTTCTCAATTTTGATAATAAAAATCGTTGTTTACATACTGTATAAAAACAGTGATTAGTGCAGTATAAATTAGTGATACCCGTAGTTATAAATAGTGGTAGGGAAATGTTTCTAGTTTTTATTTTAAGAGTGGTTTCTATTTGATCATGAGCCTATATATATATATATATATATATATATATATATATATATATATATATATATTTTAGGTCAGCGACCGAAGAATTATGGGGACTAACTAAAAAATTGTTCTATCAAGTGGAAGATTATGACGAGGACTTCGACTACAACATACATGATCAAGAGTACAGAAATCCTAGTTAAAAAGTAAAGATTAAAAAAAATCAAAATTTATTCCCTCCATCTCAATGTATAATAAGATCATTTAACAAATTTTACATATATTATTAAGTTTTAAATATAAACTTTTTCACATTTATCCATATTTATTATAATAATTTATAGAAGAAGTGATAAATAATGAGTATCAACCGGATTTTCATTGAATTCAATAATTCATTATATAAAAAAGCAATCTATTTGACAATCCGGAGAAGAAGTAATTATTTCATGAACATTTATCAGAGGAGGAAGTTAGAGATTTGATTGATAACATAAATTATCTCTCACCGAAAAAATCACTCCAACGTAAGGTTGGATTGCAAAAATTTTGGTGCGTTGCCTCATTTATGGATTAATGATAAATGGGCAAAAAGCCCAAAGCACCATACTTTCAAAATATAAAATAACTCAAACTTCTGTTCCACTGAAATTTGTAGACGACTATGTATCAAGTATATCTCATTATTGCAATGTTAATGAGTGTAAGTTTTTTAGATTTAAATTGCGTGATTGTCATATATTTCTTCTAATTATTGGCTCCAGTAATTCGCAAGCTTCTACTGTGATCTATTATGATTGTTTTCACAAAAATGTTCAATATTTTCAAGATTTGTTATCATCCGTGATTACGAGATCTGACTTCGAATTAATGACGAAATCAGTTATGTTATTCAGAAAATGCAAATAATAAGTTAAATTGTAGAAGAGGGGTTGAATACAATCTACAAAAATTTCAACCAATTTTTGCTTAACAGATTATATTCAAGATACAAGGGAAAATTAAAACTAAGACTGATATTAAAAGAACAAGGATCTTAAAAATTTCAGGTGGATTGATTGATCCATCTGAGAGATTTTTATCTTAAGAACCTTCCAAGTAGAAATTACTTGGCTGCTTACAAAAGAATGAAGAGCAGAAACTTATAATTTCTTGCTTGCTATCTCTAATGCTTTACTCTTCAGTTCTCAATGTTTGATTACATTGAAATGAAAATTATAATTTGAATATATACTACTACAAACAAGGATAGTCTGTAAAAGTATTTTCCTACTCCTTTTCTAGCAATTACAAATGTAGAATTTCTTGGACTTGATTGTGCATTTGACAGCTTGAAATTCTTGTTGCTTTGCCGAAAATGGTAGGCTTCGAGGTTCTCAATATTTGACTAAACTGCTTTTAGTTTAGCTTCCAAAACTGGTGAAGCACCTGTCATATCAACCCATGTGCTTTCTGTCCTTTACTTGACTTGTAGCTTTCAACTGCTAACCATCAACTGCTAAAATAATTAGCAATTGATTGTTTCTTGAGTTAGCGATTGATAGCCTTCCACGTTTAGCTATTGATGGAATCGATGTAGCGATTGATAGAACATTTACTTAGCCATTGATGCTTCTTGATTAGCGATCGATCTTCACTTCACTTGGATAGATTACATGACTTCAAATATTTACAATTATGTCACCCTATCTACTCATTTATTGATAGATCAACTGCCAATCTAAAAGATCATATTATTATCTTGGTCGAGCTACTTCGTACCCCTTTTTATAGTCGATTGCTAAGGTACTCCATCTTTGTTACAGTACCACATCAGCCGTTGATGGGTGGATCTAATCAACTGCTACTGCATAAGCATGCTAGCAATTGATCAGCTACATTCAATCTTATTTTAAGTAAGAATAAGATAACTTTGTATAATCAAGCATCACATATTGCTAACAAGTTATTCAAACATTGTACTTGTTAGAATCAATTTTTTCTCAAACTTGATTTGATTCAATTGAACATTTGATAATATATTTAGTAGACGAATTAGACTATCTATTAGCATTAGATGCATCCAATCGAGCGCTTTTTAGAGAAATCAAAACAAAAGATAAGTAATAAAGCGTGAATTGAGCCTTCAATTGCTAAACGATATATGAAATACGAGATTCGTAATTTGTTCCTTTTACTTTGTCTCTGATTCAATTCAAAATAAAGTATAATGAAGCTTTTTTTTTTACATATATAAGTAACTCCGAAAAATTAGAAATTTTTAGATATCCAATTCAGTCTCTTGGTAAGTAACTCGTTATATGGACGGACGATAATGGCGAATTCTAGCCGACGAATATGTATTTTTGACTCTCCTAAAATTAACCTTATCCAAGATATCATTTATAGTTTACTTATAATATAATTATAAATTTTAAAAAATGTAAATTATAAATGCTTGTATTGATTTATTATTTCCTTTGTTCTAAAAGTCGGTGATTAATCACGATTAATCACCTATTAATCCTTATTTCGTAGCTCGCTGAACTGATTAAATCTCTGATTAATACCCGATCAATCCAATTAATCTCCGATTAATACTTGTTCCGTGACTTTACCGATCAAGTTCGGTTCCCACTTTTTACAACACTGATTATTTCAGGCGGTTTACAATCGTGTTCTTAGACAAGTCAAGTTTCTAAAGTGTACAATATATTCTTAATGTATTAAATGCACAAAATGAATGACATATACCGTCGTCAAGTCTAAAAGTCATCACTTTTAATCTTTGAAACATTAAAATGTTATCAAAAGTTAATTAAAAGTTCAAACAAGATATTGTGGCTGTTTGGTTAGCAGAAGCCGGAACTGCTTCTGACTTCTTATTTTTTTTGACATGTTTGTGTAAATAAGTAGAAACACTTTTAAGAAATTAAGAATGTTGTTTAACAAAAAAAATATAATCAATGTTAAACTAAATTAATTAGCTAGAAATTCAATATCATTTTCTTAACATGCCCATATCGTTTGAGTCATCAACAAAGCACGTCCCCAAAGCATTTTAGATCTCTACTAGAGGCAAATTTAGGGTTAAAAGGAAAAAAATTAAGTAAAATAAAGGTGAGCCAGATATTATTCTGGTGTGGTAGTTTTGTTTATTGGAACCGACAGTGCGATCAAAGATCGATTATATTAAAATGTGGTTACCAGAAAGGGCAATAAGTAATATATATATATATATATGTGGAAAATGTTCCACAACCAAAGGTGGATAACTAGCTTATCCATCCAACTGATCTCTAGCCGTCCAAAATAGGACAATCAACGCACAGAATTCAAAGTAGATCCTGGATAATACGCACACTAAAACAGCGTATACGCAACTTTAAAAAGCGTATACGCTATATAAAAGAGCGTATACGCTATATAATCCAGCGTAAGAACAGGTTACGCTTTTCAGAAGATCCACATACGCTACATTATATGGCGTCTAGATCCACACAGCTTCAAAAACTAAAAACACGACCTCTTCTTCCTATACACCATTTTTAGAGCATACAAACCCAATACACACAAAATACACAAAATACTAGCTTGGATCTTTATTCGAGTTTAAAAGCTAGCTTGGATCTTTATTGGAGTTTAAAGCTTGAAATTTGAAGCTTATAGCTTGAAGCTCGGAGCTTGGAGCTTTATTGGACTTCTTTATTAAGGTTAGATTTCATATTTTCATGGCATCTTTCATCTTTTCTAAATTAACATCCCCTAGTAAGCCCATTACACCTAGTAAATCTAGAATTGAGATTGAAGAAGAAAATGATAGTGATGCTAAAAAGACCCCAATAGTGAATGTTGATGATGTTGATGATAGTGATGATGATGTTGAGGAGGTTGTGGAGGAGGTTGGGGATGATGATGTTGAGGAGGTTGGGGGTGAATGTTTTGATGATTTTTGTGAGAAACAAAATTCAAAAGATGATGATTTGAATGAGAGTTGTCCTTGTGTTGGTCAATTATTCGATAGCTTAGATGAAGCGGAGATGTTTTATAGGGATTATGGTAGACGTGTTGGTTTTGAGATAATAATTAGAACCACACATAGGCGTGTGAAAAGTAAGAGAATTTGTTCGCGTTTGTATATATGTCGGAAGGGTGGGCGAATAGTAACAAAGTCGTTGGATGAAGAAAAGGATGTTCACAAAAAAAAGAGAAATAGGGATTCTATTGGTAGAACGCATTGCTTGGCGCGGATGTACGTTGTGCATAGGGAAAAATTGAATAAATGGGAAGTGACATCGGTTTATTTAAAACACAATCACACGATGATTTCAAAGGATGAAGTGCTTTTCATGCAACGGCCAAGGAATATAACTCCCGTTATTCGGCAATTGATTATAACATTGAATAAATCGGGTATTGGGCCTTCAAAAACTTTAAACGTGTTAGGGGAGTTAACGGGTGGCTTGGAGAATATTGGATTTGGTAATCAAGATGTTCGGAATGTATTGCGTGATATTCGACATTATGTGTTTGATTCGAGTGATGCTTTAGAGGGTTTGGCATTACTTCGAGAATTGAAACGTAATAGTCAAGGTGAATTTTTGTATAAAGTTGACGTGGACGAGGAAAATCGTGTGCGGGCCATGATGTGGGTTGACCCGAGATCAGTCAATGCCTACAAAAATTTCGGAGATGTTGTTGTTTTTGACTCCACATATCGTACTAATAGGTATTGCATGCCGTTCGTGCCATTTACGGGGGTAAATCACCATTATCAGTCGATTTTGTTCGGATTTGCCCTGATAAGGGATGAGACCGAAGAATCTTACTTATGGGTGTTTAAGAGTTGGTTGGAGGCTATGGGGAATGTGGCTCCACAAACGATCATCACCGATCAAGACATTGCTATTGGAAATGCTATTGCCGAAGTTTTGCCTAACACAAGTCATCTATATTGTACGTGGCATATAAGTACAAAATTTGGTGAAAAATTGTCGCATTTATATGCAAATCATGATCACTTCAAAGAAGATTTCAACTCAGTCCAAATTGCTCTGTTTTCTCCCTACGCTGTATAATAAAGCGTAGTGGCTGTTTCAAATCCACTTACGCTATATAATGTAGCGTGGTCAAGCATCGGAAATCGATGCTTCGCTTTCCCATGGGAACTGACTGCTTGACCACCATCTCCATCCTATATAAACCATCCATCTCCATCTCCATTTCTCCATCTCCATTTCTCCATCTCCATTTCTCCATTTTCATTTCTCAATCTCCATGGCTACAAAATTCTGTTTTGGTGAAGAGGAAGCTACCAACGAGCACGCTACTAACGAGCATGAAGAGGAAGTAAAAATGCTTTTTGCCGAGATGGATATGTGCTTGAAGGAAATAGAGAAAGAAGAAGAAGAAGAAAGGGAGGCTGAAAAGAAGAAAGAAGAAGAAGAAGAGGCTGAGTTTCAAGCCCTTTTCGAGGAAGAAGGGACCACTTACGAAGAAGCCATGGCGGAGTTCCGGGCTAAAATTCAAAGTGTGTTCGATTCTTCCGACGAGGAGGAGAAGTAATTGTAATTGAGGATGAGGAGGAGAGTTATTGTAATCTATTCTAAAAAAAAATTCAATAAAGTTTGTTAAATTTGGATAAAGTTATTGTGTTTGATTTCAGTTAGATTTGGTTTTTTAAATTTGGATAAAGTGTTTTTTTGTCATGTAGTTAGATTTTGTCTTTTTGCTGTCGGTAGATTTTGTCATGTAGTTTGATTTGGATACGAGTTTGATTTGGTCAGATTTTGGTTTTAAAAATCAGAGGTTGATCTGGGGATGAAACGTGAAGTGAAGCTGTGTGCTGGTACGCTATATTATATAGCGTAATGCTCTGCTTTGTACGCTACATTATATAGCGTAAACACAGATAAAAACAGAGCCCCTGAGGCGCTCTGGGTTTACGCTATATAATGTAGCGTAGAAAACAGAGCATTACGCTATATAATATAGCGTAAACCCAGAGCGCCTCAAAGGGGCTCTGTTTTTTGTTTCTTACACCTAAAAACAGAGCCAAACCTAAAAGGTGCTCTGTTTTACAAAATCCATCAACAAAATCATACAATCCCATCAACAACAAAATCCATCAACAAAATCTAAAACAAAATCTAACGATCAATCCATAAACGAAATCTAACAATCCATCAACAAAAAAATCTAAACAATCCATAAACGAAATCTAACAATCCATCAATACCAAAATCCTAACAATCCATCAATAAATTACAATCCATCTAACAAAATCTAACAATTTATAATCCGGCTAATCTAGCTTGAAGCGATGTTTCCGTTGGATGACGGGCTATGCCTTTATGAAGCTCCCATGCGATGCGATGACGAAAATTTTTTATAACATCTTCATTCCAATCCGTCCCAAGCCAGTTTTCAGAATTACAAGTCAAAATGCAATCCACGTATTTCATGAGGAACACACCACAATCAATACAATTTTTCTGCTTGGGTCGTTCCACCACATTCTCTACTTGTGGATATATAATCGCATCTTCCGGGAATCTCTCGGGGGCCAAGCGATGAAACATGATAGGTATAATTTGTTCCTATAATATACAAAGAAATTAAACTATATTAATTAATACGAAGCACTTGGAAGTAAATCAAAAGATAATAGAAGGGATTAGAAATTTACCACAACAACAAACTCCTTTCTATATAATTCTCGTAGAGACATGCAAGGGGCATCGTCATATAGAGAATCGAATAGGGTAATCCGAAAGTCCTTTACGGACCATAAGAAGAGTATCCAATGTCCGTCCGTGGCGATTGGTATTATAATGTAGTCAAAATCGCAACACTTAATTGCTCCTTTGTCCATTGTGCCATATGACACGCAATCAGTATCAAACTGTGCCCATTCTTTGGCCGTTCTCTTTAAAAGATTCTTCTTTTTGATATGATATGATATCATCAATGGAGCAAACCATGGACTCATATAATAAAATCTTGCAGCCTTCTCTGACTGACTGTAATACATCCTATCCCTCTCCATGACCAACTTACAATACTCATCAACGATTGAGTCCTCGACTAGGTTGCCCGGTGCTATTGATCTCAGAGAACGTTCTTTGCAGTGTGTCGGTATATCAGCCAAATCAATTGGTTGTCCACTCCACCAATGTGCTTGCAACCAGTCCACCTTGCTTTGGTTGAGGGGTTTGAGAAGATGTCCCTTTTCATATCGAGGTACCGGCATCGTGATAAAATCCTTAAAAAAGACAAGATGAGAAAAAGAGCTACAATTAGACAAGATGAGAAAATGAGCGACAAGTGACAAAAAAATCAAACTAAAAGCGGATCGTTACCTCGGTAGGGAAGTCCTCGATTGGAGGAATAGGATCCTCACGAGAAATTGGTACATTATAATAATCAGCAAAATCTATTACCGGCCGATAAACAAAATGAGGTGCACTAGGCTCGACATCATGCTGTGCACTGGGCCCAACATCATACTGAGGTGCACTGGGCCCGACATCATACTGTGTAGTCTCGAAAGGAGAACTTGTAGGATGTTCATAGGCTTCGTACTCTTTGAAGAAATCACTCCCAGACGGTTGACTCGATGACTCCGTGGTCCTTCTTGCCTTCCTTTTGGGCAGCACATTCTTGAAGTCGGGCCTCTCATAAGTCGGACCAAAAGTCTCTAACATGAGCTCGTCATAACCCCTGACAAATGTCGGTAATACGGAATCATGGAAAACCGGGGGCATCTCATGCAGACAGAGCTCGCTCATACCTCGAGCAGTCGTGATGATCTATACAGAAAATAATAGAAGGCCACCATTTATCAACATATACACAATGCAATAAACTCAAGATGGCAGTAAAATGGAAATGCGATATTTAAACATACCAAATCCATCGCCTTGGACACGTCGCATTTGTCACGGGCTTGTTGGTACACGGCCGGATTTTTCGTGGCCCTCGATGGCGGTATAATCTTTAGCTTCGTGATATTGTAGTACCAATCCATATAGGCTTCCTCCGAAATCTCATTCTCCGCTGGCTCCACAATACCAACTCCATTTTGGACGAAGTTATTCCACATGTCTACATACTGCTGCCGGTAGAATGGATGCACTTGCATGAAAGGATTGTCATTGGTATACCTCAAACCTCTCATGTCTGCAGGGGGATCTGGAGGTATACACAACGGCATATCGAATTGCCTTGGGACCCTTTCTGGGAGCTGGTACTCTACATCCTCAAAGTAATGGAGTGGTACACGGGCAATGCCGGCAATTAGAGCTCTCTCGAAATGCGCATCAGGCCTCCGATAGAAACGTGCATATGGCCTCCAACGCACCCAATCCAAATAGAAATTATCGAACATACCTCTGTATGCATCGATGTTGTGATGAACGTTGTAGAACTTTGACCTCCCTGCAGAGACTGGAGCAACAGCCCATGCTAATGCCCTAGGCCATATCATCCTCGTATTTTCTGCTATCAAAGGTTGTCCCGGGCGCAACCTCTCACGAGACCATAGCATCAAAACTGTTGTACAACCGGATATGGACCTGACATCCTTTCTACTAGCCTCTTGCAAATTCCTATATAGATATGCAAGAACTGCAGCCCCCCAAGCATATCCATAAATTTTGCTCGGATCCTCTAGAAATAGGATCAGTCGAGGGTGGACGACATTGTTGGACTTGGTAGGAAACAGTATTGCCCCACACAAGTAGAGAACATATGCCCGAGTGTATATCACCATCATATCCCGATCTGTACTCGAAGGGCAAGTACCATACTGCGCTCTCAAAAATCTCAACTTCACACCACCACGGTCCAAGGCAGATTTCCTTTGCTCCTCTGTAAGTTCTGGATCGTGCCATCTTCGAAGCCATGTACTCCTATGTGGAATATCATCATCGGATCTAATTGGCTCTCCAACCACTGGTAGACCCATCAACATATATACATCTTCAAGGGTCACAGTCATCTCCCCGAAAGTGAAGTGAAAAGTGTTGGTCTCGGGTCTCCAACGCTCCACTAAAGCTGTGATCAAGCTAACATCATTCTGCATAACCGACTTTGGGTTTACAAACATCCCAAATCCCCATTGCCGCAATAAGTGGACTTGATAATCATGTAAATGCCATTCGCCGAGATTAGATGTACTCTGACGGATTGTTAGCTTTTCTCTTAACCCCCCGTTCCAGATTGTTGTGCTTATGTGATTAGCTTGGTCATAGAGCACAGAATTATCGACTGGGCCACAATAATCATTCGCCATATCTACAAATAAAATTAGATCATGTTATTATTCTCAACGTCAACAAACCAAACTCCAAATTATATTCCAAATCAAACTAAAATATCCAACTTCATCAAAATCTACACTATCAAACTCAAAATCCAAATAAAATCTAACAAAAAAATTCAACATCACCAAATTCTACAATATAAAACTCCAAATCAAAATCAAATTCCAACTTTTCCAAAATCACCACTACTATACTCAAAATCCAACAAAAAATCCAACAAAAAAATTCAACTTCACTAAATTTTACAATATTAAACTCCAAATCAAAATCAAATTCCAACTTTTCCAAAATCACCACTACCATACTCAAAATCCAACAAAAAAATTCATCTTCACCAAACTCTACAATATTAAACTCCAAATCAAAATTAAATTCCAACTTTTCCAATATCACCACTATCATACTCAAAATCTAACAAAAAAATTCAACATCACCAAATTCTACAATATTAAACTCCAAATCAAAATCAAATTCCACCTTTTCCAATATCACCACTATCATACTCAAAAATCCAACAAAAAATCCAACAAAAAAATTCAACTTCACCAAATTCTACAATATTAAACTCCAAATCAAAATCAAAATCCAACTTTTCCAAAATCTACACTATCATACTCAAAATCCAACAAAAAATTCAATTATAAAATTCGACTTTACCAATTTCTAAAATATTAAACTCAAAATCAAACTACAAATCCAATTTTACCAACAATCTAACTATCAAACTCAAAATCTAACTATATAACTAACAAATTCGAAATCAAACTATCTAACTAACAAATTCGAAATCAAACATATACACACACATATACACACACATATACAAGAAATACTCACCTTTTGCTGCTAGGATAGCGTCGATTTGGGTTGAATTAGGTGGAATCGCTCTCAAAATCGCCTTCAATCGATCTGGTGGTTGTGTTTTTGAATTAGGTTAAGTTAAGTTTTCATCCACAATACGCTTTACAGTATAACGAGCCCGGTTCCGCTGGAAAAAACCGGTCCGCTGTATTATGTAGCGTACATTTTGTTGCTCTGGGTTTACGCTATATAATACAGCGTATACGCTGTTTAATATTTTAATCCTTTTTTTAATCTTGACCGTTAGCTGCTTAATGGACGGTTAAAAATGAGGTGGATAAAATTAATAATTTATCCACCTTTGGTTGTAGAACATCCCCCTATATATATATATATATATATATATATATATATATATATATAGGGTGGTGCTCAAATGAGAACCCCAAATAATATGAGATATGAGATCTAATCTCAGCCCTCCATTTTATATTATAACCTTTAATCCAAGCCACTTATTTCTCCATAATCCCCATCTTCTCTCCCGTGTCTTTATCCCTGCCCCATTTCATTTCTTCATCTCTCACTCATCCCTCCCTCACCAACTACCATTGCCTGATCTTTCCCCCTCTTTCTCCCCCATTCCCATGGCTGTTACGGCGTCGTTGCCGCCTCTCTCTCCTCAACCTGTGGCTCCATCCTTTCGTCGGAAACGCGGCTGCTGCCTCCTTCGATGCAGGCGCGGCTGTAGCCGCCTGTTATTTTATGGCCGACGACAACGTGGATGCTTGCCTCCCTCCAACAGCCCCGTCCTTGTTCCTCCGTTCCTCCACCTCTGTTCCTCCATCTCCGTTTCCGATACTCTTCATTTGAATCGATTGTAGTTCGTCAACGACAGATCTGGAGATGGTGTTGGTAGTGGTTTGGTAGTAGTATCACTGTGGCGGTGGTGGTATTAGTTTAATACAGTGATTTTTAGGTGGCTGAGAAAGACATGATCGAAAATGATGTGGTGATTATTTTTTTTACGGTGGTGATTTTTTTTTTTGGCGTTGATTTTGCTTTGTAGTTGGTGATTTTTCATGTTTGGGGAGTCTGTAGATGGTGGTGGTGGTCTGTAGATGGTGGTGATGTGGTGATTTTCGTTTTCTGACAGTGATTTTCATTTTTCCAGTGGTGATTTTTAGTTTTCCGGTGGTGATTTTTAGTTTGACGGTGGTGATTTTATGTTTGCCGACAGTGATTTTCCGGTGGTCGCCTGAGGTGGTGGTGGCCGGAACTGGTAGTCGGTGGTGGTTGGAGGTGGCAGGTGGTGGAATTAGAATGAAGATGGTGATAAAATATTTAAATATTAAAAATTAATGTTTGGTGAGAGATTGATATAAGGTATAAAATGTGTGGCTGTGATTAGATCTCATATCTCACACTAAGAGTGTTCTCATTTGAGCAACACCCTATATATATATATATGTATGTATGTATGTATGTATGTATGTATGTATTGAATAAATAACCACATGGGATTAAAGCTAATTGTTTAATTCATATATTAATAGCTGAACAGCGAAAGTTGAAAAAAAGGTCCAAGTATACTATTATAGTTACTATTAAACGTGCTGTTTAAAGAATTAAGTGTGCACCTCACTCGAAAGTGACTTAATTATTAGGCTTGTGTTTGTCACATGCCACTTCATTTAGCCCTATAAATAAACAGGAAAGATAAAAATCATTCCATTCATCTTTTTCAGAGATTTCATACATAAATTCATATTCACTACTCACTAGCTAGTTCTGATATGTACTCCTCATCTATGTCAGAGTCGGATGTTGCACTGCTCGACTCGATTCGACGACACCTTCTTGAAGATATAGATGATTTTGATTGTTTTGCTCATCACACGAGTTCATGCAATGTTCCGAATTACGGGTGGGATGATCTCTTTATTGATGAAAACGTCGAACCAATCCAGGGTGTTGGTCCCGAATGTCACTCTGCACACGATTGGAAGAGGTACATAGGTGTGAGGCGGCGGCCTTGGGGAAAGTTTGCAGCAGAAATAAGGAATCCAGCTAAGAAAGGTTCAAGAATATGGTTGGGGACTTATGAGACACCTGAAGATGCTGCATTGGCTTATGACAAAGCTGCTTTTAAGTTACGCGGCTCTCGTGCAAAGGTCAATTTTCCAGATATGCTTGGCACCTGCATATCAGAGCTGATTGGTGATTCTGCCAAGCGCCAATCACCGGAGCCTGCAGACTCGTTATCATCCTCATCGTCGACGTTATCAGAAGATTTTGAGTCATCCAAGAGAAGAAGAAAGATGTAGTCACTCCTTTAATTGGTCGAGATGTTAGCTCAAGTTAGCATAGACGAAAAGTAATGAACTAGTTCATTTCAAGCTTTGTCTTGATCATTTTATGGAAATAGAACTGAATTTTTTACATACGCTTAATCATATTCTAAGCCATGAAAACTGAATTAGATGATGAAGTTAGACAAAGGTCTCGTAGTTACTATCGTCAGTTCATCAAATGGGACACAGTATGAAAAATTAAGATTCATATTGATATAAACTAGCTTAGTAAGAAAATTAAGTAAACAAGTGGAAAATATTTATTAAAAAGATGAATCAAATTTAGTAGGTGATATTAATTTTTATGTTATAAACACATAATACTTTTCTAATATTTTAAAATATAAATATTTTGAAGAAAATAAATGTAGGGGAGAGAATATTTAATATTTTAAGTGCTGCATTTATAGCCCAACCCGGCCTGGCTCTAATATTTTACCATCTACTCCCTCCGTCCCAGCCATTTGTACATTTGGTTGGGATACGGAGTGGAAAATGCTAGGTGCACATAATGACATGGGGTGGATTTTATTTGGAATGGGCCCCCTTGCATACACATCAACCACCTCAATTATAACACTCCACCTAAGTTGCAATGTCATTATGTACATATTTTTTGTACACCGTTATGTGCACCTAGCACTACTCATACGGAGTTTAAAAAAAAGTATAAAAAATGAGTAAAATTAGATGAAAAGTAGCTACGATGATGGGACCTATTTATATTATTAGATTTGAGATAGTGGTGGAAAGTAGTGGATGTAATAGTGTTTATACTCCCTCTGTCTCTAAATACTTTTCCTGTTTGTACTTTTCACATTTGCCAACACACATTTTTAATCGTTCATATCTTTAATTTCGTAGTAGCATTAAATATAAAAACTTCATCGTATTAAAGTACTCGTGAATACGAATCTAACAAGATCACTCATGACTATATTTAATTTTATAGGTTAGATGTAAATTAGTAATTTGTCTCATGTTATGAACAGTACCGACATCACAAACAGGAAAAGAAAAAAGAAACGGAGGGAGTATCATTATAGAATGGAGATATCGAAAAAAAATAGTTGGTGTAATGTTATTTTATATTATAAAAGTTTTTTACTTTTGTGATGTATACCATTGGTAGGAGGTCACATAAAGAAAACTGTATACAAATAAATAGGACGAAAGGAAAGTAAACTGTATACAAATAAATGATGAAAAAGAGTATGGAACTCCGGTACGAGTGTCCTGTGACCTTTAGAACACATCTTGACATTATTTTTTTATTTTTTTTTCGAAGGACATTTTAACACAACATTAATCACGATAAATCAAGTATTATCAACGTTGTAAAGCTTATAATTTTTCATATCATAAGATAAAATTTGGAGATCTCTGCACGTGCATTACACTGACAGGAATCTCCTGCTTCATATTCTATTACTTTTAGTTCATCACTTCCACGCAATACACCCAAAACGAGCAGCAAAGTTTAAGTATTTCTTTTACAAAAGTAAGTTGCACATATGAAAAACTTAGGATTAAAATATAATTAACATTAAGGTTACTACATTTTTCTCATTTGGTGGACCGTTATTGTTTGCAATTACAAAAGATATCTTTTAAAAAAGGTAAATTACTGATCATTATAGACAGAAGTAACCAGAAAAGGTACATATATTATTACATTAATGACTGCATAAACACATGGGATAATATCTCTATTATTTTATCTTACACATGCTATTAAACCTGTTTTTTATATTGTAATGGGTGACCAGACTTATCAAAATTCCGAATAAATATTTAAACTTTTAAGTGTGGTTTGTGATGAATTGATATATAAGTTGCGTCATAGTTTGATTGTAATTAATTAGCATCGTAGTAGAAATCACGGCATAGTAATTTATTTATTTATTTATTTACTGATTCAAGGTTTATTGAAGATTTATGAGAGATGGATTGTTAGTCAAAATCAGGCTTTATTCGATAAATTTGTAAAAAAAGAAAATTTAAGAATTAATTAGAAAATAACGAGGGATTTTCGGGAGATTTTCAGAATACTATTTAGAAAGTTGATGAGTGAGAGCTCACACAGAAGACATTTCCTTCATGCTCCTTGGAAATATATACCAAACAGTTTGTTAGATTTATATATCTTCTAATCCAAACATGAATTGCTAAGCTTTATTTTCCTAACATGTTGGATCCAAATATCCAATTGACATGGGATTTAGTCTCAGTTAAAGTAGCTAACGTGGAGTAAGAAATAAACTAGACTGAGTTGGTTCTATAAACCAAATAATATTGTATTCAAGTAAGTGCATTATAGCTATTGTAGAATATAAAACTGATTCTTATTAATTCTTGTACCTCTAAAAAGAGATTACATGTCATATTTAAAACAAACGTACTATAATCATCCAACTACTCCGATCTAAAATTAATCCTCAAAATAAATAACTAAACAAATAATAATAATAATTAAATTTAAGATTATTCCAACAATCACCTCCATAATCTTAAATTTACTTAACAGAGTTTATGAAGCACTTCTCCTCATTTGTGATGCACTTCTCATCACCAACAATTTGTTGATGCACTTCTCATCAACAAAAAATTCACTGGAGCACTTCTCTCTTGGTGCACATAATCACCCATAACTTTAAAGTAGATGTTCTGCCTCCATCAGTTGTGCCATGATTTCTTCATCACTTTGAAATCTACAATTCTTTGCCAAGTGCCCATATCTTTTGCATTTAAAGCATTGTGGCTTTCCTTTGTTCCAGCAGTCCTTTTCTTCATGACCGATCTTATGACAGTGGTTGCATTGAATTTTGTTACCTGTGGCTTTTGCAAAGGAACTCACTACAAGAAAAAAGGCTAAAAGTGACCAATTAAAAGCGACCACAAATAAAAGCCACCGAAACAAGTAGCTTTTAACATAAGTTCAAATTTTCATTTTCTGACTAAAGCGACCGTTAACGGTGGTTTTTAATGTTGGTCGCTTTTGTTTGGTGGCTTTTGCATATGGTGGCTTTTATTTGGTCGCTTTTAAATTCAAAAGCGACCAACAGTGTGCTGCGGTCGTTTTTATTTTTTTAATGTACAGGGCGGGAAAATTCTCGCGGTGGGATGTGGAAAAGTTCAAACAAAAACGACCGCAGAACATTGTTGGTCGCTTTTGTACAAAAGCGACCGCCTGTGTTGCGGTCGCTTTTGTTTAAAAGCGACCACTTATGATGCGGTCGCTTTTGTTTAAAAGCGACCACCTATGTTGCGGTCGCTTTTGTTCAAAATATTTCTTATCCACACCCGTGGGTTTGTGGCCACTTCTTTTCTCATCATCTCTCCCACATATTCCACCATTTTTTCTCCTTCCTTCAAACTCACCCATCTATTAATTTCAAAACAAGTGAGTATCATTTCTCATAATTTATGATTTATTTTTTGTATAATTGATAATTATATTATTATGTTATAATGACATGCTAATTATTAGTTGCTATCAAATTTATTATATGTTTCTTGTATAATTGTAAATGGCATGCTAAATTTTTGTTGTTATCTACTAATTTCAAAGTAAGTAAGACATTTCTCATAAGTAATTTTCCTAAATTCTTCTTTATTACTTGTATAATTGCAAAATAGATAATTATGTTAAAATGACATGCTAAATGTTAATTGCTAACTTTTCAAGAAGAAATTGTTTATAGATATGAAATATTTAAAATGTTAACAACAATCATTTTGAATAACATTTATTGGAATTAAGTAACAATAATAATATAAATTTAATAATTATTGTTTATTTATTGTATATTTGGTGATTTTATTTAGATGTGTATGTGTAGATTAATAATTGATAATTTATTAGAATATTTGGACACCTTGTAGATGGCTTCCGATCGTAGTTGGATGAATCGTCGGTTTGATGCGAGTAAGAGAATAACGGATGAATATAAAATTGGTGTTGAAAATTTCATCAAATTTGCTAGTGCACGAACGGATGATTCAAAAGGGAGGATAAGATGCCCATGTAACGAACGTGGAAATTATTATCTCAAGTTTCCCGATAATGTGACATTGGATTTGTACCGGCACGGTATTATGCTGGGATATACAATATGGTACTATCACGGGGAGAGTGATAAGTCACGGGTTGACATTGGAACAAGTTTTAGGAATGTTGGTTGCACGGATGATGATTTTTATGATGCACGTGAAATGCTTGGAGATTTTGCGGAGGCAACAAGACAATTCGAGAAAAGCGACCGAATGCGGAGGCAACATCGGTGGCTTTTATTTTTCAAGGGCGGGAAATTCAAATTTTGGCCAAAAATTTGAAGTGGCATAAAGGAATTTAATTTTTAACAAAAGCGACCGCCAGCGCGGTGGCTTTTATATAAAAGCGATCGGAATCAATAAAAGCGACCCTCTTCAAAGCTACCAACTCTTTGCGGTCGCTTTTAATTAAAAGCAACCACATATGGTCGCTTTTATGTAAAAGCCACCAATTTTTGATGGTCGCTTTTAGCCCATTTTCTTGTAGTGGCTTTTCGCTAATAGGAGTCCTTCAATTTTTCCTCCATTTTCTTCCTCCCTCATTAATCTCCTTTGATCTACGGCACTAAGAGCATTGACTAATTCCACTAGGGTTATTTTGGATAGGTCTTTAGAATCTTCAAGTGAGGATATTTTAGACTCATATTTTTCAGGAACACTCACCAGAATTTTATCAACAACCCTCTCGTTGGCAAATATTTCACCAAACAACCTTATTTGATTAACAATGCTCATAAGCTTACTCACATATTCCTTAATAGTTTCGTTCCCCTTCATTCGCTGCATCTCGAATTCTCGTTTGAGATTCAAAACTTGCATCAACTTTGTTTTAGCATTTCCTTCAAACTCTTCCTTTAACGTGCTCCATGCCTCTTTTGGTGACTCGCAAGTCATGATACTTGTAAAGATTCCATCCGACACCGCCGAATGAATACATGAGAGTGTCTTTGCTTCTTTTGCCGCTTCCTCGTCACGTTTTTTGATTTGAGCTGCGGTTGGATTTTGTGGAAGAAGGGTTAATTCAACATCACTTTCAATTAATTCCCATAGATTCATAACTTTCAAATATGATTTCATTTTGATAGCCCATGAATTATAGTGATCTCCTTTGAATGTAGGTATCGAAAGAGAAAAATTATTTGACGCCATTTGAAAAAAATACAAAGATTGCTTATCTATATATATATTTTCATAATTTCACAAGCCCTTTAAACCTAGCTCTAATGCCAAGTGTAGAATATAAAACTGATTCTTATTAATTCTTGTACCTTTAAAAAAGAGATTACATGTCATATTTAAAACAAACGTACTTGATTTTTAACAATATTCTACTACTTCTAATAAATCTCCTAATACAAAATAGACTCAATACCTCCTACAAACTCTCTAGAACTTCAACAATCATCCAACTATTCAGATCTAAAATTAATCCTCAAAATAAATAACTAAACAAATAATAATAATAACTAAATTTAAGATTATTCCAACAACTATTACTGGAAATTCGCGGATCTTTATGATTACCTAGCCTCGTTCACATGTTATCGTTATTTCGTCAGTATTTAATGACAGAAATGTATCAGATACAAAATTTCATTGCAATATGCGATTATTATTTTTTTTTACGAAATATGCGATTATTCTAATATTTCATAATGTAATACATGTATTCTCCTAACTAACATTTCCTCAAGATCACAGCTGGCCGTTATAAACATTTCATCTCCTCAACTATTTACTAACATTTCCAAATTGTATTGCAGCTTGTTATAATATATTTATTTAGCTAAGAGATACTCCCACAAACTGCTCGTATGAGCCTATTAATACCAATATATAACTATAACTATTACTTTGTAGGTTTTGTAACATCTGATACCTTTTTCAAACGACATATTAATAATGACAGGATACAATAACAATTTCTGCAACAAATAACAAACTAAATTTTTTCAAAGTTCTTATTACTAATTAATAATAATTTTAATCCATAATAGCATGTAATAAATAATACATAATCTCGCCGTGCAATAGGACTCCTTGCAGCAGGCTTATTCACCAGGGCAGGTGATACTCTTCCAACTACATGCATTCTCCAACTTTACTGATAAACCCACAGGGATGATTTCTTCCTCATCTATCGGTTCTGAAAGTTCAGCACTCTGATGGAGAAGGCGTAAACAAAAGCAAACAGAAGTACAAAACCCGAAACAACAGCTGCAGCAACTCCAATAAAGTCGTGATGAAATCCAAAGTACGTCTGCAAGAACTCCTCGACACTAACATGTTCATCCACCAGCACATCCTTGACATCTCCAAACTGAGAAGCCAAGAGTCCGTACAATGTCCATGCAACAGGATTTGCCCAGTAATACCATCTCAACCATATTGGCATTCTCTGTTTTACCAAACAAAATAAAATGGTACAAAATTTCCAGTATTACTATGATTGTGTACTGCATATGTATAGTGTAATTTATAAATTGGAGAAACATGAGAACTAAAGAACTTACAGGTCTAGGGACAATAAATCCTGCAAACAAATTCCATAATCCGTAAAATGAACTGGCTATAATAGATGCAACGCTTGGGTTGGGAGTCACAGCCACAGTCATCATGCCATAGAAGGTGTAGTACAATAATGTCGTAAACATAAAGAACAAGAACCAAAAGAATTTTGCCGCATTCCATTCAAATCCAATCATTGCGTACACTATAACACCATATACCACAGTTTGCAGAAGAATGTATGGTATTTCGACCAGCACCTAAAGAAATGTAGAATAAAATCAGCTCAAATTATTAAAATTTACATTAAAACCAAGTCGATATGCTGAGACACACAAGAGGGCAAATGGTCCTTGAATACTGAAATATTTCTGGTAATGTTCAATATTCATTGCTTACCTGAGCTAATGCATATGACAAGACTGAGTACATTCCAGCAGCTCTTTCTCTGTAAAACACTGTTCTTTCAACAGTCACTACCGGCTGCACAGATGAGGCATTTTGGGCCCCAATAAAGAGAACTGAACTATACAAAGATCCCATTGAATTGAAAAGATCCTGTCGATGTCTCCTGCATAACAAGGTATATTATATATAGATCGACTAAGAGCCTTAAGCATTTTTTGTCATTAAATTATTAAGCTAGTATCAATGTTATATTACCTCTTGGATCCAAGATCCCAGAATATAGTTCCATACAACACGGCGATAAAAGTTGTAAAGAAAAATCTGGCTGCAGTGTAGGGAGGATTTCGCCAATATGATGCTCTCTGTTTCCATAGGCATGTCAAAAACTGGCTGAAGAATGATTGAGCGTACTGAGTACGGAAGGACAGATCGCTTGACCCCGGACGAGGAGTACTTAATTCTTTTATAAGAGATTTATTTCTTCTGCATGATTTTGTTAAAATTAATATACACTTATCTGCGAAAGTATGAGATAATAACAGTTGTATTGACCAAATTTAGTAAAAGAAGACTTTGTAACAATATTTAAAAAGCCCCAGGTAGATTCAACTGACCTGTACAGATCTGAATTCCTATATATTTCAGTAAAATCAACCCCGAAAATCATTTCTTGCTTAGAACTTGTAACTTCCAACACCCAAGTGGCTGGATTATATCCCTCGCTGATTTTACTTATCCCTTCTATTTCCTTATGCATTCGAAGAACGATAATGTTTCAGAAGTTACTCAATTTTTTAAGCCATTTAATTGCATAGGTTTAGGTAAACTTACCTCAAAGTATCGGATTAGTTCGCAGGAACGCCTTCCTACTGGTCCAACATACAGCTCCAATCCTCCTTGTTTCATCAGTAATAACTAAACAAACAAAGATATATAATATTAATATTAAGTAAATAAGAATTCAAATTTCCGGCATGTATGAACAATTATAACCTCATCAAAAGCTTCAAATATGTCTATGCTTGGTTGATGGATGGTGCAAACGACGGTTCTTCCTGTGTCAACTGTGTTTCTCACTGTTCTCATAACAATAGCAGCAGCCCTTGCATCCAGTCCTGATGTAGGCTCATCCATAAATATTATTGATGGGTTCGCCACCAGCTCAACTGCAATAGTTAGTCTCTTCCGCTGCTCAGTGGATAGGCCACTTACACCTGGCAGGCCAACAAGTGCATCCCTTAATGATTTTAGTTCGACAAGTTCCATGACCTCGTCAACAAACATCTGCAGATGTTTCCAAGAGTTAAATTCGGTTAAGTTGTCTGCATCTTATTCTAATCTTAACTCTGAAATTTTTATCAAAATAATACAACATAACATCCAACCTTTTTACGCTCAGAATTAACATCTGAAGGCAGGCGCAGCCATGCTGAGTAGAGCAAGGACTCATAGACAGTGACATGAGGTGAATGAATGTCATTCTGTTCACAGTATCCAGATATCCGGGCAAAAGTTTCTTGTTTTTTTGGATATCCGGAGATTGTAATATGACCTTCAATATATCCACCTGTTTTTCTACCAGCCAGTACATCCATCAAAGTTGTTTTTCCAGCACCACTGACACCCATTAAAGCAGTGAGAACACCTGGCCTGAAAGCCCCACTCACACCTTTAAGGAGCATTAACTTATCCTCAGTTATGCCTTGGTCTTTCAGTGGCTGCATATGGCCATAAAGGGAAATATAAGTTGCTACATCTATACAAATAATTTCTTACAATCTATATCTCTAATGTACCTGAGGCATGTCAACAGAGTACGTAATGTCATCAAATGTTATCGAGTGCGGTTCAAAAGGTAGAACCATTCCTTTTCTCCTGTTATGATTAGCCTCCCCATTATATCCTGTTGTGGATGAACCATGTGAGTTTCTTCTGTTATGATCACCTCTATCTGCAAACGAACGGCGTTAGTTAGGATATAAAGAATGGTAATTAGATGGAAACCTAGAAGAAATAAAAGCATAGAGCCGCTGATTTAACCTTTGGTTGAACTATTTTTACTTTCTTCTGGTATAACAGCTTGAGGCTTCCCAATAGCTGCAGCCAGTTAAGAAATTATTACACGACCACTCAAAGTAAGTAAATAGGATATTAATTCAAGAAGTATATTATACTCACGGTTAAGAAAAGTAAGAGCCAATGTGAAGCATAAATTGAACAGTAATATAAATCCAAGCAACGCCCCAACGCCAATCCAATACCAATATGCGTACGGGAAGAACCCTCTTGATTTTAAAATTATGATTCCTAGTGGCTCCGTGGTGTTAGCAAGAACCTGTGAGAAAAACATAAACATAAACATAAAAACATAAGTTTCTAGAGTGTATGATGAAGACGCAAAAGGGAGCACAAGCACATAAATATATTAAACTTAAACTTACATGATTCCACTGGTGCCCGAGAAATTCATTCACTGCAATCGCATTCATCCCATACATCATTGGTGAAATCCAGTAACCCCATATCCACCAAACCTTTACATTAACTATTGCACATAGGCCCCCTCCCCAAAAATAGAGGGGATTCACGTTAATTCAAGTGTCCAACAAAAAGTAACCAGGTTTTAAAAGATTGAGTTCCCGTTTTTACCTCGTGATAGGACAAAGCCCCCAAGCGCAAAAAGAATAAGTAGTGCAAAGGATCCAAACTTGCCTGCAACAACCAAACTCCTACTAAGTGCTGCAATGCACCGATATAATGCAGAACCCATCTGGTTGATTAGTACTAAAAGCAGGTACTGTTTAAACAACCTGTTGGAGAATAGTTCATCAGTATAGAGCCTAGGAACATATGTGAGTTGGATTTTAAAAAGAATGAAACTATTACCTTCCAACATTTGGGTCGAACCCAATAACGTAGTAGGTCAAGAATACCCACACGAAAGCTTCAATAAGTGAAATAGGAATCTTGATGATCCATGTAGGCAGCGCATATGACCATGGGGGGTGAAACTGAAGGTCCCTTTGTTTGTAAAAAACAGGAAGCCTTGCAATTGTCATAGGCATCTCCGCAATTCCATTCAACATAATTGACATAACCGCATAAAACAATGCCCCCATGTACAAGACTCCATCATTTACTGAATCTCTGTGCATAATAGTTCTCGGGAAGAGTGCTATGGTAATCAACGCCATTATCAAAAACTATCAAAAAATAAAATTGTCATTCTCTGAGTAAAAAGTTATTGTTAACATCCGGCACATGACATAACAATACATACCTGGGTCGATTTGAAGATGTAGACAAATGAGTTCCGTTTCATAAGTAATATTTCTCTTGAGGTGCATGCCTTTAAGAGTTCCATCTTTTTAACTCCAAACTTATTAGTAGTCAAAGCAGCTGGGTGGCTTTTGCTCTTGTCGAATGGAGTTCTAAGATCAGCTCTCATTCTTCGGCCCACATGGAATGCTAGGTAAGCATTGGAAAATTTTTGGGCCGTAACAAATCTGTAAGGCTTATCTTGACGCATCCAGTATTGTTCCTGATCTTGTTTTGATGTTACCTACAAAGACATAGAAGATTGTCTTATATAAATTTCTTCAGAAACTTATGTCAAGTAATTGAATGATATAAAATTATGCTGAACTTACTTCCTGCAAGAAGTCTGCAACTCCTTTCCTCTCTGGACACTTGAAACCCATGGATTCAAAAAACTCAAGCACATATTCACGAGGACCTTGGTAAACTATATGGCCATCAGATAGTAGGATAATATCATCAAATAGATTATAGGTCTCAGGGGCTGGCTGCAAAAGGGAGATGACTGCAGTTCCTTGAAGAATATGGACAGTGTGACGCAGTGAATTTACAATCTGATATGTGGTTGAACTATCCAAACCAGTAGATATCTCATCCATAAAAAGTGCGTTTGATGGTCCAACTAACATCTCGCCTGTAATAATGCACTTATAGCTGACAAGTTATCAACCAAAACAATTTGAACTACAAACAAAGTTTTGAAATTATCCCTGTTACCATAATTATGACGTTTACTATCAGTCTAAAGATACATGGGAGTTTTAGTACCTGTAGTAACACGCTTCTTTTGCCCTCCGGAGATACCCCTCATCATATCACTTCCCACCACTGTATCTGCACATATGTCTAGTCCCAAAAGCTAGCAAAAGGAAGAAGAGATATGGTGTGAAAAATGAACTTATGTAGTGCCTTGCAACATTTCCTTTAATTCATAGTGATATACCTTTAGAACGTAATCAGTGACCACGCTAGCCTCTTGTCCTTCAATTGCAGCAGCCTGAATCAGCAAAGATGAAAGAGGAATTATTTAATGAAATTAAAAGGTTTACGTAAAAATTTATCAATGACAATGGCTTTCCCTGATTTGATCATTGTATCAAACGTGGGAGGATCATCTGCTATATAGATCAAAGGTTCAACAGGAAAGCACTCATATGGTATAATTGAAATCTTTTGTACTTTTTGAAAGGATGAGAAAAAGTGATAATGAGCGACTAACTTCATTTTACTGTTGAAAAACTATTGTTTCATTAAGATCTTTTATATTAATTAACATCAGAAGACACTTTTAGAGTGTGCACTGGTTTGAAGAAAAAACTACCTTCATATAGAGATCAATATCAGGGTCTGGCTTAATGTTTGCCTCTTTCTCTCTTCTCGAGAGTTCAGCCAACATCTCTACAGATATAGAAGAAAATTAGTGTCACGTTCAATGAATGCCGTTAAACAATCAGAAATTGTAGTAAAGTAAAAAAAAAAACTTATTTCTGACCATATCGAAATCCAACTCCCTGGCACCTAGCAGAGAAAGCCAAGGTTTCTTTCACTGTCAGTTCTCCGATATGGCAATCATTTTGACTGATATATGCAGCCGTCCTGTTGGGTACAAATTCGTTCATTCCGTGACCATTGTAAGTCACCTTCCCGGAAACCTAGCATTCCAAAGTTACAAAAATTACATTATTCTGTTGTAATACGCTAAGTAGGGTTAATCAAAATAAGAATAAACTCCATATACAAAGAAGCTGCAGCTTCCATACTTTAAGATTAGGATCAAGCTTTCCAGACAAAGCCAATAGCAGCGTTGTCTTGCCAGAACTTGGTGGGCCTAATAGCAATGTCATTCTATAAAAACAAAATACAGAACACTCAATTAGAAATTTACGCAGTAAACTGAAAAGTAAAATAAAATCTGAATTAAACCAAAGAATTCAACTCGACTTACCTGCCAGGCCTGATTATTCCACTAACATCACGAAGTATAGACAAATTCTTCTTTCTATCTGGTAGTATGTGGAGGCAGTTCAAGAAGCCCTTTTCATTACAGAAAATTGTTAGAAATAAAACCAACAAATGAACAACAAAAAATTAAAAAAATGTATCCAATGCAGTTATATATCTTTACCTCCAACATATTCCACACAGAATTCAGAAAACTTGGTAAAGCCCTGCTTCCTACATAAACTTTCGCATCAATTTTCAACTGCTGAAATCTAACCTCGATTTTTGGTAAATCAATCCCAACCCTGCAAGATTGAAAAGAATGTAATACACCAAAAAACTTAAATTATATAAAATATACATCTTCATATAATTGAAATAAAAGGAGGGGGAAAAAACAAAATATGCATTGATAATTATAACCTGTCAAGTCTTTTTCTGAGTTTGAGCAAGAAATTTTCGTTACCACCTTCAGAATCTTTTATTAGTCTGTCTAGTAACTCCTTTTTCTCTTGAACATCAAGATTCTGTATATCAACTTCGCTAATGCCATTTACACCATAACTATTGGCCTTAACTAAAAGGCCTTTCTTTAAACGATTATAAGTAGCAAGTTTTTGAAGAGCAGCCCACTTAAGAGCTTCTTCATCATCATAATCATCTCTTGTAGATGATCGTGAGAAAATATCTGCACCACTATTTCTCCAAATTGAAGTACTGTTTGCTCTTGAACTGTTGCTTGCTCTGTATAGATCAATTTCATCCATTATGAATTGAAACTTAATCTCTGTTGTAGTGTTTTAACAAGACACTGGATGGAGGATCAAGATGCAGGATGTGACTCTTTATATACAAGTCGCATGATATTCGAAATTGAATGCATCAAAAATCAAGATACTAAAAAAAATCAAATCTCAAATTCTTAATGATATCTGAAAAGCGTCCGTTCCTTCTTGAAGAGTCATCAACTTGACTATCTCTACAATATCTTGCAGGAAACATCACACAATTTTAAACAAAGTTTGTAAGTTACAAAACTCTAGCGGTAGATATGATGAAGCATGCTGAAACAGAAAATCTTTGACCCATATTCACCTTGCCCAGATTTTGAAGAACTGCAGAATGCAGTCAATGATAGAGGAACGATTTGGGAAAACGTCTAAGAAGATATTCTTTGATATTGCAAGAAATTTGTTACCTTTTTTAACACTAAATTTACATTTGTTGAAACATTTCCTAAAGAAAATTATTAGATCGTTATAATTCTCATAGAAAACTTATACATCATCCCAACGTTCGTTCTTAGTCAATTTATGCGACACCCCAAGTTAAGTACGTATTACTCGCACTTGGATTGTCACACTACACAGCCAGACTACTCCTTTCTGAGTAGCAATCCAAATATAACATTTAAACCTTACATTACCTAGAAGCTCAATTAATCGGCTGCTCCCAATATTTTATTGGCCTTCAAAATTCCTACTGCAAAATCTCTATCATCATATCCGCATCATTTGTTTTTGTATTAGCTAGGTTGATGTTCTACCTTCATCCTGTTTTTTAACTGGCCAAGTATCAAGAACGACAAGAATTGTAAGAGTGAGCGAGCTAATGCCGAAGAACAACACTGATATAGGTCATACCATTAAACTAATTTGAAGTTCAAGCAATTTAAAGGGATTTGTGTAAAGCCATAAACAGACTCAAGCCAAAAAAGTAAGACATTTCTCAGTACCTAACATATAATTTTTAAGATGGTTAGAAAACCTAAAAGAAATACCCAAAGACTGAACATAAATTGAATCAATACGACTGGTTAAAAATTATTCATTTTCACTACAATTAATCAGCCTGATAGTGCTCATTGCAAGCAACATAACTGGTTCCCGGGCCTATATCATTTGGCCGAACCTCTTTATGTCACGGCTTAATTCTCTGTTGTTGAACTCAATACTCATTCAAAGAGAATTTTCTTGCAGAAGTTTTCAGTGCCAACATGCCTTCTCATCCCCGCCTATAGTTATTTATAACGTCTGATTGAGCTATACAGAGTTTGTTAGCAACAACTTTAATGCTTCTCTATCTTTCTTCAATTTCATCATCTTCACATACAAACTTATACAACATGCACAGAGTCTTTCCTCAAACTGCCCATAAATTTCTTTACCAATAATTCTACTCAACTCATCACTTTGCACATATTACATGCACAGTTGATTAAAGCATTTCTAAAAGCCCTTGTTTAATTGTTTTTGTTGCAACTACATAGTGAACACTGATGATAAAGCAATGCTAATGACTAGGAAATATCGAAACTAATAGAAATTCAAAACAGAAGCTGATGCAGAAACTTAAGTTACTTTAGTCACCTAGTATTATCACATTACACGCCACTAAAATAGTTGAGGCATTGGATCAAATACCTACTGGCAGAGTTGCAAACTCAGTTGAAGCTGTCGTTTCTAAGACGAAAAAGATTAAAAAAAATGATTACCTTCCCGATCAAAATAAGTTTTATGCTTGAAGCAACAGGACACCACATTGATCCTCTAGAACTAGAATGATGATTTTGGGAAAGGAGCCACTGCGATAGGGTGCAACATGTCTGCAAAATTGATATTAGGAAAATGCTAGGGACCCCAAAAATTTATCCCAAAAATTTTTCTCAAATGACGTGGCAAAATCTCATTGGTTGCATTCATTCCCATAATAATGAGGCCCCCCTGCAGATTCATCAATCACCCAATCAAATTTCGCCACTTGTTAGCCACGTCATTTGGTAACAAATTTTGGGGAAAAAATTTGGGGTCTCTAGCATTGCCCTTGATATTAATTATTTCCGTGAAAATCGCAAATAGGTTCCAAGTAGTGCGAGGAACTCTTGCCTTTAAGCGGTAAAAGGGACGATTAAGCGAAATTTTAAATAGGTAAATAAGCGTATTAATTAAATATATTTAAATATTTAATTACGATATTAATATATTTGAAAATAATATTATATTATGGTAAGAATATTATTTTTTAAAATATTAACAAAATATATATTTTTAATATAATTATAGTTATATTATAAAAACTTTAAAATTTTAAAACTAAAAATTTAGCAAGTCAACATCATTTTGACAGCTTAATCTGCTTAACGACCACTTAATAATGCGCTTAATTTTTAAAAACGCTTAATCACCCTTTTCATATAAAATTAAAACATTTTAGGGGCGATCACATTTAAACGTCGTCGTCGTGGCTTATAATTTATTTAAAAATTGGTTAAATTTATACAATAATATAACCGTCCGATAAGCCGGTCGGTTAAGCCTCGGACACGTCAGCAATAAAACCGACCGTGTTGACCGTGGTAGGTTTAAAGATGTTGGAGTCTTGCCAACAAAGCAAAACGACGCCGTTCTTGTCAAAACCGACCGGATTGTGCCGGTTGGTTTTAACCCGACACTTTTTTTGTGGCGGTCGGTTTTGTCATGTTTTTTTGTAGTGACTTGCTTCCCCTATTCTAGCTCCGAACCAATTCCATCAAATTCATAGCTCAAACTGAAGATTTGTTGTACATGTTTAAGCTTAGAATCATAAACAGACTTTTGCGTAATGGCTGAACAATTTCTCCAATTCCTGACAGTCAATATGATTCAAAAGTATCAGATTGGAGTATTCTTACATAATTGATGTGTGTGAATATACGGCAAGTACATTGATAGAAGCTAACCTCCAATTGCTCAAAACCTCCATATCTATAAAAGTACCGATCAAATGTTACTTCCTCAAGTAATTGATCCTCATCTGCTAGTTCAGTGGATTTTTTGTCAACTTCAATATCAGTTTCTACAATTAGCAGATCTATGGTTTCCTTGCCAACATGTTCAAGCACTTGCATTCTCCTTGCAGTTAATTCTTTCCCGCTCTATATATAGATGATAGTGAAATGCAAAATGAAGGAAACATTAAGTAAAATTCTTCACAAGTAAAAATTAACAAGTAGTCTTAAAGGCATTGTGCAAACCTCAATGAAAGATGGGGTTACAGCACTTGCATCACCGAGACTTGCTGCAGAACTTTCCAATCTGAAATATACACGTTAGGATCATTGGTTTGACATATGAAATGACATCATTTTAAACATGAAAAGAACCACATTTTATATACAGTACTCAATTCGACGAGGATGGATTTATCCTAGCAATCTTGCTTTGATGATGATGGGTAGTACGTTTTCCATTTCTTGTGATCCAGTGTACTGAAGTCATCAAGACCCGCAATGGCGAGCAAGTATGCAGTGAGTTCTGAAAGTTCTTGGTCAACTGCCTTGTATGAGCTTTTCGGAATCATCTTATCATCAACCCATTCTGAGGATTCATCACAAAATTTCTCCGCAGATCATCAATCACTATAGTGTTGCTAGGTTTGTAAAACTGTTATTAAAACATGATATAAGTCAGCTAAGAGTTTCTTCATCATACACGTCATTTTGCATAAAAGCATTTTAAAATAAGAAATAAACTCTTCAAAAACAATCCTCACTTCATATTTAAGTTAATGTCGATCATTAAATTAAACAAAAAGGTCAGATATGAAAATTGAGTAGACATCTTGAAACTGACTCCATATTAAGCCAAGGGGCTTGCAACCAAAGAGTACTGATAGAGATCATGGCATAGCGATTCAATATTGTTGTAATCTTATAATCAGGATTATCAAGAACCCCAATTTCTTCTAGTTTTAACTGAAAGACACTAATGCTATATCAATATACAAAAGCACTTGTACTACAATCACAACCATGTAAACAGAGGCGGATCTTGATAGGGCAAGAGGGATCAGTCGACCCCCTTTAAATTTTTGTCCTTAATTTTAATTACATAATGTCGTGAAACGGTGAAAAATTATATAATATGAATATTAATTTTTTGTTTTCTATGTTATCATTTTAGTATCCACTATTCTAATCATAGTGGACATGACTTATTTATATTGTGCAACGGTAAAGATTTGGTGTCTTTTCTAAGTATGTATACATCAAATACCCTGTCACAGAATAATTAAACTCATGAAATGTAGATAAGCATGGCCCCAGGATAAACCAGGAAGTCTTGGCAGTCTTTGGCTCTATAATATTATTTGTGTGCTCACTCACTCAAATTATACTAATTCTTTTTCTTGTTGATCAATTTGTTAGATACGGTCTCAACGGTCTGTACAAGGCATATAATGACAAGTATTCTAGGTAAGTTCTGAAAGTTCTTGGTCAGCTTGCCTTGTATGAACTTTTCGAAATCGTCTTATCATCAACCCATTCTGAGGATTCATCACAAAATTTCTCCGCAGATCATCAATCACTATAGTGTTGCTATGTTTGTAAAACTGTTATTAAAACATGATATAAGTCAGCTAAGAGTTCCTTCATCATACACGTCATTTTGCATAAAAGCATTTTAAGATAAGAAATAAACTCTTCAAAAACAATCCTCACTTCATATTTAAGTTAATGTCGATCATTAAATTAAACAAAAAGGTCAGATATAAAAATTGAGTAGACATCTTGAAACTGACTCCATATTAATCCAAGGGGCTTGCAACCAAAGAGTACTGATAGAGATCATGGCATAGCGATTCAATATCATTATAATCTTATAATCAGGATTTTCGAGAACCCCAATTTCTTCTAGTTTTAACTGAAAAATACTAATGTTATATCAATATACAAAATCACTTGTACAACAATCACAACCATGTAAACAGAGGCGGATCTTGATAGGGCAAGAGGGATCAGTCGAACCCCTTTAAATTTTTGTCCTTAATTTTAATTACATAATGTCGTGCAACGGTAAAAAATTATATAATATGAATATTAATTTTTTGTTTTTCTATGTTATCATTTTAGTATCCACTATTCTAATCATAGTGTACATGACTTATTTATATTGTGCAACGGTAAAGATTTGTATAACATGAATATTATTTTTTTCCCTGTATTTATTCCAATTGATCATCGTTACAAAATATTATATATGACCCTCCTTATTTTCGGAGCTGGATCCGCCATGGCATATGAACGATACTTTTGAATGTAACAGAAGAGTCAGGCAACATGAAGCAATTCAAACTGAAAAGGTAACAAACGAGGGAAAGCCACAAAGTCAGAGGTACAATTTTTCACATAAGACATTATACAGTTCATAAGTAATTTCAACTTCCACCAATAAGAACTAGAAAGAAACTGCATCAATGTAACTGCACCAATGTAAACAATATCAGCCGTGTAAATATAATCGTTTTACAGATTGAAAAAAAGCAAAGTATTTACTAAAACGACATTTAAAAACAAAGAACAAAATAATAACAATCTAACCTAAGTTAAATGAATTACATTAAAATGCACGTACATAAATTAAGAGAGAACTTGCAATTTAACTCAAGAAATGTTGAAATTCAAGAATAAAAACCCAATCATGATCATCTTCGTTTTAGATCTAACAAGTACATCGGATAGAAGTTGAGAATCATCACGTATAAGCCCAATTTTTGGATATATGAGTTTCTGATGGACTATGCAGACTTTTGTGGCTCCCCAAATCTGAAATTTTAAATCTCCAATTGAATCGTTTGGTCTAACCATGAAATTCTACTCTTGGTCTTTTCACTTCACCGTCAAACTCAGCTCTTCACTCACTTCGGTCATTTCTATACCAAAATTAAAGTTGTTATTCTCAGCAAAACAAACGATGTCTAAGAGAATATTTTTTCCTTAAGAATCACTTAAGCAATCTGTAAATTTTAAAAACTTGATTTTTTTTGAGAATCTAGTAAGTCTTTTGGAAAATTATTAATAGTCAATTCATTTTTGGAAAAAGCTCTATAGATATGAATTCAAATCAATAAAGGAAAAAATCCAAAAAAAAAAAAGCTACTACAATTATGTGAGACACCTGACATCGTATTTGATTAAAAGAAAATAGAAATTTTAATACAAAAAAATACTCTCAAGATAATCTAGTATAAAAAATAAAAAATACTTGCAGAATCTTATATTAATAAATATTTAAGAAAAACTTGTAATTAAAATATTTGATATTATATAGAATCTATAATACATTTAGTATAATTATTAATAATTAATTATTTAGTAATGTAATTATTAATAATTAATATTTTAGTAATATTTTGTTACCATAATTCCAAAGATATTGTGATTGTATCAATCAAAATCTAATTTACAATAAATATCATAATTTGAAATAAAAACAAGAATACCGTTATCAATTATTATTTAATCTAAATACAAAAATTATAGTGAATCAACGGTTTAAAGTCTTCTCTCTAAATCTTTACCCTAGCTTATATCCCGCAAAGTTTATTCATAATATTATTTTTCCTGAAAAAGAATAGATGTAGAGAAATTTTTAAGTAAATATTACATATATTTATAAGCATTTAGTGACCCCTGGGATCAAAGCCTCCTCCAGGGGAGGGCATGCATAATAGTGACCCCTGGGATCGCTATGCTAGGTGGTCAGCCCCCTAGGATTCAATATCCGACGAGACTCTCAGGCCTCATCGTTTCTATTTTAAGATGGCCCCAGCTAAGGGTCATCAACTTTATACACTAAGTCCTTTGTGGGTTTTCTCTCTAAGACTATTGCTTCTATCTCGGGTTCCCTCACTCCATCAGAGGATGATCAAGATATGAAGGCTTATAGCTAGTCGTTGATAGTCGGTCGCCAAAAAACCTTTTTCTTGTAGTGTCTGAAACAACTAGGTGATAGCTTGAGCTCCTAATAAATAGGCTGCGTAGGCCTCTTGTATCACTAACTTGATTCTTGCTGAAAATGCTAGAGAACATTGAAAGACATATGTTTAGCCTATTTGTAATTAAAGAGGTATCAACTCAACTCTGATAAGAAAGCAAAGTAAATAACAAGTACTACTGAAGGAATCTGTACGAAGAACGTCAAACGATTTATTAAAATCATATGTCTAAAGAATTTCAGGATGCTGCTGCACACCGCTGAAAGAAGTTCATTAATATGTTCAAGCCTCAGTGTACAAATAATCTTTTGTAGCACGTCCAGAAGTCCAGAAGGTATAAAGTTTTAATACTTATTACTCAGAAGATTCCATACTATTTCTACTTATGAAGAAGAACTACGAAGACAAAGACTCGACGAACAAGCCACATCTCAAATGTTTAATTGATAAAGAATATTTGAATTCAGCTAGATACAGATGAATCAGACAGCACATTTGTGTGTCAGTTACTCAGATTAAATATTCTGCATCAACAATAGGTGGTCGTTCAATCAATACAAAGATTCATATCGTTCAAGGAAGTCAGAAGACCTGATGCTGAAGAAAATGCACTATATAATTAATTAATTAATTAATTCACATCTCAAAATAATTGTATAAGTTGTATAATTTATTTATTAAATTGATTCACCTTCGAATTAATTTAATTTATGAATTTATATAATTAATATAATTAAGTGAATAATTGTTGAATAAATAATATAAAAAAAATCTTTATTTTATTGTTTTTAGGCGCGGCATGACAATCTAATTGATTGTCATACCGCACCTTGAAGAGTGCATAATGGCAGAAGGCATGACAATCCTAGGGATTGTCATACCGACTGATCTAGGCATGACAATCACTGATTGTCATACCGAAATCAGTAGGGATGACAATCTAAAAGATTGTCACTTGGTGGGCAAGTCCAGTAAGTCATACCAAGTTTTACATAGTATGACAATCCTTTAGATTGTCATACCCTCCCTTTGTGGCATGACAATGGCTTAAATTGTCATACCTTCCCTTGTAATTGTCATACCACTTTGTAGAATTGTCATAGCACTTTCTAGAGATGTCATAGCCACCCTTGTCATACCAGTTCAAGTGTTTTGCCTATAAATAGGCTTTCACTTCTTTAATTGTAAAATGTTCAAAGCCTTGTGAACTTTCAAGTTATTAATAACTTGTTATTCGTTAAATCCACAGTTTTCTGTACTTTGATCACTCGGTTGTTTTAATCACTAAGTTAGAATACATACTGTCGAATTTATTATACGAACTTTAGTGGACATTAAAACTGAACCGTACTAATTATATAACGACTTAAAAAATTGTTATATTAATTAATTAAAATCTGATTAACAAGTTAAACTCAAATCAGATTATTCTGCCGCAATTTTCTGTGACGATTGTATTCAACCCCCCTACAATCATTTCAGGACCTAACAAACATTTTCTCTCGTTTGCTCAAAGATCAAATACAAGATCAGCTATATTCAGCATTGCTCTCCGTCGCTTGTTCTTCACAACATTTTTCTACATCAAAGAAAGTTCCCATATTTGTTGTTAACCACAATGGAAGCAAATGAGAGATCTTTTTGTAAGACAGTTTCAGTCATTAAAAAATTATATGATAATCAATAGAAAATTAAAATGAATAGTTTTGTTAAAAATTTAGTTCTTTTAGTGTCTTAATTGTACACAACAAAATCCTCAGAAGTTTTTTTTATAGTAGTATAACTAGTAGAAAATTTTGAAAAAAAATACTCGTGTTTCAAAAAAAAATCATACATACAGTCAAAGTTGTTGGAATGCTGATCGAAAGCAGTTGACTTTTGAGTTGCAATAATTTCAATTGAGGTTGCATATAAGGTTACACTATATTTTTGAAAAAAGAGTGCAAATTACAATTATTAAAAAAATTATATGATGATTAACAAATTAGAGTTGTTTCGTAAATTAAATTATTTGAGTTTTAAAATTTAAAATGTATAGTTTTATTCACAATGTAATCCTGTTGATCGGATAATTATTATAAAATTATGATCAATATGATGGTTATCAATATTATAAAATGATAACCACATTTTAATACTTCATATTTGATATTTGTTATGTTCCACCCATACAAGATTTGGTTTATTAATAAACTAGATTAGTCCCGTGCATATGCACGGTTTTGATAAAAATATTATTCTATATTTTAAAAATAAAAATATTAGCGTAATAATCTTGAAATAAATTATATATTATTATTTAAACAATTTGATATTATTTTGCTGATTATGTCTTCTTATTTATAAAATTAATATTTAATAATGTGAAATATAAAAATGATATTAACACTATATTAAAATTAAACATTAACAAATTATTATAATATTTGTAAACATAGCACATATAATTATATTATAATCATAGGTAAAACAATTCGTTATATAAATTGAAAATATATTGGGGCCGATTTGTAATTAGTTAGTAAAATTGACAGAATAGTGATCTATTATATAAATTTTTTATTTTGTACACCGGTTTTTAAAAACGTATTAACCCAAATATGTTTATTAATTATTCAAAAACTATTTTACTTAAAACGTATATTATTCTATCATAAATCTACACTCAAAATAAAATTAAATGTTAAAATATTTCTGATAAAATAGGGAATATAATAAGTGACATGTACGTGACACATGTTACAAGTTAGTATTTAACAAATTATTGAAAATCATATATTTTCTAATAAAAATTTAAACGTGTATAAATACGATATTTATCAATCTTGATATAGATCATATACCCATAAAGTATAATACTCATATTATATTTCTATTATAAAATTTACTTTCGATAAATTTTTAATATTAATTTTCAAGAAAGGAATAACGATTGTAAACAGGGGCATAACATTAATTATCAAAATGTTGAGTTAACTGGAGATATATAATGGATAAATAGATGAGATGTACATGTATAACATTAAATATCCAAAATTGAGAAAATGACATGTGTACAGGATGATGATGTGTTTATTATATTATAATAGGAGACAACACGGTTTATCATATAAATTGAAAAATAAATTAATTTAATTTCATCAAGAATATATATTCGGTTTGATTTCTAATTATTACGTTGCTAAGATTGAGTATTAAGATCTCATTGGATGGTGTTAAATAAAAATTTTATTTTATACATTACTAAAAAGGTATTAACCAAACACGTTTATTAATTAGTTAAAAAGCAATTTTAATTAAAATATATATTATTATATTTCTTTTATGAGTACAAAATATATTATTTTAGTTCCCAAAAGTTAGTTCCTTTCCTATTCGTATTACTCTTTATAATGTGATTATATTTATACATTATAAGTTAACGTGCGTTAGTTTAACTTTATTTTTTTAAAAAAATATAAGTTTTAAACGAAGTGGAAGGAGTATATTTGAAATTCATATGTCATATATTAATTTGTATAAGTTTGTTTGAAAATTTCGAATGCTCATAATTATGATATTTTTTTGAATTTAAAATAGAAAATAACTGATAAGCATTTATAAAAATAAAATAATATGAAATTAAGATTTTAGATGAGAAAGAAGAATGGAAGAGAACTTACATTAGTTTGTAGTTAAAAATAAATTGTGAAATATGTGAGATATGAGGATGAGAGAGAACTAGTAAAGACTAGACTTCATTAATGAGAAATATTAGTGCCAAAGAGAAAATAAATTAATTAGTCAAAAGTTTAGTGGAAAATGATGTCACAAATTGAAGAATAAATTGACATGGGGCAGTACTGACATCTGCTGGGTTTTCTTTTAGTAATAGTAATGATGATGTATCGATGATATAGCATAGATAGATAGGAGGATATTCTAGGATGTGTAGGGGTGTGATTCGGGCCGAGCGAGCCGGGTTTCGAACCGGGCGTAATTCGAGCCGAGCCGAGCCGGCTCGTTTAACTAATCGAGTCTAAATCTCCGCCCGAACTCGACTCGTTTAATTTCACGAGTCTGGCGAGCCGGCTCGTTTAATTTTACACTTAATCGAGTCTAAACCTCTATCCGAACTCGGCTCGTTTAATTTCACGAGTCGAGCCGAGCCGAGCCGAGCCGGCTCGTTTAATTAAACGAGTCGAGCCGAGCCGGCTCGTTTAATTAAACGAGCTGGAACCTTTGCCCGAGCTCGGCTCGTTTAACTAAACGAGTTAAACGAGCCGAATCGAGTCTAGTTAAACGAGTTCGAGGCGGACGAGCTCGCGAGCCGCCCGACTCAAATTACAGCTCTAAGTATGTGTGATTCTAGCTTGGGTTATTCACTTTGTGTTAAATATTTGACTATGATTAAAATATATATTTATTTGGTACTTTTGATATTTCACTAAAACAACGTATTCAAACAACATACTGCTTATAGCATACACTACATAGATCAGATGATATTCTTGTCTGTGTCAAATATTAATCCATGATTAGAATATCTGTCAAAAAAAAAAAAAAATCCATGATTAGAATATTTATTTATTTTTAATAATGGAATTATCATATGAGAAATTCTTCAACTCTCTTTTTCTCTCGGCACCATCTTACTCTTAAATTCTGTAGCCGACAAAGCTTCCATCGGTTTTATCCGGTGAAAAGTCCCGAACTCTTTTAATGATTTAATTTATTTGATTTATTTCCTTTAATAATCATCTTTTTTGAGGAAGGATTTCTGTCATTTTATTAGGTTTGGTTTTGTTGTATATCATTCATTTTATTGATTGAGTTTACTTTTTAGGTTTGGTTTATCCTAACAAATTTATCCTCCTACTCCTATTTGCTAACAGCCCTTCTCATCTCACCTAAACTCTCAACTTTAACACACTCCTTGACTTGATCATAAGTTTATATTGTCAGCATTTTACAATAATAACTATCTGTTCTGAAAGTTGAGCACTCTAGTTGACAAGGCGAAAACGAAAGCAAATAAAAGTGTAAAACCAGAAACAACAGCTGCAGAAACTCCGATAAAGTCATGCTCATATCCAAAGTACGTCTGCAAGAATTCCGCGACACTAACATGTTCATCCTCCAGCACATCCTTCACATCTCCATACTGAGAAGCCAAGAGCCCATACAATGTCCATGCAACAGGATTTGCCCAGTAGTACCATCTCCACCATATCGGTATCCTCTTTATTACCAAACAAAAGAAATAGTATCAGAGTTTCATTAGTACTATAATTGTATGGGTCGCGCTCTCTGAAGAACACGTTTTAGCGTGAGAACACTGAGAGCACTATTGTTCTGCTCCAGAACAATACAATATTAAAAAAGTTAAAGTAACTACAAAACAATGGTTGTGCACTTTTTGAAAAGTGCACAGCTGTTCTCATTGTTCTCACAAAAAAATTGTTCTCACTTGAATCAGTGTCATAATTGTATGTTGCATGTTTAGTATATGAATTTTAATCAACTGAAGAATGAAAAAAGAACTTACAGTTCTAGGGACAATAAATCCAGCAAACAAGTTCCATAATCCGAAAAACAACCCAGATACAATAGAAGCGATGCTTGGGTTGGGAGCCACAGCCACAGTCATCATGCCAAAGAAGGTGTAGTACAATAATGTCACAAACATGAAGAATATGTACCAGAAGAATTTTGCCGCAGTCCACTCAAATCCGATCATCGAGTAAACAATAACACCATACACCACAGTTTGCACAAAAATGTATGGTATTTCTACCAGCACCTGAATATTGTAGAACAAAATCAGCTCAGTCATAAAATAATTTGTAGTTTAATATGCTTCATTTTTATAAGTGAAAAATGACTCTTAGAAAGGCAAATGGTTCTTGAATAATGTATGTGCATATGGAACCAATCCAGTCTTTACCTGAGCTAATGCATAAGCCATGGAAGAGTACATTCCAGCAGCTCTCTCTCTGTAAAATACTGTTTTTTCGACAGCCACCACGGGCTGCACAGATGAAGCATTTTGGATCCCAATAAAGGTTACTGCACTATACATACATCCCATAGAATTGAACAGATCCTGTCGAACCCTCCTGCATAATTGGTACATCAGATAGACAGACAAAGAGATTCAGTATTTTCAGACATTGGATTATAAAGCTTGTAATGAAAATATTTTATCACCTCTTGTTGCCAAGATCCCAGAACATTGTCCCAAACAACAACGCGATAGATGTAGTAAAGAAGAATCTGGCTGCAGTGTAGGGAGGATTTCGCCAGTATGATGCCCTCTGTTTCCATAGGCATGTCAAAAACTGGATGAGGAATGACTGAGAGTACTGAGTACGGAACGACAGATCCCTTGATCCCGGCTGAGGGGTACTTAATTCTTTTATTAGAGCCTTGTTTCTTCTGCATCATTTAAAGTTGTGTGAATATGTGAGAACAAAAGCAGTTGCATTGACTGAAACTAAAAGGGAAACTATGTAACAATATTTTACTAACCTGTACAGATCTGAATTCCTATAAACTTCAGTAAAATCAACTCCAAGAATCAGTTCTTGATTTGAACTTGTAACTTCCAAGGCCCAAGTGGCTGGATTATATCCCTCCCTAATTTTATTTATCCCTTCTATTTCCTTGTATATTTTGAAAACAATAATGTTTCAGAAATTGATGGAACCTTCAAAGCATTCAATTGCATAACTTTAGGTCATCTTACCTCAAAATATTTGATTAGCTCGCAGGAATGGCGTCCCACTGGTCCAACATACAGCTCCAGTCCTCCTTGTTTCATAAGTAATAACTAAAGAAACCGATTTTTCAATAGTTAATGTTTGTATAATTAAGTAAATAACAATGAATGTTCATTACATGTATTAACCATTTTTACCTCATCGAAAGCTTCAAATATGTCTATGCTTGGTTGATGGATGGTGCAAACGACGGTTCTTCCTGTGTCAACGGTGTTTCTCACTGTTCTCATAACAATAGCAGCCGCCCTTGCATCCAGTCCTGATGTAGGCTCATCCATAAATATTATTGATGGGTTCGCCACTAGCTCAACCGCAATAGTTAGTCTCTTCCGCTGCTCAGTTGATAGCCCACTTACACCTGGCAGGCCAACAAGTGCATCCCTCAATGATTTTAGTTCAACAAGTTCCATGACCTCATCAACAAACATCTGCAGATGTTCCAAAGAGTTAAGTTATGTTCGAGTTCTCTGCATCTTATTCTAGTCTTAACATTGAACAAAAAACAAATCATCAATGTAATACAGCATAACATCCAACCTTTTTACGCTCAGAATTAACATCTGAAGGCAGGCGCAGCCATGCTGAGTAGAGCAAGGACTCATAGACAGTGACATGAGGTGAATGAATGTCATTCTGTTCACAGTATCCAGATATCCGGGCAAAAGTTTCTTGTTTTTTTGGATATCCGGAGATTGTAATATGACCTTCAATATATCCACCTGTTTTTCTACCAGCCAGTACATCCATCAAAGTTGTTTTTCCAGCACCACTGACACCCATTAAAGCAGTGAGAACACCTGGCCTGAAAGCCCCACTCACACCTTTCAGGAGCATCAACTTATTCTCAGGTATGCCTTGTTCTTTCAATTGCTGTTATGGTCATAAAGAAAAAAAATATAAGTTCATATATCTAAACAGATAAATTATAGCACTTTATATCACTAATTTACCTGAGGCATGTCAACAGAGTACGTAATGTCATCAAATGTTATTGAGTGTGGTTCAAAAGGGAGAACCATTCCCTTTCTCCTGTTATGATTAGCCTCACCATGTGAGTTTCTTCTAATTTGATCACCTTTATCCGCATGTGAACGGCCCTTAACAGACCCCTGATCAATGCTCTCTCTACTTCTGCCTTCGTAACTTTCTTCTGGCATAACAGCTTGAGGCTTCCCAATAGCTACAGCAGTACAGGAATACCATTACAAGATTTGTTGAAATGAGTAAACAAGATACTAAATTTAAGAATTATATGATACTTACGGTCAAGAAAACTGAGAGCCAATGTGAAGCAGAAATTGAAAAGTAATGTAAATCCAAGCAGTGCCCCAACTCCTATCCAATACCAATAAGCATATGGGAAGAACCCTCGTGATTTCAAAATCATGATTCCTAGTGGCTCTGTTGTGTTTGGTACAACCTGTGACAAAAAAAGTTCCATCCACAAGTTTTTAGCTTAATTGGTCTTAAGTCTTAACGCAAACAAGAAAACAAGCGTATGAGTATTATCTTAAGCTCAAAACTTACACGATTCCATTGATGGCCAAGAAATTCATTCACTGCAATTGCATTCATCCCATACATCATTGGCGAAAGCCAGTACCCCCATATCCACCAAACATGTACATTATCTGTTCCACAGAATTAGCCCCATCGCCAGTAAGAGGGAATGAGGTTAGTTGAAGTGTCCAACCAGAAGCCAGACAGAGAGACGGGTTAAAAAAGTTCAAGTTGCAGTTTTTACCTCGTGATAAGACAAAGCCTCCAAGCGCAAAAAGAATAAGCAGTGCAAATGAACCACACTTGTTTGCAACAACCAAAGTCCTACCGATTGCTGCAATGCACCTATATAATGCAGTACCCATCTGGTTGAGTAGTACTAACAGTAGGTACTGTTTAAACAACCTGTAATAGGATAGTTCACCATTAGAGAGCCAAAAAAACATACCTTCCAACATAGAAAGAATGAAAATTGACAAAATTTATAATCTTTTACCTTCCAACATTTGGATCCAATCCGATAACATAATAGGTGAGGACTATCCAAACAAAAGCTTCAATAACTGAAATAGGGATCTTGATGATCCATGCAGGCAGGGAATATGACCATGGGGGATAGAATTGAAGGTCCCTATGTTTGTAAAACACGGGGAGCCTTCCCATTGTTATAGCCATTTCGGGCATTCCATTAAACATTATGCATGTAACTGTAAAAAACAAAGCACCCATGTATATGCCTCCGTCTTTTACTGATTCTTTGTGCATATTAGTTCTCAGGAACAGTGTCATTGCAATCAACGCCATTAAGAAAAGCTAAAAGATAACATTTGTTAGTTGGAGTCAACAATTCTTGTACTTAATATTCTGCACATAGAGGGAACAATACTTACTTGGCTCGATTTGAAGATGTATAAAAATGCATTCCGTTTCATAAGTAAGATTTCTCTTGAGGTGCATGCCTTTAAGAGTTCCATCTTCTTAACTCCAAACTTATTAGTTGTCAAAGCAGCTGGGTGGCTTTTGCTCTTGTCAAATGGAGTTCCAAGATCGACTCTCATTCTTTGGCCCACATGGAATGCTTGGTAAGCTTTAGAAAATTCTTGGGCTGGAATAAATCTGTGAGGCTCATCTCTGTGCAGCCAATATTTTTCCTGGTCTTGTTTTGATGTTACCTACAAACACATAAAAGATTGAAAGTACATAAATCAATATGGATGTCTTGAAAACTAATGTCAAGTAGTTGAATGATACAGAATCATGTTGAACTTACTTCCTGCAAGAAGTCTGCGACTCCTTTCCTGTCTGGACACTTGAAACCCATAGATTCAAAAAACTCAAGCACGTGTTCCCGAGGACCTTGGTAAACTATATGGCCATCAGATAGGAGGATAATATCATCGAATAGATTATAAGTCTCAGGGTCTGGCTGCAAAAGGGAGATGACTGCAGTTCCTTCAAGAATGTGGACTGTGTGACCCAGTGAATTCACAATCTGATATGTTGTCGAACTGTCCAAACCAGTAGATATCTCATCCATAAAAAGAGCATTTGATGGTCCAACCAACATCTCACCTGCAGTGATGCATTTGGAGCTGATAAGTTATTCAAATACAATCCAACTAAAATCATATTATTAAATATGCCCCATTTATTGAGGATTTGTGTTTGCCTTAGAATAAATGAAATTTTTAGTACCTGTAGTAACCCGCTTCTTCTGCCCTCCAGAAATACCCCTCATCATGTCACTCCCAACCACTGTATTTGCACATATATCTAATCCCAAAAGCTACAAAAGAAAACAAGACGGATGGTGTGATATACGAATTTAGGTCGCTCCATTCATTTCTTTTAAATCTTAGTAATGTAATCATTAATACCTTCAGCACATAATCTGTGACCACGCTGGCCTCTTGTCCTTCAGTTGCAGCAGCCTGAATCAGCAGAGACGACATAGAAAATTGTTTAATGAAAGCAAAACTCTATGCAAGAACATCAATTTGACTTGATCATAAATTACCTTCATAAAGAGATCAATATCAGGATCTGGCTTAACATTTGCCTCTTTCTCTCTTCTTGACAGTTCAGCCAACATCTCTACAAATATAAGAGAAAATTCATGTCAGTTCAGTGAATCCCGTGACAGGTGATTAATCAGAAATGTATTACTACAAAAATTTATTTACGCTATTTCTGACCATAACGAAATCCGATTCCCTGGCACCTAGCAGAGAAAGCCAAGGTTTCTTTCACAGTCAATTCTCCAATATGGCAATCATTTTGGCTGATATATGCAGCTGTCCTGTTGGGTACAAATTCATGCATTTCATGACCATTGTAAGTCACCCTCCCGGAAACCTAGCATTGCAGAATTAAGAATTTGATGAGCTAGCAAGCCATGATCACAAAAAAGATAAACTCCATGTAGAAAGAAGCTGCAGCTCTTATACTTTCAGATCAGAATCAAGCCTTCCTGCCAAAGCCAACAACAATGTTGTCTTGCCAGAACTTGGTGGGCCTAGTAGCAATGCCATTCTGCAAATAAATTACATAGTAAATAATATTTTCAAAGAATTAATTTACTTAACAAAAGAACATATTTCAAAATTCTAGTAAACAGGGGGGAAAAAAAGATGCCAATCAAAATAAAATTTTCCATCTAGTCAAGTTACCTGCCAGGCTTGATTATTCCACTAACATCACTAAGTATAGACAAATTCTTCTTTCTATCTGGTAGTATGTGGAGGCAGTTGAAGAAGCCCTTTTCATTACAGAGAATTGTTAGAAATAAAACCAACAAATGAACAACAAAAAAAATTTAAAAAAAAATATATGCAATGCATTTATATATTTACCTCCAGCATATTCCACACAGAATTCAGAAAACTTGGTAAAGCCCTGCTTCCTACATAAACTTTTGCATCAACTTTCAAATGCTCAAATCTGACTTCGATTTTCGGTAAATCGATCCCAACCCTGCAATATTGTAAACAGTTTATCACACCAAAGAACTGAAACATCTTACAATATACTCCCTCTGTCCCATTTTATATGAATCGCTTTCCTTTCTTGAATGTCCTAAAAACAACGAACCTTCCCTTTATAACATCTGTTTAAGAATATTACAACCACACATTCATAAACTACACTTATTTAACACCCACTAACTCTTTTCATGTGATTAAGATTAAGTCAAGCATTTTTTTCTTAAAAACCGTGCAAGTCAAAGACGCTCATACAAATTGGGACGGAGAGACTAAACATCATCATATACTTGAAAGAAAGAGCAAAGCAAAGCAAAATCCGCTCTCATAACCAAAACCTGTCAAGCCTTTTCCGGAGTTTGAGCAAGAACTTCTCATTACCACCTTCAGAATCTCTCATTAGTCTTTCTATGAGCTCCTTCTTCTCTTGAACACCAAGATTCTGAATGTCAACTTCATCTATACTATTTCCACCAGAACCATTCGACTTAACGAGAAGGCCTTTCTTGAGACGATTATAAGTAGCCAGTTTCTGCAGAGTAGCCCATTTGAGAGCTTCCTCATCATCATAACTATCTCTTGTTGATGACTGTGAGAAAACATCTACACTATTTCTCCAAACTGAAGAACTACTGAGTCTTAGACTGTTACTTGCCATTGCTTACTAAAACTTAATCTCTGTGACAATAGGCCAGGATCACTATTTATATAAGTTCATAATGTTCAAAATCAAAGCTGCCAAAAATCAAGATATCAGAAAAAGGCAACAATGTCGAAAATAAATACAAAAGTTACAAAATTTTTAACTTAGTTCGGATGTTACAGAACTAGAACATATTTAAAAAATGTAAGTTTCGAATCAGAAAATCATAAAAACAATACTCAATCTTTCTAAGATGTGATATTACAAAAAAAAACATCTGGGAAGATATTTAGATTATTTTGATTCTTATGGAAGTTTCATACGCTATCTGATCTTTACTTATCACTTGATTTCATTGCATTTGGTTATTATATTTTAGGATTTGTAATAGCTTGTGCTTTCATAATTTTGCTTGTGTGCATTTATATTTGGCGCGTAAAAACCAAATATTGCAATTTGTAATGTGACGTCGTGATTACAACATATTCATTATTTAAATACCGAGAACCAATATTTGGAAATAATGATACAGGGCCCTCCAATTCGATAATAAGTAATATTTTGCATCTAAGTCACACTTTGACAATGTTAAAACTTACCGCTAGACATCCAAATTATTCTCTCAAAAGTGTTTTTAAATAGACGATGTGTCAATTTCTTGGAGCAAGAGTCAGAGGATCCGTATACCCGCAGCCCCCGGACTTCATATTCATGTTTTCTTAAAGCGGGAAATGGATCTTTTTCAGCAACAATATGGGTGACATTGATTTAAGTGCATGGCACTATCAACAACTGACACGTGAAATTTGGGAATTTTTTGATAAATTTTTTTGGTGTATTTAGTGTTAGAATATAAGATCCTGGAAAGGGCCATTCTCTATCACCTTGAGGTTTTAGAGTAACTGGTTCCTTGACATGGTATCAGAGCGAGGTTGGCAGAGGACTCAGGTTCGATCCCTGCCACCCCCAATATTCTCACAATTTATAGTGGCACGAATGGCAAATCAATGCTCCAAAGATGAGCGCCCGTGATCCACTCTTCGACCCATAAATGGGCTCTCGAGTGAGGGGGAATGTTAGAATATAAGATCCTGGAAAGGGCCATTCTCTAACACCTTGAGGTTTTAGAGTAACTGGTTCCTTGACATTTAGCAGTAGCATTTTCTGAAAGGGTTAATGCTCTATTTGGTCATTGTACTGGATCAAAACTTTCAAGTGATCTACCGATTCAAAAAAACTTTCAGTCAACTAATTATACTATTTAAAATTTTCAAATAGATCATTCCGTTAGTTTTTTAACAGAGATATTCTCTCTCCTATCATCTCCCTCTCCCAGTCCTTTCTTTTTCTTTTTTTAAAACAAAATGATACCATCAGTTTGTATACAACAGCAGCATCGACGAGGAGAAACCAATTTTGGGAAGCTTGAATCGTGTTAGTTGATTGTTGTTGTCGGAGAAGAGTGGGTGTTTTGCGGTGGCAATAGTTTGGCCGGAGGAATAAGGATGACGGAGTGGCAAATTTGTGGTGGTGGCTGTATCAAGGTTTTGCGGCGGAGGTTGTCGCTCATATTCACATCAACGAAACGATGGGGGTTGGGGGAGGTGGCGATGCAGCCACTGTTGCGAGGGGAGGTGGAGGAATGAAAGAAGGGCAATATTAGCATCCATGAATTCATCTAGCAAAGCTCTTCGAGCATCCATCGCTATTCTGTTGAGATCGAAGTTGAGAGAAGTGTGTATGTACATGTTTAGGAGCTGGGTGTTGATTTTAGGGGTTTTAGTTAAAAATAATAATAATGCAAATTTGTTAAAAAAATGCAATTCTGTTAAAATTAACATTTGTCCGTTAAAGTCAAAGATTATTTAACGGAGCTGAAATATTTTTCAAGCTTAATCTCGTGATCGCAAGTTTTTAGATGCTTTGTTATTTAAATTAAAACTTTTTTGACTCGGTAGGCTAACTGAAAGTTTTGATCCAGTATAGTGACCAAATAGAGCATTAACCCTTTTCTGGAAGTTACTTATCTTACCAATGTGATAACATTAGGCTAGAGGAGAAAAATAAATAATTTCATTTTTTCAGTTTTCAATAAAAGTTTACTCGAGACTCAGGATGAAAAGTACAAGAAATTTGCTGATACAAAGTGATGACAAAAATTGTTTACTGAAGGAGATCAGGTGATGGAAGCGCAGGAAAAGGAGAAAGTGACAGCGCTTGAGATCATTCAACCGCTCTTTGAGGAGTTTCAAGAGATTTTGACTGAAGACTTACCCGATGACCTTCCTTCTTTGCGTAATATTCAACATCATATAAATCTGGTTCCTGGAGCGAGTCTATCAAACCTGCCACATTATAGGATGAGCCCAAAAGAAAATCAGATTTTACAAGAAAAGGTAGAAGAGTTGCTGCAGAAGGGGTTTATACGTGAGAGCATGAGTCCATGTGCGGTACCTGCATTGTTAGTACCGAAGAAAGATGGTAGTTGGAGGATGTGTGTTGACAGTCGAGCTATAAACAAAATAACTATGAGATATAATTTTCCTATTCCACGGTTGGATGATATGTTAGACACGTTGGAGGGCTCCACATTATTTTCAAATATAGATTTACGAAGTGGTTATCATCAGATTCCAGTGAAGCTTGGAGATGAGTGGAAAACGGCCTTTACAATGAAAGATGGACTTTACGAGGGGATGGTGATGCCTTTCGGATTGTGTAATGCTCCAAGTACTTTCATGCGACTAATGAATTGGGTATTACGTCCTTTCATTGGTAAATTCGTCGTGGTATATTTTGATGATATTTTGATCTATAGCCAATGTGAAAAAGATCATATAGAGCATCTGAGACAGGTTCTTGAGGTTCTAAATGCAAATAAGTTGTTTATTAATCTGAAAAAGTGTAGTTGGGTGACTGAAAAGTTGATGTTTTTGGTATATATTATAAGTTCCAACGGAATTTTGGTTGATGGGGAGAAAATAAGGGCAATCAATGATTGGCCTACACCCAAAACAGTCTCAGAAGTTGGAAGTTTTCATGGCTCGGCTACATTCTATCGTCGATTCATTAGAAACTTCAGTACTATTGTTGCACCTATCACGGCAAGGAAGAAGAGAGGAAAACAACATGATCATGCTAAAGGGCTGCATGCAGAGCCGGCTTCACGAGGAGTCTCCTCAATTATTTGCCTAAGGCCTCCATCAATACAGGGGTCTCCAATATATATACATACATGTAGTATTAATATTTATAATTATTAGTTAATAATTATATTCAATAAAATTATTTGAATAATATCTATTCTTCTCCCGTATACACCGGTTTAGGAATATGGGAAGCAATTTAACTTTAGGCCCATGTAATAGAATAAAGAAAGATAACAGCCCAACAAATTATAATGTTTTTCAATATTTTAAATCACTTTAAGTCTTTAATATATGCAAAAAGATAGAAAACCTAATACGCTCAGTTGAGCAAATATGGAACCAACAAAAGCAGCAAAGGTAATATATAGTGATCTCTTCAATTCTTTTATACTTTGATATTTTTAATTCAAAATTAATTTCCTATACTAGATACTACATAATTTTGATTCTTTGTAGTATATTACAGGTGTTAGCATAATGACGGGTAAAAGGAAGCATGATTCAGGATGTTTTAGGAGAAGAAAAAATAGAGGCAAAACAAACTCACACAATCTTTACAAGGATCTATAAATAGGTATGTGAAACCTATCAATATATTAGGTAATTCAATATATTGGGTAATTCAAGTGAGAATGTCACACTCAAAATGTTGGCTAAATTGAATTTTGGTGATTTAATTAGAGATTTTTCACACTCAAAAAGTAAGAAGAATAATAACTTTTTGGCTTTAACTTGAACTATTTTTATGCTTTGTTTCTTAGTTAAGTTATTTTTGCTACTGCTAATTTTTCATGTGATTTTAGTTCATCAAAATATAGATTTTGGTTCAAAAATACTAGGGCCTCTGAAATCCTTAAGACGGCCCTGGCTGCATGATCATGCCCAAACAGGAAAAAATTCGAGAGGCTAGAGAGGCCAACAACATGATCATGCTGACTGGCTGCATGATCATGCCACTTGTATTTAATATTTTATTTTAAGTAGAATTTTTTATTATTATTATGTTTTTTATATAAACAATATTGTAAGCAAACAGTCGGCAGCTTATGATTGAATAAACAAAACCCTTGACAGTTTTCTCATCTTTTCTGGTGGATTCTAGATTTATCTTTCAAATTCGCGTTGGCGAATTTATCTTATAAATATTATAAAAAATAGTGGTTAAATAATTTAAGACATTCACTCCAACAAGAATCTTTATTTATAGATCCTGCTATTATAATATATTTGAATCGTAAATGTAGAAAGAAGGGTGTTAAGAGAGGAAACAATAATATTTTATTATTAAATCTAAAATAAGACTTGAGAGTGAGGCAATCTTAAAAATAAGATGGATGAAATATGTTCTCGTAATTTAAGACACTTTGCGAGATATTATTGAAGTTTTTATTTTTGTTAGTTGTCCCAAAATTTAATTTTGAACATCAAAAGTGTTTAGATGTATAAAAATGTGGTCCAGATATCGGATCCCTAAAATGATCTGGGTACCCCTCAGGTATCAGATCATATAATTTTTTTTCTTGTCCAGATTTGGGTCCGTGATCATTTTATTCGGATACAAACCAATCCTGGGTATTTAAGATCCGAATCTGAACCAATATGATCTAGTATCGTATTTTCTATTTTTTAACCGGGTAGTTTATGATTCATCGAATGTGAGCCGGATATGATCCACTAACATTTAATATCATTATTATTTTAATTATTCAAATACTTATCATTAGTCTAGATAAACATAATATTATAACATATAATAATTTTAAATTAAAATCTACAATTATATGTAGGTATATATAATTTACTAAATATATATGGAGATAAATAAGCATTATCACACTGAATAAATCATATTTTATGAAGATTTAAACTTAAATAATATATTTAAAATTTATAAAATGATGACTATTACTTACAAATGTAATGGATTAAAAATATAATATGTTCATAAGTTCGAATCGAATATGCACCATAGATCATATTCGGGTAGGATCATATTATGAAAAATTATATGAGACCTAATCTGAGCGGGTATATGAGTGCTCATATTCGGGCTCATATATTATCCGATTTTAATTTTTTCGTCAGATTTAGATAGTTTTCGAAACGGATACAAGACATGTATCATATTTTTGAGTCGGATATAAGCCGACCGACAGTCGGAATGGATTTACTGATCATTTATGCATACAAGGTTGTATATGACAAACATTTATCCACCAAATCCAGTTCGTTGATTGCACGAAATATATGGTGGAGGTAAAAGGCTTCAAGGACCTGATACCATGAAATTAGTGACTTAATGTTACGAAAGTGGTCTTATTATATGGTCATTCTACCCTTAAAATGGGGGCCGACCAGGATAAGTGACAATAATATTATTTCCACTTATTAAAAAAGTTCGTGTTATTACACTTACATCTTAGTTATTTCATGTTACTTACATGGCGTTTAACAGAGAATCAGTACTTAAAATAGAACCAAGAAACCACTAAGATTCTGCTGCAAAACCTTAAATTTTAAATAAATTTTTAGAATTCAAATCTAAATACATGTTTTTTTCATATTTTTCATCGTTGTATGTGTTTAAAAATTATTTTAAAATATAATACATAGATATTGACATTTTTGCATGTGAAGTTCTGCTGCTGAACCCTAACTAATATTAGAAATAGGATAAAAGTTCTATGGGTTTCGACAAATATATTTTACATGAACAGAGCTTAAGTTACTATTAAATCCTATCATCCGTCAGTACGAAATCACTGTACATCTACTTCTCATATCTAACTGTGCATGCTTAATATTTCCTATAAAAATTATGTTTAGGAATATTCAACATCTAACATGACGTGTTCATGTGTATATAAGTTTAGATTCAAGGTCTCGATTCAGTTATGGTTTATATCAAATTTCTTAAAATCGATACTAATGAGATTAGTACTAAGTTAAGATGTCACCGTTTAGATTAGCCCAAAAAGTGTTTATTATTTGAGAAGTTATTTATAAATGAAAAGTAATTTTTAATTTACACGTTTGAATAATTATTTTGATATCTACAACTTATCTGGTATAAAATTATAAATATAATAATAAAATATTATAAATTATCTTTTAAAGTGGTCTATACATATTTGAAAATCAAATTTTAAAAATAAAAATAAGTAACTAAAAATGTTAAAATCTTCCACTTCTCATATTTTGGTTTTTAAGTCGGATATCGGCTTACGAATTATTTACAAAAACGATGAATAAATTACTTTTGACTTATAATTCACAAGCTAGAAATGAAAGATTGGTCAAACAGGTCTTAAACAAAAAAAAAATATGACGTGTGCATAACATCATGCAGGAGTAACCAAACCAAACATACTCAGTATATCCCGCTTAGAGCAGTGTCTGAGGAGGATAAGATGTAAGCAGACCATGTCCCTACCCTTAAAATAGAGAGACTGTTTCCGTGAAGACCCTCAGCTTAGTGCACAATAAATAAAATTGTGTATGATATAATAGTAATATAATACCTTAGCCCATGGCCTTCTTCACATGATACTTACCTACACAATTTTATTTGACGACGATGGGTGATAATGATCTAAAACGGAGATATCAAACTGGATAAGAACCGCCATTGCACACTTTTTTGAATTAACAATTTTTTATGGTGTACTCCATCCATTTCGATTTACCATAACCATTTCTTGAATTTGAATTTTGAATTTGAAACGATGGTTGCTGGTGGCGGTTTGACCTGAAAAATTGATGGCAGAACAGTAATGGGGCGACAGTGGTCGGACATTGAAAAACAACGGAGGAGGGTGGCGTCAGGGAGAGAAGAAGAAAGCAAGAGGAGAAAGAGAAACCGTTACGAAATAGAGAGACAAGAAGAAAGATAGGCGGTTATCAAAAATCTCAAGAAAGAAAACTTTGAAAAATTGCAGCGTAATGGAAAAGGTGATCACTAGTTTGAAACAGGGAATCGACTATGGCAAATGAACAGTTACTCCGTGTTACAGCCACGCAGAGGCACTTCCCCTGCGACAACTGGTCAGGAATTCGAAACAGAAAACTTCCTAAGCGGTTACGACGAGGTCAGAATTACGCAAATAACTTTCTAAGAAAGCAAAAACATATTGGGTGGTGTGTACTCAAAAATTTATGGGGGGTTCTTAAAAAAAACATCATCAAAAATACAGTAACAATAGTTTGGATAACCAATAAATTGAAAATATATACACACTATCCAACCTACGAATATATTTCACATCAAATATATGTTTTATTTTTATTAAATTTTTGTATAAATAAGTAAATCATAGAAGAAACAACATTCGAATTCTTAACCAGACTTGAGACTTAGTTTGAAGTAGTATGTCACAACATATCAATTGTTAATCAGACTTGACTTCAAAACTTTGAAACTTGTTTGAAGTAATGTCGTTTCACTAATTGACTATCACAATATCACATTGCTATGAATTGAGTACCACTAAGAGATTAAACTAGCAAGCAACAGCTGAATTAAAAGAAAACCCAAAGACAATTGGTTCACAGAATTATCGAAACAATACCCACACTTCGAGAAGGGGGCGTCTCCCAAGCAACAACTAACAAATAGATTCTCGATAACCTCCTCTATTCCCCCAACTCGCCCTTAACTAACCCTATTACATAATATGACCATAATACCCTTGACAGCTATGGGCTCTGGCCTGTTGTTGTCTGGGCTGCAGTCTTGGGCCTCCTCCTGTAAACCACTCCATCATATGACTTGGGCTGGTCCTTAGCATTACCCCGGGCCCAAACACTCACCTTGTCCTCAAGGTGGAAAGATGGGAAGAATGCAGTAATGTGGTCAAAAAGCTCCCAGGTGGCTTCCTCCTTTGGCTGATCCTGCCACTTGATCAAGACCTCAACTGCACCATTCAACTCAGATGGTCCATTTCGAACTCCCAGCAGCTGTTCTGGTAAAGTTTCAGCAGAAAACGACTCATTTACCATCTTGGGTAAGGTAGAAACCACTGCCACAGGTCCTATAGACTTCTTCAATAACGAGACATGGAACACTGGATGGATACGGGACTCAGGAGGTAGTAGCAGCTTATAGGCGACTGCACCCACACGCTGAATCACTGGAAAAGGCCCATAGTATTTAGCTGCGAGTTTCTCAAACGGTCGACGTGCGACTGAGCGCTGTCTATACGGGTGTAACTTCAAATATACCATCTCCCCAACTGAGAAAACCACCTCTCTACGCGATAAATCCTCCTGCAATTTCATTCGATGCTGGGCCCTCACCAAGTTGGCCTTCAACTCATCTAATATCCCATCCCTCTCCAGCATCTGATCCTCTAAACTGGCTACAGCCGTATCACCAACTTGATACCTCATTATCTGGGGTGGGGGACGTCCGTACAAGGCTTGGAACGGAGTAAAACCAGTAGAAACATGTGTGGACGTGTTGTACCAAAATTCTGCCCAGGCAAGCCACTTCGACCACGACTTTGGATGATCTTGAATGAAACAACGCAAGTACGTTTCTAGGGATTTGTTTACCACCTCAGTTTGCCCGTCAGACTGAGGGTGGTAGGCAGTGCTTTTATGGAGAAGCGTGCCCTGCAATTTGAACAATTCAGCCCAAAACAAGCTCACAAACACCTGGTCTCGGTCAGATACAATTGTGGTGGGGAACCCGTGATGCTTTACCACCTCTCGCACGAACACTTCAGCTACTGAGGCTGCTGTGTAAGGGTGTTTCAGAGGAATGAAATGGCTGTACTTGGTTAAACGATCGACCACCACCAGTACAGTATTCCACCCATGAGAATTCGGTAAACCCTCAACAAAATCCATCGAAATGGCATCCCAAACCAATGTGGGAATAGAAAGTGGCTGCAACAACCCTCCAGGAGACAAAGTGGATGATTTGGCCTGCTGACAAATGCTGCACTGGCGCACATACTGAGCGATCTCCTTTCTCATACCTGGCCAAAACCAATCAGATGCAATGCGCTTGTATGTCTTGAAATCACCCGAATAGCCCCCAAGTGGGGAATCATGATAGTCATGCAATATAGTGGCTATAAGAACCGATTTTGGAGGCAACACTAACCTTCCTTTATACTTCAAATCACCATGCTCGAGGTGATAGCCCAGAGGTACGGCTCTGCCTTGATGAATATCCGAGATCAGCTGACTGATAAACTCATGCCTCCTAATATCATTGGCATATTCAGCCCATCTAGCCCCACCTGACACCAGTAATGCCCCAAACTCCACCTCACTCCAAAATTCCCTCGAAAGAGCATCTGCAACTCTATTGGCCGCCCCTGATTTGTACTGGATCGTGAAATTATATGCCATCAGCTTGCTTACCCAGCGTTGATACTCTGGCCCCACTTCCCGTTGCTCCATCAAATATTTTAAACTTTGTTGATCCGTCCGGATAACGAAGTGCCTGCCTAACAAGTAGTGTTTCCATTTTAACACAGCCAACACGATTGCCATCAATTCCTTCTCGTAAATGGACTTTAACCGCCCTCTTGATCCCAACACCTTACTAAAATACGCAATGGGATGGCCTTCCTGTGACAATACTGCCCCCAATCCAAACCCCGACGCATCGGCTTCGATAATGAAACTTTTAGTGAAGTCAGGCATAGTCAGAATAGGGCCCTGCAACAACGCCTTTTGCAACTGGCTGAAAGCAGCTGTGGCTTCATCAGTCCAACAGAATTGATCCTTCTTTAATTGATCTGTGAGTGGGCGAGCAATCTCAGCAAAACCCGCAATAAACCTACGGTAATACCCAGCCAAGCCTAGGAAACCCCTCAAATCTCGTAGGTTACGAGGTAGCGGCCAATCCTTCACCGCCCTCAACTTCTCCTCGTCCATTGCAACCCCATTCTGTGAAATCATATGACACAAATACTGTATTTGTTGCTTGCCAAACTCACATTTGTTACCATTCGCAAATAACTGATGCTGCTGTAAAGTAGCCAGGACACCCGCCACATCCAACATGTGTTGCTGCTTAGTAGTGCTATACACTAGGATGTCATCGAAAAAGACTAATACACATTTCCGAAGGTATGGCTGAAAGACCGAGTTCATAAGTGCCTGAAACGTGGCAGGTGCGTTCATCATACCAAACGGCATCACGAGGAATTCGTAGTGGCCCGTGTGAGTATGAAATGCAGTTTTATGCACATCATCTGCTTTGACTCGAATCTGATGGTAACCCGACTTAAGGTCAAGCTTGGTGAACCACTTGGCTCCATGTAACTCATCAAGAAGCTCATCAATTACTGGAATCGGATATTTATCAGCCACTGTGACTTTGTTCAATGCTCGATAATCTACACAGAAACGCCAGGATCCATCCTTTTTCTTGACAAGCAGCACTGGGCTTGAATAAGGACTGGCTGAGGGTTGAATAATTCCTGCCCGTAGCATATCAGCAATTAACTTCTCAATTTCATCTTTCTGTGCTTGGGCATAGCGGTACGGCCGAACACTCACTGGGTCGACCCCATCTTTGAGGACTATTGCGTGTTCGTGACCTCTCGACGGAGGCAGTCCCTCAGGCATATGAAACACGCTCTTGAACTGAGCCACTGTAGCTGCTAGAAAGTCAGGGGCTGGGGGTAGATTTTCCAACACAGGCGGTGTGTCCCTTACTGCAGCCAACTGATTGAACTCAACCAAAAAACCCGGACCCTCTGTACGTAAAGTTTTTAACATAGCTTTCAATGAAATGCTCGATCTGCCCAGTGAAGGATCACCCTTAATTACCACATCCTCCTTGCCCATTCGAAACTTGAGGGTTTGCGTTTTCCAGTTGGTAGACATGGTGCCTAACTTCTCCAACCATTGTACCCCTAGAATTACGTCCGAGTTGCCCAAGGGAAGGGGCAGAAAATCCTCAATCACAGTGATACTTGCCAATTTCAGAACCACCGATTTGCACTCCCCTTCACCCTGTACCGCCTCACCTGTGCCTAGTGCAACCCCAAAAGATTTTGAGGGAATTACTGGAATACCTAGTCGTGCCACAGCCTCCAGCGAAATAAAGTTGTGAGTAGCTCCAGGGTCTACCTTGACCACCACCTCACGCCCATTTATTTCCCCCAACAATTTCAACGTTTTTGGACTCGTGATACCCACCACCGAATTCAAAGAAATTTCTGGCCGAAACACCTCCTCAACTACACCCTCCTCTCCTGCAATAGGCTGTTGTTCCTCCCCCACCACTACATCCTCTTCGGGTTGCAACACAATCACACTAAGTTCCTTTTTCTTACACCTGTGACCCACACTCCATTTCTCATCACAACGGAAACACTCTCCCCTCTCCCGTTTCGCCTGAAAATCCTTGTCACTCAATCGGCGCACTTCACCCCCATGACTAACACTGGACCCCGAACTATTATTGCGGGCTGTGGACATAGTAGGGCTCGACGAGCCTTGCGAATATGATGAAGCAGATTTGGGCTGAGGTATAAACGACTGAGACTGAGATTTAAAAGATGAGAAGCTGGCATTACCTGACTGAGGGGAAAATGCCACTTCCGAATGATATTGTACTCCCCCTGATTTAAACTCGCCTTTTCGATAGTGCATCCCTTTCAACTTGTCCTCCACTTTGACAGCCAAATCCATGGCATGATCGAGGCGAGGCTCCTAGGGCTCAACAACCTCACTTCAGCTCGAATCTCAGTTTTCAACCCCGTAATGAACTGGCCTTTCGCTATCTCCTCAGGCACCCCTGTTAATGGAGCCATGAGCTCAATGAATTTCCTCCTGTACTCGAGCACTCCAGCCTCTTGGCGATGATTCAGCCACTGCTCGTAAAGGCTTCCTGCAGATGAGGGTCGAAACTGAAGCAGGAGCATCCCTTTCAATTCCTCCCAACGCCGAATCAGCCGACGGCCATGTTCCCATTGGTACCACAGTAAGGCATCCCCATCCAAAGACACGATGGCAGCCTCCAATTGCTCCTCGTCACAAAGACGGTAGAAATGAAAATAGAGTTAGTGCCCGAGAAAACCGGTAGATCTAACTTCTTGTGTCGCCAACCCGACCCAGATGCCTGCCCCGCAATCCGACCCACATACCCATCATCCCCTCCTGACCCGAAACCGGCCTGTTGTGCTCCCCCTCGACCCGATCCAAACACTGACCCTTCTGGCCGACATCCCTCACCACCCTCGCCCACCATACTACCCGGATGTGGCTTCGGCGGTGGCCCAGAAGCTGAAGCCCCAAATCGGTGAGTTGGGTCCAACCCTCGAATGGAGGATAAGGACGATTTCATTTCGTCCTGAAACCGGATCTGCTCGTCCTTCATAGCGTTCAACATCACTTCATTCTGTTCACGAGATCGAGCGATTCGCGCCTCCAGACGCTGAGAATTTTGGTCAATGGACAAGGTGAGATGATCCACCAGAGATCGCTGCAACTCCTGGGTTGCTGACGTGACGGCGATGGCTATTTGTTCGGCCATAGCCGCACGCAACTCACCCAACCCTGCCTCCAGTACTTCAATACGATGCTGATTAGAAGGCGGCGCACCCATTCTTTCAGAACACCAACGTCGTACGCTCTGATACCAATTGCTATGAATTGAGTACCACTAAGAGATTAAACTAGCAAGCAACAGCTGAATTAAAAGAAAACCCAAAGACAATTGGTTCACAGAATTATCGAAACAATCCCCACACTTCGAGAAGGGGGCGTCTCCCAAGCAACAACTAACAAATAGATTCTCGATAACCTCCACTATTCCCCCAACTCGCCCTTAACTAACCCTATTACATAATATGACCATAATACCCTTGACAGCTATGGGCTCTGGCCTGTTGTTGTCTGGGCTGCAGTCTTGGGCCTCCTCCTGTAAACCACTCCATCATATGACTTGGGCTGGTCCTTAGCACACATGAAGGTTAGATCTCCAAAAAAATATTTTAAAAACCTTTAAATATTAATTACATTTAAATGAACTTTTATGAAAAAAAATAAAATAAATTTTCACGAACTACTTGACTGGAACCGAACCCGCCTCAAAATCGACTTGACTAGTCCACAACTCAAAATTGACTCTATTTTTAACGAACTCAAGTTTGAACAACAAAAAGTGTTCAATAAACTTTAGACCAAACTCAACAAAAACTCAACTCGACTCAACTCAGTTCGTTGGAGTTGGAAAATAATAATTAGGGTAGAAAGTAAGTAACACAAAATCTCCTACCCAACCCACATAGGGATGCACTTCTCCACAAGGCCACTTACATTAGAAAAAGTAAGTACTTCTGCATTATATCAATTCACTAGCTTCCTAGCACAGGATAAGACAGCAGCAAACTACACTGAAACATATTCATAAAAATTTACGAAGGGAGACAATTAAGCTGAATCTAATGTCTTTGATGTGCCCTTTGGCTCCAAACTTTGGGAGAAACAATTCCAAATGATCAAACTCTCTAGCAAAACTGAAAGTATAAGCCTACAGAATAAGTAGTAAAATAACTCACTGCCACCAGCAAGTCCCCCACATCCTATCTCCTATAACTACACCAATTCTGATCATCCACAGATGTCATATATCATCTAATTGCTCTAAATAGAACATGATACGCAAATGTCAGAACTGTTTTAAAAAAATCTGACCACCTTGTAAAAGATATTCATATATGCAAGGGGGCTGCAAATACATAAAATTAAACTTCCACCATCTCCTGTCAGATGCTTCTTTTATAAATAAAAGTCACATATACTGGCAAACCGCCTGTACCCACAAATGCAAACCAGCAACTGCATCTGATGATGTCACCGCGAAAAAGAAAACAAGATAGTGAGGTTTCCCAAGAGCCAATTAAATATAAACAGGCTTCACATCATTGGCCCCAAAGCTTGCCGCACAGACTGGGCACTTGCGATGCCTCCCTTCGGCGATCTTTTGAACACAGGGGCCACAGAACAAGTGATAGCACTTCGTGATTACAACCTGAAAGCCAGAAACATTTTTAAGTTGGGTCAGATACACTAACCAAGAGGAGATTACTAATCTAATTATATATCAAGAATAAAAATAGAGGCAACAATTAATCAATACAGAGATTACTAATCTAATATGTATCAAGCAATAAAAAATAGAGGCAACAATTAATCAATCCTGTCACAATCACAACACACTATAGGATTTAGCTGTATAATCCCCAGACAATAAGGTGTGGTGGTAGGCACTAAAAATGGGGCAGGAGAGAAAAGGGGGAGGGGGAGGGGGGACGGGAGCTGGAGATAGTGTCCAACCGAGTCGATTATAAAAGTCAGAAGCCTGGTAATCTATTTTAACTAGAAACCTTTGACATAGATGTTAAAACCAAACAAATCATAATCCAAAAGAAACTCTGTGCCAAGTAAATCAAACATTTATTTACAAATTCAACTGATATTTGCTGGCCAGCCTACAGTTCACAGCTTCAAAATTTTCAAATCACATTAAGAATCTTGCATCTAATTTCACACTTTATAATAGTCCAGAATTCTATTACCAATTTACTACTACCAAACCTACTCCATTTATTCATCCAGATGACTCATGAATCTAATGACCCCTATACACAGCATCATAAAAACCTGAATTTCAAAGTCTAAAAATTGGCATATAATGTTATTAAGTACTAAATTACCTCTTTCGGCCTTTCAAGGCAAATACTGCACTTCAGGATGTCCTTGTATTCCTTAAGCTCTTGTTGGAGCCTCTGGACCACAGGTGATCCTTCTATTTCTGACCGTAAACGCAAAACCTTTCTCCTTGCAACTTCTACCTCCTCTTCAACTCTTTTCCTCTCATATCTATCAGGATATTGATATTGTTATGCTGGTGTTTAGTGAGAAATCCAAAAAATAATATACCAGGGAACAAATGCAAATCACTTGCCTCTCTTTCTCAAGTTCTATCTGCAGGTTGGCAAGAGCATCTCGCTTTCTTGCAAGCTTAGATTGTGATTCTTCCAATAATTTTGTCATGCGCTGAGATGATTTATTCGCATCTGACAGCCTCCTCTGTGTGTTTTCCAAGGAAACTGATTTTTGAACCCTATCTTCCGCAAGTCTCTGAACTTGATCTGAGCACATTCTTGCCTGCATCATATAAATAAAATCATATTACATTCAGTACCAAAGTAGAATCCCTGACAGAGCAAAACTCTTAAGTACCTGATCTTCTATCCTGGAAGTTTTAGTCTCAAAAAAATCAACCAATGAACTAGCTTGTTGAAATGTTCTGTACATGGTTTGCTTTTCCATGAGAATTGTATCTCTCAATTGTCTTGCACGTGCACCCTCGATAACAAGCTGAAAAGAAGAAGTACATGGGATCAATTGTAAGGCCAAGATTTTACAAAAGCAAAGAACTAAGCAGAAAGGTAAGTTTTGGGATGTAAAGCATTGGGAACATCGTATGAAGGATACTTTCTATTATTCTCAAACAGATTTCACCAGGTGATACAACTAAGTTAGGAGAGAAAGAAGACAAGCATGGAGTAAAAACAAACAAAACAAATGTACAACTTAACAATTTCAACGGTGTACAAACAAATATATTTAGACAAATGTCAGGACAAAAAGAACCTTATGTTTATTTCCTATAGAAATTTTTCACGTTCGGTCATTATGATTGGAAAAAGGGTAAAGGAGCTCACTTTTTTTTCAATGACCACTGCATGTTCCACTATGTTACGCTTCCAAATGTGTCATTACTTAAGTGTGTAATTCAATGTGTGAGAGGTACTCTACGAACTAGTTTACATCACGCATTGTGCACCGGCATGATATAGGCGTCTACTTCATTTTTCATTGTGATCATTGTGTCACAGGAATAATTAGGGTATCTGACTCATACTTTGAAGATATAACCTCAACTGTAACTTAGTAAAGATATCATACACAAAAGAAACTGATACTGGCTAGTATCTTTTCTTGAAGGCCAAGCAGGAATGTTTCTTCTCTGGGGCCACACATTATTTTCACCAATGAAGATATAAGAGGTAAATTATGCTGACAATCTAATTCTTGTATCAAAAGATACTGGTTAAGTATAATAATTATGATGATGTATCATGATATTAATAATAATAAGTTTATTAACTATATTTTTATTCAGATATTACAGAAGGCAAATTATTCTCATGAGCTTTATCTGCTTATAAATTGATTTTACTTGCGTCTTTTCCATTGTTAACCCCCAAAATACCACACAGTCACAAATCTATCATTAGCGATATAACTGCCAGATATACTGTAACTATTGGCTGTAAGTTCAACTGATATCTCCGCACAGAAAACCAGTAACTCAGTACATTATGACTTAAATCAAAGCACTTCTCACAAAGGGGGTAAAAAGAGTAAACTAAAAAAATTTGGCAGTTAATATAATAAGTAATATATAACTGGATTTTAATTCTTATATGCCTATTAAATCATTATTTTTTAACATCTATTAAAAGTTTATTTAGGTGAAAGTTGAGTTAGCAATATCTGATTGGCTAACCAGATATAAATATATACATATACTTTATTCTTTTTCATTCATGGAGATTATTATTTTATCGAGGTCAAACATGCATTTTATGATTATGTTTAAGAAAAGAAAAATATATGAAAAACAAAAATAACAAAATAAATTCTAATTATAATATATGTTAGGCAAAAAAAAAAAAATACTACAGGCCCATTCCTCGCACGGGGTTTTAGGCTAGTTACAAATATTATATAGGGAACACGAACCCTAATCAAAAACTTAACAGACCAACGCTCAATAACAATTGGGCTTATTAGGTTATATTGGGCTTATTATATAACCTACTAGCTCCACATATATAATATACGTTCATAATTTCAACACTATCTAAGCTAAGTACATTGTTGAAAATAATTCAAATTTATTTTAATTGTTTTAAAATTATTTGAAATTGTTAGGATAAGTTTAGTTAGTTTAGAAGATTAGTTTTGAATATGTTAGTAGTGATATATTAAAGAAATTATATCACTATTTTCTAGAAATAGGTTATCAACTGTATTGGGCTATAAGGCGGCAAGTTTATGACTCAAAAATATGTAATGTGGAATCTTGCTGCATATCATTTTCTTTCACTGCTTCTACCCAAAACATTAATATACATATAAACTAAATAATAGAATATATAAAAATTCTCAACCTCAGTTCCTCATGATCCATAGTTTTATCTGAACTACTGTTAGGAATCAGTGAGTTCCTAAACTGTTTTGTGATGAGTTTTAGGGTTTCCTGGTTTTATAAACAGATATAGCATATAATATATATATATATATATATATATATATATATATATATATACCAAATACAAACCACTAAATGCGAACCTTAACTACGAACCAAGAGAAACTAAGCCTATATGACATCACCCGCCCCCTAGGTGTCATCACCCACCCCACTCAATCCACCTCGAGCCCACTAAAGCGTCATTAAGGCTCCGGATCCAGACAAGCTCAAGAGTCAATACTTTACCCCACCTCCTTCCCACCAGGGCCCACCCTCATCCATTAGGCCCCACCCAGGCCTTACCAAGGCCCACCTCGGGGTCCATTCTCGGGGCCCACAAACTTCCCCACACTTTTAAAAACATTGGTTCGCATTAAAGTTTGTATTTAGTAGTTTGTACTGGAGTAAGACTCGATATAGGCAATTGCTCAAATACAAACCACTAAAATACAAACCAAGAGAGACTATACCTAAATGACATCACCCACCCCCTGTATGTCATCACCCACCCCGTATATGTCATCACCCACCTAGGGCCCACCCTCGCCCCCACTCAATCCATCCCGGGCCCTCTAGGGCCTCACCAAGGCTCCGCACTGGCCCTGGACAGCTCCAGACAACCTTAAGAGCCAAAACATGGCCCCACCATGGTCACACTAGGCCCCGTCCCGACCCTACTAGGCCCCACTTAGACCCCGTCTAGGCCTATCTCGGTATCCATCCCCGGTCCCAAAACCCTTACCATTCTACTTAATCGCATTGGTTTGTATTTAGTTTGTATTTTAGTCGTTTGTACTGGAGTAGGACCCTATATATATAAATGAAGAAAAAAGAGAGTTTACATGAGAATTGAAGAACAGAGCACAACTTGTAGAGAAAGCTGGGGTTCAGAGTGAGAAAACAGTTATAGAGAGAAGCAATTGTTGGAGATATATTCCATTTTATGGATTCAAATTCAACATCATATGAAATGTAAACATTACAGGACTATCTATAGTAGTCTGCCACTAATGACCAAGGGCGGACTACCGTACCCTTACTACTGCATATACTAATATACTCATATACTAGTAACAGAATTATTAAACTGTACTATTCCATTCCTAACAACTACCTTTCTTTGCTGTGAACTTGAAGCCATATCTCCCTAATTCTGTTCATTATGCTATTTGATGAGATGAACCAACTTCTCTTTCTAGGCCTTTAATGGATTCTTGTGCTCATATATATATATATATATATATATATATATATATATATATATATATATATATATATATATATTAAATTTCCATTCTCTATTTGTGTCCATCATAATTGATAATACTGGTTTTTATATATGCTTTTCAAAAGTTGATCACCAAAAGATAACTGATGATTCACCTTCAAATTGAATTGGTAATTTTGGTGGACTTGGGCAAAAAATCCTAAACTAATACCCCATGAATATAGCTTAGGGATCAAAACTTGTTAATTTGTGCCAAGAATAAGAATATACCTAGTCACCCTAGGGAGTCGATTTAAGGTTATTCTAATATCATTTAAGGATTTATATTCTGAAAATAAATTGACGAATTTGAATCACTTGGTATACGAAAGGTCCTTGTGATTAGTTAGAGGATTATTTAAGGTCTTAAGGACAATGGACCAGCACTTGGAGCATTAAAATAGAGAGAAGGTGTAACTTACAGATGTTAACTTACTGGAATTTAAGGGCCTAGCTTTTATGACTACTAAAATCCAGCTTGTGAATTTTATTTCCTAGTGTTAATTATTTCGTTACTTCAACAAAGTTTGCTGCTACTTAAATCAAAAGAACAATGGTGTTTAATTACTAACTTCTTAAATTTCACTCCATGCGAACAAACATATATTTACTTGTTACTCCCTCTGTCCCTCTCATTTCTTTACAGTTACTATTTTGGGATGTCCCTCTCATTTCTTTACATTACCATAAATAGTAAGTTTTTTCAATCATTACACCCACTATCTTCCCCCACTATCTCATATTTAACAATAAAAACTACTATTACACTCACTACCTTCCTCCACTATCTCAAATCTATTATTAAATATTGATGGGTCCCACCACTTTACCCACTTTTCATCTAACTTTACTCATTTTTCATACATTGTCTTGGTCTCCGTGTCCCCCTCCAATGTAAACAATTGAGGGGGACGGAGGGAGTACTCTGTAAGGCCACTTGCATTGCGATTCTAAAATCGAAAACAAGTTTTTCAGGTGTTGCAAGGAAAAATAAACATTAAAATATACAACTGTATGTTACATTCACTTAAATCAGTAATCAAAACAGTAAATAAATACAAGTGAGCAAGCTAGTGCATATGGACACCCAGTATTATGAGAACATAATAAACCACAAAAAGAAGTCGAAAAATAAGACAGAGTAACAAGATTTTGATATGCGAAAGTTTATTACCTTCATGTTGTAGTCATCTCTTTCAGTGATTTGCTGCAAAAGATGTTGGTTTTGAGTTTGTACATCATCATATGCCTGTCCTATAGTCTGAACAAGGTAATGAAAATGACAATTTAGGCAGCCGGCAGGGTTGTATCCAAAACAAACTAATATCCATAAATTTTGAGAAAAGACTAACCTCTATCTCAGATAGGTAGACTTCATTCTCCTCTTGTTTCGATTTCAGCACATCAGAAAGTTTAACTTTTTCCCTGATATCATGTACTACAAAAATTACACTAAGAGTAGAGAAACCACACTACCCTCTAAAAATATATACATATACAAAATTAACCAGAAGAAAATGCTTTGTTTACAAATAAGCTACCATAAACAATATTTTTCAAGTGTCAAGCAAATAAAGGCTATGGAAAATGCACTAGAGTAATAAAGGCTACATAAAATGCACTAGAGTACTATACATACAGATGCCTGTAGATACTTGTTCAACTCATAGTCAGTAGCATAAAATTATCATGGTGAATAAAAAAGCATCATCAAAAGCAAATATAGACCTCCTAGAATTTTCAAAATTCTGTCTTAAATCGGCAATTTCGGCTTCTGCAGCAGCTAACTTCTGTTGAGTAGTAGCCTCAGCTTCGACAGCTTTTTTAACTCGTGATTCCAAATTTTGCTCATCAAGGGCAGAATTTAGGCTCTGAACTTGAGCCCACGCTTTATTTTCCGCAGTCCTAGCTTCTGAGATGTCCCTGCAAATTATGTCAACATTACAGGTAGAAGTTTATTGAAGTGGCTCTGTAAAGAATTTAAACAGCAGCATAATAATAAGCACCTAATTCAGATAATTATAGAAAATTATAGCTAGTTCCTCACAAATCCTTAAGCAAAGGAACCACTACAACAATGAAAATAAATAGAGCTGCTCCAGTCTAGAACATATTTTGTGTGCATTCGTTTGATCCACAAGTGCACACTTCACAGCTTCTTATATCCCCACTTAAATAAGAAAGGGCCATAGCCAATTAAAAACATATATTAAGTTATGTAGTTATATTAATATGTGGTTATATTGCTCCTAATTACTTGAGCTTGCTTATATGATTAGTGTATGTGTAATGATGCAGAGCAAGGATAATATTCGGGTATTCGAGTAGGATAATTTTATTGAAAATAATATGAGATATAATCTGGGCGGGTATATGAGTGCTCATATCCGGGCTTAATTTTTACACCGACATGTATCATATTTTCGAGCAAGATATAAGCTAAGATACCGGATAGTCCAGATCAATTTACAGCCTTAGGCACTATGGTAATGGATTTTCAACAATCAATAATGGTTTTCCTCTTCAAGCCATAAATTAGTCCTAAATCATGTTCCAGTTTCTCCGCAGCAGCATTAAGCATTCATAGTCTTCCACAAAATAAAATTTTACCACATATTCTAAGCTACTACTGAAGCCAGGCAATCCAAAGAACATCACATCATAAAAGCCAAAGTCCTACAAAAGGGTTCACTTCCTACAATTGAATATAATATACAAGAGAAATTAACAGGAAGAACCCTTTTTACAACTGTACAACTCACCCAATAATATTAGCAAATATACAGTTTTGCAACAAACATCAAGTTTTTCTTCGCTTTTTTTAAAGAGTTGCATTTGCTTGATTTTGGCAGCAAAATTCTTATTTTTTAGTTGCATTCGGTTGCAATTGGACCTGGCAATTGGTACACGACATTGCAATTGGTACACGACATTGCCACACAACACGATTAGTGCTTGGGTTTCAACTTTTAGTACACTAAAGTACACTATAAATTTAGTGGCGAATATGGGTTTTTACTTTAGGTATATGAGAACACAATATATATGTATTGATTTATACACACACACACGCACACACTATAGAATTGTATGTAAATATAAACAATAATATATATTTTATTAAATTATACACAATAAATATGCTTTAAATATATTTTAATTAAATTATATTGACATATTTATATTAAATGTACACGAAAGTAACACTTCTCTAAATCTAATCAGATACGACTTTCACATTCAAGTACACGAGAAAAAAGAAATCATTTTATCATACTTCTTCATTATTAATTCATTATTAATTGAATTTAATACGAAATTACACGACACAACCACACGATTGCCAGGTCTAGTTGCAATGTCAGTGTCGTATTTTGCAAAAACTCTTCACAAAATCGCAAATTTGTAAAAAAAAATCAAGAAGAAAAAAAAAACTAGTATTTGAAAAAAATGCATTCCTGCAAAAAGAACTATTGAAATTTGAAAGTTGTGTATTAATTACAAAAAGAGTAGATTGCCTTGCAATCTAATGGCTTTATTATACTTTCAGCACTTCAATGTCTTATACAATTACTATTTAAGCTAATAAGGGACTTTGGTAAATTCATCCAAATCAAATAATGCCATTTGTTTAAGGGTAGATTCGTTTATATATTCACATCTTCCCCACCTAGGCAGCAGTAGTTTCTCTTTTATAGTTCATACTTCATACTATCATGGTTGTCAAGTCGACGACTAGTCGACAAGTCGACATAGCAGAGAAAGTCGACCCACGACTTGTTCAGTTTGGCGTCCATGGGTTTTACCCAGATTCGACCCGAAACCCGACTAATTACTTGACCCGAATTTAAAAATTAGGGGCTTTTAATAAAACTTGCGTGATTTTTGATTGAAACCTAAAGGGTAAAGTTATCATCTCCAACTGCCTTCATCTCATCTCCTTCATCTCCGATCTCATTGATGCATAATTGTGTTTGTTTACTTTATCTGACTCTTTAATGCATTATTGTGTTTTTTATTTGTTTTCACTATATGACTTTGGGTACTTGAACTTACTACCTATTAGCTTTATTTGAATTTGAAGGTACTTGGACGCCTAGGCTTGACTTGTCGACTTAACAAGCTTGCATACTATATTATTCTAATCTAATAATCTCCCTTACCCTTCAACACTTTTCTGCAATAAACCTGTTATGCCACCTTAAATGAACTTTTCTAAACATGATTACCTGCAATACATAACGGCACACAAAAAACACACCGTATAGACATGGGGTGGAAGACAAAGATGTTACAAGCCTTTCAAATTATAATTACTAATTGTTCCCACTATAGTAAATCATTAGAACTCACTAAACATTACTCGAGTACATTGCCAAATATGTATATACTGATGGATATTCAAAAATCGATTGAATTGAATCTAATGTGTTTTGGGTTCTTGAATTTGACTTTGAATGTAATTACTAATTTATGATATGGGGGATTCTTAGCCTTAAATTTAAATTTAATTATGATAGTGGCAATGATTACATGGTTGACAACACTAAAAAATAAGAGTAGGCTTCTCCTATTTGTCACATTGTAATAGACGGTTTCACGCTATTATAATAATAATCTTGAATTAAAGCTATATTTAATTTGTGTGATTCAGGTTGGAGCTTGGCAGGAGAAAAAAAGGTAGAACTAGCATATGTAAAATAAAGCTAATTTGCTAAAGACGCTTATATCCCTACTATCACTAACAAAGATGGTTGAATTTAACAGAATTTGTCACAAATCATTGATATGCTTACAATTTCAAAGTATAGGCCAGTGAAGTGCTAAATTTAAAATAAAGTTTTTGAACTGCAAAAAAATTATCCAATCCATCAAAATGCAGTTTACTACTAAGAAACGTTAAACAAAATATGCTACCTACATGAGAAACTCACAGTTCAACTGTACCTTGAAATTTATGAATGATCACAACAGCATGCTTTTAAACAGTTAAAGATTCTTTAAAAAATCGTAGGCAATTTGGAAAAAACCACGACTTATGAAGTAGGAAAATTGTGCAGTGAGATGATCTCACCTTGAGTCAATAGATTCACATCTATACATTTCTAAAATTAGCTTCAAGTCCAAATCACTTTCCTTCAAATCTTCAACCTGCAACATAACAGACTTGAGTGGCTAGGAAACAACAAAAAAACACCCTCAAGAAAAGACAATATATGCACATATTAGGAACTGCTTTTAAATTTTTAATGAAAGCAAAGTGCAGCAATTAAATGCAAATGAAAAGGGATAGAATGACATCAAGGAATCCAATTTAAGAGGCATTAAAGTCCATAGAGATTAACGGGTTCAGCACTATACATAGCTTGAACAACAGCCAACTTTATGTTTCACATGAGAAAACAAAAGAAATTCAAACCATTGAAGCATATCATACCACGGCTTGCAACTTCTTTATCTCAGCAACCTGGTCAGAAGATCTAACAGATAATGTTTCCACCTCTTTCGCCTGTACGCATAAAACAAGTTGTTCATTGTTTAACCAAGCTGGCATTGAGGAATACAAGTTCTATATAGCTAACACCAACCTTTCGATTAAAAAAGTCTGAAAGAGATTATAACATAGGTGCATCGAGGAATACAAGTTCAATATAGCTAACACCAACCTTTCGATTAAAAACATCTGAAAGAGATTGAACTTCAGCTCGCAGAGAATGAACATCAGAAGCAACCTCTTTGTATTTAGTCAATTGCTCTTGCATGCTCCGCATGTTATCAGGAAACGAAGAAACCAATGCTTTGAATTCTGCAATAATTTCCTTCCGACCTGAAATCGAAATATTCTGAATTAAATGACAACATAATACATGATATTATTACTAAACATTTCACTGAAGATTTTATGGAATATATCAAATTTTCATACCAGGTTCTCTTGATGCTTCTTCGAGCTTAGTTTCAATTAAAAGCCTCGAACTAACTTGCTTTTCTATTTCCTTTTCTAACTCCTCTATCCTATATTCATTAACTATCGTGGATTGATGGAAGACATCAACTACATCACTTTCCATGATACTCTCCTTTTCCCGCCATGCAAGGTTATCTTTCTCAACCTATAATGTGGATTAAAAATGATGTATTTTATATCGCTGAAAAAACAAATAAAAATATATACAAGAAACGTGAGTTTAAAACCACTGAAAGAAAGTTAAGAAATGGTTTAAACCTGCAACTTTTCATATAAAACTTGATACTGGAGTACAGATGCTTTCGCCTTAGCAAGCTGATCTTTTACCAGTAAGTAAGCCCGGGAGGAAGATACGAACTTCACACTCTTCAAAGTATTCTATAAGCAATGTACCATGAAGAGCAAAAGTCAGATGCATTTTACAAAAAACAGAGTAAATATGAATACACAATATAAGACAAATATTACATACAATATTAACCAGAACACCACATCAGAATAAATACTAAAATAACATACAATAATAAACCAGAACAACACATCAGCATAAAGAATCAACCTGAAGATCGGCTAATTGCTTTAGTAATCCAATTCTTTCTTCATAGAGACGTTTGAGTTCAATTAGTCGAGAAGAAGATTGATCCTGTACAGAAACTCAATAGACTGCCATTTAGCCACTTGACTGTGAATATTTAGCCACAGGACTGTGACCAAAAGAAAAATAAACAAAGAAAAAGGGAATGTAAGTCTCTGTCAAATACTTGCCAGCAAGTCCTTCAGTGTAGACTCCATATCATGCAAATCTTCTTGTTTATTCCTTGCCCTCTCACTAGCAACATGCTTATTCCCGACAAGGACAGGGAAATTTACTCCCTTCACAGCATTTTTTTCTGCTTTTAAGGTTGCTAGTCTACAGTTGCTTTCATCAAGTTCAGCTATAGTACTGTCCAACTCCGCTTTATTGAAACAAAAGAACAAGATTATTCTATTACCATTTACAAATTAAAATATTAAAACAAAAATTGTTCATTAGATGATGGAAGAATAAACCAAAAACAAGCTCAAAAAAAAAGCACCCAGCTTAACGGGGAAACAATGTCACACTGACATCTGTTCGTGAACCAATAGTGTTTCCTACCAACTTCTAAGGAATCACTTATACACACCAAGTTAAGAACCAACGATACAGTAGTATATATGTGACAACGGATAATTAGAGGTCCACTACCATGAGTAACAGAATTTTCATATCAATATAATTAAAGAATGTCAGGCCTTTACACCAAATTATACCAAAACCACACAACAAAACATGCAAAAACGAATTAACTTTTGTCACAAACAGGAGAGAAAAGGCCCCAGAAGTCACAAAAACCACAAGTAATTCCCAAAATAACAGAGTCGGGGTAAATGGCCCCAACTACCATTTATTACGCTGGATAATATAATATTTTGATTTTCGGAAGAAGATGCTAGATCGTATTATGTTTTGGTCTGAAAAACCCTACAAAACGTAAGACAATCTTGCGTTTTGGGAGTAAAACGCTACATGAAATAGCGTTTAGGGTTTCAAAACGCTAGATCATGCAGCGTTAAGAAGGAAAAGAGGGATAAACGCTGCACGATCTAGCGTTTTGGATTGCAAAGTGATAGCTAACGGCCATCTTCTACGACACTGGTATTTGAGGCCATTTTCTTCAAATCTGTGACAACCAGGGCCAACACCCCAAACAGGACTGCTACATTATCGTTGCAGATGACAGAATGCAAGCAGAATCTTACTTCATATCATCTTAAAGTTCTGGCAGCCACCCAGATATCTACTCAAGTATTAGATAAATTCTTCAAATTAATGCCTTGGCAGGACAATGTTCACCACTTGCCACAGGATAAGTTATTAACTACCGCTAATATTTAATATATCCTAACATGTGTGGAACCAAGTATGATGATATCACATGCCCTTTAAGTACTTAACAGTCCAACATGCAATGAACTTACAGAAGAACTACATAACAAGAACACAACCAGCCCAAATGTCAGTGAATTGCTAATTTATAGAGAATACCCGAAGGAGGAAAGTGTCTAAGAATATGAGAAGAATTAACTAAATGGAGGGCCAAAACAAGATAACCATAAGGAACCAATGAAGACATATATTGAATTAAGGAAAAGGTGATTCCTGACCCAAAATCGCAACAACCTTAGAAAGTCGACTGAATTCAATTTATCATCCTCTAGAGAGTGATCAAATGAGTGCTAAACAGGACTGCTACATTATCGTTGCAGATGACAGAATGCAAGCAGAATCTTACTTTATATCATCTTACAGTTCTGGAAGCCGCCCAGATATCTACTCAAGTATTAGATAAATTCTTCAAATTAATGCCTTGGCAGGACAATATTCACCACTTGCCACAGGATAAGTTAAGTACTAGTATACTGCCACTAATATTTAATATATCCTAACATGTGTAGAACCAAGTATGATAATATCACATGCCCTTCAAGTACTTAACAGTCATCAACATGCAATGAACTTAGACAAGAACAACATAACAAGAACACAACCAGCCCAATTGTCAGTGAATTGCTAATTTATAAAGTGTATAAATACCCGAAGGAGGAAAGTGTTAAGAATATTAGAAGAATTAACTAAAGGAGGGCCATAACAAGATAACCATAAGAAACCAATGCAAACTTATAGTGAAATAAGAAAAAGGTGATTCCTGACCCAAAATTGTGAGAACCTTAGAAAGTTGACTGGATTTAATTTATCATACTCTAGAGAGTAATCAAATGAGTGCTAATCTAAATTAATTCACGCAAACTGGCATAAATATGGAACATGACACCTGAAATAATTCCCTTTTATTGTTTTACATTTGCACCCAATCTCAGCCAACAGATCACATGAATTTTTTACTGTTAGAAAGTTACCTTTTAGATGTTTCAGCTGAGCTTTATTTTTCGCATCGATATCTCGCTGGTTCTGCAATTCACTAGAAAGTGTTCTATGCTTTAAATGAAGATCACTTACTAGCAATCTAAGTGTTTTAACCTCTTCCTCCATTTTAATACTTGTATTCTGCCTGCAGTAACCTGCAACAGGGAGTAGAAGGTACTAAAGTTGAATTAAAAAATATAGTGATAATGTAAGTCAAGAATAATTACATTATAAGCCTCACCATCTTCTGGATTTTGAGCTGAAGCATATAATCCTCCCTTTAAGCACCAAAGATCATTAATCCCGCCGACCAGATTAGATAAAATCATCTTGGTTCTTTCACCTACTGCTTGTCTAACTTCATTCACCTGACTGTGGATGTTACTCAAAAAGCTACTCTCTGTTGCACCAGTTTCTACAAGTCGTTTAAGAAATTCATCCTCCCGCGGAGATGAGCAATCATCTAGCAACAAATAAAGAGGAAATCAATCTTAAAAGTAAACTCTGTAAAAGCCATGTTAAACGAGGATTAATTAATAAAACTTTTTTTTCAACATGCATACCTAATTTCATAGAGGAGTTTCAACATAGAGACATACTACATAAACTCGAAGAGAAAACAAACAATATAAAAATCGAGATCCATATGCACCCGAATGATCAGAAAGTTTTGCTGTGCTTTATAGAGAGATTATAACAAATACACATAGGTTCCATGTCAAAATAGATTTTATAATAGAGACAGGCAGAGATCAAAATTATATAAATACCAGAATGCTGAATGTATTCTAATAATAACCAAGTAATTCCAGAAATATACCAAGTATTAGGCTTCCAAAGCCTTCCATACGACTATACCATTTCAATATACTTTCTTTGGGCTTTTGCGTCACAATCTAGAGAGCATAGTTTTGAGATCTTAATTTTTTCTCTATTATTGGCCTTGCATTCTCAATATCATTCTGGGCTGGATAAAGCCCTAGTGTTCATAGTTATATCAAAGTTTATAAAAAGTATATACATAAAACAATTGACTGTTCAAAGCTTATTGAGACAAGATAAACATAATAGATGAGCAAGTACAATTGTGCCTATTTCAAATTACACCAAAACTGACCCCAGTGATTCAATACAGAGTGGACCTTTTGGATGCTAATAGTTAGAACTCAAATCTGTATGCGATGCTTTGGGGAAACAACAGAAGGATTTATGTAATATCAACAATCAGACAGCTGACATCGACTAATTGAGTTCCCAGAAAACAATTTATACGTTCTACTGTTGCATAAGTCAATGCCACGTTCGAGCTTTAACATAAAGGCCAAAAAGTACTTGAATATTTCATAGAAATAGATGAAATCTTAGTCAAATATTTTTCAAGTTTGTGCACCAGTACATCTTACAAATAGGCAGATTTCACAAAAAGGACAAACTAAGAGTAATAAATCAAGTGATTAATATACTAATGAAAAGTTTCAAATTTATGCAGAGATGATTAGCAAAGAAATTAAATCTGGAAAATATTAGCAGATACAAACAAGAACTCACCTTCATTAAATTCATTTCTAGCACCTAAACATAATCCCGCACGGTTCTTTAAGCGTTTGGAACTTGACTCCAAATCAATGACGACCTAATGAGCCATATATCCATCAAGTCATGATACACCACTTTAACTTGTTACAAGAAATAATAACCGATATTTGAGCTGCAGGAGAGAGCACAGATACCTCTTCCCAAGCCTTATGAACCACTTCCAATGTATTATCGTAAGGTAATTGTTTGTCCCTCAGCTGACTATACTTGTTCTCAAGAGCAGTACACTCAACCTTTTGAGCTTCTAACTTCTGAACAAGCTTAAGATTTTGAAATTGGAGCACTTTCGTATCAAGCTACAACAGAATGTCACAGAAAGATGTTAAAACACAAACCACCAAGTTAAATGCACTAATGGGGTATCCCCTAAATACTACCTTTGTTGCTTTTTACTATTCTTAAAAACTTCATCACAACTTTTATTTCAGAAGTAATATCACATCTATTATTCATATAAAATTAAATAATATTAGCAAACCAACACCAGTCCAATTTTCACCCAAGAAAAATAACATTCAGAGCAACAAGAAATTCAAAAATAGGTGAACAAGAACACACCACAACAACACAATCGGAGCTCTAACTACTATAAACCTAGATACAAACGAAATACAACTTTCAAAGTTGACTAATACATAAGGACAATCCCTAATACCTTCATAATTGTCTACATAAAGCCCCAATTTACAAGTTTTAATTCAGTACATGATATGACATCAGGGTCGAAAAAACAATCAAATTCGCAATCAGTTACACAAATAAAACACCAAAAAAGAGCTAAACGAAACTCGAATCCAAAATTCGAAGGGAAAAAACACTTTGCTTAATGGTTAAAACTAAAAAAATAATAATAAAGCAACACAGCTAGCACCTCCTCATTCAGTTACTCGAAGATGCAAAATTGCATCTTTATACACACATCCATCTTTATATACACAAACAAAACAAGCCCTAAAATTCTGTTAACTAGAAAACACACACATACATATAATCGAAAAAAAGGCCAATACACAACAAAATCACAACCACCTACACAAACAAATCACCTAGAAAAAGCTTAAAACAAGTCAAATTGAATGAATTAGTACCAAAACTCATAAAAATCACGCCTTTACATTGATACACACATATTTGCTTATATATGTAACCAAAACAAGAACAGAGGCCAAGAATTAGCAAACAAAAACGAAATTGAGGATGAAATAGAGTGAATTCAGCGAAGAAAAGACCTGGTATTCCATTGAATGATTGAAAGAATCGGACTTAGAGTGAGAGATTGTTGAATTGTCTTTAGGGTTCATCAGAGTCTATATACACACACGATACGATACTCACTGTGTGTGTGGGGTTTTCTGAGTACAATAGCCCGCCGTGCGTATTGTATTGTGTCTTGTGTACATGGAGTTTATTGGTTTTTGGTGGAAGAGTGCCACGTGGGTTTTTATGTCAGTGACATTCACACTTGGTTTGGCTGTTCGGGGCTGTTGTCCAACACGATTCCAAACATCCGATTTAAAACTCGATTTAATCACCGATTCATTCATGTTTTGTAACTCGACTAATTAAACATCCGATTATTTCATTAATCATCTTATTAATTTTTGATCAGTCCAATCAATTTTCGATTAATTCTTGTTCCATTACTTCACTGACTAAGTCCGATTCCTGATTTTTAGAACACTGTAATCGAAATTCTAAAAGCAGTACCCAACTCAGACATATTCGGTATATCTCAGTTGAACAATGATGTAAAACGTAAAATTATACATAAATCATACTCTTGACTGAGACTATCTTGTAAAAACCTCTAATTTTTATACTTCACAAATTATGCGCCGATAACAGTCGATATTAAATATGTCATAAATTTGTGTTTCAGTTTACGCCGGTATGAATAATCTCATGGTGTTGTAAGATTAAATCAAACATACCGTATAATCATCAAAAATTAATGCTATCGAGAATCGATCTTACCTCTTTCTCCTCGATCTCCTCGATCTCGTCGATCTCGTCGATCTCGTTCTGAAACATGATATTTTTGTTGACGGCGGTAACACAATAAAAATGAGTAACAGAGAGCAAAATTAATAGAAAAGACAGCGTTTGGTTTTAACAAGGGTGATTATTCTCATATTATTATTAATCTTCTTCTTCCTGAAATAATTTGTCTGTAATTCAAAGAAAAAAAAAAAGCGATATGAAATAGGAGAATAAGTTGGACACGTATTTGACCATATAAGCTAAACTAGCATAAAAGGACGTGCGTGGCACGAGTTTCTAACTTGACAGATTTTTTTATATCATTCGCGTGTTATAATTTAACCATTGATATTTATTCTTTCATTTTTTTTCATGGTGTGTCCATTGGCTCATGCCAGGGGCGGACTTATAGCTGGGCTGGGGTCAGCCAAAGCCCCGGTAAGATTTTTGAAATATTTTTTTTATCCTTAATACTCATTAATGCTATTCTTGAAACCATTTGTCACTTTTTTTGGGCCTCAATACATGATCAAACTGGCCAACTTCATACAATGCTATGCCCAATTTTCACATTTTGTTGTATCTACCTTATTCCTATTATATTATACTTGTAATAAAATAGTGTTTTATATTTTAATTTTTGCTTAATTAAATAATATTAAAATATTAATAATCAAGTTAAAGTGATAAATATTTTAAAATATTATAAAATAAAAGACGTATACCGTAATTAAAATACAACATATTATTATAAAACAATTTCAAAAAAAATATTACATTAACAACATCACACGAGATTGCATTAAATTGAAATTATTATGATATAAAAAATCAACGATTTTTATGGAATTGGGAGATATGCTCAACCAAGTCATTTTGTAGCTGACGATGTGTCCGTTACATTGTATAGTATTTTGAATAAACATTTCGAACGGGATAAAAGACTCTTCACCTAAATTTGGTTGTGATAAACCATTAGTTAACATTTGTATTTAACCATTAGTTATAATTTTTACGTTACATATTATAACGTTAATATTTACTAAACGTTCATTGAAATACTGATTAAAGCAGCAGCAATTTTACAGTGTTAAGTGAGCAACCAGTTGATTTAAGAAATGAAAAAGTAATAAAGTGGCCAAGGCCACCAAGCCGACCACGCCCAGTTTTACTCATGCATGTACAATCCTATTTGTTCAAGTAACTATCTGTCATGGTCATTTCGCGAGGACCGAGACGTTAATTAGCCACACACGGGAGGTGCTCTAAGAGCACCCACAATGTTGTGAACCCATTTTGAATATTTTAAACTTACTTTATGCCAACTAATCAAAACTGAATTGTAGATAAAATGTGTACAATGTTGGGCCACTTTCCACATCCAGCGGGTCCACCTTATTAGTAATATAGTATTTGAATTTAAAAACGCAACTCATATGTTGTCTCTGTAGTTACATAAAAATATTGATAAAAAAAAAAAATCAAAGAGCAGGCAAATGGGTCTGGGGGTCTGGCCACCGTAGTGGGACTGCCCAGTTCAGGAGGTTTTCATCCAATGCAAATATAAGAAAAAACTGATGGCCGGTTCCATTTCACGAGTCTCGAGGTCTGAAATGGGCTCCCATTATGGGTGCTCTAAAACCCAGCCCTGTCCATTATTTGGCAAAAGCAGATTTTTTGATTTGGGCTGAAGTAGTGTCCATACTCTATGTTTGAATTTTTGAACTAGTAGTAATTTTTTTGTTAAGGAAACTGAGCACAGCCGAGTAGTTGTATTATAAAATTGCATCGTAGTTGACTCCTTAGCATCTTTCGGTTTCATATATCTTGTGTATTCTTATTAAAACTTTAATTAATAATTATTTAACTTTCATATTATATACACTATAATATATAATGTATATCTAGTTTAAACGTATGAAATTCCTAAATTCTCAATCCTTTTGTAAAATTTAATATTATTTTAATTATATGTATACAATATAAAGATGGATTAAGAATATAAAATTAAAATAATTATTGAATAATATTAAATTTTTAATATCTGTTTAATTTATATTGGTGTATGTATATGAAATGTCAGTACATATATATCACGGGAGAGGTATATCTATGTGTCCAATTTTCAAGAATAAAAATTATAAATTTTGACATAATTTTTTTTAGCCCGGGTGAAACTGAAGTCCTGGGTCCGCCCCTGGCACATGCAAAGCACCAAATTTTATGTTTGGTTGGCTACTACTTATCAATAATGATATAAAAGATCCACATATCAATACAAACTAAATATATCAAATTTAACGCTTAGCATGTGTCCATGGGCACACACTAGCCAAACCCTTATTCTTTTTGGAATATATAAAAACATCATTTTCATCATATAGATATTGATGAATTAAAAATTTCGACGGACGAAAATTTTTATGGTTCAAATCATAGTGCTTAAGTATATTTTAAACTCGATAAAAGAATAACATTGACACTGAAGTAAAATATATTGAGATTTAGTATGTGTGTGTACATACATATATATATATATAGGGTGGTGCTCAAATGAGAACCCCAAATAATATGGGATATGAGATCTAATCTCAGCCCTCCATTTTATATTTATCTTCTGCTCACAGCCGCATGATTTGGAAAAGGAGCGCTTGTTACATAAGGCATATATCTCCATCCGCCATTTATTCAACCCACCTCCTGTAGTCATATCTAATCAACCCCAATTATAAATACATAATTTCTTCACCTCTCTACAGCCTCCATTACTCTCTTCTCTTTACACTTATATATACACACAGTTTGTATGTATATATTGTAGAATCAATGGGGTGGATAGAAGGGGTGGTGGAGGAGTGGATGTGCCGATGTGGGGAGGAGTACAAGTGTAGAGATGGCGTCGGAATCGCGGTGGGAGGCGGTGGTGTTGCGGGCAGTGGTTGAGTTGGAGTTATGGTGAGGGATGAAACGGGGTTGTGGAGGCGATGCGAGATGGAAGAGAATGGAGAGATAAGGGGCGATTGGATGTGGAACTGCTGAGCGGCGACGACAAAGGGTGAAGTCCGCGTCGGACTTTGCTTTGTATTTGGTGAATTTTCAAATTTGGGTGGGTCTGTTGATGGTGGTGATATGGTGATTTTCGTTTTCTGACAGTGATTTTCATTTTTCCAGCGGTGATTTTTAGTTTTCCGGTGGTGATTTTTAGTTTGACGGTGGTGATTTTATGTTTGCCAGTGGTGATTTTCTTATGGTCGCCGGAGGTGGTGGTGGCCGGAATCGGTGGTTGGCGATGGTTGGAGGTGGCAGGTGGTGGAATTAGAATGAAGATGGTGATAAAATATTTAAAAATTAAAAATTAATGTATGGTGAGAGATTGATATAAATTGTGTGGCACAATAAGAGTGATTCTCATTTGAGCATGACCATATATATATATATATATATATATATATATATATAATCAAAGTAAATGAAGAATCACCTTAAGAAGTCTAATAGCAAACTAATGTTGTCAACCATTACTCCTTGATCATATACTACACAATTGATCTTGATCAAATTATTCAATCTAGCTATAAATGTATTGGAGCATATTGTTGAGCACACAGATGATCATGATCTTCGATGTAATGCTGAACTAATGTTGTCAATTATTACTCCTTTCATCTCGGTTTTTCTTTTTTATCTAACGTGCACATTGCTCCGGGTCATTTGTGTAAGGTCAAAGGTATGTTATGAGCAGAGGCGGAACCAGCTATAGCCCGGTCCATTTGAAATTTTCACAATTTTTTTTATATTTTGTTGTTGGCCTAGACTAGTTTAGCCCATGTGTTATTCCAGCAATGCAAACGGGAACAAATTACTTCAGCCTAATCATAGTCAAGCAAAGCAGACTTAGAGGTCAAGACCCAATAGTTATATACATATCGTCAAGTGCCTAAATTTAGTGTACCATTATTATAGTTCTTTGCACATGCCACATTGTCTAATCATGAAAATTTATAATTGAGTATTAGCTGAGAGCATGGTACAGATTATATGCAATTTTTTTACAAATTATTTTAGTTAGCATTCACGGGCAAGTTTCAATTTTTGTGCGCTTGTCGTTTTTGTCATGTGTATTAAAGGAGGGAGTTTTGACGCCAATGGTGGCCTTTAACCCTAGTGTGGTGTTTGGTTCATGACTAATAATGAACCAGTCCAGGTGGATTCTGAATCCTGGTTTCGGCCCTGCTTGTGAGCTGGATTTTCTTAGTTAAAAAAAAAAATCCCAATTTCGGTGAGGGTCAGAGCCGGCTTTTAACATGTGCAAGTGGAGCATTTGCACATGGTCTCATATTTTAAGAGTCCCAAATTTGTTAAGACATTTTGTATATAATATATAACTAGTTGTAAAGCCGCGCGTTGCAGCGACCTATAAAACTTACTTATATTAATGATTCAAAATTAGTATTTGTAAGATAAAATAAATGTGTGGCAGTCTATTAAAATTATATTAATTATTCAAAATTAATATTTGTAGAATAAAATAAATTTTATATTATAAACATCTCGATGCAATACCAATATTAATATATAAAATTACAAAATTGGACTATAATTCATGAGTGAAAAAATGAAAATAAATTTCTACATATAATCAACAATTTAAAGCATGATGAATCTTAATTTTAGTTGTGTTTTTTTTAAAAGTAATCATGTTTTTCACTAACATTTACATGTAAAAAAGCATACGGCTCTTTAACAGAATTGATTGATGACATCTAGCCATATACACTAATTGACCAATAAAACAGACAGTAAGCTTGCAAAAACATAAGTGCGTAAAAGTCAAAAAGATATTGAGATGCAACACCGAAACCATCCCCAATTTTAATAGGGATAAACATTATGTTCTAGTTATACGAACATTAATCATGTCGGGACTTATGAATTCCAATCCATGCATGTGTATATTAGTGACTCCTTCGTCCAATTTTTTTGGACTGGCTGTCCGCAATAACATCAATTTAAATTCATGAGATAGCAGTCTACTTTCACATCCGACAAACTATTACTCTTGTCAATCAATCATCTCTATCGCCATTCACAGTCTTACTCTCACGTCCGACAAACTCTTATTCTTGTCAATCAATCATCTCTATCGTCATTCAAAACTATGATAACAGCTATCATAGGGTAACTTATTATTGTATTAGATGGAGAATATAAATATGCAAAGAAAAGTTGTTTATAAAGCGTATTCGCCCCCTTACCGTATGCGTAGAACGATAGCTTCCCAAGATAAAACGGGTTACGATATCGTTGCATAAGAACGGCACCCACGAGCGAGTATGGTTGTGGTATTGAGAGAGAGTGTGTTGTGTTTAAATGATCCAAAACCCTACCACCTATAGGGGTATTTATAGGTGCAGAAAGACCTGCGTGCTACTCTTTTTCATAATTAAATAATCTGAAACAGAATCAGATTACAAAACTTGCAAGGTACTATATTCCATAAATAATCTGAAACGGAATCAGATTAATTTATGCCAAGATATATACCATATCAATATTTTTGATATTTTTCATCCAAAAATTCCAGAAAATTAGAAAAATAGACCGGAGCTATCTGAGAGGCGCCACCTACATGCCCCTCCGATAGGGGTATTTATAGGGTGCAGAGAGACTTGTGTGCTACTCTTTTCCATAGTTAAATAATCCGAAACAGAATCAGATTTAAAAAATTTGCAAGTTACTATATTACATAAATAATCTGAAACAGAATCAGATTAATTTATGCCAAGATATATACCATATCAATTTTTTTGATATTTTTCATCCAAAACTTTCAGAAAATTAGAAAAATAAAACGGAGTTATTGATACTTAATTTGATTAAATAAATTATTTCTTTATCTTCAAAACTTTAGTTTTTGTATAAAAAATTGTGTAAATATCTAATAAGAATTTAATGTTCATAGCCATTAAAATTTAATTTACATAATTTTCTTTTATAATTTATAATTTCATATTTGTTTGTAAATTAATTTTATATTAAATAACGTAAACAACCACATATACAATATAATATTACTTATTTGTAAAAATAGATTATTCAATATAACATTGTTTTAATTGATTTTATATTAAAATATACATTATTTTTATATAATTTATTATTTGTGATTTAGAACAAAATAAATTTATATTAAATTACTTAGAAAAAATTATATGAAAATAAAATTTTTCATATTCCAGAACTTTATTTTTCCCGGAATGATTAACATATTCTGTAAGTTTATGATGTGGTTATATCCTTTAAGTTTTTTTTTGTCATTTTTTACTTGGATGCTCTGTTACTTGTTCAATATCTAGCATTCTGGCTACTTCTTATGAGTTATGAGTATACAGGGTAGCTTGCTTAATTTATGTTGCTGTAATGTTAGTTCACATATTACTAAATTAGTTAATTAGTTAATATAATTATGTGCATTGTTTTATATGCTCTGTAACTCTGTATTGCTTTTGCAGGGTGTTAGAAAATTGACCTGGAGATGAATGCTAGGAGCTGCAGTCCAGTGGATTGTTTTAAACTATTGCAGTCCAGTCACCAGTGCATTGTTTTTAAGTATTGCAGTTTAAAGTTTAAATTAGAATTCCACTTTGTTGTGCATTTGAAGATGAATCAATATATATATATAAAGGAGGATGCGGGTGCCTCTAGAATCGCTTGATTCAGTCTTTTGATTTTTCTTAAATTTCGGAAAGAAAATATAATTAAAATTCAAAAAATCAGGTTCAAGAATTCTAGAAGTAATACAACTCTTTTCTTATTGAATTCTAAAGATAATACAATTCTTTCAAGAATTCTAAAAGTAAATACAACTCTTTTCTTATTGAATTCTAAAGATGATATCTAGAATTGTTCGATTCAATCTTCTAATTTTTCTTAAATTTCGGATAAAAAATATAATTACTTTAAAAATTTTGGTTTAATACAATTCTAAAGATATCAATTCTTTTCTTATTAGATTCTAAAGATAATATAAAAGAATCAAGATATTAGGAATCATAAAGGTAATACAATTCTTATTTTTTATTATACATTAATATACAAATTATTAAGAAGTACAATTCTTATTTTCAAAATTATAATTTTTTTTTAAAATTTCAGAGGTTCAACTATTATAAAGATAAAAGGATTTTAACATAGTACAATTATTTTACTTATTTAAGAATAAAAAAGTAGTATGGTTCTATCACTCGAGCAGCCCATCAGGAAAGGGTTCGAGCCATTGTGAGCCACGAATGACTTCAGGTCGAACAACCCACAAGAATTTTTGCTTACTAATTACTATTGAGATTGACCAAGCCCCCAGCCATTTCAAGAAATTTATTCTTATGCTGCAACGCTCCCAAACTAACATACGAGACAGAGAGTGGTGCTTGCATGTCCAACCAAGAAAGAGCAGTCTGGTCCTTTGCAGCCTGCAGGTATGACGTCCATTCAGGCTTATAATTTTTTTTAAAATATTAGATAAAAAATAAAATTATAATCTAAACTAAAATCATAATCTTAAATTTTTGATAGAAAATAAAATTCAAATCTAAAATTATGCAGGGCGGTGACGTGGCGTCCTTAGAATTGTTCGATTCAGTTTTATAATTTTCTAAATTTCAAATATAAAATAAAATTATAATATATAAACCAGGTTCAAGTATTGTATAGATAAAAGGATTGCAAAGATAGTACAATTCTTTTACTTATTTAGGATTCATAAAATAGTAGGATTCCATTTATTCAAAATAACAATTATAGAACAAATATAATTAAAAAAAATACAATTCTTATTTTCAAAAGTTATAAAATTTATAATCTTATTTTATTAGTTTTTTTTTCAAATTATATATCTAACAAATAAAAACCAACATCTTCCGTAATCTCAAATTGTCTAAACAGGTTTGTAGCGCTAAACTCACGTGATCAAAAAGATAGCATCACTATCATGAAAACATGTTTGAGATCTCATTTTGATTATCATAAAATCAATATATGATTTCAATTTTATATATCCTATTTATTAATTATTATTATTATTTAATGATTCCTATTAATTAGTTAAAAATACTATTCTTTTATTATTCTAATTTTTATCTCGAAAACCGGTACCGATTGGACCCGTTTTATTAATATAAAGCTATTAAACATTGTATTTTCGTGTCATATATGATCCAGAGGGGTATTAATTATTCGTAAATATAAATAGCCTTAACCGTACTTTATTTCATTGGGGAAATCATAATATCAGTTAAACACGGGTTTATCGAGAGAGTGTTCTTCGTGTTCTTGAGATTCAAACGAAGATTTGGAAGCGTTATCGGACTCAGATTTCAGTTTTATTATTCTAATTTTTGTGCTATTAGTTTTTTTAATGATTATTATCTTTATAATCCTTAATTTTCTACTCGAAATTTAAGAAAATTATAAGACTAAATCGAAAATAAAAATTGTACGTATTACCTCACAAATTTTAAATATAAATTGTATTTTATCTATGATTATTAGTTTAAATAAATATAATCATATTTCTTTTGGCATTCCTAGATAATAAAAAAATTGTATTACCTCTTTTTTTTATAAAGGAGGATGCAGGCGCCTCTAGAATTGTTCGATTCAGTCTTCTGATTTTTCTTAAATTTCGGATAAAAATTATATTTATAATTCAAAAAATCAGGTTTAAGAATTCTAAAACCAATATAATTCTTTTCTTATCGGATGATTTAATACAATTCTAAAGTTAATACAATTATTTTCTTATTGGATTTTTAAGGCAATACTCTAGAATCTAGAAGAAGGATTCTTAAATTAATATAATTTTTTTTATTTGGGAATCATAAAAGTAATACAATTCTTATTTTTCGTTTATACATTTATATACAAATTATTAAAGAAGTATATTCTTATTTTCAATTTTGAAATTAAATTTTATACACAAGATTGAAGTAAAAGGAGATTTTAGGGATGATGCCCTGATGCCTCCTTATTCCGTCTCTGGTGGTAGTATAATTTTAATTAATAATTTTGATAAATAGATAAAATTTAGAGATACCGACATTATTGATTTATAAAAATTTTACAGTATCATGAATACATCCACGACGTTTGTTGATTTTAATTGAAATTGTAAACCAAATCTTCTATGCAATTTCCATGGTCTTAGGTCAAATTTAAATATGTGTTACGAGATGTTCTTGCGATTCTTTCGAAATTTGGGACCGATCACGGGAAGATATTAAAAGTAAATAATGTGTAGTGTGTTACGTTAAGTCGGTATAAAAAATTTACAAAAGAAATTTATAAGTCAACTTTTTTATATATAAATTATAATGTGATAAGTTAAAATCTTTTTTTTTTAAATTTTTATGTGGCGCTTCTACAAATCCATCATTTAATTTTTCTAATTTTTGAGAAAAAATAGGTAAAATAGCTAAATCATAGTAATCATAAAACAACTATAATTCAAAGTAGTTAAGAAATAGTTATCTAATGAAAATATAATAGCTAAAAATCTACGAAGTTCTAAGTAGTTAAAAAATAGGATTCTTAAAAGAAAAGAGTGATAATTCTAAACCATTAAGAAACAGGAATATTAAAAGAAAAATATAATAACTAAAATCTATGAAATTGGATATATTTATCCAATTATAATTATAATTTTATCATAATGTAAATGATTCTTGATTAGTATCGTGCTTAAGGGGAGGGCGGCCCAAATTAATTTTTGTGTAAACATTAATAAATTTTCAATTAGTATTATGTTTGACGGGAAAACGGCTAAAACAATTTTTATTTAAGTTATAATATATTTTTCTATTAAAACAGGACCACGGCTTAAAATAATTTTCATCCGATTATAATTTTCAACTTTATCATTATTATAATAATTTTTTATTAGTATTGTGTGTTGATGATATGGTGACTCAAACTAATATCTATATTATAGTGTTTTGTTATTAGTATTGTTTTTGACAATGGAGCAGCTCAAACTAAATTTAATCTATATTATTATATTTAATTTTAATATAATTATTGATTAATATTGTTTAGAAGAGCGGTTCAAACAATTTTTTTATTAGTATTGTGTTTGACAAGAGGTCACTTAAACAAATTTTTATATTAATTATAATATTTTTTTATTAGTGATATATTTAACGGGAAGGTGACTCGAAATAATTTTTATGCAATTATAATAATAATTCGTATTAAAATTTATAAAAAATTCATAACGCCGCCGCAAAACGCGATTCAGTCTTCTAATTTTTCTTAAATTTCGGATAGAAACTATATTCAGTCTTCTAATTTTTCTTAAATTGTGTTTGACATGATGATCACTTAAACAAATTTTTATACTAATTATAATATTTTTTATTAGTGATATGTTTAACGGTAAGATGACTCAAAATAATTTTTATGCTATTATAATACTAAATCGTATCAAAATTTATAACGCCGCCGCGAAGCGCGGCTTTTTTCACTAGTTTCCACTAGTTTGTATTCCTGTAACTTTTATTTAATTTATGAATGTTTGAACAATTTCCTCCTGTGTGTAATGAAGCTACTGTGAAGATCTGGCAATTTAAAACTATTTTCAGTGAATTTTATTAATTTCGGGTCGTGTCGGGTCGTGTCGAATCGTGTCGGGTCGTGTCGGGTTGGACATGACACGAGAGTTTTGGGTCAATTCGGGTCGGGTCGGGTAACCCGAAACTAATTCGAGTCGTGTTCGGGTTAGGTACCTGTACCCGTAAAATTTTCGGGTCGGGTTCGGGTTGGGTTAAAAATACTGCCCGAGGATGTTGACCCGACACGAACCCGACCCACAACCCGCGATTGCCAGCCCTAGTCCGACCTATTCTAGACTGTATTCATCAGCGTGTGCGCGCACACACACGTCAAAACTACAAGTGTTATACATACTAGCTTATAGCCCGTGCAAGGCACGGGAGCTTTTTAATTATTTATAAACTTTTTAAATATATTTTAAATGGTGTGAAAAAATTTAATTTATAAATAATAAATTTAAATTTTCAATAAAATAAAATTCAAAATTATGATTTGTTTGTAAGTTAGAACTTTGGTAAATACATCATCACAGCCATTAATGGTTTCAAATAAATTATTTTAATCAAGCAATTCCTTTTTCTCGTATGTATCATGCCAAAGTATTAAATTCTATCTATCAAATTTTAATATATTTTGAGTGGAATACGTTATGCCAACTCCTATTAGATTATATTAATAAATGTATTCTATATTAAAATTATTATAATGTGATTTAAATATTTTTCAAAAAATTTATATGGTTCTAAATTAAAATTGATAAACATAATTTGTTTTGAATTAAGAAAAGGAATCATAAATATGCAATAAGAAGGTAGAATCTATTTTGGATTAAGAAAAAGTTTTTGTATTTGTTCCTCACATAAATCCGGCTTATTAATTTTAAAATATATTATAAAAAAAATTGTGACGGTGAGATTTATATGATTCTACGAATAAAACTGATAGGAAATATCTATTTAGGATTAAAAAAAATCATATACATGTGTAAGACAAAATTTGTTTTGGATTCAGAAAAGGAATTATAAACATGCAAGTAGATATCAGTTGCCTTCTAGAACAGAATTTAATTTTGTTCCAATCTAACGGTGCTTATTTGTTCAATATAAGATCCAACGGATGATAAGCTTTTGGACCAGAGGACCATGCGACCAAATTATCTCCCTTACGCTTATTATATATAAGTATATAATTCCCGTTTATTTTAAGGAATTCAGTTTTATCATGTACAAATGACTAAAATCATTTGATCTTGATGTACTCCCTCCGTCCCGATGAATTGTATACAATTTCTTTTTTGGGACGTCCCATCAATTGTATACATTCCAAAAGTAGTAAACTTTTATAATATAAAACATCATTACACCAACTACTTTCTTCCACTATCTCCATTCTATAATAATATAAACACTATTACACCCACTACTTTCCTCCACCATCTCAAATTTATTATTAAATATAAATGAGTCCCACCACTATACCAACTTTTCATCCAACTTTACTCATTTATTACTCATTTTCTTGGTCTCCGTGTCCCAGCCATTTGTATACAAATGACTGGGACGGAGGGAGTAATTGAATATATATTTCAGGAGGACCGAGTGTATAAGTGGGTGTTTGGCATCGGCTTATAAGCCCGGCTTCTGGAATTAAGGTTAGAAGCACTTATTTGTACCGTTTGTGTAAGAAGTCAAGAAGTACTTAAAAAAAGCTACGATTACTGGCTTTTGTCTCACGGCTTCTACTTATTTCCCAAACACTTTTATCACTTATAAGTCTTAACTTGCTTCTAACTTCTACTTCACTTTTTTACTTTAAGCAATAAGCGCTTTTTTTAAGTTCACCCAAATGGCCCCTAAAGTTCTGTAAAGGATTCAACACATTTCCTCATTTTCTTGTGCAGCTCTGCAACTGCAAGAATTAAAGAAGTTCTCACCCTTGTCCCCTGGGTGTCTATGTGTTGATGCTGCTTAGTTTTCTTAAATTTATTTGGCAAGGTATATTGGTAAATCGGACGGAGGCATCACAAGCATAGATTATTGCAAGGGACACAAAAAGTTGTAATTTAACTTCTTTACTTTGTTGTTTTGCATGCATGGCCGTCACTTCTGTTTCATTCCCTTGTAGCATTTCTATTTCATCTTGTTTCATTGTCTTTGTGATGCACAAACTTTATAACTCACACCAGCTCAACTACTACTAGCAAAACTGAAGCCATGGCTTGCAAAAAACTGCCCAGCCTTCCTACAATAAATCTGACCACTGAAAATCTCAAGTCTGATTCGAGTTCTTGGATCGTAGCATGCGATGATGTTCGTCATGCACTTGAAGAATACGGCTGTTTCATCGCGGTCTATGATCAATTTTCTACCGAACTTAGCAACGCAATGGTGAATTGTCTGCAAGATTTTTTCTCTCTGCCCACCGAAACCAAAGTTCAGAACCTCGCCAACAATAAATATTTTGGCCATGTTGCTCCGAATACTCTGTTTCCTCTGTACGAAAGTGTAGGCATTAAAGCAGTGAACACACCCGAAGGAACTCAGAGTTTTACTCATCTCATGTGGCCTTCTGGAAACGATCATTTCAGGTACTTGCACGTTTACGATCCTCGCTGTTTTTGTTGTTTTTAATCACCCGAATGTAATATTTCGATGAATTTATTAGCGGAACAGTGTTGGCGTACGCGAAGCAAGCATCGGAGCTAGAACAGCTTATCAAGAGGATGGTATTTCAAAGCTACGGAGTGCTGAGAAGTTGCGATTCTCATTTTACGAATGATTCGTATAGTTACACGTTGAGAGGGACGAAGTATACGAGCCCGAAGCAGCAGGAGTCGAATATAGGCCTCCAGATTCATACTGATAAGACCTTTCTCACAGTTCTTCAACAAAATGAGGTTAATGGACTGGAAGTGAAAACAAAGAATGGGGAATGGATTGGCTTTGAGAACAAAGCTTCGTCTTTTGTTATCATCGCTGGTGATGCTTTTATGGTGAGCACATCTGATTTTGGGCGTTCGCCCACCCAGAACATTACGATTTGAAAATATAGTCTCGAATACCATTTATGAGCGCTGCATTGTGTAGCATTTTGAATATTTATCAAAAACGTTACATCGTGTGTTATGGTTAAAAGTACATAAAACTATAGCGTATTCTTCCAAAATTGAAAACGCTAGATTATGCAGTATTGATAATAATATTGTGCGGTATTGATAATGATATTTGGGCCAATTTTCCAACTACGTTATTTTGGGCTTACCTTTATATTTTGTGTATTTTGTGACATTCTCTCTGATTTCCTACAACTTTCAAAAATTCACTAGTTGATCACATGCATATACCACTTAAAACTCAATATCACCGTTAATACAATTGTTCTCACTCTTCTCACAGTGACCCAATCCTTAAGAGTCCATTTTACATGAAATTGTAAAAACTAAAATTTGTTACTTTATGTGGCTTAGGCTTGGAGCAATGGGAGAATACATACTCCATACCATCGAGTTGTGATGAATGTGGGGAGCAAAGTCAGATACTCAATCACCATAAAATCATACAAGAATGGCATGATACGAACACCCGAAGAACTGGTTGATGATGATCACCCTTTGCAATTCCAAGATTTCGATCACCTTGGTTACACGCTATTCACTAATATAGCTGATCAGGATAGCCCACAAGAACGTTTCGCCAAGTTTTATTCTGCAGTACTAGGAAAAGCTATCAAGGTCTGAAGGAACTCCTAGTTTAAGTGCATGTTGGGTTCTTAATATGTGACAACTATTATACTTGTAATAAGCTTTCTATATACCTGATCAGTTGTGATCATCTCTGGGATTGTATCTGGTGAGAGTGAGACTAAGCCATTGTATCCTCTCCATCGAATCAAATTAGTGGAGAATAAAGCTTTACTACTAGGCTATTCCGGCCATCGAATTAGCAGAGAATAAATTTTTGCAGGCTATTTCATCACTCTGAGGGATGAAAAGAAGGAACTCAATTCAAGATTCAACATTAAACTTAAAATCGAGTTTCAAAATTACCATGCACTCCTTTGCAATATGAAACTAAGAAGACGGTTGGTTTATGATTAATCAGACCGGTTAACGGGAATCAGAATCTCAAATGTTAGTGTTTGAATTAGCAATTTTGTGATACTGAAAACCCCAATCCCACTTAGCTCTTCCTGGGTTCATTTCGAAACCCTCATTCCCGATCCTCATTCCTGCTCACGATCAAAACGCTTCCTAAACTTTCCAAGAGGCTATCCAAAAATAATTCTGAAAACGACCAAAATACAGTGCTTCACTACTCAATATATACAAAGATTCATACTCATACATATATGTTCCATGAAAACAACTAAAGTGCAATAGCTATACTACACTTGCACGCTTACAATATCCTTCAACAGTTGGCTAGAAGAACAGGAAAAGAAAAACAGGCTTTCATATTAAAAAACACAAAGGCAAATATGGTTATGTTTGGAAGCCCTTAATCAGAGTTTTGAAGCTATAGTTTTCTTTGCTGGCTTCTCCTCCTTGCCACCACTTGCTTCCTTGTTCATTTTTTGCCCCATCTCCTCTGTTCCCTGCTTCTGTAAAAAAAAAAAAAAAAAACTGTGGTGGTGTTTGGCTACGGCTTTTAAGCCGACTTCTGGGCTTATAAGTTGGAAGCACTTATTTCGTACTGTTTGTGTAATAAGTCAAGAAGCACTTATAAAAAGCTAGGAATGCTAGCTTTTGTTTCAGGACTTCTGCTTATTTGCCAAACACTTTAATCACTTATAAGTCTTGTCTGGTTTCTAACTTCTACTCCACTTATTTATTTTAAGCAAGAAGCACTTATTTTAAGCTCAGCCAAACGGCCCTATATCTTAGCATCCAACTATTGACACTGTGTATTCAATTCGGTGTAAAATAACAATAACAGACGATTTGTGCAATCATACATGCAGCAATAAAACACATGAAAATATATTCCAGGACAAAAAAAGCTTCAAATAGATTTGGTTTACAATAAATCCTATGTTCGTCCTCTTATTAATATTTTTGAAGTTTAGCTCGAACTTTAAGTAGGATGTACATACATGAGCATCTTGTTGTTGTCGAGTGTTGATTTTGACAGCGAATTCGGGGGAGTACAACTTCCCTTGCCCCTCCTCGTCGCCATCCACTAATTTTTCGGTGGATTTTTCTGGCTTTTCGCTCTTAGTTTCCTTCATTTTTTTGCTAGAGGTTGCAAAATTGTGTTCTCTTCTCTCGGAGCTTATTTTTATAGCAGGATATACATATACAGGCTTTATAACTCGTTCCAAAATTAATATTAGTACATGAAACTTGAAAGAGATTAAAAATTCCAATACTGAACACAGTACGTTTTTAATATAATATATAAAACATTTGTACCGATTTATTAACGGACGATGAAGCAACGGATATTAGATACCAAATTTATTTAAATTATGAAATTTTTATACGAATGTGATTCGGTGATTCTTCCTGTATATAAACTGAAAAAAATATTTTTTTTCCTGAATTTCGTCTTTCTTATGGTGAATTTGGTACAAGTATATCAAATCTTTGAATAGTGGTAAAAATGTGGACATCATTCCGTCAAAAAAAAAGTGAAAAAATTACCATTGTGTGAGTCCCACTCTCGAGAGCTGCAAGACTGACGCGTGTCCCCTTCGTGTTCCTAAAAGTGCCACGTGGCTGGTAGATTAGTTGGTTTTGAACACGTAAGTGCACATGCCAGGGAAGTAACACCAAAGAAGCTATTGTCACCTGTGATTGCGGTCCGGTTTGGTTCGAATTGGAGGTAGAGGCGGAACTAAATCATATATCAGCGGTTTTTTAAAATCTTAAACCAACCCATGACTCGCAAACCAATTAACCCGGACCAAACTGTGCGGTTTTTGATAGTTCGGTTAAGCAGATTGATCGGTTTATGACTAAGGCTTATGATCCAGAGATGAGGATTCATGAATAATCCTAGAAAATAAAGTATCATTTTGTCTCTATTTACACAATTTCACATAGTTAAATTAATATAAAAATTTTAGTTTAATAAAATGCATAAACTTGAATCAAAATCGTTAAAAACTGAATTGATATGACTTGTAATTGGTATTGATAAGGTAAGTAACTAAACAACAACTCTAGCAAGTATAAATTAAAAAATTAATATATTTATATAAAACTAATATTTTGTATATACTTAATATTAAATATTTATATTGTACATATATAAATATGCGGTTCGGTTTTATAACGGGTTGGTTCAATATTAAATCGAAACCAACCCACAAACCACGGTTTTTTAAATTAGTCGAACCGAAACCGTAAATCTCATTTCCATTTCGGTTTGGATCGGATTAATATCGAATTGGTTTATGCGGATTTTGCGGTTTAAACTAGACTGTGATCACCCCTAGATGGATCTCACCAAACTCAACTTTTCCATCATTTTCATACTACTTTTACTTCCTTTTCACACTACTTTTACTCCATTATCTCCCTTTTATACATTAAAAATAATGGGTCCCATAATTTCATCCATCTTTCTTTCTTTTTTTTCACTACTTTATACATATTTCTTAACCTCCGTGACCAAACCAAACGTAAAAAATTGACCGGGACGAGGGAGTATTAACAAGCCGGGGGAGCGGTGCATTTACTATTAAATCTATATATATTGAAATGGTGATAGTAAAATACATTTCTAAATTTTTGAGCATGTATAATAATATTTAATCCATTTTACTATTTACTATTTTCATTTATTTATTTACTTATTTAATAATAGTTGATGTGATTATTTAGGGGTTTGTCTATTATGTGACCATGGGCACATGCTAAGCACCAAATTCTATAAGTTTAGTGGATTTCGATGGGTGTGGTTGGTGCATTTGCTGAGGGGTCCCACCATTATAAAGAAGTAGGAGTCAATCAAAATGACCGAAACTTATAAATTTTACTGCTTAACATGTGCTCATGGGCATACCATAGAAAAACCGATTATTTATTCAATCTTCGCATATACTGTAGAAGTTAAATTTTTTGTTATAAAGTTTTTTATTAGAAATTTAGCAAATATAGTGTTTTTGAAAGTTTGTTTTTGTAATTTTACTATATTAAAAAAATAATTGCAAATATATTTGCAACTTCAATATTTTTGCAAAGATATAATCATGTTGCAATCTTAATCTATATCTATATACTTCTTAAAGCATGAGTGATTTTTTAAGGCTGATATGGTAATTTCACATTCTCTTGGATCAACTCATTAAGCTTCCGGTCTGACCCAGTATCTTCCTTATTCAAATTAACACTATGATATCAAATTTCGGATCTTCATGTGACCCGAACCAGATTAAATTTTGATCTACAGCATCTTCCAACCATATCAGAATTTGAAAATAGCATTGAATACAGTTCCTTCGATCATGCCACTCCATTACGCTTAATTATCTCAATCAATCATAACAGTTAATCATAACAAATCCATGCTTAATTATATCAATCAATCTCTTCCACCTCCATTACGCTATATAGGGGAGAGTATGGGCCGGTTCGGCTCGGTTTTAGGACAAAACCGGAACCGGAACCATATATCTTCGGTTTTTAAAATCGAAAACCGCAACCGCCGGTTTGGATTCAAATTCGGTTTCGGTTTTAAAACGCCGGTTCGGTTATAATCGGCTCAGTTTCGGTTTATAAACCGCAAAATAAAAATGTAGAAGTAATATATAAACAAGATAAATTAGCATACATAATAATTAATACAAGAGTGTAGTAAATAACAGGAGTATATTGTACTATTCTGGTTCAAACTTCTAATGGTTATGCAGCTCTGTGAAAGAGTTTGAGTGCTTGTGTGAGGCAGTGACTCAGTGAGCATAGTGCCAACCTAATTTTTAATTTCAATATGTCTGTAATTTCAGAGTTTAGAAATTACCGGAACCCAACCGGTTTTTATCGGTTCGGTTGGAAGGTATAACCGGAACTCAACCATTTAAATTGGTTCGGTTTTTAATTTTTCAGTTTCGGTTTCGGATCGGTTATATTCGGATCGGTTTTCTCCGGTTTTTCCCAATTTCGGTTCGATTTCGATTGCAAATCGGTTTTTGCTCAACCCTAACGCTATATGCTATTCTTTTATATTTAAAATTCTTATAATCCGTTTGCATCTGTAATCATTTGATCATTTTTCTCTCTCTCTCAATTTTCATAGTGTTTGGTAGTAACATTTGTTTTATATTGCAGTGATAACGGCGGTCATATTTTTTTAGTATGAAGACGGATTCAACGTCGTCAACAGGTTTTGTAGTCCTTTCAATGATAGGTTATGTTTGGGATGAGCAAAAACCGAAGCGAAAATCGAAACCGAACCAAAAACCACAAAAACCGCATGAAACCGCACCAAATAAAACCACACCGAATGAAAACCGAACCGAATAAAAACCGCACCGCTACTTTGGTTTTGGTTTTCAAACATTTTAAAACCGAATACAAACCGAACCGAACCGCAATAATATTTATATTAATTTATTTATTTTATATGTTTAAATATAATATATAAACTATGTCTGTTAGAAATATATAATTATGTATGCAATTGTTGTGCATTGCCCAGTGACTTTAGTTAGACTAAATATGCTATGTACGAGTTAATTTAGGTAGATAGATTGATTAAGTTTGTCCAGAAGTAAATTGCAGAGCCTAAAACCATTTGTTTGGTGACAGTTCTGTGTTAAAAGTATTTTTATTCTTTTCAGTTTGAGCAATGCTCTTGCAATAGCTCTAGCAACACACAAAACTGTCCACACTATCTTGGCAATGCTTCTCAAACATTGAATTTTTATTTTCTCCAGTCTATTCATATGCCAGAAATCAGAAATGAGGCCAGATTCATATACCTGATCATTAATTCATTCTAAAATCTTATGAATAACAATACACTTGTTCAAAATAAATGGTTGAACAATTATTATACTCGACAATGAGCGTAATCACAAAGATGACAACATGGAGTAGATTCGAAATTTCACTTGCCATAGAGGATGAGGCTAGATATAATCCCTCACTCTTCACGGTTATCAAACCGAACCGCACCATATAAAACCAAAACCGTTTATATTATAAACTGAACTGCACCAATGGTATTTGGTTTGGTTTCGGTTTTAAATTTTAGAAACCGCACCTATGTGGTTCCGGTTCCGGTTTCAGGTGCAAACCGCACCGAACCGCACCATGAACATCCCTAGGTTATGTTGCAGCATCGAAATCCTCGATTATAATAGTAAAATGTTGTATATAATTTATATAATTTTAGTAATGTAAATGAATTATGACTACATCCTTTAAGGTTAATTATTTCTTAACCTATTTATCAATTATTATTAAGGACGGGAGAAAACTCTATCATCATCATATTCACCTTAATTTTATCATTAAGAAATCGATGGAAGTTTTATAATCCGCATAATCAGGTTAAGTTTATAATTATTTATGTTACTAACTACAAAGATTTATACAGTCCACGTCATTATAATTTCTGTTGCGTGATTTATTTTTTTTAATCGACATTCGTATATATTATCTTTAACATCTACAACGTACTGATCGCCAATAACATAATCGAGTATTTTGACTCTTACATACGTTGCCTTTCATAACTTATATCTCATATCATACTGTTTGTTAATAAAAAAACGTATAGGTTAACTAGATAAAAAAACAAAAAAATCATACCCGTGTGCGTAGCATGGGCCAAAATGCTAATAAACACGTAAATTTTAGTAACTTAAAACTCATAATAAATAGTTTGACTGTGCCGATTATCCTTCAGATTTAGGGTTAATCATGACACAAAGTATAGGTTAAGTTGATAAAAAAATACCCGTGTGCGTAGCACAGGCAAAATAAGCTAGTTTCATAAACACACGGATCTTCACACATACACAAGTACATATACACAAAGATCTTCACACATATATAAACATATTTTCTGGACAGAAAGAGATTCAAGTTTCGATTTCCATCTTTCTCCTATTCTAATCAGACTGGGAATGAGATACCAAATTCTATTAGAATCGATAAAAGGCCTCACATATTTACATCATGATTGTATCCATCTATTGTTCATAGAGACATCAAGGATCAACAGAAGGCCTTACATATTTATATCTTGATTGTGTCCCGCCTATTGTTCAATCAAGGTTAGACGGCTAGTAATATCATTATTGATCTTGAATATGAGCCTTACATAACAAATTTTAGACTCGCCAAGCTTGTAAACATGAAAATGATAAAAAAATATTTCGTTATTGGAAAATTGGGATTGCGTATTTAATTATAATTATTTCAAAAATATTAATTACCACGAGAAAATGTTTATTGAATATCAATACTCACCGCGATTCCAAGAACAGAGCCTCCATTATTTGAGGGGCTTCCATCGGTTTTCACCGTGGAAAGCCCCAAACTCTTATATTTATTTTATTAATCTGTTTTCTTTAATAATCTTCCTCGTCGGGAAGGTTTTCTATCCTTTCGATTAGGTTTGGTTTGTTTCTAGATCTAAATTATCGGAACTTCTGATTTACTTTTTTCTTCGATTCAAGCGGAGCTTATCGGATTCGAAATTTAATCACCTATATTGTGGTTTCGATTATCGGATCTAATTTTTTTATTTTGATTTGTTTTCAGTTTGTTTTTATTTCGGTTTTTGACTTGGATTTTCAGGTTGCTTTCTCTCCTTAGTGAGAGGTTTGTTTTCGCTTCTTGATTGTAAGCGGTGGTTTGATTTGATGATGAAATTTCATATGAGATCACAGTTTTGATCGATACCTCAAAAGATAGCTCCATCGGGATATGATGAATATGGTACCAGTATTTCAACAAGAATGCATGAAGTGGATACTTATATTTGTATATACATTATCTTCAAAATATCGTTTAACTGTCTTTTCATGAGAACAAGCTATTACAATACAAACACTTTCTAACTCTAATCTATTACACGATAAATATCTTTTTCCAGACATATGAAGTTAATAGAATAATAAATTATCACATATTAATAATAGAAAAATATTTATAAATAGATAATAAATTGTAAAAGCTAAATTTTCGTGAGAATGTATAATCGGTTGGTTAATATAATTAATCAAAATTCAACTCATAAAAATTAAAATAATAATAAAATGATGTTAAAATTTAAATAATAAATTACGAATTATATATCCGTCCTTCTGCTTCGCACGGTTAAAGACAATCCTTATTAATTAGTTGGATGTTTGATGCGGCCCTCAGTGTTATTGAGTCGAACCGGTCATACGTAGCCAATTAAATTAGGAAAAAGGTTTTGGAACCACGTTACGTCTAACATTTTCCAAACATAAAACAACACGGCTACGAAAGCGTCAGAATTAGGGGTGGCAATCGTTTCATTTTGTATACTTTCATTTCGTGTATTGTCGTGTTTCGTGTACTCAAAGGTGAAATCCGTATCTGCCCGTTATTAATTTCGTGTATCTAATTTGAAACCCGTATCTGATCCGGAACGTTTCGTGTATACTTCGTGTACTTTTCGTGTATATTATATATAAAAATATTAATATATTTTTTAATCAAAAAAATAGATTTAATATATATTTTCCTTTATAATTTTATTAAATGTGAATGATATATTTATACTTGTATACAATTCTCTATAAATTTGTTAATGTATCCACAATATATATTCACACATACATATAAATATATACTTTTTACATAATTATATATTTAAAATATCATAATATATATAATATATATTATGTACAAATATTTTGTGTACTTTCGTGTATTTCGTGTACCACAAAGGGAAACCCATATCCGACACCAAATCTATCGATAATTTCGTGTTCGTGTACTTTCGTGTTTCGTGTATCAAAAATCAAAACTTATATTTATTTTTTTCATGTCGTTTCGTTTCGTATTAGCGTGTTGCGTGCTCAAATCGTTAGGCAGACAGAATTGTGAATTTGTGATAACATTTTGTCAAAACGCAGCCCACAGTCCCACACATAAAATAATATGTAGCGTAGAAAGACGAGGTGAAGCAAAGGGAAAGCAGAATCGGATTCCTTTGATAAAAGTAAAGGGGAGGAGGAAGCAGGATCTTTATCTTCTACAACCACAAATACAGAGAAATACGACGGAATGGGAGGAGCAGCAGCAGCGCCAACAAGTTATCCAAATAATGAGAGTGGCGGAGGAGCTGAGTATCATCAGCCCAATCCTTATGTTCACTACTCTGTTGTTCCCAAACCACCTGCCAACCCCATGGATACCGTTGTTCAAAAACTTAATATCTGGAGTTCCAAAGCTGAGAAAACTGCCAATAACATCTGGCATAACTGTAAGTCTTTTCACTTTTTCTTCCCTTTTCTTTTTTGGTTTTCTTAATCCAACACACCCATCTCTCGAACCTTAGACCAAGTCCTTTTTGTCATTGTTGTCGTTTGGGTGAGTTTAAAATAAATGTTTCTTACTTAAATAAAAAAAGTGAAGTACAAGTTGGAAATTAGTTATTACTTGCAGGTGATTAAAATTAGAAGTGATTAAAGTGTCTGAGAAAAAAGTATAAATCATGAAACAAAAATTAGGATTCTTAGCATTTTATAAGTGTTTCTCGATTTTTTACACAAACGGTACAAATAAGTGCTTTTAACTTATAAATCCGGAAGTGGGGTTTAAAAGCTCCACCCAAACACCCGCATTGTACTGTGGATCTCAAAACCTCATTTTAAGCGGCTTGGACTGTCTCCACAACCTACGGGGGTCTCAAAAACATACAGACATCTATAATTTTATCCTTGTTTTTTCTTAGGAAAATGCTAGGGACCCCAAATATTTATCCCAAAAATTTTTCCCAAATGACGTGGCAAAATCTCATTGGTTGCATTCATTTCCATAATAATGAGGCCCCCTGCAGATTCATCAATCACCCAATCAAATTTCGCCACTTGTTAGCCACGTCATTTGGTAACAAATTTTGGGGGAAAAATTTGGGGTCTCTAGCATTGCCCTTTTTCTTAACACTAATTAACACACGGAGTTTCCGATGTGTGCCCTGTCAATTACTCATTTTTAGTTAGGTGATGAATTTTTTTTTGCTCTCATCCCAGTAATGATACTCTCCCCTAGCTAAAAAGTAGTTAGCCCGCTAGAAATACTCATTAACAAACTTCAACTAACTAGAATTCATATCATTTTTACCGGAACATATATCAGTTTTTTTCCCACAATAAAGATATGATTTGTCACATGATCAAAACAATGCCAAATTTGCAACTAATAAATTTTCTTTGGACTTGTTAATTTTTTCCATTTAGTTATGAATTACAGCAAGTGAACCAAATGGAGAATTGCATTTAACTTACTCTGCCAAGTATGTATGCAAAAAAACATAAAATATGTAGCATATATATATATATATATATCACCAAATTATGGCAATGCATTTAGTTGCATTATGCAAATGCAAGTTCAATTTAGCATTGCTATTAACTTTTTGCTGCCAAATTATGACTATAACCATTTTGCAATGAACACTGAATTTAACATGACTCTTTTTGTTAATTTGACTTATATAACTTACACCTACTTCAATTTTAGGCTCCCGTTTTGGTGTTTATCAGCGGTTTAACACAGTGTATGGTCCAGTATGATGTTATTCTATGGTATTGTTATTTATTTGGGTATATGTAAATTAGTGAAAACAGGGAACTCTGTATCTGAATCGGCTTGGGGAAAAATGAATCTGGCGGCCAAAGCAATAACAGGAGCTGGATTTGAACAATTGTACAAGCAAAGTTTCTCAACATTTCCCAATGAGACGCTCAAGAAGAGCTTTGCTTGCTATCTCTCCACGACAACTGGACCAGTTGCTGGAACTCTTTATTTGTCCAATTTTCATGTAGCCTTCTGCAGCGATCGTCCCCTCTCATTCACTGCACCTTCTGGCCAGACAACTTGGAGCTATTACAAGGTATGCACTACACAAAGATAATTATTAGGACTTTGTAATGCCCAAAATTACCAGAAGCTATAACAGTAATCTCTTATGATCAGGTTTTAATACCACTTGGGAAAGTTGCAAACATCAACCCGGTGTTGATGAGTGATGCTGAAAAGTATATCCAGATCATGACAGTGGACGGACAGAACTTCTGGTTCATGGGATTTGTGAATTATGAGAAGGCATCTCACCATCTGATTGAAAGCGTTTCGCATTTTGCCGCTCTCGGAATACCAGTACAGTAGTCACCACTACTCCAGTAGTACTACTATCTATATGTTTGTATTGTCATTTTCTCTCGGAATATCAATATTACTGTTTTCTTTTCATAGTAAGGATTGTACTGGTACACCTTTTGTTGTATTACTTACTCTTTTGACTGGAATGTTACTCCTTAATCTTCAATAAATAATGACCGATGAGTTTACATGAGATGGGCATTTCCCAGTTAAGGGTTAGAATTTCTATTGATGATTTGCATATCTACTGTATATATTATAGGAGAACAGCTTCGTCACACCTAAGCAAATTAATTCCATACATCAAGACCCTTATATCCTTCCGAGCCTGTTTCCTAACCACGCTTTCTGAGATTTCCTTTTAAATGATTCTAGCTTTTTTTTCTGAATATGCTGTTTAATTTAAGGTTGTATGTTTCTTACCCTCTTCTTCAATGTCTGTGTTTCTTGCACCTGATATATATATACATATAGATGTAGATAGGTAGATACAGAAACTTCCAATAGTGGCAGCAATGGTACACAATTTTCCTTGTACTAATAAGTTTATTTGAGGTCATTTTCAGGTGTAGTCATTCGATTGCTTACTTGATGGCAGAATTGTATAATGTTTTACTAACCTCTTCTCTCCCTTTCCAAGAGCTAGATCATCAGCTGCTTCTTCCTTGCTAAGGAGGATCTCCCACCTGAAGGTACAAACTACAACCTAAGATATAGCCAAAATGGTAACTTTTGTAATCATATTGATTGTCTTTACATAACATTACAAAATTTAATGAGGAATGCGTGTTGTTTGTGTTTTGCCTTTTATGATTTGGCGAGGTTGGGTTTGGTTACACTTTAAAAAAGTTAATATTTGGGATATTGAACTTTGATTAGGTATAGGTTAAATTAGAAAATATTTTTCCCATTCGCATGATATGATGTATTAAAATCTCTAAATACAGAGTTAGTCTTGTATTTTAAGCTTCTATAATTCGGTTTTTGCAGCCGGATACATTCCTATTGTTTCTTTAGATTATGCAAGTAGCAGACCTAATTTACACCTTATGGCTCCAACAAGTCTAACATCGATAGGTGTGTGTTTACAATGGCTGCTATCATCAAAGTGTCAAAGCAATCTGACACGTCGGAGATTTGGCTATTGTATTTGCTTTTCATGATAAAATTGAGGCGTACTCAATTACAAATAAATAATTTATCAACTTAATTGCAGTAAGATGGCCTCAGTTATAATTTGTTTGCACAAAAATACCTAAGTTTTAATAATAGGCACCCGCATGACTCATGTTTAAAAATTTTAGCACCCGCACTAACAGACGTTAGATATTTCCAAATTTTTTTAATTAAGCAGAGGGTTAAATGGGTAATTTTGCTAACATAAACCCTTCTACTGCAGTAGCTTCTCACAAACAAAGCTAATGCCAGTTTGTTGCCTTGAACTTCAACTAACATTGTATCATCCCTTAAATTTACTAGGTCTTCAGTTATCTGTTGAGTCTGTGGCTTTGGCTGGGCCTGAGGCGTGGATAAATCATAGTCCTTCAGCGGAGGGAGTGCTATTATTTCACTGAAATCAGGTAACTTCTCCTTCTGTATTACGGATGTATTAACTTCCAATTTCCATGGTTGAACAAACAAAATAAGAAAAACCAAACTAATTGCACCAGTTGCACCAGGCCTCTTATAAGCTACATTCTCGCCAAGTTATTTTCTTACTGAAACGAAGCAAGCTAATTGTATCAAGCTTCCAGTAAGCTGGCTTCTTAGGTTGGCTATAGTAGCAGCCACTGTTTCAATTGCCCAATCAGCAAAAGTAATTTATTCACCTTTCCCCCTTAAAATCACCTCAGTTGCTCAGTCTTGTACTTTATATTGTAGAGTTTTATTGATGGATATCTTTGTGAGTACTCATATCATTATTATTAATGAGATCGAAACAATAACAATCTAACATCAAAATTAATAGTAATAATTATTTTGTGCCCATGAAAACACTAGAAAAATGATTATATAATTTCGTAATACTATATCCGTATAATGCAAGAATATAACGAGTAAGATACAAACACGATTGTATAATGCGTACTCATAATGCAAATATTATATTTGTTGAGTGTAAGTAATGAATATAATTTGTACTAGAAACTAACGCAACCTTATGATAGGTATCTTCCGGAAGAAATAAAGGAAAGAAAAAAGGGAAAGAAAAGAAGAAGCTGGAAAAAAAAAGAGATGACGAATATGGAGATTTTCTATAAAATTTCCGGCCATCAAGGTACTTCCTGGTTTAAATATTATTTATTCTTCTATAGCGTAATTACATAGCTGATCGATTGACCATTAGCTTTGATGTTTGCCTAGTTTGTATAAAGTTTTGGTGAATTATGAACATACAGTGCTGATCACATAGTAAAATATAAAATAAAAATCATACAAAAACATTAGTTGTGCTACAAATTTAAAGAGTGAATTCACAGACGAAAAGCCTGCATGGTACACTCTGTTTTATTGTCTTCATCGTTGGCATAAAAATCCATTAAATCGTAATGATGAAATGGCTTGTACTGTCGAGGGTGTTCTTTGTCCACGAGTTCCTCTGGTGCCTCTATTATCCCATTCACGAAAGAAAATAGCCCCACCGAAAATCTCTGCTTTTCTCCTTTGATGATCACTTGATGAAATGCAGAGTGTATTTTGCCATTGCTCCATGCCTGCTCCCAACATATAAAACACAAGTCCATGGTTAATGTTTTAAGATCATTTATTTCATTCTTGAACATGAATGGATCTAGTAAGAAGCTGGGGTACATGTGTCTCCCCTAATCGTGACACCGGCAAATATCATTCTAGATCCGTCCTTGTTTAATAGAGTATATTTATTTTTTCTAATATGTGAAGGAAGATTGTGACTCACCAGCAAAGCGTCGCCAGCCATGACTAAGTAACAAAATGGTGGAATTCTCATTGCAATCCATTCATTAGCCTTGGTTTTAATTTCCAGCCCACCAACTTGATTCTCATGAAGTATTGTTATGAAGCTCTTATCTGTATGTACATGAGCACCAACATTACTCTCCTCCTTCTGTGGTAGCCTATATTTCATAACTCGTAGAAGATAATCCATTGAGTTAACATGGGACTCGTAGTGTTTCTCCACACCATAACTCTTGAAAACCATCCGGGCCACCATTTGTTCTAGCTCTGCTAGCTGATTTGCATGCGAGTGCATGGTTTTACTGCATTTCAGTTGCAACAAAAAGAAGATTTAGTTAGGCCCTGCTTCCGAGTTTTTTTAGGAGAGAAAGTAAGAGGAAGTAAGTGAAAGCCAATGAACTTTCACTTTCATCCCACTTTTAAAGTGAAAGTTTTGGAGTGAAACTATGTTATAATTGCCTCCATTTTCACTTGCTTTCGTCCTTTTAAAAAACTCGGGACAAATAGGAGTGAAAGTTATAACTTTACTTCCTCTTCACTTGCTTTCCTCCCTGTTTATAACCCAGGAGCAGGTGTTTCCAACAAGGTAAAAAGGGGAAAAGTTATTTATTCATTTGTACCAGAATTTTTCGTTCCCAGAAGGGAACATGGTATTGCCAAAACTCCGAATTCCATCACAAGTTGTTGCATTTCTTATCCCCAAGCTTTCGTAAAGAGGAATCACTGGCAGCTTAAGATACCCGTAGTAGATGTTATCCGAAACATTCTTGACCTTTGTTTCCAACGGGAGCTCAAACAATTCTTTTGATGCGCGAAAAACATCATTGCTCATCTGCATATTTATCTTATCATAAACAGCTACAAAACAACCGTACTCTTCCAGTGCATGTCGGACTTCATTGCTTGTCAAGAGCCAAGAACCGGAGCCAGGCCGAAGATTAGCCTCAGTGAAATCGATGATAGGAAGCTGTGGCTTTGCTTGGAGATCCATGGATGGTAAAATTCTGCTTAGTTGGGCTAATTTTATGTTGCTAATTGTTCTACTTATGTGTGATCACAGTTTTAACCTGTTGCTCAGATATATATGTCCACTAACAACAGACAGATCCAATCAAAACAATACAATAAATTGGATAGGAAAAAACGGAGAAAATTGTGGATGATATCTGTCAGAGTCCAATAATATTTACTTGGAAACTCCGGTGGCTACTACATATAGATGTAACTGTTATGTGATAAACAGCATTGCTGTAGTGTTTGATACTTAAATTTGTAGAATTTTTACTTCTTGACTTTAAAGGACGGCAGACGGCCGTAACTTGCATGTATTGAATATGCTGGTAAATGGTACGGGGAAGGGCGGATTTAGGATCCAAATTTTGGATGGTATTAAGCAAATTTTCGTAAATTAACTATATATTTTTAAATTTTATGGGGCATTTCTATAATTTTGTAAAATTTGGAATGATTAAAAATTTTAAAAAAATAATTCTATAATATTTCATGCATAGCTTGGTAGACTAGCCGAGAAGTTTATGAGCGGCTCGACTCCATAAATGTTTTAACGCAAACACCGATTCTTTTAATTTTATGAGTGGAACAAGTTTAAAAATCAAAATTACAGCTCTTCATCTACAGACAATACAGTACTAAATCGTTCAAAAAGCTCAAACTCAAGAACTCGTGAACAAGTTCGATATGTAGACTTCGAAGCAAAATTGTGAGCATGACTGATTCAAAGTTTATTAAAATATCTATAAGTGAAGTCCGACTATATAATGCATTACAAAAGTTTGTATTAATAGATTTTCACTAAAAAAACAGGTCTTTTTACGACGGAATTTTAGGCTTCAATCTGGCGTAAGTTGGCAACTTACGACGAAAAAATTGCAATAATTTTGGATCGAGTAATAAATTTTAAAAACCATCAAAATTTTGACCTTCGTAGTGAGGTTGGTAAAACATCACTAAGTTAAAAAGATAGACCCCACGCTCTCGCTATACTAACACATAAACTTATGATAGTAATTTTTATCATAAGATAGCTATTTTACCATAAAATATCCATCGTAAGATAAATATTTTACAACAAAACTATCCGGTGTATGTAAATTGCGGGTCCAATTTCATAATTTTTTTTTGATAGTTTTTAAATTTTAAAACTAATGATGGAATCTGTTATGAACATCTATTGCAAATATGAATTTAGTTTTTACGGGATCATGCTGTATTTTCAATATTTTTGCCATTTTATGGCATTCAAAATAGACCCAAAACCTGTTCATTGGGCTTGTTTGTTTTTAAGAAATAGAAGTTGCTTCTGATTTCTGTTTTTCTTGACCCGTTTGTGTAAATAAGTAGAAGCACTTTTAAAAATCTAAGAATGCTAACTTCTTTTTCAGAATTTATGTTTCTTTTCAAAACATTTAATTAACTTATTTACCTCTCACTTATAATCCATTTTATTACTTTAACTAAGAAATCATTTTTTTAAAGTTTTCTCAAACAGCCCCAATATCTTTAACTACTATAACAAATATTTCAACTTATATAAATTGATTCAACCAAATAAATCAATCTATAATACCATAATTTTCATTGAAAAATATTTAACACGTATCATACACAAACGAAAGACTACATATCAACCCGAATTCAAATTACATTCACGAAACTAAATATCATCCTCTAATTACTAGGTCTCCCGTGGAGACAACTTAGAGATGACTCATGTCACCGTTTTCGGAATCCGTGCTCTCGTTATCACTCCCGCTTTATCAACGGGAGTTCAAACAATTCTTTAGATGCGCAAAAGAATTACAGCTTTTAGCTTATAAACTGTTTTAGAAAAAAACAACTCCATCCATATTTTTTTTAAAAAACTGATTTTTAGTTTTTGTGTGTGAAGGTGTCATAGATTTCACTATTATAACTCATCGATCAAAAACACTATTTTTTATATTAAATCTTAAAATGTGCAAATATTAAAAAATTATCAAACAATTATCTATTTCCAGGAGCACTCAAAAGAGGACTTTAAAATGACAGGTGAAACAGAGTTTCTGGCGAGAATCTTGCAAACTCTGATACTCCAAATATTTCTTTAATCTCGAAGTCAGCTCGAACTCCACATTTTCTTTGAGAAACAAAATTTTAGGAGGCCCATATACACCTAGACTAGCTCCTTTCTTCTGTAACGAAGATTTCATGAAATTGTAGGTAGTTTTAACGAAATAATTTCGAGACATAAAATTCAAGAGAATTTCTCGTATAAATACTCATTTCTTGGTGTAATTCCATATCAAACGTGAGTAAATTCTTGTCATGAATCGATCATTGTGCCAAATGCTTGATTTATTCGGGGACCATAGAAAGATTTTGGCGATGCAGAAAAATGTAGATCGTAATCTATGATTCGGAAGCACACAAAAATTGAATTGTCTTCTCAATTCTTTGCATGGTGGGGCTGAAGTTTCGTAAAAATGAAGGTGAGATGGTGACAAGGCAAAGAAAACAGGCTCTATGTAATGCCGAACCCTCGCTCGGCTGTTTTACCACACTTGTGGTAGTTCATTTTCGATGCAGCTGTTTTGCATGCTTTGTTTGTGCACGTTAAATCATTGAGGACCATATTTTTTGGTTTTGCATTTGAAAAATCAATCACATGAAGAGTTTAGTTGTTTCTACTTAGGCAAGCCGAGTTTCTGAAAGCTACTGCACCCAGAAGCAGACTTTCGATTGTCGCACATTTTCAAATTGACTCACCAGGTAACACCCCTTTATGAATGTTGGGTCAGCTAAGCGAACCATAAATTCTATGATATTATCCGCTTTGTAACGAGTCTTTACGGCTTTATTTTTGGACGTCTCTTAAAAGGTCTCATATTATTGAGGTTGTTCTTGTTGCTTATATTCTGTTTTTCTAACTCTCCTAACAATGAAAACAAATGTGATCCATTGTATGTTTGGATCTAGAAGTGCACACAGGTTGATAATTAATCGCCCACATAGCTACCTATATAGTTATTGACAAGTTTCGAACATTTAGCCTTGTGTAAAGTAAGCAATGGATCAGATATCATTAGATTTAGATGCTATCAAGTAAAGAACTACACTAGATAACAGATAATTATTTCCAGTGGCTTTCAAATTCAATCCAGTATTAGTCCAATCTTCTTCATTTTGTTTAATGCATGTAGAGAACTCAGACCAGGTTCATGGGTCAGGCTTGACACAAAGTTATACCAAGTGTGAGGAACCAGAAAATAATTGTAACTGGATCAGAAAAAGAGAGTAGGCTGGAATTATGAAACCATCTTCGTTGGCACAACTCAACTTCAAGAGTTCAAGTGCACGAATACTACTCTATCTCATTTCATGAGCAAGTTTGACCGGTACCATTTTTTAAAGTTAAAAGTTAGACTTTAGCTTACTCCTTTTTTTTTTTTTGTAAAAAAGAAGAAATAAATTCTATTTTCTCTCCTATTTACTACGGCGACAAAGAATCAAATTATCACTATATTTATTCTTTATTCTACTTTTTCTCCCAAGTGCAGGATAACCCCAAGGGGTTGTGGATTTTCTTCTCCCAACTGGGGCCCTATCTTCACCACCCCAGAAGAGCCCTATGAGATGAAAATCTCATGTACGGTTCTAGAATGGAGATTCTTTGAATTGAATGACAACCGTAACGGATGTCGGCTCAATTCGAAAGAAATTATGCGGAAGCTTTACAGAACTATTATGAAACTATGCGACTAGAAATTGATCCCTATGATCGAAGTTATATACTCTATGATATAGGACTTATCTATACCACTAAAAATTACAAGTAATAAATTTTAAAAATTTAGTATATGAACACGTGGTTATAATAATATAAATAGATGTTACAAATAATTTTCTTTTTGAGCAATCCAAATGAAAAAAAAGGGATTCAAATAGAATGGACATAGCGGCTGTTTGTTTACCGGAAGCATAAGTTGCTTCTGATTTATTTATTTTTTTTACTCGTTTGTGTAAATAAGCAGAAACATTTTTAAGAAGTTCAGAATTTTAACTTTTTATTTAGAGATTCTACTTCTTTTTCCAAACAATTTATTAAATCAATTACTTCTTACTTCTAATCGACTCATTTAATTTAAGTAAAAAATCATTCCTTTTAGACTAACTAAACGAGCCATAGTCTGATAATCTAAATAGTTCAACGATAAATGTGAATGAAAATTACTGAATTTTACTGATAAAGTATAAAAGCAATAGTATCTTTATTCTGTCACACAATAGTGACTACGAATAATTGAGGGGAGCATAAAGAGAAGCATTAATTCACATGGGGAAGAAGAGAAGATGTGTCTGACTACACCAGACAGTTCGTACAATTGGAGTAACCTCCGTGTCAGCCCCCTTGCTTTTCTTTTACTACTCTGCCCCCTATCCACAGTCCACACCATCCTCATCTACCTATATATGTGTACAGTGATGTTCTCTCCGGATGTACATAGGCCCGGTCCATTTTCCGGGCACCATTCAATAAAAACTCTATAAGAACGTCCAAATAATGAGTCCAAAGTCCACTTGTACTTGAAACTTTTTGATGTCACATAAAAATAAAACAAATTTTAGAAAAATATGATAATACTACTCTAATATTATGATAACATGAGTCAAATGAATCTTTTCGAAAATCGGGTTAAGTTCCGAACTTCAAATCCGAAAATAATCCGAAATATACAGACCCAAATATAATAATTTGGATAATCCACAAGTCCACCAACTTGTGAACTAAAGTGTCCACCCTCGATGTGGAATTAGAATGTTACAAACTCTCCAACTTAAATTCCCAACGTCCTCGGCAGGCCGAAACGAATAGCCAATATGCATAGATCATACCTCTCTAGCATACCGGCTCACTTCATGTCATCACCTCCAGGCTCTTGTCATTATGGGAATATACCACTGGGGATGGCAGCGGGTCGGATCGGTTCGGATATCCGAGATACCCAAATTCAAATCAAAATCCAAATCCAATCGGGTTTCACATATCAAATCCAAATCCAAATCCACGAGTTTCGGATCAGGTTCGGGTTTATCCAAAACCTAAATCTTGAATCCCAAAATGTAAGTAGTATTGCAAAAATATTATTTTTGATTTTTTCGCCCTTGAATTTTATTATATTTAAAATTAAACTACACTAATAATAAAGTATTACACATTAATAAAATCTCGAACCGTATTTAATAATTTCTAATTAACACAAATCTTCACTATATGGAGTATGAAATTTAAAAGTATTTGATTAGTTAAACAAAAAAAGACACTATCACGTAAGAATATACACATTCACACTTTATCTATATATATATTATAAACAAAATTTAGTATATTTAAAATTGAAAAAAAAATATATCTGTATACTCTACACACACACACACATATTTGGATATTTGGATTTTTTTCGGGTTCAAATCGGATTCGGATTTCGGGTCGGGTTTCGATATAGAATACCTAATATCCAAATTCAAATCCAAACTCTTTCAGGTCTAAAAACAAATCCAAATCCAAAATATCGGGTTCAGTAAAATCCATTCGGGTCAAACGGTCGGGTATTCATTCAGGTCGGATTTTTTGTCATCTCTAAATACCACTAGCCATCATGTCCCCACTTCCGACAACTTGACTAATCAAGCTTTCAATAGTTGGCTCTGATACCATATGTGACAACCTAGGTTAAATCTCGAGTCATTTGTGAAAAATCGTGTCAAGTCTCGAACTTTGAATCCGAAAATAAACCGAAATACATTAGCCCAACTGCCACAAACTTGAGTAATCCACAAGCCCACCACATGCCCCCAAAAAATCATGATTTTTTGGTGTAGTAGTTAGGGCTGAGTAAAACCGAACCGAAACCGAAAAACAGGACTGAACCGAATACTTTCGGTCTGGTTCGGACCTAATTTTCTGAAAGTTCGGTCCGTTCAGGTATTTCAGTCCGGACCGAAATAAAATACGATCTGGTCCGGTACTCATCAAAAAATTTCGGTCCGGGACCGAATGGACCGAACTTATATATATATAATATAATTAATATTTTTATTTTATATATTAAATATCATATTATAGTTATACTATCTAATATGTATATTCTATACGACCCTCGGCTATACTCAATCTGCAAAACCTAATCAAGACCATTCTTTCTCTGCTTTCATTAGCTGATGTGGGCTGCATGATTATTTTTACTTTGTGGAGGTTGTGTTATGATTAGTGAAATAATAAGGATGACCCTGCTCTTGCAACTAAGTCTCATTAATCAAGTTTGATGGGTTTCTTTATAATACAGACTAATTTGAATTTTTAAAAAATTTCAATTCCGGCAGACCGGACCGACCGAATTATTTCGGTTCGGTCTGGTTCGGTCCATATACAAATTTCGGTCCAGTTCGGTCCTGAAAATTTCAAAAGTTCGGTCTTCGGTCTTTTCGGTTCGGTCCGGTTCTGGACCGACCCGACCTAATGCTCAGCCCTACAGTTAGTGGTAGTATTTATGGTTATAAATTGAACTAATGTCTTCACACTCCTCGATGTGGGAATGGGGTGTTACAAATATGCAAGCCTGCTTCCATTTATATATCAATCCCATTAAATCTGATTTTCTTTATATAATACTCCATCTATCATATTTTAAGAACCTTTTTAAAATTTAATTGTTGTTCCAATATAAGTGATTTTTTCTCGTTTTCATACATTATTTAGTAGGTGAATTTTAATTTTGCCCCTCATTAATGCAGCTCATGATTTTCATGCAATACAAATAGTAGTTTAGCTTGACTTTATTAGGGATAACTATGTAAAAGTATTCAAATAAATATCTTAATAAATATAAAAATTGATTTATGTGCATCTTTGTAAATAAACAGTTAAAATGGGGCCGTGGGAGGACTTATTTGAATTTATAAAACAATTATAAATATCTCACTAGCTATATGTAATCATACTTGATTTAAATAATAAATAAATTTAATTTATAATTAAAATATATTACATAATTAGAGAAAAACGTTACAAGAACAACATAATAAAACATTACAATAATAACATAATAAAAAATAACAAGAACATTGATACAATTAAACATATTAAAATTTAAATAAATTAACGGCTGATATGGAAATGTGAGATATGTTCAACCAAGTCTGCTTTGTAGCTGACGATGTTTTGATTTATCAAGAATTCGTATATTTCTTTGAATGAAGTTTTCATATGGAGCAAAAGGTTCCTCACATAAATTTGATTGTGATAAACCATCTATTGTGTCGTAGTAAGATGGAAGCGGACCAAGGTGAGTTGCATATGTGTCTCTCTCATTCTCGACAATCATATTGTGCAATATGATACATGCTCTCATTATTCTAGCAAGATCTCGTTTTTCCTAGAATCGGACCGGACCACGTGTTATGAGAGTTGGTATTTATAGAAAATTTATAAAAGTAGACGTTATATTTATAACGTTCAGATTTATATAAATAATTTAATTTCAACAATAATGTTTACGTTAATTTATATGTATGTTAACTAAATTTGTACATACGAAAGCATCAAAAGAAAAACAAAAACTAAAAAGATGACATATGTTTTTTCGTTTTACAATTTTTGGGCTCAGCACACTGTAACGGGCTTACAATGATTTATATTGTTGTTCCAATGCTGTATGCATATATATCAGCGCTTCCACTCGGACGATCTCCAGTGTGCTGTGCTGGGATGTTTAAAAACCAGTCTCGGACCAGAGGGAAGGCATCCAGGTTGACCGCCTAGGACCAAAAATTAGGGGCCCAAATATTGTATAATGCATGTAATGTTACTACTATACATTGTCCAGTATAAGGAAAAATAACTTAAACATTTTTATTAAATTTTTAATTGTTTTAACCTCCGTGTGTGTGTTATGCCTATCCTGATATCTTATTTGACTACCTACCTACCTAAACTAATAATACGATCAATTGATCGCCTCACTACTGTACATTGATGCACTCACATGTAAATATCATCAAGCATCTGTTTAATATTATATTTTGGTACATCCAATACACACACTAACTCACTAATCACATATGCATAAAACACAAGTTAATTAAATGTATACCCACACTAATACAATATTTATTCTTTATATTAATTTTTACTTCATTAATTATTTTTTTAACTTTTTTATATATAACAGGTGCAATAAGTGAAGTATATAATTTTTGATACTCTGAGTTTGAGTTATTATCAATTTATTTACTTCAAGTAAGGTGATTTGTTCTTTTTCTCTAGTCTCAAGTATTCGTTTATTATTCTTGATAGAATGTTGCCCAAGGAACATTAATCAGGAAGTGAAAAAAGGAAAAAGAAGAAAACGTGATGTTAGTTTGTAGAGTCACAGAGATGAGCTATTGAGAGTTTCGTTTATTATTACAATGTGTATATATACTAAGGCAGACTAGCTATTTCTATTCTAGTCTTCAGTAGTATACTCTTATTCTATTATTTGCATTCACAATTTGGGAAATACTTGTTCTTTGTGACTGAAAACATGACAGCTTATTTCTTTGTTGCTTTGCTTGAAATGGTACGCTTCGAAGTCTTCAATATTTGATTAAGCTTTTTTATAGCTTAGCTTCCAAAACTATCGCAACATCTTTCTTATCAATCCATGTGACTGTTGTCCTTTCTGTTGACTTTTTGCAGTCAACTAATAACTGCAGAATTGGAAAATGATAAGTTAATTCAATAGCCGTTGATGGATTCTTTAATTACCAGTTGATAGTTCTTTTTGAGCTCATTCGTTGATGAATTGAGATAGCAATTGATAGTACTTTAATTCTTCATCCGTTGACGCTTTGATTAGTCGTTGATCTTCACTTCACTTGTATAAGTTACATGACTTAAACTATTTACAATTAATTGAATAATAAATTATAACATATTAATAACAAAAAATATTTATAAATAGATAAAACATTGCAAAAGCTAAATTTTCGTGAGAACGTATAACCAGTTGGTTAATATAATTTAATTAAAATTCAACTCAGTAATACTAAAATATTAATAAAATGATGTTAAAATTTAAATAATAAAATATGATCCGTGCCTCGGGTTAAAAGGCAGTAATATAAAAAAATACTACTGTAAGTACGAGGTAAGTACTAATTGAGTCCAATATTTCGTGTTATAGTACGTTTGTACCGTAACATGCTTGTACGTACCTTTTACATCGAGGTACAAACAACATGAAAATTGAAAGCAGACACTTCTTTTCTTATTTATCATAGTACCTTAATCTCCCACCCAGGTAAACACTGGATTCTGTGGTAATGCAATATTTGTACGTAGATTATATTGTACTCCCTCCGTCACCCTCGGTTTATATGTTAAGAGAGCGGCACGCACTTTAATACTTCTTTCAAATACAATTTTATAACTTATGTTTTGAATATTTTTTTTAATGAATAGAAATTTAACTATAAAATTTTTGTTCATAAAAAATTTTAAAAATAAGTTATGAAACCATATTTTATAAAAATATTAAAGTATGTGTCAAATAGTGAATGTATAGAATTCAGAGGGACGGAGGGAGCAATTAAATTGTACTGAGCATAATTCATCATATATTTATATTAATCTTTGTTAGTAATGTTCCTAATGGAGTGACTAGATTGGCATAATTTGTACTGTGTACCATGCCAAACCCTCCAAGTGAGAGCATCTGCCTGTTAACAAAGTACAATTAAGTTTAACAAATTTTAGCTTTTCTTGCATCACACGAGTGTATATTAAAAAAATGTCAAACTACATGAGAGAAAGCATTTTGCAATGTGAACCTAGGGTTTGAAGAAAAAAGGCATGGCATGGAGGGTAAAAAGGTAATCTTCATTTACAAATTGTGAAACACACTCACCCTTAATTTCTCTGACCAATGAAAACTCATTCATTAATCAGCTCCTTCTCAGCTCTCAGCCATAGTCTGAGATATTGGTGGTGTTTGGCTACGGCTTTTAAGCCGACTTCTGGGCTTATAAGTTGGAAGCACTTATTTCGTACTGTTTGTGTAATAAGTCAAGAATCACTTATAAAAAGTTAGGAATGCTAGCTTTTGTTTCAGGACTTCTGCTTATTTGCCAAACACTTTAATCACTTATAAGTCTTGTCTGGCTTTTAACTTCTACTCCACTTATTTATTTTAAGCAAGAAGCACTTATTTTAAGCTCAGCCAAACGGCCCCATTATGTTGCAAGTGATGCCATGCTATAAATAGAGAGCAGACACAGAGAGTGAAAGAAAGAAAATGAAGGAAAGCTAGGCTACCTCATAGCTACCTATTCAAAAAACCACTTGGTAGATCTGTAAAGTAGCTGCTGCAAGCTGATCATCACCTATTCTCCAGTGATTTGGTAAGTTGCATAATGTACAGAACCTATCTATCTCCCTCTCAACTATACACTTAACTAGACACTGTACACCTTTCCTATCTCACACAGCTTTTCAGTTGAGCTACTGTGTAGTTACTTATGTCTATGTCACTTTCTTGATTTAAGTCTTCTTTACTTGATTTCAGAAGTTGCAGCACTTAGGAATGGAAATACACCACTAGTACCATACTATTTCCCTCATCTCTTTGTTTCTGTAACCAGATAACTGCAGGTATCGATTAAGTCTGATTCCCGCTTTTTCTTACTGTCTGTAAACTTTTATCAGAACCAAAATGTTGGACTATGAATGGGGCAACCCTTCAAGTTTGATGGTGAATGGAGATGACCCACCCGACCAAGATTCGGGTCATAACCCACAACTTTACAATCATTACACACAAACTTTCGACCAAAATCTCTTGAACCCTAATCATCATAATCATCAAAATACCTATGAAAACCAAACTCACCACCCATATTTTCACTACCCACCAACCCATAACACTCATTTACAGTCCCTTTATGACCCGAACTCTTACGGGTCATACCCGGACCCGGATCCGAGAATGATGTCGCTCGACCCGGTTCATGACCCGACCCGGTTCATGGTTGTGCCGAAGAGCGAACCGGCCGGTTTTGAGTATGGGACTAGTAGGATTGGGCTTAATTTAGGGGGGCGGACTTATTTTTCTTCGTCCGAGGATGACTTTGTGAACCGGCTGTACCAGCGGTCCAGCATGGTCGAACCCGGTTCACTGAATGTGCCGCGGTGTCAAGCAGCAGGATGCAATGCCAATCTTACTCATGCAAAGCACTACCACCGGAGGCATAAGGTCTGTGAGTTTCACTCCAAGGCAGCCACCGTCATCGCCGCGGGAATGACTCAGCGCTTCTGCCAACAATGTAGCCGGTTTGTCACCAAAAACCTAAAACAACCCTCCCATGCATTTAGCTCAATGCACTTAATTTTAAATATACTCATATAATGTATATATTTGTGTTTATTTTTTACCAAGTTTTAGTAAAAGTAATTTTTATTCCGATTTATGTTTCCATGTCAAATATACGAGGGATGATCCCCAGGACTAAATTCCTGAATTTGTGTCAACGTAATATGCTACATTATGTTTTTGCTGCTTATAGTAATACCAATCATCACATAGAGTAATTTATACTATTGGAGCATATATAATTGTACTACTAATTTTTTTGATGTTTTCCCATCCTGAAAATTGACATATGGAAAATACAACAGATTTCATCTCCTCACCGAATTTGACAATGGCAAGAGAAGCTGCCGGAAAAGATTAGCTGATCATAACCGGAGAAGGCGAAAAACTCAGCAAACAGATCAGGATAATAAGTTGCAGCTGCATATTGCCAGTAATTCATCATCTGAGAACCTTACAAGTAAATAATTTCTGAATTATAACGCCTACAATACTCTAAAACTGTAATTTCATTTAGTTTATTTGATCTACATGTACAGTTTACATGTTATCATATGAGCAAGGACGGATCTATAATTCAAATCTTGGGGGCATCAAGCAAATTTTCAGAAAACACGTGTATATTTTAAATTTTGTGGGGGCATTTTTATAATTTTGTAAGATTTAAAATGGTGAAAAACTATCAAATTTTTTTATGAGGGACAAGTGTTACCCCGTACTAGATCCGCCCCTGCATATAAGCATTACTAGAGTTTGCGGTCTCAGGTTCGAATTCCGTCTTCCTAAAACTCGAAAACAAATTGTAGGAGAGGTAAAAACTAAGGTTACACATTTACATTAAAAGGGGAATTCAATCTGTTCTTTTTCATGATTGCAGGATCTCCACCAGATTCAGGTGTGCATTCATCTTCATCAGTGACAATTGCAATTTCGCCGCCAAGGATTTCATTTGACAAATTTCAGCAAAGATCTGACTATCAAGCCTCTAGTTCTTCAACAAACTCTCTGTTTTAGACATCAGATCTGTGATTTTGATACTTCTTCGCGAGGAGAAACCAATTCATTAACGCGTTCCGGATTATTTAAGGGATTACTATCTCTATTAGCAAGTAATTAGTTTATCGCATTTCTGAATTAAGGAACAAGTGTTAACAAATAGCTGTTTTATCATCTAATTTCAAAGAAAAATCAATTTTTCTTTGGCTAATAAGTAAGTCTGGATTTTTGTGTGTTAGTGTTATGGGATTTGTATCAAGTAGGAAGGTTCATGCATGTAAGGTCTATTATATTTCCATCTTTAGCATTTAAATTATTTTCTTTGTCCTGTCCATTGATATTTCTTTCTTCCCACATAAAAGTTAAAAACATGGTTCGAGAAAAGAAATTACCACTAAAATTTCATTTTAGGCTTTTGTTATCGTTGAAATGTTACCCCTTCCGTCCTCTTTTACATTTTACATGTCAATTTTCAAAGTAAATTTTATACCTTTATACATATCCGTTTACATTTTAAAAAAAAAAATTTAGTGATAAGTTTTCAAATCTATCCCCATAATTTGAGTTCCCAAGGCTTAACTTGTTTAAAACATGAATTCACTATTTTCAAAAAATTAATTAAGCGTATTTAAAAAATATATTATGCAGCTAACTATTCCATAATATGACTGATTTTTTTGAAACGGATGTGTAAGAGCAACTCCAATGCAAACCTATGTTTGGTTCTATTGATATATTATAGCATCAAAAGTAAAAAAACTCAACTCCAAAGGGTTGCTATATTTGGATGCATCCATGCATAGATGCATCGTTGGTTTTATATTTGAAATCAGGGATGGATCCATCCATGTTGCCACATCAACTCCAAGGGGAAGAATTTGTTGAGATATTTAATAAAATTTATAGAAGGTAGGTAAAAGTTAATGAGTTGGTTAAATTTGAAACTAGTTATAGAACTTAACATTGGAGTGCAAGTTTTATTTTAGCACTAAAAAATATTTTTTGATGCTATATTATAGCAATAGATATATAGCATCTAGTATTGAACTTGCTCTAAAAGAGGTTGAAAATATGAGTGATTTTTTCAAAACGGAGAAGTATTCATTAAGATTTTTGTTCTGGAAGTCTGGAACATGTAGTTCAATGATTCGAATTAAATTTTAATTATACTAGTCTTTTTTTTTTTCTTGCTGGTTCTCAAACACCACCAATATATCGTCTTATTTTATATAACAAAAAATTGATTTTAATTACCATGAATCTCCTTACTTTTCATTATTTTAAAACTATGATGAAAATTTACTTTATATCTTGATTGCATAATTGCGAGTGAGAAAGGTGTGTAGTTTCCTCAAGTGAGAAAAAGGGTCAAGAAATCAAGCTGTCTCCTGCCCGGAGGCTATTTTTGATCAAACTTAATTATTACTATTTGTGGGTCCTATTTAATGGACACAAAATTGATCGGACGGTAGTTATCTGTCAATACTCTGTGGCTCTGTATTCACATTTCATAGATGATGATTGATGAGGGAAGGGGGCTGAATGAGTGATAAAAGATGTTCTAAGTTATCGACCATTGTCATGATGCATGTGTCTTGTTGTATTATGTTTTTCGTAATTTAGTCACTCATTTAAATTTAAGTGGTTTGTTCTTTTTTTTTTTTTTTATATAACAAAAGTGGTATGCTTAATTTATGCTTTCAATGCATGCTAATAGGCAGGTTTCACTTATATTCATGTCGTTTCAATCATTTCATTACACTTTTTCTTATATTCTAGTACTATCTAATTTTTTATATTTCAAAATTTATTAAATAAAATAATTATTTATAATATAAAAATCAACTACTCCGATTATTTTTCTTTATTATACTTATGTCATACATTAAAAATATATCAGTATCACTTCTATCTTTGTTTTTTTTACATTCTTTTAATTTATTTCTTAAATATCCGTGTCAAGCCAAATATAAACATTTGTTTGGAACCGACTAAGTAGGACTTGCATGATACAGGAACCTTGTACAATATATATACGGCTTTGTCGAAGCGGCTCAACTTGTCAGCCGAGACCTACCTTGACGAAAACCTATAGCTGAAAATTTAAAGCTCATGTCCAACACAATAGAGGGTTAACGGGAGATGGCTTCGTATTCCCCACCGTATAATTACTCCTCCCTCCGTCCCATTTTAATTGCACTTATTCCTTTTTGGAACGTCCCAAAAAAAATGAACCTATTAAACTTACTATTTTTGAACACTACTTTTCACTATTACACCCACTACTTTCTTCCACTATCTCTATTCTATAATAATATAAACACTATTACACCCACTACTTTTCTCCACTATCTCAAATCTATTATTAAAATTTTGATGGGTCCCACCACTTTACCAACTTTTCAACCTTTTTACTACTTTTTTCTTAATCTCCGTGAAAGTCAAAGCAGTTCAATCTTTTCGGGAGGGAGGGAGTAGTAGGCTTGTCATGTACAATTCACACACAATTGCCCACTTTCTTCATATTTCTCTGACCAATCTAGGTCCACGTTTTGTATTCCACACAGCTTTAGGTGGTAACGAAGCCTTTTTTGGGATAAAACAATAACGGCTTATTTATATTGTCCGTGTAAGAAATTTTTAAGTCAGATTTCTGATAAAAGAGAATATAAAAAATTGAAAATTCTAACTTCTTTGTAGATTTCTTTTTTCCTTGTAATTTTGACTATACAAAAATGTAAAAAATTATTTTAAAAATAATTCATCATAATTGTTATTATATTAATATTTCTTATACATGATAGGTCGTAAATATCAAAAAAAAAAAAATCTAAGAATACAAATTAGAAATTACTTTCCATTTATAAATATTTTTCACTTACAAATAACAAACACGTCTTTTGAAAACTCCAATATCCGATTTGATCTCTCCTCTGTCGTGTGGGGATTCATTGTGGTATAGTTGCTCGTAGGTGTCTGCAAAACAATACCGAGGAGGGGTTTGACCCCGCGACGCCTCCGGCGTCAGAATAAGTGGAGGCTTTGGAAGGTGGTGATAGAAAATAGGAGGAAGTCTATATAATGTGTATATAATGTGGAAGGTGTGTGTATATGATTGTTTTGTGTGTGTGAGTGGCTGCTATGTATATATGTGTGAAAATAAGAGAATTGAGAGAGGATCCTTAAACCCTTCATGCTTCGACTATTTATAGCCCAAGAATTATAATTTAGGGATGAGTATTCCACATCTTAGCCATATACCCGTAGGGGTTGAATACCTTACACATGTCTTACACATGTCTAGGTGTCATTTATGAAGCAGTTCTTAGAATGTTTTGAGATTTGTCTTTATTATGTCAGTAGTTGATCGTTGTAAAATGTCCCCAATATGTAAGGTCTCAGTCTGTTACTTGCGCAACAAGTGTTGATTTCTTGGACTTGTATGGTTGCTGGGCCGCGGGACCCGATTGATTGTTGCTGGATCAGACTTGTTCGTAGGACTATGTTTTTAGTGGAATTGAGGTATTTCAATCTGGATTGGTCTTCTCCCCAGATCATGTATACGGGAAGGATTGGACTATTCTCATTTTGATTGAGCTCATTCCTAGGACCATGCTTCCCTGGAATGATTGAACTATTCTCATTTAGATCGATGGATCGAGTTTTTATCTGGGACCATGCTTTTCAGCGGGATTAAGTTTTTTGAACCCGGAATGCATTTGATTCTAGGACCTTGACAATATAACCGGATCGAATTATAACCTATCATCTTTTAACTTAAGTCAAACAAAATCTAGGTCATGAATTATGACCAAGTAACCTAACAAACGAAATATCTCGCTTTGGGCCTCTACATGTCTGCATATATATATGCATATGCACATATGTGATATATATGTTAGTTGGAGAAACGTCTCTTTCCTTCTCTCTCCTATCACTTCATTTATTTCCCTCTTCTTCATATAAATTGTTCTCATTACATTTATCCTTAAATTTGGTTGCTAGCTACATACGAATAATTTATAAGGCAATACTTAAAAAGCTATATCTGCTGAGCAATATCCACAAACAAAGCGAGTAGCTTAATTCAATATTTCAATGCAATCTATAGACGCCCAGGAGTTCTTTCGTTTATGAAGTTTACTAACTGAGGACTTAAACTGAGGAAATAATCAATCTACGTACATAAATCACAAAATAATGAAAAGGTTTTAAAGCAATAGAGAAAATTATGAGTAATAAAATAATGATTCAAAAAGAATATAATATATAGCATAGAGACTCATAATAAATAAGAAGAACAAATTTGAGAAATTATATAAATCGTAACATAATAAAAACCACACCAAAAATTAATGAAATGCCTTTGATCAAATACATAATACGATAAAAATATAACGAGAAAATAAAGGGTTTTTAAATTCTGCAGACCAATATAACCTAGTTAACATATATATAAATTAAAAGTAATATATGCTATTAATCGTAGTTAAGATAGATATAAATTAAAAGTAGTATATGACATTAATAAGAAATATCGATACAAATAATTTGTGAGCAACTCAAAAAAGCGTCGATCAACTATAAATTATTACTCTTAACAGTAAGTAATTAACTATATTATATTATATCATAAAAATATATTTTATATATAGATAAATATTCAAAAATTTAAAAGCATTAATAAATAATAAAGAGATAAATAAATGTTAGCGAATAAACTTAATAAGAACAAAAGATTACATTCACTAAGAACATATATATTAGTAAATATAATCACATATTAAATATTAAAAAAGTACCAAATGAATAAAGTAATTAATTAGAATTCCACCAGATTGCATGTTAAAGATACAAATATATGATAAGGAAATAGATTTTTTTGCTACTCAACTTATTGTATTTTTAGAAACTTACCACCCAACTAAAATTTTTTTCCTTTTAGTCACTAATGTTAGGTGTGAATTTTTTTCTTTAGCCACCGACTTAGGTTCAGATTTGACCACTAGCATTATGATAATTTTTTTGTCACTAAACTTATGGCGTTTTTAGAAACTAACCACTCAACTATAATTTTTTTTTATTTTACTCACTAATGTTAGATTCAGTTTTTTTTTATCACTGAAGTTAGGTTCGGATTTGATTATTAACATTACATTTTCTGTGTAGCATTATTAAAATATAGTGGTAGTCTGTAATATTTTGATGATTTGATATATGTCTGTATATTTATATATAGTACTTTTTATGTTTTTAAGGTCGTTTACCTTGGGTCAGAAGAATTTTACACGCATTTCTTTTAAAAGATGTAGTTTTATAAATAATTTTATTTTTTCTTCCAATTGAAAATTCAGCGTTTGAATTTTTACACAAAAAAATTAGTTATGAAACTATGTTTTACAACAGTCTTAAAATACGTGCTAAGTAGTAGAAAAAACTGTAAACTAATGAGAGAGCCGAAGGGAGTAATAATAACATAAAATGATGCATTATAGAGGACAATCATCAAAAATTAAGTTTTTCTCTCTATTTATCTATCTTGAAAATTATAATAAGATAAAGTTATTGCTGCAAAAGCTCACAAACTTAATAAGGCCAAAGGAACCAAGCAAGTATAGCTCCTTAAAACTACTCACTAGTGGTTTTTGTGATTTGAGGGCAACAAAAAAACATACTAGTTCTGAATAATGGATGTTCATTACACATGACTAAAGCCCTGCTATCAGACTTTGTGGTGAAGGCCGTCCCAAGTGTTTCTTATGGAGATGGCAACATTGAAAAGACTCTTGGATATGCAATATCAATCTGGAGAATGTCATCATTAAGTATGTAGCTATGATCTTAGGACTCAAATATAATCTGATGAGTGTGATCAAATCTGTGACAAAGATTATCATGTTGATTTCTATGAGGAGCACTTTGAAGTTGTTAATAAATCCAAAAGCAAAGTTGCTCTGATTGGTTACAAACATGGTAAAATATATGAAGCTAAGCTTTTCAACAAACTCTAATGGTTCTTCAATTTGTCTAATTAGCAGAGCATCTATTGAAGAAAGTTGGGATTGCCTCAAGAAGCTTTCTCACCTGAACTTTAATAGCATCAATGAACTGCTAAAGAAAAATCTTTCAAAAGGATTATTCAAATCAATATTTACTCTATATGGTCTATGTGACTCTTGTCAAAAGGAAAAACCAAGAAAAACTTCATGTAAGATTAAGACAGAATCCTCTATTCTTGAATCATTTCACTTGTTACATATTGATCTTTTTAGACCAGTTAATATAATGTATATTGTAAGGAAAAGATATGCACTAGTTATTGATGATAAGTACACCAAGTACACTTGGGTATATTTTCTGCACAAGAAGGATAAAGATGAATCTATTCTAGCTGGGCATGTTAAGCAACTGGATAAAGGATCAAAACACACGGCAAAAAATCTAAGAAGTGATAATGATATTTAATTCAAGAGTGCAACCATTAAAGAGTTCTGTAAAGAAAGAGGCATAAAGCAATAATTCTTTGCTCAAGAACTCTATAGTAAAACAGAGTAGTAGAGAAGAAAAATAGAATTTTGATAAAAGCTGCAAGCACCGTGCTTGACAAAGCAAAGCTGCCAACTTATTTTTGGGCTGAAGATGTGCAGACTGCTTGTATCACACAAAATACTAAATTGATCAACAAGCATGGCAAGACACCAAATGAGATGGTGAAAGAAAAGAAGCCAAATTAGAAGTACTTTCATATATATGGTTGTAAATGTTTTGTTCTCAAGATTCACCTTGAACAACTTTCTGAGTTTGTTTTAAAAGCTAATGAATGCATCTTTGTTGGTTATCAACTATCAACAAAAGCCTTCAGGGTCAATAATATGAGAAGAAAAGTGGTCATGGAATCTGTTGTGCCATAAAATTCCTTTGGGCCTATTTTATAGCCCATTAGGTCATTTGGGCTTATTTGGCAAAGGATGTCGGGCCTCGCACCTGGAAGGGTGAACCCTTGATTCTACATATGAAGGGTTGTGGATCTTCAAGGAAGGCTCTAATAAGTATTCAGTGTGGTTTGGATTTCATCTGGGAGCATTGCAGGGGTTACCCTGAGTTGGAGTTTCCATTATGCGAAGCCTGGGCTACGACTGTTTGGGCTGCTTGTGGAGGACTGCGGGCTAGTAATGGAGACTTTAGGAGGGATTCTACATAGATATGTATCAATCTGTATGTGTTACAGGGGTTATCTTCAACTAAGGTTGTCACTGTGTGAAGTCAGGGTTATGATTGTCAGGTCTTCAACTAAAGGATTACTGCCGCCAGGCTGGTAGGCAGGCATACTCCTGCTAGGACTCTTCTTCCTATAATTTAGGGAGAAGGATTGGGAGTGTATCTACACGTATTTATCCGTTTAATTAAGATAAGTATCATAGATATTGAGATAATTACAACACCTATGCAAAATACATGCATATATTCTGATATACATGCAATATAAAGGCTTCAAGTGGCATACACGGAGTGGGACTCCTCGGAAGGCTGATCTTTATCAGGATAATCACCAAATCAGGTGGGGTAAAGGCCTTATCCCCTGGTTACACTTATCTCAAGAACTACATTGGGCTTGATCCATGTAAATAAGGTATGTAGGTACTTTGCAAAGGGTTCGGACTCATAATTTTTACACCCGGGAGGCAGAGTAAGGATTATTTTCCTGGCACCGGCGAGACGGGGTAAGGCTTATTTCGGCTTCCTTGTCTAGCGGCTTTGCAAACACAGCCTCTAAACACCACCACAACACCATCTTTTCCAGCAGTTGCATCCCCTATACGTAGCCTACTAATCTTACAAAAACACAGACAACCCTATAATTACGACATAATTCTGGGGGTGTTGTATAAAATACTCTCACAACATTTTTTGGTTCTAAAAGGAGGGCATTCCAGTATATCTTAGTGAAGAACGATGTCAGAAAACTCCGGAAATCACAAAACACTAGAGGAAAATGCGAAAAGCAATGGCGAAGCGTCCGGTGGAGAACTCACCGAGAGCTAACGAATGCCAGAATTAAGAGAATGAGAAAGAAGATTGCTTCACAGAGAAGGAACACCCTTATGCCGCTAATAATAGTATTTTTGATATTTTAGGGTAGAAACTCATTGATTGTGACTTGAGACACAGGTTTAATAGCAGGGTTACTCGCAAGTATAGAGCAGAAGTGTCGCAATCCAGGGCTTCCCCCAATCAGAGGAGGGAGAAGCCCCCGTCTGAAGCCAAACCACAAGGCAGAAGTCATAGGACTTCAAAGTTCAATCTGCCCCTGCCAACGGCGAGAGATTAGCCTCGCACACAAACGAGGAGGTCAGTAAAGACAAAGTCCAGGCTTACGATGGTGAGGACGAGGTTCCACTCGGCGGTGAGAATGATAAGTGCAATATGGAAGAGCTATTGAAAGCCCTTGAGAGAGTGAAGGATGACAGGAAGTCCCAGGTTGAACTCACAGTGAAATCACCCTTTACTAGGAGGATTAGGGAGTCGCCCCTCCCACGTACTTACAAGGGGGTTGGCGATCTAAAATTCAATGGAACCACAGATCTGGTGAGCATCTGAGCAGGTTGACACTGAAATGGAGGTTTACCAGATTCCAGACCTTACCGAATGTCGCTTACTGGCTGCGAACCTCAGGAATGAGGCCCACCATTGATTTAATGCGTGTAAATTCCATCGATTGTTGGAGGCGGAGATGAATGAGCTGTTCATGGGTCGGTTCAGGGCTTCAGTTGCATATGCTCAACCTGCCAACAGGCTAGCTAACATCAAACCGAATAAGAAAGAAATCCTATGAGAATATTTTAAGCGCTTAATTTTCGGAGGTACCCCGTGTCAGGCCTACCTCGAAGGAATCCCTGAAGAATTTCTTGTTTGCAGGGGTGAAGCCCGAGACAGATTTGATTTAATAGTCTACTCATTGATTAAGAAAATAAAGATTACATTATTAAGAGGGTGACCCAAACAATGTCTCGAGTTTATTCTATAATATCAGTATTAAAAGGATTATATTACATGGAATATTAGTCACGAAAGGTTTAATCGAATCACCGCTTTATAATTATTATTTGGGTAATAATGATATATTACTAGATGTCACTTATTGTTTATAATTTTATTATTGAATATAAAAGTATTTTCAATGTAATAATAACCTATAGGGTCACACACAAAGAACACTTAGAGATGAATTAACTTAAATTAATTATGTAATATGAATTTATTAATGATATTAATTAAGTGAGACTTAATCACATCAAACATATTAAATTATGTAACATATTAATTAAGTGAAATTTTATTTATTTTATAAATAGATACCTAACACGTCTCATTCGCATTACTGCGAATTTTTAGGTCTCACATAAATCACTTACCAGACTAACGGTTGCTTGCCGTTAGATTCAATTAAAATTGACGTTATACTTTACTTTTTCTGTTAAGATCAAGTAACATGTCACTTACGTGGGTTGAAGAAATAAAATAAGTTTAAATTTAAGACAATACGTGGAGGACAAATGCTATCTGTTGTGGGGAGGGATGGAAATAACCAGGTGTATCTGGTAGCTTATGCTGTTGTTAAGAGTGAAAACACTACACCAAATATGACCTATTGCAACGCCAGCATGCATTTATGTTGCATAAAATGTTACAATAGACCAAAAATTTACGAGTCTATAGCAATATTTTGAAAGTGTTACATAAAATAGGAAAGCTTTGCAAACAAAAGTGCCAAAAAAAAAATTTAGATCAAACGTAATACTTTAAAAAGTGTTAAAATACATCGCAACAAATTTGGCTGAAATTTAGGCGGTGCTTCGATGTTTGTTAGGCGGGATTGTGAAAATTTTGGCACCAATTTATAATTACACCAAAATTTTATAACCCGCATATTTTATTTCACTCTCTCAAACTTTCTCTGTAACGACTCGGATTTTTCTGCAATTATTTATTAATGTGTTATTAATTTTTGAAAAGAGTAGGAATAAAATATTATATTTTATTTTAATTTGTTGGATTTCGAAAATAATTTTGTGAGTTGCTGCAATTATGTGATTATTTGATTTAATTGTGGTATATGTTAAATGTGCAATTTTAGTTATGTATTCATTTCTGGATGGTTGATTTAGAATTTCAGGTATTTTATTATTTTTGGTAATCAAAATTTTATTTTGATTTCAAAATCAAGAATTTTGTTTTATTTGATCCCAAAAGTTTTATCCGATCTAAATTACCGAAACATTTAAATTTTAGTATTTTATCTTTCGGTCAGATTCAAAAATATTTGAAAGCGTGCAAATGATTATTCTAATTATTTGCAATTAAAATTGATTTTGAGCATTATTTGTGAAAATAGAGAAATGATTTTTAAAATATTAGTTTTTACAAATATTATCAATTTGGGATTTTCAGAAATTTTAGAGATTTTTATTTCCTAAATTCAAAAATATTTCTAGGCCCCAAATTCATATTTATTATTAATTATAACTTTTATTTCTAACTTGGGTGTGTAGTCTTTTGTATAGTATAAATAGTTTATAAAATCATTTTATTTTTACAAACATCAGTTTTATAAAACAACCACAATCAGCGGCGATATAATTGGGGGTTTAGGATTCGTGTGTGTGTTTTTCAAATCAACCGATCAAGCCGCTATTTCATGTGAGATATAGTACTTATATATGTATGCATGTGTATCGTATATGCCAGCTTGTGTGGTGATTTTCTTTAAATTGATGGTGGCTGGGGCTTGGGTTGCTGATTGGTGGCGGTGGTGGCGTGGCCACCGGAGACTGGTCGCAGGTGAGAATCGACTATGTGTTTGTATTAGATATTAAGTAGGTACTTCTTGTTATACCTTCGGTGTTAACTTCTTGAGATTTGAAGCTAGGGTTGTACAGATGGGTGGCGGCACTGTGGATAGTCGGGTGAAGGGGATATGATTGGTGTGGCCGTGACGACGGCGCGGAGCCGCAAGCATGGAAGGAAGGCGAAAGGCGGTGATTGGATTGAGTTCAGGCGGCTGGATAGCAGGGGTGTAGCTCTGGTAGGAGTTGCACATGGGTATTTGCAGGGGTGGGTTCTAGTGGTCCAAATCAGGGCAAGGCGGTGGTGGTTGGTTGTTGTTGGACTTGGGTGTTTGTAAACGAGGGTGCTGCGGAGCTGCTCATGAGTTGAAGCAGCATAGATAAATGACTTTATATTTGTTCTCTCTTTATATTTGAAGGGGTTGCTTTTATATTTGTTCTCTCTTTCGGCCACTCTGTTTATTAATTAATGTTCTTGCTTTCAACATTAAAGCTAAAATTGTTTTGTAGTTGAATGATTTGTGAAACTGCTTCTGTGGTACCATTTATCATAAGTACAAGGATCATATAAAAAATAGAATTTATTTGGGTTGTAAACCCGAAAATAACTTGGTTGATGGACGTTTGTAGGTTGATGAAGTGAATGCATTAGCACAACTGATGACTTGGAAAATGGCAGTAGCTAACATACCTTATGGTGGAGCTAAAGGAGGGATAGGATGTAATCCAGGGGAGTTGAGTATTTTTGAGCTAGAACGACTTACTATTTGCAAGGTTATGCTTATTGCTTTTTTTCATAATTTATTGTTGTTTATGTCGAAAGACTTGTCTGTGCAATCTTTTTGTCCCGTTTTTATTATCTATTATGATTGTCCCGTTCTTATTATCTATTATGTCTGATGTCAGAAACTGTCAATGGAACCGTCGGAGTCAACAAGATGGCTATAGGTTATTCACTTGCAAACCAAGATGTGGAGATCTCTCTTTTGGACCTCAACGCCAAAACAAGATATAATTTGCATAAAAAACTTGTTGAGCCACTATCTCCTGCAGAACCACCAAAGGCTGAAGAACGTGCACAAGTCATTATAGATAATGTATATGAAATTATTATAACTAGGATTTGCACAAATGAAAGGAATTTTTTTTATTTTTCATTCTTTTTTTTTTCTTATGTAATTTTAGTAAATTGTAATAAAGGAAATCTTATATGTGGTTTTTGGTCTGATATGATTTGGTAATGGTATATTTAAATTTCCAACAGGATATTGCAATAATGTTACAATAGGCTATAAAAACATCGCAACTTTGTAACATATCTACCTTAAATATTGTTACAAATAAGTGTTGCGATAGATTATTGTAACACAATAATTGTGTTATTATAACAGTAAAAAGTGTTACAATAAAATTGCTATTGTAATACATTTTATATGTTGCAAAAGTACCAAAAACGTTACTATAGGGGTCTATTGCAACGGCAGTAAACGCAACGCCGGTTTTTGGCAAATATGTTACAATAGAGTATATTGTAACACTTTTGGGGCCTAATATTACGTTTTCATAGCATTGCAATAGGCCATATTTGGTGTAGTGAAATGCAGACAGCTGGAGGTGGTTTATTGATTTGCTAAGGGATGATTTGGGCCTTGGAGATGGAAAGGGTTACACAATCATATCTGATCAGCAGAAGGTATGATTTTGTTATGTATTTTATTTATTTACTTTGTTGGTGTGTTGTCGACTAATATTGTGATCTTCTGATTTATCTTGCTACACAGGGCCTAGAGTGATACTCTCAAGGTTTTGATGATCACACTGCCAGCAAGCTAATAGCATAAAACTGGTGCTTGTTAGCGAGCTATCAATGATATATATGCATGTGCTAACAGCTTGATATGGTTCAGTATTATGTTTAACTGTCAGCAAGCTTACAGGTTATTATTCAGGCTTATCAGCAAGCTCACAGCGTGAACAGAATAACAAACGGATAAGGATCAAAGTCGAAAAGCAAGGAGATTTATTAGGAATCGATGTGTAAGGACTTTAATATTTATATATGACTTATATAAATATTAGAGCTCAGTTTTAAATCATTATTTCAAACAAAAACGATTTCCTAAATTATAGGAGTTTTTATCTCTTATTCGATCTTATCTAAAAACTACTCCTATCCTATTTCAAATTATAGTTTTTATATAAACGTTTTACTGAGATATCTTCACAACGTTTCTACGCTTTTTACTCAGTAAACTTCACAAGATTAAACGTTCAAATTGGGAACAAATTATGCGTGAGTTCGGTTGGAACAAGAACGTTTGAATTTGTTAGCAAATTGACCGTTGGATCTTTGTGTATATATACTTGAGTGTGGTTTCCGTTTTGAAAAACAAGAACACACTTCAAGCTTCTGAAATACAACACACTTACATTGCAAAATCTTTACTTGAGCTCTAGTGCTTATATTTGATTATATATCTATATTGAGTTCATAGTTTCGGTTGTATTACACTCATACATTGTATTGTTCAAAGTGTAAGTTTTGTTGCTGTGTATCGAGCTTGTGAAACAAGGGAACAAGGGGACTAGTGAGCTAGAAGAGTATACTTGGGAAGTATAGGTCTTGGAGAGCTTTTGGTTCGTGGTTCAGGGGTTTCAGCAAGCTGATAACAGGAACAAGGGATAAAGGGAGTTATATTATTGAATCATTGTAATCGTTAACATTATTGATTAATAATATAATCTCTTACCAGTTGGTAGGGGACCAGGACGTAGACCATTAGGGTTAGGGGTCGAACCTGGCTAAAATCTGTGTTGCTAGCTTACTGATTATATCTGTTTTGCATTGCATCTGCATTGTTAGCTAGCTGACTGTTCACTCTGAAATTAACAGCAAGTTGTCTGTGACAGTATAAATATTCGGTAACATTAAAAATCGGTCATATTAGCCATAACACCTATTCACCCCCCTCTAGGTGTGTAATTTCAATTGGTATCAGAGCTGTGTTTGTACTAATACTTCTGTAACAGGAATAGTATCGATCGATATGGCTGATAACTTTCAGGGAAAGTCCGATTTTAGAGCTCCTCTCCTCACGGGTTCTGACAACTACAATTGGTGGAAAGGCCAAATGGAGGCTCATCTATCCAGAGATCCCCTAATGCAAAGAGTTGTGCAAAGAGGTCCTTATGAATATCTTGATAAAGATGGCAAAGTCAAGGACGTTGATGTTCTTACAGCGGACGAGCTATCAAAGGTTGCTGCCAATGGAAAAGCAAGGAGTACATTGATCAATGGGCTGAATCAAGCTGAATATGACAAGGTCTCATCTCTCAAAACAACAAAGGAAATTTGGGATGCATTGGAGACGTATCATGAAGGCTCACAAGGTCTAAAGAAGGTCAAGCTCGGAAAGCTCATGAAAGAATTTGGAAGCTTCGCTATCAAGAAGGGAGAATCCATTCGTGAAAGCCAAGCTAGATTCCAAGTCACTCTCAACAGCCTTGAAAGACTTGGCAAAAAGATTCCTCAATCGGAAATCAACATGAATATTCTTAATGCAGCTCCATTCGAATATGGTGCCAAGGTCACAGCATTGGAGTCAGCTCTTAACATTGATACTATGGATCACCTGGCTATATTTGCTGAGTTGGAACAATTTGAAGCTAAGATTGAAGCTAACAGCTCAGAAAGCAGCAAGCTGCCAACAGAGAAAATGAAGAATCTTGCACTGCACTCCTCTGTCAGCAAGCTGGAAACGGATGAGGAAACAGAATCAGATGAGGATCTAGCTCTTATGTCCAGGAAAATCAAGAGAATGATTGAAAAGAAAAACAAAATGAAGCGAGAAAAGGGCAAAGCTTTTGGTGCAAAGAAAGATCCAAAGGATGATGCATGTTTTGAATGTGGCAAGAAAGGGCATTTCAAAAGGGATTGCTGCAAGCTGAAAAACAAGTCAAAGCCGCCTAGACAGCAAGCTGATTACAACAATAAAAAGAAATCCAAGGCACTTCTAACTTGGAGTGATGATGAAGATGAATCAGCTTCTGATGATTCTAGTGATGAGTTGGTGAACTTGGCTCTTGTTGGTCTCGATGGCTCAATTGATACAACGGATTCAGATACGGACACTAACAGTGAGGTAAACTCTATTAATTCTGAATTACATACTATTGATACAACTACTTGTGAACTAACCATGCAGGATAAGAGTTGTTTATCAATAATGGAACTCATTGATCTGAAGAATGAGAATTATGAGCTCGAAAAAGAAAATGTTCATTTGAAGAAAGTCATAGGTGATTTCTTGAATGAAAAGAGTGCCAAAGCTAGTAGTGGAATCATTGCTACCCTCAAGGAACAGATCTCACAACTTGAAGGGAACAACATGCAAATCCAAAGAAGGAATGATACACTCATGAAGGAACTCAGCTCGCTGAGAGCAGATCTTAAAGCTAAGGATGCAAGCTTGGAGGCATTCGAGTTAAGCAAAACTCAAAGCTTAGCCGAAATCTCTATTCAAGCTGAAAAGATCAAATCATTGGAGCAAGAAGTCAAAGATCTTCAAAAAGCCCTGGGAAAGTTTGTTCAAGGAGAAGAAAGTCTCAAATCTATGATGAAACAAGCTAAAGGCTCTCATGACAAAGGAGGCATTGGTGCAGCGTCTACATCCACATCTTCAATGAGATATGAAGGGAAAAATGGCATTCCATACAATTATGCCATGCCTTGGGTGACTTGTCACAAGTGTGGAAAGAAGGGCCATCTTGCTAATAATTGTCCAATGAAGAATACTCAATCAGCAAGCTGGAAAAGGAAGTCAGCTCACAGACAGTATGCTGACAACAGAAACAGACAGAAGACAGCTCCAAGACAGTATGCTGATAAGACCAGCAGAACATGGAAGAAGGCTTCTAAAGTGGTCCAAATGTGGATCAAGAAATCTGATCTTAATGTTCTATATGCTTTATCATCTAACACTGCTGGACCCAACAAAATATGGGTACCAAAACGTTGAGTGTCTTGTGTTTGTTTTGTAGGTTTGTCTCGTGTCTAAAGTAAAGCCAAATCAATGGATATTGGATAGTGGATGCACTAGGCACATGAGTGGAGACAAATCTCAGTTTCTAAGCTTGAAGATGAAGAAGGGTGGACGTGTCATAATTGGTGATAGCAAAACTCTTCCTATTCTTGGCAAAGGAACTATAGGTAATAGTATCATTTCTATTAACAAGGTACAATACGTCAAAGGTCTTACTTATAACTTGCTTAGTATAAGTCAGTTATTTGATGATGGTCATATTGTTAACTTTGGTAAGGATAAATGTACTATACTTGTTGGTGCTAACAAAACTCCTCTAGTTGCAAAACGAGAAGGAAATATATATGTTTTGAACTTTGAAGAAAAGGAGGCAGGTGTTTGTTTAGCAGCTGTGGATAATAATCCAGAAATTTGGCATAGAAGGCTTGGACATGCTCATATGGATCATCTCAGCAAGCTGTCAGCAAAGAAGCTTGTTCGAGGACTACCAAAGCTTAAGTTTGTCAAGATGGAGACGTGTTCTGCTTGTCAATTGGGAAAGCAAACAAGGACTCCACATAAGGCAAAGAAAATGGTATCTACTTCTAAACCTTTAGAGCTTCTTCACTTGGATCTCTTTGGTCCCGAAGCTTATAAGAGTATTGGAGGTAAACAATATGCTTTTGTTATTGTTGATGATTATTCTAGATTCACTTGGGTATTATTCTTGCGTACTAAAGATTGTGCTTTTAGTGAATTTGAGAAACTAATCAAGTTGCTTGAGAACAAACTAGATACAAGACTTGTAGGTATTCGAAGTGATCATGGTGGGGAATTCCAAAAAGACTTCATAACTTATTGTGAAGAAAGAGGAATCTCACATGAGTTCTCAGCACCTCGTACACCTCAGCAAAATGGAGTTGTAGAGCGTAAGAACAGGTCCTTACAAGAAACAGCTAGGACTTTGCTGCAGGAGAGCAAGCTGCCAAGAAGCTTTTGGGCAGAAGCTGTCAACACAGCAAGCTATGTTCTTAACAGAGTGCTTATCAGGCCAATTCTCAACAAGACTCCTTATGAATTGCTAAGGAAAAAGAAGCCTAATATCAGCTATTTCAAGGTTTTTGGATCTAAGTGCTTCGTACTCAAAACCATTGATAGGGATGGTAAATTCGACTCTAAATCTTATGAAGCTATATTTTTGGGTTATTCTTTAACAAGTCGTGCTTATAGAGTGTATAATCTTGCTAAACATACTGTTGAAGAGTCTATTGATGTTTCATTTCAAGAGTCTACTGATGATCTTGCAAGGGATGAGGAAGAATGTGCAGGTACAGGTACTGACAGCAAGCTGACAGTGAAGGAAACTGGAAATCAGCAAGCTGACAAGTCAACTGCCACAACTTCAGAAGGCAATAAAGCTACTGAAACCACTCCATCTCTTGAAGAAACTTTGGATAAGATGTCAAAGCTCACATTGGATGAATCCAGAGGTCAAACTTCATCAGCAAGCCAAAATGTTGTTGATCAGACTTCTCCTAGGCAGATTACAAGGAATGAAGAGGTCATAGCTCAACATAATCTACCAAAATCAACTAGAACAGTGAAGAATCATCCTCCTCAGTTGATCATTGGAGATAAATCAGCTGGAATCAAGACAAGGAAAGCTCAAGCCAACATTTGTGCTTATGCTGCCTTCATAGCTCAAGAGGAACCAAAGAATGTTCAAGAAGCTTTACAAGATGAAAATTGGATCATGGCAATGCAAGAAGAACTCAACCAATTCGAAAGATGTGATGTTTGGGAACTTGTAGATCCACCAGAGGATGCTTCAATTGTTGGAACCAAATGGGTGTTTAAGAATAAAGTTGATGAATTTGGTACTATCACTCGAAACAAAGCTAGACTTGTTGCACAAGGATACAATCAACAAGAAGGGATTGATTTTGATCAAACTTATGCTCTGGTTGCAAGATTGGAATCTATTAGGATGCTATTGTCATTTGCATGCTACAAGAAGTTCAAGCTACATCAAATGGACGTCAAAAGTGCATTCTTAAATGGATATCTAAAGGAAGAAGTCTATGTCAAGCAACCACCAGGATTCGAGGATGAAAAATATCCAAACCGTGTCTACAAGCTCAAGAAGGCACTATATGGGTTAAGGCAAGCACCTCGGTCATGGTATGAAAGGTTAAGTGAATTTTTGATCAAAAATGGTTTCATTAGAGGTAAAATTGATCCTACTTTGTTTACTATCTTCAAAGGTCAAGATATATTAGTTGTTCAAATATATGTAGATGATATTATATTTGGATCTACTAATGATTCTTTGTGTAAGTGGTTTTCAAAGTGCATGCATAGTGAGTTTGACATGAGCATGATGGGAGAGCTCAATTATTTCTCGGGGCTCCAAATTAAGCAAACTCCAGAAGGAATTTATGTGCATCAATCTAAGTATATCAAGAATCTACTCAAAAGATTTGGATATGAGAATATCAAGGCGAAATCAACACCAATGAGCGTTGTCAGCAAGCTGACAGCAGATGAAAATGGTAAAGATGTTGATGTTCGAATGTATAGAGGTATGATTGGAAGTTTACTTTATCTTACAGCCTCTAGACCTGATATTATGTATAGTGTTTGTGTTTGTGCTAGATTTCAAGCAAAACCAAAGGATTCTCACTTACAAACTGTTAAAAGAATATTTAAATATTTAAGTGGAACCATTACTTTGGACTTATTCTATCCTATCACAAATGCTTTTGATCTTGTTGGGTATAGTGATGCAGATTATGCAGGTAGTCAAACTGATAGAAAAAGTACAAGTGGTGTTTGTTCATTTTTGGGTCAAAGCTTAGTTTCTTGGTTAAGCAAGAAGCAAACTTCAGTTGCTCTATCTACGGCTGAGGGGGAGTATCTAGCAGCTGGTAGCTGTTGCTCTCAAATGCTATGGATGAGACAACAATTGAAGGACTTTGGAATCAAATGCAAGCAAACTCCTATCTTTTGTGACAACATAAGTACAATCAACATTTCATAAAATCCAGTTAATCATTCAAGGACAAAGCATATTGATGTTCGACATCATTTTCTGAGAGACAATGTTGCAAAGGGTGCTGTCAAGCTGATTTTTGTGGCTACAGCAGATCAGCTAGCTGACATCTTCACAAAACCTCTTCCTGAAGAACGCTATGTCGTGCTAAGAAGGGAATTGGGTATGTGTGATGTGCAATCAGCAAGCTAATAAGCTTGGTCCGGGTACTATCAGCTTACTCTCAGTACTTTACATATTGTTAATTATTTTTGCATGCGGGTCAGTTCAAGAGTTTATAGTTAGTTTTACTCCATAAATTAACTATCCGTTGTGTGCTGATTTATATGAATTTATGTGGAAATTTATGTTATGTGATTATGTGTTAATCTATGTGTTTATTAATGATTAGGTTAAAATTTGAATTTAGATCTAATCACTATTTAAGTGGAAGTGAGATTAGTAACAGTAACTAATTCTGTTTGGATCACATTCGGATATACATAATGAAGTGTTTGAATAAAATAAATCTAACTAGATTTATTCCTAAAAATCCTCCCCCGAATATGATTCAAAAGTGTTTGAGATATATCCTATCTCCGAGTCTTTACAGCTACCTCTTTAAAATGCCTCAACCTCCAAATAGGGTTTCATCTCTTCTACTCAATCGCTTTACTCTCCTCACAATAGCGACTATCGGCGCCAGACTAGCGATGCAGAAGAAAACTCGAGCCAGTATGCGAACAACCACTTCCAGTGCTACCAAGCGGAAGCTCATCGATGAAGACGAGCTTGATTTGGATTCAAAGATGGTGGATATCGAAAGCAGTGACGAAATCTCTGGGGTTCGCAAGTCAGGAGCTACAACAGAAAAATCAAAGAAGGCAAAACAAGTTGTTGAAGCTGGTTCAGAAATGCGTGATTTGGGCTCTCGCAAAGTCATTCTGGGTAAGCCTCTCTCTGGCAAGGCCTTTTACAATTGTGGGGTAGTGAAGTTGTTTGCTGATTTAGGGTTTGAGTCCTTTCTTGTTGATCTTCCTAAGATTTGTTACCCTAATTTGGTTCGTGAATTTTACTTGAATTTGTTTGAAAACCCGGCTGGTCAATATGTGTCTTTTGTGTCAGACACTAAAATAACTCTTTCACCGCTATTTCTCAATGGGATTTTGAAAACCCCTCCTTCTCCAGTATCTATTTTCACTAAGCGTGGGTTTAAAGAGGTTGTGGATTTTGGGATTAAGGATCAGTTTAAGACTATTCTTGGATATGAATGTGAAAATGATACTTTTCCCTCTACTACTCAGTTAATCCTCCTTGCACATGCTCTGTTTAAGGTATCAATTGAGAACATTAGTCCTAGGTTGGGAACTAGGTCTAATTTGTCAGCTCAGGATGTTGTTGTGTGTGCTATGTTGATGTCAGGCAAAAGTTTTGACATGGGTGATTTAGTCTTGAAAAATATGGTTAATGCTGTTGAAGGGAAGTCTACTGCTGGGTTACCTTATGGGTTATTGTTAACCCGTGTGTTTGAATGGTTTGGTGTTGATCTTGATGGGGTCGAGTCTGTCACGGCCAAAGAATTTTTAGATGTGAAATGTCTCAGTCAGTCCAATCTGAAAATTGAAAAGGATAGATCATTGTCGGTTGTTGAGGTCCCTCTACCTACCCCACCTCCACCAATCTCCAGTTGTCCTATGTTTGCTTTATCTGATACTCACATTCTGGAATTCATGGATGAACTCCGTGCTAATCATAAGCAGCTTGTCGACGGTCAGAAACAGCTGTCTGAGCAAATGGATGATATTGCTAATCAATTTCAATTCTGGAAAGATTTTGTGTTTGCTGGTAAGACAGGAAATTCTCCTGAGAAGTGTAGCTCAGGGAGCTCTGTTTATGAGCTTCGTAGAAGGATGTTTGGCTCTGCAGGTTCTTCTGATGTGAAGTTTACCTTCACTTCTGAGGATGATGCAACTGAGAGTCCCAGGCCACATACTGCAATGGATGCTCTTCAGGAAGCTGCTGGAACGGTTACTTATGATGCTGCTGGGAATGTTAATGTGGCGGAGGCTCTTGCTACTGTGGCTGCAAAGGAGTTGGCTGCGAAGGATGTGGCTGCAAAGGACGATGAGGAAACCTAAATTTCTTACCTTTTCGATGATTAAGGGGGAGAAGATTTAGGAATTTTAATCTATCTAGAATAATACTTTACTTAAGTGTTTATCTGTTGCTTAAGTACTATTGGCCCTATGACTAAGTTGTTAAGTTGGTTTTGAATTTGGTTGGATACCAGGTGGTTTATCCTGGTTAGGATTCTGTTTAAATTATCTATGCAAGTGCTTTATTAATTCTGATTGCATAATGTGGTTGATATATCTATTGCTTTGCATATCATATCTGTTATGTGAGATTTTATTTGCTGAATTGATATATGTGTTAAGTTTAATGATATTAGATTGCTGTATTCAGGGGGAGTAATATTACTTTTCCTAAATATGGTGTAATCATCAAAAAGGGGGAGATTGATACTCTACAGGTTTTGATGATCACACTGCCAGCAAGCTAATAGCATAAAACTGGTGCTTGTTAGCGAGCTATCAATGATATATATGCATGTGCTAACAGCTTGATATGGTTCAGTATTATGTTTAACTGTCAGCAAGCTTACAGGTTATTATTCAGGTTTATCAGCAAGCTCACAGCGTGAAAAGAATAACAAACAGATAAGGATCAAAGTCGAAAAGCAAGGAGATTTATTAGGAATCGATGTGTAAGGACTTTAATATTTATATATGACTTATATAAATATTAGAGCTCAGTTTTAAATCATTATTTCAAACAAAAACGATTTCCTAAATTATAGGAGTTTTTATCTCTTATTCGATCTTATCTAAAAACTACTCCTATCCTATTTCAAATTATAGTTTTTATGTAAACGTTTTACTGAGATATCTTCACAACGTTTCTACGCTTTTTACTCAGTAAACTTCACAAGATTAAACGTTCAAATTGGGAACAAATTATGCGTGAGTTCGGTTGGAACAAGAACGTTTGAATTTGTTAGCAAATTGACCGTTGGGTCTTTGTGTATATATACTTGAGTGTGGTTTCCGTTTTGAAAAACAAGAACACACTTCAAGCTTCTGAAATACAACACACTTACATTGCAAAATCTTTACTTGAGCTCTAGTGCTTATATTTGATTATATATCTATATTGAGTTCATAGTTTCGGTTGTATTACACTCATACATTGTATTGTTCAAAGTGTAAGTTTTGTTGCTGTGTATCGAGCTTGTGAAACAAGGGAACAAGGGGACTAGTGAGCTAGAAGAGTATACTTGGGAAGTATAGGTCTTGGAGAGCTTTTGGTTCGTGGTTCAGGGGTTTCAGCAAGCTGATAACAGGAACAAGGGATAAAGGGAGTTATATTATTGAATCATTGTAATCGTTAACATTATTGATTAATAATATAATCTCTTACCAGTTGGTAGGGGACCAGGACGTAGACCATTAGGGTTAGGGGTCGAACCTGGCTAAAATTCTCTGTGTTGCTAGCTTACTGATTATATCTGTTTTGCATTGCATCTGCATTGTTAGCTAGCTAACTGTTCACTCTGAAATTAACAGCAAGCTGTCTGTGATAGTATAAATATTCGGTAACATTAAAAATCGGTCATATTAGCCATAACACCTATTCACCCCCCCCCCCTCTAGGTGTGTAATTTCATAGAGTTGTTTGTGAGAGAACATTTACCAAACATTAAACACAGAAATTGTTGCAGATCTTGCTACACAGGGCCTGGAGTTGTTTGTGAGAGAATATTTACCAAACATCAAACACAGAAATTGTGGCAGGTATTTATGCACTAACTTTAGGCATAAGTAAATTTAGTTTAATTCAATTTTCAGTTAATTACATTATTGCATTTTATCATATGGTTTTTCACTTCAATACCATAATTGAATTGTAAGTTTAAAGCTAATCATCTTAGAAATTTTTTTTGGACAATATCTTGTGCAACACATAATGTTGCTCACCACAGAGCAATGGAAGCCTCTTTTCTGAAACTCATTCTTCCACAGAACTATGTATATATCGTCTTCCAGGATTTTTCAAATTCCAGCTAGTCTTCATCGAATTCGTTCACCGCAGTAGCACACTCGATGGGGATATGTTCGACTAGGACATGAGTGTTCTATAACTAGAGAGAATTCAATTCGGAGAATCAAGCTTGCAATCGATAGTTTTGTTGAAGAACCCTAAAATCCCGAATATACACACTTATATTTAATGAGGAATCAAGATGAAGTGGAATACACAGTCAGCTACTTCTAACCGTTATTTTTTCAACTCAGCTGCTACCGTTAACTTTTTTGATTTGATTTGATTTGATGGGATGCAACAATGATTTTGTTAAGTGGTTTATGTGAGATCAAAAATTTCGCAGCGATACGGATGATACATTGGCCTCAAATAAGTGACACACCCTCCATCCAAGCCTCCATCCGAGCAGAGGCGGAGGGACATGGGGGCCTCTGGGTGCCGATGCCCCCATAGCTTTCAGAAAAGTGTATATTTTTTTATATGAGATCCACATATTTGACAATATTAATATACAAAATATTACTCCTTGTGCCCCTGGAATGTTAAAAATTAGCCCTAGAATGTTAAAAATTAAAAAGTGCCCCTTGAGCATTGTGTTCTGCCTCCGCCACTGCATCCGAGTTTAAAAACTTATTTAGGAAAGTGCTAGACTTGCCAACTGTTTATTACAAAAAATTTACAAAGAAGTAACATTTCAGTGCCACAAAACCTTAGATTACTCGGGTCTTGAAAATTATTAAGATAGCCAATCGGGGCAAAAAAATCAACAAAACACTGAGACACTTTCACCAACTGCTAAGATCATATGTTTAGTCGGATCTAGAAAAAATTGAATCCGAGTGCAGAATCCCAAACAACACACTATTATATAATTAAAAATTGACACAAAAATGTGTATCAGTTGAGGGCCCTAATCTTCAATGCATGCAAACTACTCACCAACTATGACTGTTCATAAGTATATACTCCCTCCGTCCCACCCAATTGTTTACATTGGGTTTGGGCACGGAGGTTAAGAAATATGTATAAAGTAGTTAAAAAGAGGAAGAAAAGTGGGTGAAGTGGTGGGACCCATCGATTTTTAATATATAAAAGAGAGATAGTGGAGTAAAAGTAGTGTGAAAAGGAAGGAAAAGTGATAAAGTGGTGGGACCCATTAACTATTTTGAGAAAATTTTGTAATGTAAAGAAATGGATGGGACGTCCAAAAGAGGTAACTGTAAAGAACCTGGTGGGACGGAGGGAGTAAGAAGATGCCCTTTTTTCAAAGCTTGCAGGTGGAAAAATGACACAAAAGTTACAGTCCCACGTGCATGGCTCGTGTTAACCTAAAGAATTGTACACCTTGTAGGGTCCTCGTAAGCCCTTGCCTTTCAGTCATGGACAGGGTTGAAGATTTGCCAAGATTTTGTGCAACATGGGGAGATTAATAAGTGGCAGGGATTCGAGATTCGATTAAAAACGATAAATGTGTGAGTATAGTGTCAAAATATGTCAAACTTGTCATAATTTTTTGAATAGTTGAGATCTTGCTGCTTATTTTCATACTCCCTCTTTAGTCTTTCCTATCAAGTTGGTTATGTTTACTATTCAGAGTTAATTTTATTTTACATCCCACTGATTTTGATGAAATGCATTTTATTACATATACTTTATATAATTGCACTATGCATCCTTTTATCATTTCTGACACATCACTTTGTACCATTTACGTTAATGTTGAACGGTAAGGTTAAAAGTGTCGGGGTAGTTTGGAAAATTTTTAAAAATTAATTTTAACCAGATTTTTTTTAATTTTTTTGACCTTCTAAATGATATTTTTTGAAAAATCTTAAAGAACATAATTTGTAGAAAATGAAAAGATGTTTTTGAAATAATAAGGTTCAAAATTATAATAGTTATAACGAAGCTAGAATAATTAAAGCCTACTTTAATTGAATTGAATTTATAAAATAATTACAAAAAAGATTTCAATAATTTTGGATTTTATTGTTTTAAAAGGATCCTTTCATTCTCTAGAACTTTTTTTCTTAAAGAATTTTCAAAAAATATCGTTTAGAGGATCAAAAAAAATAAATAAAAATCTGGTTATAATTAATATTTTAAAATTGCCCAAACTATCCTAAGACTTTTAACCTTACCGGTCGAAATTAATGAAAAGAGGGAAAAGTGATGCGCCAAAAATAATAAAAGGATGCATCGTGCAATTATATAAAATATACTCCCTCTGTCCCATTTAATTGTATACGTTTCTTTTCAACTGCTCGACACGCATTTCAATGCTCTTATAAAATATAGTTCCGTAACTTATTTTTGAGATTTTCTTTTTCTGAATAAAAATATAACATCCAAACTTTAATTCAGAAAAAGAAAATTTTAAAAATAAATTACACAACTACACTTTACAGGAGCATTAAAGTCTGTGCCGCGTCCCCGTCCCCCAATGTATACAACTCAGGGGACGGAGGGAGTATATAAGAAAGTACATTTCGCCGAAACCAGTTACTATTTACTATGGATGTGTGTTTATGCTTAATTTTCAAAAAGAGAAAGCAAGGTTGCTTAATTAGCACCAGGAAAACCAGTTATCACACATCTCTTCATTTCAAATCATCCAGTTTCCAGTCACAAATTTAGTTTCCGAATATACAATTTTTTTATAAAAAATGGAAATGACTAAAATTACAAGAACTGGTGATAGGTTTCAAATATAGCTCCAAATCACAAGTATTCAACTAAAAGAGCTCCACAACTGAGAACACTCTTCATCTTCCTTGGACTTGCCCCTCATTGACAACAATTCAAATGCTGAAGTTGGTGCCTGCATAAGGTCTAGTGTCACGTTATTCGTGCCTGGTTCATCGAACCGATCCCAGCCCTGTGGCTCCGAAAACATATGGCTCTCGTTAGTGGAAACAAGAGGATGGTGATGATAATGATGATGACTGGAGTGATTGTTTTGTTGCACATTTACATCTTCTGCATGGTGAAAAGGCAGGTCCTTGTCGAAAACGAACTGCTTAGCCAGGAGGGCTGCACGATTCTCTGCAATAAGTTCCCGGAGGGCAGCACTGCATCTTGAAGAGAGATCGGGGGATGAAATCGAGGAGTCGTTCCTCGATGACAGAAGAGAGAGAGCACGGCCTGAGGATGATAAATGAATATTTGTTCAAAAATTTAAAGATCTCCCTGCCATCTATATCGATAATGGTTGTATTCAAAATTTGTTAGAATTTTTATCAATGAATGGGACATTTTTAGTCAAATCGGATTGCAAGTCCACCAAGATGTATACCTTTACTTCTTTCTCAGTTTTTTTCCATAGTTGAAGTAATTTTTGTGTAAATGAAACGAGAATCGAGCTCTGGACCTCATCTCTAACAATTGAGAACTCATTTGTAGCCTAGTTAGTTATCTACTTATCTTCTCCTCCCCTCAATTGTATATATTGACAGATGCGGACGCAATATATATTTTAATGCTTATGTAAGCTATAGTTCAATAACTTATATTAAGATTTTTTTTTAAAAAAAAATTATTCATAAAAAAATTAAAGAAAAAGTTATAAAATTATACTTTATAGTAGCATAAAAGTGTGTGCCGGTCAGTGAAATATATATATATATATATATATATATATATATGAGTGGGACGGTTTGAAGATATATATGTATATATCTATATATTAGAAACATGAACATCAATGTTATTGCATATATTAGGACACTATCCTCACACATAAACTAAAAATTACTTCTCACTTATACTCCCTCTGTCCCATTTAATTTTATACGTTTCTTTTTAACTGCTCGGCACGCATTTCAATGTTTTTATAAAATATAGTTCCGTAACTTATTTTTGAGATTTCCTTTTTCTGTATAAAAATATTTCATCCAAACTTTAATTAAGAAAAAAAAAATTAAAATAGATTGCACAACTACACTTTGCAGGAGCATTAAAGTCTGTGCCGCGTCCCCGTCCCCCAATGTATACTACTCAGGGGGACGGAGGGAGTAATTTACTTCTCATTTATAAACAATAAATATTTCCTTTAAGTTACCTCAAAGGACCCATGTACTTGGTAAACCAAACCAAAAAATGGGAAATAAGGGTGAGGAGTGGAGTGTGGACTACTAAACAAGGAGCCCAACTTAAGATGATTATAAGCAAACTCAAAGATGCACTTGTTCTAAAGGTACAAAGTCATCAGTACCTTCCTATTTCGAACTGTTGAGACTGAGCTTCACACAATTAATTTAGAATTTTGAATTTGGTACCTGTATATATAGTATATAACTGCACTTAACACAACTTTGGTGTCCTATCGAGTACAATTTAGCTACAGATATTGTAGTTCCTGATTTCTACAAGTAATTCATTGCAAAAATCTATGTACTCAAGTCTGCAGCAAGTGTGGAAACTCTGAAATCTTGTTAAATTTATTCAGTAGTAGACTAAAATATTTGACAAAATGTGTCCAGAAAGGAATGCACAATGTATGAAAAAGTCTACAAATGCATATATTCATACAGATGCCCCGTAAAAATTATACTCTTGTTCCATTCAATTGTATACATTATTTTTTGGCACACTTTCTAAGATTCTTTTAAAGTAACCTTCATGATATTTTTTTTAAAATTTCTGAAATAAAAGTTTGATGTTTAAACTTTTTGAAAACAAAAAAAATTAAAAAAGTACTATGGAACTATACATTATAAGAATCTCTAAATAAGTGCGAGCAGTGAACGTATATAGCCCACCGGCGCGAAGGGTGTAATCAAGAACTTACATAAAATAAATTCATCCCAATGTTCTAAAGAAACCAATTGCATGAAATTTGAATGATCTGCAGCCAAATATAATACTAATAAAATCTTACAAAAACCTAGAAAAAATATGACCGTTCTATCCAGTTGATACTATATATATATGTACGGAATAGCTACCCTAGCTGTGCATAAGTAAGAAATTTTCTCTCCTTGAACACTTGTAAGTCAGAGACTCAGACTCAAAAAAATAGTCTATTATGTGTACTGCACTACTGCTGAATGTTAATGACTTCTGTCATTGTTTCAACAATCCCAATTATCATAATTTTTCACAGATAAATATCAAAAATCACTGTATCAAGATTATAATTTCCATGGATTTAGAAAGAAGAATACCTTGAGAAGGATTGTTGTTTCTGATCACAGTAGTAGAATGTTCTTGAGAACTCTTTCTTCTTCTCTCATTGTGCCCTGCTAGTCTCCTCCTGCAACTTCTCTTTGTATCATCAAACTCCGTCACCAAATGAAACCTACATATCAATCAATAATCCATTATATATTTATAGTCCGAATACTCGTAATAAATTAATTCAAAGGATCGGTCGTAAAAGCCCATTTTTGTTGTAATTCTTGTAAAACATTATGCTCCGAATACTCGTACTAAAAGCCCGTTTTTCTTGTAATTCCTATAAAACATTATACTCCGAATACTCGTAATAAATTAAATTAAATATGAAAAATTAGAAGCACCTGCTGCACTGTTGACAGAATCGTTGTTCCATTCCAAGCACCACAACTTTAGGAGCCTTTGAGTGAAGCTCACAAACCTTATGCCTCCTATGATACTCCTTAGCATTCAACAACGCCACGTGGCACCCCTCGACCTGACACCTAGGCACCGTAGCTGGAATCGCCACCGTCACCGCCGCCTCTCCGCCGTCACAATAGCCCCTCCCCCGCTTCGAAATCGTTAGCCCTGTGGACACATTTCTGCCATTAGGGTCCTCAAAGTAGTTCCTCTTCCCCAGCTTCAAGCACATCAAGTGAGGGTCCGGATGGTTGTGGGGTCCACTAACACCGCCGCCGTAGAGTGCACCGCCGTAGAGCATCTCCGGGGGGTGGTGAAACAGATCGTAGTGTGAGGCGGCGGAATGGGAATGAGAGGAAGGAGTAGCAAGCTCCCAGTTGTTGATATTATTGTCCCATGCAAAATGAGTGAAATTATAAAATGGACCTCTAGAGGAATTATTATTATTATTGTTGTTGTTGTTGTTGGAATTGTTGTGGAATAAGTTGCAGGCAGTTTCCATTGGTGAGACAGAAATGGGGGTGAATTTTTTCAGATAAGGGAAGGGGACTAGGAGTGCATGTGAGGGGAGATCTGCTTACTTGTCTTTATTAAAGGAGAAATAGAGATGATGAGTTTATTATTATTATTATATAACTGGATATAATGCGAATATGTGTGCACATCACTAGCTAGACATGTTAAAGTTTCAAATTTATGCGGAGGTGGTTTGGCCAAACTTAAAAAAAATGATTTTTTGCTTAAAGTAAAGAAGTGGAGTAGAAGTGACAAGTAAATAAGTCAATAAATTGTTTGAAAATAAAGCATAAGAAGAAGTTAGCATTTACAACTTCTTAAAAGTGCTTCTACTTCTTTACAGCATTTACAACTTCTTAAAAGTGCTTCTACTTCTTTACACAAACAGACAAACAGATAAAAAAAGCAGAAGTCAGAATCACCTTCTGCTTTTCACTACTAGAAAAATGGGCATTTCCGACCAAAATTTCCGACCGACCAAAGTGGTCGGAAAAAAAGCGGACATTTCCGACCGACTTACCGACCAAACGTGATCGGTCGTAAAAAATGGCGTCATTTACGACCGCCATTACCGACCGCACCAAATCGGTCGGTTATAATGGGCGTGGGTCCCGCTCAACACCGTTCCTTCAGCTGACATGGACGCCACGTCAGTAAAACCGACCGCAACATTTCCGACCGCCTATCGTCATTTCCGACCACCTTGGCTGGTTTAAAACAATTGGCCAGCTTTTAACTTGTTGTCGACTTGTCATTGGCTGAGTGGGAACGAGGTGGAGCCCAGATTATTTCCGACCGATTTTGACGGTCGGAAATGGCCTGCTTCGTTTCCGACCGAATTAAAACCCGGGCGGTCGGTTTTGACTTCTTTAAAAAATAATAAATTCTATTCGACTAAGTAAACTATTTAAAAAAAACTAAAAACATTGTACATCCGGAAAACCGACCACATTCAATATATTCCCGACCAAACTCATAATATAAACACAGAAAACCGACCACATGCAACACATTTCCGACCAAACTCATAATTTTAACACAGAAAACCGACCAAATTTAACTCATTTCCGACCACAAACTCAAGTGCAGAAAACCAACCATTTCGTTCTGTCATTTCCGACCGATTTACTACTCTCGCGGTCGGTTTTGACTTGTGAGAAAAACAAAAAAAAAAATTATCCGGCTAAGTAAACTTTAAAAAAATAAAAAAATTGAAACCAGATTTTAGTCAGTTAATAAATTAACAAAAAAATATTCATCACTTAATATTTGATTTTTAAAATTTTTTATTTCCATATCAAAATATAAATACTAAACTAACTAATTTCAAATTAATTATTCAAATAGCAGAAAAATGTAGAATCTTTGTGATATGGTCTAATTTAAGGTACTAATCATGATAGCAAAAGAAGAAAAATATAAAAAAATTATAAAGACACTATTCTGTTATGAATCATGCATTGCAGTGAATGTCGGCGTTCAGGGTTTGGATTTTATCAGAAGTTATCCTAGGGTGTATACTTTCGAAATATCAATTTGTTTTTTAGGCGATCCAACCGTACGGATCGTAAATTAAGTAGTCATAGTAGTTGTATACCAAAAATCAAATCAATAGGATTTTATCCGCTGAGATATTATAACGAAAATATTATGTTATACTTAAATATAGACGTAGGGTTATTTTTTTACAAAAAAATAAATTTGTTTTTTAGGCGATCCAACCGTACGGATCGTAAATTAAGTACTCATCGTAGTTATACACCAAAAATCAAGTCAATAGGGTTTAATCTGTTGAGATATTATAGCGAAAATGTTATGTTATTCTTAAATATGGATGTAGGGTTATTTTTTTTACAAAAAAAATAAATTTGTTTTTAGGCGATCCAACCGTACGGATCGTAAATTAAGTACTAATCGTAGTTATATACCAAAATTCAAGTCAATAGAATTTTATTTTTTGACATATTATAGCGAAAATATTAGGTTTTAGTACTTATTTATTGACAGAGGGTTATTTTTTTAAAAAAATAAATAACTTATTTAAATAATCCAACCATACGGATATGAATATAATTACTCAACTTATATTGGTCCTTAAAATCAATAGATTTGAACATTAGTTGAAGGAATATTATAATGAAAAATTGATTTTCTAGGTATTTAATTTTGTAAAATAGATGTAGGTTTATATTTAAGTTCCATTATTTTTATAACAATGTTGTAGCTGGTCAGGTGGTTGAACACTCTACGCACAAGGCCGAGGTCGCGGGTTCGATTCAGGGAGATGTGTTTTTTTTTCACTCCATTTACACTTACTTTCCCGGGCTCAATTTTGGCAAATTTTGGCAAAAGTTAAAACACGCGCTCTCTCAAAACGCAGCGTTTCACTCCTTGCACGACGTCGTTTCCTCAATTTTCAGCATTATCTCAATCATTACGTTCATCTCTCCCAACTCTCTCTCAACACTCTCTCGAATCTCTCTCTGTAAGTGCTTCTCTCCCTCTCTCGATTCTCCGTCTCTCTATCTCTCTCTCTCTCTCTCTCTTTACCCCCCTCTCTCTCCCTCCCTCCCTCCCCCCCTCTTTCTCTCTCTCTCTGTACTATGCTCATTTTGGGGTTTCGTATCTCTCTGTATATCATCAGTTAGAGTTTTGATTTTTTATGGCTCAAATTTGTTCAAAGTTGCTTTAATCTGGTTTATATATGTTTATATGTCCTTTATTCCGGCTCTATTTTAGTTGTCTTAGTTGTTTGATCTGTTTTATGAGATTTTGTGTAAATTAGTTTGTGTTTGTGTTTTTGTTTGTGTAAAGTATAGTAGTAAATTATAGTGACCACTGAACAAAGGTTGCAAATAGGAAGGTACTGATCAGATTTTAAACATTAACCATTTGGTATACATCTCATTCTGTTCTTTGTGGTGAAACATAAACTCATTAATTTAGGAAACCTTTTCTTTTCCTAGTGTAAAGATATAATCCAACAGCTAAGCTACAGGTTGCTAACTCCATCGGACTTTTGGTAGTATTGTTCTCTTATTAAGCACTTTTGGTACTTCTGTTATACAGGAGGTTATTGTTTTGCTTTGGGAAGAATGAACATAAAATCTAGCTGCATATGTTCTCACGTTCGGTGGCTGAATTAGAACAGACAATTGTATACATGCCATTCTTTTATATAAAGCATCCTTATATACATGAAGAATAAGAAATATATGAATAATGTTATTAATCAAATCTTAAATTTTATTTAGATTCTTTTATTGCAACTTGAATTAGCAACTTGAATTGGTGAGAAAGAGAATGATTTCTTTCTTTATTATTATTTATATATATACTACTTTTCTAGGTGTTAACTCAGGTTACAAGGTCTGAGATTATTCGTATATCGTAAATGAAATTTTGTATCAAATTAGATACATTTTCCTGGTCTTAGAGACACAGAGTTAGCATAACCTTGGACTTGTTTTTTTATGTAATTGGCTGGTTTTAGTTTGGAGCATTTTATATAACATGCTTGGATGGTACTGTGTCCTCCAGCTTACGATACTTTCAAGAGTTTCCTCCTTTTAATGAGACAAATGGCTATGTGAATTAAAAGAAAACTTAGTATGAAGTTCTACAAAGAACATAAGACAACTTAACAATGAGAACTGGTCCTAGGTTTGTATTGACATTCTGTTTTGATGTCTGTCACTAATTTAGAAATGCAAATCCTCTACTATTAGTGCTTAACCTCTCTGTCTCAGATCAAGTTCTTCATACCTCCCAAGGAAAGCTCTCTCCAAGGATTGGGGAGATAAGACAACTTGTTTAGAGCAAAGTAGTTTATTATAGGTAATTTCGGCTGCGTTATCAATGGAATTAACTACATAAACTAACTACTAGACAAACGGAAAACAAAATTCCAGTTTTGAATAATGTTTTTCATAAGTACATAAATAGTTATAAAATTTCTAATGCCATAAATGTTCTCTGTTAAGCTTGCGGTGAGAGAAGTAGCCAAGATTATTATGTAGGTAACAGATGAATACGTGTATCTAATAGTGAGGCAACATTCATTTTCAAACTTTCTTGATACTTGGCATTTTATCTTTGTCTTGGAATTCACATCATATACTGAACTTTCTTTTTAGTTTCATACCAGCAAGATCACAGGGAAACCGATAACTTTTCTGGAAAAACGGTGATTATTTTGGAGATAAAAGTTAACTACTGAACTTGATGATCTTTGATCAATATATATCTGTTTCTTGTGAGGCCGTTACTCTGATGTTCTTGAAAAGTCTCAATTAGTGGTTTTCATAGTTATATTTTGCTTTTGTTTGATGGTCTAAAACAATTCCTGTAAATTAAGCATGTATAATAGAAGGACCTGCAATAAATCATCCAATAGACTCTGTTGTTTCTGAAATCGTTTGTTGTCATGCAAGCCACTTCGAACAGAAAATAAATGAGATCAGCATTGTCTAATAAATTACTACCTGCTGGTGTTAGGCATCTAGCTAGCCAATGAAACTGGCTGTCTTTAATTTGATTAATATGTATTTTCTGCATTCACATAATGGTACTACTGTTGATTCTGAAATCATTTAATTAAATCACAAGTGAAATTAGTGAATTTTTCTTAACTCTTAGGACAGTAGGGATAATTATGTTATTACTTATTACACTTGATTGTTGTCTTGTGAAAATCTGTGATACTAATGAAACTAACATATATGTCATTGGCTAAGTTGACTAACTATATATATCATTGTTCATGTATAGGCTATGGCGCCAAAAAAAGACAAAGGCAAAAAGAAAATGGCTATTTCTCAAGGTAGCACGACTCGTGGTTATTACTTTGTTGTGTGTTTATATATATATATGCAGTGTATGTATATGTTTCATGTTTATATAAGTATTATAGTACTAAATTTTCTAATTTAGTGTGCATATAGATCGATATATATGGTGATGGCATATAAATTTTTAATTATTGCAGGCAATTGCGGAGGCAACTAAGGATGTCACCGATGGTGAGAGTTCGGAGAATGACATTGATGAGGATGATGATGGGATGGCGATGAGGAAGATTGAAGTGAAGCTACCTAGCTAGATGCATTATTGGTAGGGATGCTGATTTTGTTAAAACATTGCTTTTGGCTTTTGATTGTTCAGCTGTAACGTATATGATTGTTGGCTTTTGTTGGCTTTTGGGTGATTGTTCAGCTGTAACATTTATGTCGTACTGAATTTTATAACTGTTCTTGTTTAAATATATGAATGCTTGTTGGCTTTTAAATTGTGTCGTACTGAATTTTGATGGATAATTCTTGATTTTGGTTTTGAAATTAGATATTGTATGTGCATTGTTGGTTTGGTAAAATAACAGGGATATGGTATAGTTTACAATGTAAATACTGCATTTTTTTGAAATTTTATCTCCAGAAAACCGACCAAATTTGCTCATTTCCGACCAAAAATGGTAAAAAAAAACCCAGAAAACCGACTAGATGTATACATTTCCGACCAAATTCATATCTTAAAATCCAGAAAAACGACCAACTCATTTCTGACCAACTCATTTCCGACCATATGTATGCAATTTGGGTGGTCGGTTTTAGACCAGAAGCTCCCCCAATGGACCTAAAAGCCATTTCCGACCAACTCATTTCCGACCACTGTGTGGTCGGTTTTAGACCAGAAGCTCATCCAATGGGCCTTGAAAAGGCATTTCCGACCAACTCATTTCCGACCACTGTGTGGTCCGTTATAGACCAGAAGCTCATCCAATGGGCCCTGAAAAGGCATTTCCGACCGACTAATTTCCGACCACAATGTGGTCGTTTTTACAACTGGGCCCCACAGCTGAGCCCTGAACTTCTTTACCGACCAACACATTTCCGACTGTCATTGGTCGGTTTTGAGGCAATCCATGTGTATGACACGTCAACGGTGGGCCAGATTTATCTGATACAATCCACGTGTATATGGACATGGAAACACATTTCCGACCGACAGAAGCGGTCGGTTTTATAACTCATTTCGGACCGATACGTCATTTCCGACTCGGTTTAAAGGGACCGACGTGGTCGGTCGGTCGGTGGTCGGAAATGACCTCAAAACCGACCGATTTTGCTTATTTCCGACCGATTTGGGCGGTCGGAAATGCCCGTTTTTCTTGTAGTGTTTGGTGCCCAAACAGACCCGTAGTCTAGGGCTGGCTACTTCGTTTAAGTTCAAGTTGCACCAACATCAACGGTTATCAGTACTAAAAACCTGTCCAAATTTATACAATAGTAAACCACTGCTCAGTCAGAGGAACTCGGCTCCCTTTGTTTTTTAGGAATCCTAAATACTGAATTCACGATTATGGCCAGTTTCAGCCCGCTTTAGAAATTAGGGGTTAGCAGTTAGTTGTTAAAATTAAATATTTTGATTAATTCATTAAAGCAGATGTTTTGACTAACAGATTAAATTAGCGGTTTCTCGTAAAACTGTTTGGTAAATAACTGATTGATTAGTTTTTTCTGACACAAACCAAAATATCTAAGTCAAAAACTCATCAAAGTAGTTTTTTCAAAATTAACCTTTCAGATCTAAATTTTTATTTTAATCCGTTAACTGGCACTAGTGCCAGAGACGCGGTAACTGGCATATGGTTTCTGGGTCGTTGGATGAATATCCAACGGCTCAGATTATAACATTTTTTTTAACACGTCTAGCGGTTAAAAACCGCTATACGTGTTAAAATTTTGTTATAATCCTGGCCGCTGGATATGCATCCAACGGTCAGAAAACTGTGGGCCAATTAACCAGTCCACAGCTATCGATGGCTGTGGACCAGGAACCTTCTTTATCATTCTAATCGGTAAGTATTGTGAATACAACTTCAAGCCGATGAGAGGAGGCACGTGAGAGTTGATAACATCACGTGAGAAGTATAAAATCTGGACCCAACAAATTGGTTCGGACTTTAAAGAGAGGGGATGATAAGACTTGAGCAAAGGAGTTAAATGAACTGATTAATTTGGTGGTGTGTTATTACTAACGCCTGCCAAACCTAGCTGTCAGTTTTTGTTCCCGTAAATTATTAGTATTATGTCTCTGCAATTATCTCAACCCTTTAGCCGAATATTGATCACATAAATAACATACTTTATCTACATTATATTGCATTCATTTTCAGTGAAATATGAATATGCACCAAGTACATTTTATGGCCTTACGTTTGATCTTATCCTTTGGCTACGAGGGTAAGGGTTGTTTTATAATGATTCTCAATCATTTTGGGATTTTTGGGTGCTGACTCTTATTATACAAGTATCTATTATTAAGTCTAAAAATGTTATTATGCGAAAAAATATACTAAATATCATTTATTAGAGTAAGGCTTAGTATAGTTCAATACTCCAGTTGTCCCTCTCTTTTCTTTACGGTTACTATTTTAAGATGTCACTCTCATTTCTTTACGTTACTATAAATAGTAAGTTTTTCTCATCATTACACCCACTATATTCCCCTACTATCTCATATTTAACAATAAAAATTAAACTACTTTCCTCCACTATCTCAAATCTATTATTAAATATTGATAGGTCCTACCATTTTACCCACTTTTCATCTAACTTTACTCATTTTTCATACATTGTCTTGGTCTCAGTGTCCCCCTCCAATGTACGGATTTGTAGACCAAGGAATCCACCGTTGGATTATAAAATCAATAAATGGTTGAGATTTATTAATGACAAATACAGTTATTTTTTGAGATTTTATATTGTTCTGTATTCATATCTTTTGGAGCGTGTATGTAGCAACAAATCTGTAGAAATCGCCAACAAACCCTACAACATAATCAGAAAGAATCGGCGGTTATAGAACAATTATTATCCTTTAAAGAGAGATTAGTGCAACACAATCATCTTATTCACCGGATTTGAGGACAAAGGACTTTTTTTTCATTATCAACTACCATGTTTAGAGGCAAGTTGGAGAACTCTACCCATCTTTTTTGCTCATGACAACCTAACGATTCTTCAACATAAATCATGTTGAGTTTGTTTGGACCAAAAATTAACCACTGTATAGCACATGTATTGTTGTGTGTTCTGCAAGCGGAGAAGATGGACGATAGTTGCTGAAGAACACAGTAGAAACATTTTTAGGATATGATATGTATGAAAGTGCAGAACATTTTAATAAATACAGAATGAGATGAGCATGCCATGATTTCCAGTTGTGTGCTTGTAGCTGCAACATGAAAGTAATAACTATCGTGTATTACACCGTATATGTGAGAGTTGATGTGTATATGAATTTTAAAAAATTAAAAAATAGGAATAATGGTGATCATTAAATTAAACAAAATGGAGGGCTAAGATGTTGGTTTTCAATACTACAGTACTTTTGTGGTCTACAAGAAACTTTGTTCTCATTAAGTTATTAACACTACATCGTGTACCGTTTTGAATATTCATCAAAAACGCTACATCGCGCGTCTAGCTTTATGTTAGGATTAAAAAAACATAACGCTATTTCGTGTAGCTAAAGCTGCTAAGCTTAAAATGTCATAACGCTATACGATATAATGTTTTCTTTAAAAATTAAAAACGGTAGATTATTCGGAGTTAATTATTGCTATTTGGGATTATTTTCCCCAACTCTGCTATTTTGAGTATTGTCTATGTGTTTTGTGTCTATGAAACCTTTTTTCACCCTTTTTTATTGTTCCTGTGTCTCTTACAATTTTTAATATTACAAAATCTCTTAAAAATATCTTATTATAAAAAGTTAATTACATCCAATACTTTCACCTATCATGTATATATCTTCATCTTATATTAAATACCAATCACTTTTCATTTTATCTATTTTTCTTCTTCTTTTTGGTAATTGTCTTATATATTTTTTCAATCATCATGTCAGATATATGTATAAAAAACTGTTTTTCTATGAGCACACAATAAGCACTAACTCCTATGAGTTTGGTACATTTTTATTGGTCACCTAATCATAAATAAGGATGGTCCCCCTGCATTTACATCAAGTCCACCAATCAAAATCCATCAAAATCATCAAATTTAGTGTATAATGTGTGCTCATGAACACACACTGGACAAATCCTATAATTTTAGGAATGGACGAGTGAGAAATAATTTTAAATGTATCGAGAACTAGAAGAGTCGATCATGCATGCATGAGTACTGCAACTATTAAAGTTACTACAGAATAACACATAGATTTGGATATGAAGTATATAATGCTAAGTGCTGATCTAAATGCAAACAACTGTAAAGTGGTGAATATAACTAGACACTTTCACAATTGTATTCACCTGGGCCATACACGTGTCCACTTCAATCTCTTTTTAAGATCTTCCATCACCAACTAAGATTGACTGCATTGCCTCTGATGGTGACCCATCTGTGCTCGCATCTTCTTTTCATATAACATCTGTTTTATCATTTTCTTTTCTTTTCTTCTGTGCATGCCTTTTTACAAAGTCTTGGAGAATCTCATTGCCAGTTTCCTTTATAATTTTACAGTTATGATCGGATTATCCAGTCATATAATTCTTGAAATTGCTATAAAATCTATTTGAAACATTTATACCACATATTAGATTACATATTTCAGATGTACTAGTTCTCGTACTGATATCTAAATTTTGTTTTGACGGAAATCTAAAGTATAATCTCATTTTATCTTGAGTTGTGAGAATAAGTAATCTTCGTATTTATTTATTATTGGGATTAAAAGATCTCAAGTCAATCTCATTTTATCTTGAGTTCTGAGTACATAATCCTCGTGGTTATTTGCTATTTCGATTAAACCGTTGCATATATTATATGTGATTAAATATATACTCTTGTTATTTATGTTCTGGGGCAAAACATGTCACACAAGTTATAGATATCAAAAGTAAACCTCCAATGCCTTTCCAATAAAAATGGAATAAAAACATGTATGAGTCATATAAATACAAAGAAAGGGGTATAGGGCTGTAATTCGAGCCGAGTCGGACGAGTTTCGAGCTAAGCCTAATTCGAGCCAAGTTTAATCGAGTCGAGCCGAGCCGGCTCGATTAACTAATCGAGCCTAAATCTTTGCCCGAACTCGACTCGGTTAATTTCACGAGTCGAGTCGAGCCGGCTCGTTTAGCTAAACGAGTCGGTTTTAACGAGTCGAGCGAGCCAACTCGTATTATTTTACACTTAATCGAGCCCAAATCTCTACCCGAACTCGGCTCGTTTAATTTCACGAGTCGAGCTGAGCCGGCTCGTTTAATTAAACGAGCCGAAACCTTTGCCCAAACTCGGCTCGTTTAACGAGTCGAGTCGAGCCGAGCCCACTTAAACGAGTTCGAGCCGGGCGAGCTCGCGAGCCGTCTGACTCGAATTACAGCTCTAAAGGGGTATATTGAGCGGATGAAACTAGTTGCTTTTTACTTAACATAGAATTGGCTAGGGCTGCTGTTTTCGATGGATAAAGGCAAGACAACCAGGGCTAGAACCATGCCAGTCCTGTTAATAGCAATTGATGACGACTTGCTCTGCATTTTTTTGCTTCTCCTCAATAGTATTATAAAATAACGGTCTTTCTAATGTGTGCCCAAGGGCACACAATAAACACTAAATTCTATAAAAATGGCCTATTTTGATTGGTGGAGTTGATGTAAATGCAGGGGGGCCATTATCATTTATTGTTCATCCACCAATCAAAAAGAGCTATTTTTATTGGAGTTAGGAACTATTGTGTGCCCTTGGGCACACCATAGAAAATCCCATAAAATAATACTCTCGCAGTTCTATTTAATGATTAAACTTCTTTATTTTGTTCGTTCAATTTGTCAAAAAATTTAGAGTAAAATGCATTTTGTGTACTCGCACTTTACTCAAAGACACCACTTACAATATTGTAATTCAAAATCGAGCACTTACAATATCAAATTTTGTATTTCATTATATTTTGTTGCATTCCGTTAATTTGAGTTAACTCCGTTAATAATCTTGAGAGTAAAGTACACTTTGTGTGCTCGCACTTTACTTAAGGTTCAATTTGTGGATTCACATTTCACTGTAAATTTTGAACTAGAGTATTGCAAGTGACGTTTTTGAGTAAAGTGCGAGTACACAAAATGCACTTTACTCCTTAAATTATTAACGGAGTTAACCCAAATTAAAGGAATACAACAACATATAATGAAATACAAAGATTGATATTGTAAGTGCTCGATTTTGAACTATAATATTACAAATGGTGTCTTGAGCAAAGTAGGAGTACACAAAATGCACTTTACTCAAAAATTTATGGGTAGGATATCTTCCTTGACAGCAGACAAAAATGATCGATGTGAAAATTTCAGACAATTTTATATTGAACAAAAGTTTAAAATTGTGATTTATGACTTAGGGTAACTTAATGTAGCGTGACGTGAGATGAGAATGTTTACATAATTTTGACTTATTAATATCTGTTTAGATAATTTTGATTTATTAATGATTTGTGGGTTATTAAAAATATAATAATAAAATAAAAATGATTTATGGATAACCTATGACTTATGAGTATTGTTATCAAAAAGAAAGTTACAAAAATTAAGTCACTAATAAAAAATATCTCAAACTAACTTCTGGTTTTAAGTCTATTTGTGGTTTATCTATGTTTTTTAAGCTGATTTCTGATTTATTATATAAACAGATATTTTTTTTAATGTAAAATCAAAAAAACTTAAATGCCAGATTTTAAACTCAGACAAACATATAGTAAATTTTGTGTTCATATAGAAAATAATTGTATTAGTAAATACGAAAGATTTTAATGAGGGTGTGCAATATCTTCAACGTGAATTACATGTGATGTTCATCGTTAAAAAGCAAGGAACCTAGCTCTTAAAAGAGTTTGCATTTAAATCTGAGGTAAGAGCTTCATTTGTGCAATAAATGAATGTATTAAATTTAATGCAGTGAAATTTGGTTGACTCGACACAAGACTCGCATAGTATTCAGGGAGGAAGATACTCCTGCATTTGACTTTGTACACGAATTTTTAGGAAGTTTGACCACTTATTTAAAATTAATAATTTTTCAAAAAATTTTTAATAAAAATATTTATGTTATATTTCTATTCTGAAAAAGAAAAGTACAAAGTATTAATATTTGCTATATAGTCAAAGCACCTAAAATTAGGTGTCAAAAGTCAAACGCCTTATATAATGGACTAATGGATCAGAGGGAGTAAATCAAATTAGAGCTTGGCTAACTTGTGGCCTGAGGCACAGGTTTAAAGCAGTAATTAGGTCTAATTTTCTGTAAATCATGCATTACAGCCTGAATATGCAATAATTCCTAATCAGAAAATTCAAATGTTTATATTTATGAAGTAAATTTGATATTTTGTTATTTATATATTGTATTATAATACTAATCATTTATATTTTTTAATAATGTTAAAATAATAAAAAAATTATAAATTTATTATTAATGTCAAATTGACTGATTTTAGCTGGAAGCCTTATTTTAATTAGAAGATTAGTGTGTACGCATGGGGCCTCAATATTATTTAGGGGATGAAATTAATTATAACTTGTCATATAAAATATGACAAAAAGGTATTTTATGTTCTCGCATTTCTTTTTGCAAAAGATTAATATTTTATTATAAATATAAAATTTGGAAGATAAATTAAAAGTAGAGGGACACTTAATACTTACTCTTTCCGTCCCAATTTATCTGTCTTGTTTGACTTTTTGTGGTCAAATTGACCAAACTTTGATCGGTAATTAGTAATTATTCTTACATGACTTTGAAAATCGAAAAAATACATTTTAAAGTAGAATAGATGTGTAGATTATAGTAATATATTTTTCATAATTCTTTTTAATTATTTTATATATGTAAATCTCAGTCAAAATTTGGTCAATTTGACCATAAAAAATCAAATAAGATGGATAAACTGGGATGGGGAATAATAAAAGTTTGAAGTGTTCTATACAAGTACACCAATAACTATACAAATATAAAAAAAATAGTTAAGACGTGATAATTATGACTTATCCTGTGTATTTGGGGTACAAAAGGCACATGCTAACCATTAGATCAAATTATATGAATATTTGGATGCTTGAAAATTTGGAGTAATGTTTGAATTTTTAAAGACTCAAACAAACTAAAATAAATTTTTCATTTCATAAAAACTATCAAATAAAATATTAATTTTGTAATCTTGAATATACACATACAATTATGTTATCCCTGTTTTTAGGCAATACTCCCTTCGTTCCCTTTTGTTAGTCTCATTGATTTTATGCACGTAATTTAAGATGTTCAAAAAACATATTTTTACATATTATTTTTTATTTTTTTTTTCTGAATAAAATTTTAACATCTATATTTTTATTCAGTAAAAAAATTTGAAAAATAATTAGTAGAGATATATTTTTTACGCTTCCAAATACGTGCAAAAAGTCCAAACGACTAAACGGAGGGAGTAATGGGTAAGATTGAAGTCATTAGCGGAACTACAAGTTGCATTTCTGGTTGCATCACGTTGCTAGCAGTTGCAGATGTGGTTGCACACCATATTTTCGGAAATATTTTCAAGCATATAATATTTTTGCAATTTGTTTTAAAAGTGATAGTATTTTGGCAAAAATTCTTTTAAACTTGGTTATGTATAAAAAGTCTAACCTCCATGAAACCCTAAACTTCTCTCTACCTTAAGTAGCCGCCGTCTCTTTCATCTGAGGGGCTTTCATCGATTTTCACAGGTGGAAAGCCTTATTTTTATCTTCTTTTATAACTATTAATCAATCTTTTATTTTCTTCAGTAAGTTCCCAATTTATTTGAATTTTGTTTGGTCTCTTCTCATAAAAGTTTGATTTTTGTTTGAGTTTTGTGTGTTCTATCATGTCCAGGATTACAGATCTACACGGTTTTCATGATGTTGATTCAATGATAAAAGTTTGTATGGTGATGTATTTATGGTCGATTGCTCAAAATAATATTGGGAGTACTATATACATGTAAATATCTCTTCATGAAATCGCTTGGTTGGCTACGGAAGAAGGAAAGATTCAATGACGATATGATTATGCGTTTGTTCAATTTCAATTATATCTGTAGATACAGTATGATTTTCATTATTGAATTATTTCCTTTTTTTAAAAAAAACTTGGTTAGGTATAAAAAAGCCCTAAATTTTACTCATTTTCTGAAAATTAAAGAAAATAGATGAAAGTTATCAAAGTCATTGGAGAGAGGTCATCGATCATGTATCATATAAAAAAGGAATATGATAGTTAAGAATTGGTATCCTAAGTTTTGGGTAAAGACCAGCTTCCCACCATGCTTCTGCAAGGCGTAGGGCATCTTTTTCTGGTGATATAGTACAAATGGGCACAGATACTTTTTTTACTCAATTATTCTGCACCACAGTTGAAAACAACTTTCATGAATGTGTGTATACATACAACTATTGTATGCATAGACAGTACAATTTCCTCTGTCATTACCCGACTTTCCTAGTGGTAAGATGGGTATTTGCCAAGTGGACATTTCAAGAAACATCCCCACAATTTTTACCGTACTTACAGAGTCTGAAAATTTTACATGCAACTTCTCTTCATCTTCTTCATGGGGTTTCCCAAACACAAACATACCATACTATTGTTTCTTTTAATGAAACACCTACAAAACAAATCATGAGGGGAAAAAAAAAAGATAAAGTCAAGGGTGTAAGGAATATGAAAATTGGGGACCATTTTTTGGTTTATTATTTTGTTACTTTTGCTTTTATAGTGCAATTAATTTTTCTGGTTTTTCCTATCTTTATTGAAATTTGGAGGGGACCATTCTATATATTGTTAGATGTTGGGATTTAGGGGTTCAAATTAGTTCACAGACTGGTTTTCATGTCTGCTTTAGATTTTAACCTAAGACAAATCAAATGTTGAAATTACTGCCCAAATTACTTGTACTTTCTGACCAAATACTTGTCTTAATTTTCTTTTTGTCACATTGTTGGCCACTTTTCTGAAATTGTTCACATAATTACTTTCCGGGGTGAAAAAGGAAGAGGAAGGATGGTATACATGGTTACAAGAGAATGGGAGGTGGACTGAAGAAAGCCCATCAAGGATGAAAGGTATGCAAGTGGAGATTGGATGGGCATTACTTTTGTGATCCTGATCAAAATGGGCTTGGCTTGGCTGGAACAGAAGCCTCTGAAACTAACATGCAAATGCGTTTATGAACCAAGTTTTTACAAAAATGAGAAAGTGAAGAGTAAGACTGTAACTCTGTAAGTGATTGACTATAGTTATGACTTGCTGCTATGTGGGTTGTTCACTTGTTTACTGCATTTCAGACTTTGCAGGTCATTGATGCGAACATAATTAATCTGCAGCTTTTTTTTTAGGATGTTTCTTCGAGTTTTAAATAAGGAATGTAAACAACATTATTAGGGCAATTCCAAAAATGAAAAACTCTCGACTAAAATAAGTTGCCATTACAAAAAATAAAAAATATAGATAATCTCGTGAATATATCATCTACTCCCTCTCCTCTTGTCCATAATTTTAGCAAATCTATGACTATATTTGTCAAACCATTGCAGATTTATAGCAAATGACACATCATCAACTACCATATTAAAACAATACATTCTACTTATAATAATTTGAAATAATAATAGCATGTCAATATAGTCACTAACATCGAAACAAAATGTGTTATATGAGGTTCAACAAATTTTACATGATGTCTGGCAAGTTCAATTTAGCCAATCGTTATAATCAACCTCATTGGAGATGCTATTAGTCTTAACTCCGCAGTAATGTTTTATTCTTGTGATTCACAGCCATCTTATGCTTATAACTAGGCTAGTCCAGTGTATCTTCAGCCGCAGGTATCTAAAACTGGAAGCTGTAATAAGGTGCCAAGCTTGTAATAAAATGCTACAATAACCCTGAGAATTTGACGTCTATACTACCTGCACCACTTCTCACTGACCATAAGTAAGCGTGTGCAAGGTCACTAAGACCACAAAATAAATTCCGCAATTCAATTGCAACTTTCGGGCACCTGAGTTTGACAAGTGATAACTAGACCTGGTTGAATCTCCAAATTTTTTGACTTGCAACAGATCAAGCTAGAGCTAAGGATGCAAATCTAAAAAGTTCTCAAACATAATATACAAAGATGCCCTGTTACAGAGTTTTGAAATTGTGAGAGCATTGAAACATCATCCAAAAGTTTTCAAATACCATTTGATGTACATTCTATGCCGCGATGGAATCAAGAACATCCATAAACAGTTGTGAAAGTCTTGAAACATAAAAATTACACAATCTTACTACATAATCTCAGTTGGTGCAGAATGATGACTTGCATTGAGTTTTGACGAGCACTACAAATTAGAAACCATGCATAAGCAGTCCAGAACTATAAAGCATTGACTACGCATCAAAATGAAGTCTCAGATAAAATTATTGTGAACAATATTGTAACGCGGGTGGTATAATATCACTTTCGTGTGGACAATAGCAAACTCTCTAAATCCTCACATTTCCGGATCACTAGCTAAACTCTTAAGAGATGGAAGTCTTGCTATTGTATCTGGGAGCAAAGACGAGAAGATCATCAAATTAGGAAAGGAGATTCCAAATTTGATTGTCTGTGAAATTTCGTCTAATTTCAATTTTTCAATTGCGGAACTCACACTGAAAGTGAAGGGCATCTTTCAATATTAATCAGTTTTCCAGTTTAGCAACAAACTCTCAAGATTAGACTTTGGACAAAGTTTTGCCTGCCTTGCTTCTTTGCATTTTCGCCATAGAGCTTAACTTAAGATTAAGCTCTATTTTCGCCATAGAGCTTAATATTGAAGAATTCGCTATCAGTATCTTCCATCTTCGCATCACTTCCTTTAGGCAAGTGGAATCCCAATGCCATCCATATTTGCATCAATGCATCTTTGTGGATGCGAGAATCCTTTGGTATGGTACCGGAATACAGGAAACAGGTAAATTATCATATGACAACCTTAAAGAGGGGAGTACGTCTTTGGATTTCCAAACTACACTCCCTCCACTCTTTCAGTTTCAGAGACTCCTTTGTGCTGTAACAAAATATACAAGTCAGCAAATGGCTTCATCTCTGAAACTCCTCTTTTTCCCAATGCTATTTTCTTCAACATTTCATTACTATTAACTTGTACTCATTTGATTTAAAATCTTCATGTAATCAAGTACATCTCATAGACTAATCCACATCTTCTTCGTCCACGTCGGAATGACATCATCACTATGGGAAAACATGCTTGCAATGACATGTAAATCCTGGAGCCCTCAACTATGGCAAAGCGTCAAGCTATATGATTTTTAAGGCCCATGAGTACACAAGTTTGTATGGAAAATAATGCACTTGTGTCTCTATTAGAGCTGCCATACAAAAGCTCCCACAATGCTTCCTGACAAAATCAACCACCTAAAAACAAGTAGTAACATCTTCCAAACTATGTCCTCCAATGTGGACAACATGCCAATTACGACCAATAATAGGTTAGAATGATCTGTAAAATGGGCAGTATTAGCAACTCAACTCATTTGGTAGCTCAACTCTATTTCAGATTTTGACTAGACATTTCTCCCGGCTTGAGGTTACCAACTATTGATGCATTAAATATAATGCCAAAGATATCGAAAAACTTTTTTACCATCATTTTTGGGTAGGACTATTTTTATAGTTAATTCAAATCTAGATTGACCAATCTAGATTGATTAATTTGGTGAATTTATATATCAATTCAGAATATTAGCACTTCACAAATAAATTAGGCATCAACACTACAAAAATACTAGTACAAAAAGAGTCAGTGCTTTTCCATTTGCTAACGATCTCAGAAATTTTAAAATACAAACTGCAAAACTTTCTAGATTACAAACTAATAAAATTTTTAGACAAATGGAAAAAACAATATTGCCACGAGTTCTCATGTTCTCAATGACCATCAGAATACAACTGCCACAAAAGCTTCACTGAAAACATTAGGATCAACAATGGTGGCCATCTTACGCACAATCCAGAAATGCATACTTTCTTAAGTTTCCCCACAAGCAATACGGCCAGGGTACTTGCACATGTCAAAGCAGACTAATCCTGTCCATCTTGGCTTTCATCTTTGACCAACTTTATCATGTCATCAATTCGAAGAATAGTTATTGCTGCTTCGGTTGCAAACTGATGCAGTTAAAAACACCATGGTTTAGATACATTCATTGAAATCAGGTATAATAGTAGCATAATATAAAACCACATATCCATTTACACCGGGGCCTCTTTACCTGTAATATCTTTACTTTGCTCATTGCAGGTTCAATCACACCAGCTTCTAAGTTGTTACGCACTGATCCCTTCACCAGGTCCAACCCCATGCTGCAGGTATAGAAAGATGAATCATGAAATAAATATGTTGCTGAAACTCTCTAAGATTAGGCAATCTCCAGTTCTATCTAGCATGTTCTCTACATATCCGTCTTGTACACGCTCAACGACTCCATTTTATTTATCCTAAATGTTAGTCTCAGATTTTGCACCAATACTTGATTGGCAGATTGATGCTAATCACTATAACTGTAACAGATCTGTTACAACATGCAGTACAAAAATCGAGAGATGTTATATTAAACTGTAAACCAGCAATTAGACTTGTAGCAAGCATTGCAAGAAGAAAAAATTTGACAATATTTACACAAATGAAGGTAGATTTGTACCAATAAGAATTTACATTGTAGAAAGTAAAAAAGTTTTCTTTTCTTTTATTCTTACGGAAGATGTTGCCGATTCTATTTATTACTTCACTATATAAAACAATATGCCTTGAAAGTGGAGGAACAGAAAGATCAGCCAGTCACTCTGGTTAACCGCAGGGCTGTTTCTTCACAGCAACATAAATGTAATACTTAAACACAGACCGTATTACCTTGACAAATGCTTCTTATCTGCCTTGGTTTGTGCTGTGTGATGGTAAGCACGCAACTTTGCCACTAACTCGGTTGCATCCTTTGCAGCATTCACTGAAAGAACCTGTACAGGGCAATTGTTTAAAAACAATTCCATTGAAAAATTGAAATAGACCTGGAAAAAATAAATGTAAAATATATTATACCTTAGGAATGATTAATAACGATTCAGCAAACTCCGCAATTGCCAACTGTTCACGAGAACCTAGAGTTGTAGCAAGATACTCCAGATAGACAGACAAAGCAGCCTCAACTGCACCTCCACCAGCGACCACCTGTTTTGTAGAGAATTAGTCGATTTGGTAATAATATCCATATATTGCAACAGAATCAAAACCATGAACCATCTGAGCATGGTTACAGCAAATCATCTTGCATTTCAAGATTGAACGAGTCATTATTCTATCAAAAGTTTGCGCTATTAATTAATTATACTACAGTTGTGCTCTGCTTTATTTTTCCACATATTATATTTATTAATAACTAAAACTCTAAAAGCTCAAGAGAGCTTTCTGTTTAAGACATTAAGGCTTATTAAATAGATGTAATATATAACAAAAATAGACTACAGAAGGCATTGCTTTACCGTGTTCGATTCCAATGTCCTCTTGACTATGCACAGAGCATCATGCAATGCCCTATCCATCTCATCAAGCATATAATCATTGGCACCTCTTAGTATTAGTGAAACCTGGAAAAAAATGCCCATTAAATTCAAGAATAATTATAGTTAAAACAAAACACAGAACGTCAGAAAATTTAAGTACATTAGAAAAATATTAGTTTCTGGAAGAATGTTGTGGGAATAGTAGCTGTACCAAACATCAACAACCACACATTATATTCAGTATGTAGAAAATTAACTTGACAGCAGCCATTAAACCAAAAAGAAAAACCCTTACCGCACTTGAATTTTTGGTTCCTTTTATCATAACTACATCATCATCAGCAATACGCTCTTCCACCACCTCATCTGCATGTCCGAGAAAGGACGAATCAAACGTTTCATCTCCTTCCATATCAGCAAATGTAGAAACCTATAAATTATTTAGTAAAATACATATTATTAATATAACTTTATGTAAATAAATTTGAAGACAAAATACATTGGCATGTATTAGAAATACAAATACAAATACAAAACATATTGGAAGATATACCTAAGTATGACAACCCTCAAATTGACCAGACAGCAACACATTCACATTCTGTATTTTAATCTATATATACTATGATTTACATTAACATAGTACAAGAGACAACAAAAGATTCTGTATTTTAATCTATATATACTATGATTTACATTAACATAGTACAAGAGACAACAAAAGATGAGCGTTGACATTAATAGCTGGTGACAGTGCAAGGCTGGGAGCTCAAGAGCAGGACATTAGTCACCAATGTGCAGCACAAGTTATGACAATAAGCATTATCTCGACATATGTATCCAACGTTGCACAGAACATATCTTTCTGGTACATAATACAAGGTATATAAACGTTAGATCCCATGAAACGGATATGAGGGCAAGTAGATCAGATACCAAGGGTCGATATGACCCTGTTAACAGTTCTATTATCTAAGAGCGTTATAGGGCATAATGTAGTCGCCTTGGCAATGCCGTGATAACAATTGGTTTAATCTCCTTTTTTGATACTATATATTCTTTAGCTAACCTTTTGCCTTTATATTTGGTCTCTAATTCCTTTAACATTTCAAACATTTTGTAGATTGGACATCAATTTTAAGTCATCTGGCTCAAATCACTCTTCTTTTCTCTTTCCAATCATGACTCTGGTGTTCATTATTTTTATTTTCTTTATTAATTATTCATAGTTGAAAATTTTAGTGGTTTAGAACTTCATGGGAACACAATCCAGGACTAGAGATCCATTTCTGACATACAAATATTTGTAAAGTGTAAAGCAATCTCATCCTTGTAGAACCCTATTCCAATATTTGGTGAGTTAAATAGCACTTAACCATCTACTAATGTGTCACTTAAATCTACAATAAAAAAACTAAACAAAAATATATTCAACAGTGGGAAAAACACATGCACTCCAACTTAGACGTCAATTAGGCAAGTCAAATACATACTGCAGTGGCACCAGTAGCCTTGGCAACATGACGCAAATCCTCCTTCCGAACACGGCGGACAGCAATTGCACCAGCTTCAACAAAGTACTGCAGAAATGAAATATACAGCATATAACCATCATAAGCATATCCAAGGTTTAGTCCAAATGGGGAGTTAGTTGGATAAAGAAATTGTGTATGAAGATATAAAAACAAATAATGTACAATGCACACAGACTAATCAGAAGCAAGTGACAGTAAAAAGACAATATTAAAATTATTACCCTTTGCACACATACTGAAAGGTCTACTTATTATAAGATGAATAATATAACAAATTCTAGAAAAATTGTCCTTGCGTGTTCTCCAAACACACAACGCCATACAAGTGCACTAATACATATAACCAAGAACAGAATACAAATTGATCAAATAAACTATATTTCCCTGGTTTAAATTTTAGAAAGTTATACAACACTAGCACGATGTTGCCTAGAAAAATTGTTTGCATATAGCTAGGGTGACCTCAGCCACCATTCGCATGCCTTGCATACTTAACATACTATAATGTTTTTCCATGCAGGACACTGGATTTCGAGAGATTGTTTATCAAATTATAATATATATTACCTTTAATGCCATATCATCAATTCCCTTTGTCGTTAAAACAACATTGGCTCCGGCCTTCAAAAGCTTCTCGATTCTCTCTTTTGTCATATCAGCTTCCCTGTTTAAACAGAATAGAAAATGAGTTATTATTTAACTCGCAAATGGGAAGAACTGATATTAGCGAGCAACAGATGACAGATATCTGCGACATGAAAACCATGTTTAATCAATAATAATCAGTTCATCACTTATTTAAAGGAAAACTGGATGTAGTGCCAGCCCCATTTCTAGCAATAAACATTCAAGAAAAGCAATTCATCTATGCAATAATTCACTTATGATAGACAAATTGGATTCCATGCATGCATCTGCTAGTAATAAGCATTTTTCATATCTATAATAAGATTGACCACCTTTGTCGCGTATTTACAACAGGATTGAATACCTTTGTCGAATCTTTTCCAACTCCCGAGGATCACTGACCAAAACTTGAACACCCATCTGCATTTTAGTCTTCTGAAGGTTAAAGTCGAGACAGGCAATTCGGGCAGGAGCAACTCTCATTGGCATGCCTTGTGCAGCACGACCAGTATTAAGAGCATAACCTTTTAGCAAGTAGCTATCTTTAGCACTTTTTCCATGTGCCTTCAATATATTAATACCCTATCAAAAAAAATAAGCAATTGTTAATTGTATTTTAAATTTGAAACAAGAACATCTGCACAATTAATCACACAGAAATAAGCAGCATAATTACATAGTATCATGACATTATAGCATACTGAATCACACATTCTTGCACCAAGCAGTAAAATGACCTGTGTGGAGGTACTGGATATATTTAACCAACCTTTATTGGATATTTAATTTCACCGCGTGCATTGGTCATCTTACATGCTTGTACTGCTTCCACAACCTTCGAACAAAGATACACATTATAAGATTCAAATGTACCCATGCAAGCATCAGTTATGCAAAGAAAAGAGGACAAACTTTCATGTGAGATATAAAATGTTACAACGAGAATTTGACAAAATTCATTGAAAGGGTTAAGCAACCAGTGTACAGCTCTAAAGATATGTAGCTTCTCTGTTTCTATAATATTATATCCGTAAATATTTAAGAGCTTACTCATGCCCCATGGATCACTAATGTATTTCCTGCTAATTTGTACACAACAGCTACGTATATCCATTGGGAACTAATACAATAGTATAAAAAACCAATCTATATTATTTAAATAAAAATGACAGCAAAAAAGAATAAAACATCATCGGCAAGAAGGTATCTCTACAAGAGTAGTTAATTAAGTAACTTTAAGCAAAACTATTAAACTGCAAGGACATGTTACCAAAATATATTTATATCAGCACATACATACCAAGTTTGCAAAGAAGTCACTGTCACCAGAAATTAACTTTGATGACATGCTTGTCTTGGCACAGTTTACAAGAGAGTCTTTTCCAAGCTTCTCAACCTACAAAGGTAATCATAGAAGCCTTGTTTGAGATGTTTTCTGTTATGGAACACATCACATATTTAATACACATGCTATATCTATTGTAGCACATATATAGTCACTCCCAATAAGAACTAAGCAATAAGACATTGTTTAAAATATGCAATCATTAACCAGATCCTCAAACACGATTATCTCAAACCGTGGCATTAAGCTGTTAGCACTTATACAAATATAAAGCTAAAATATAATTTCACAGTTGTGCATTACCTTTACGGCCAATTTTTCCTCAATATATTTACATGCTTCCCTCATTGCAAGCTGCAAAATTTGGTGGATACGAGTATATTATAAGAAATTGTACAGCACAGGGCAAGACTGAAAACCATAGAAAATTTTTCAGCAAAATGAAAATAAGAGACTGAAGAAAATTTTAGTTGAATATTAACTAGATTACCAAATGTACTAAATTTAGTTCAAAGCGGGAGAGGAACTCACTCTGTATCCACTAATTATGGATGTTGGATGTATCTTGTTTCGCACAAGATCATTTGCTCTCTGCATGACACAACAAGTTAGATAAAATATAAAAAGAACAAATCAGTAGGTATTTCAGAAAATATGAAAACTGTGGATCATCACTTTAAGCAACTCTGCGGCTATAATTACGACTGAAGTTGTCCCGTCTCCAACTTCTCTGTCTTGAAGTTCAGCCAATTCAACAAGAACCTGTGAGAGCCACAATAAGTGGTAAATACTATGAAGTCATCAAGAAGATCCAAATTACGAAGTTGCAAAATATGAGGTACAAATATATATACAATTGCTCTACCTTAGCAGCAGGATGTTCAACTTCTAACATCTTCAGTATTGTAGCACCATCGTTTGTGATAGTTACATCACCAATATCATCAACTAACATCTAAAAAATGGATGTAAAAGCAACAGCAATGAGTTTTCATTTCAACGATAATAATACAAAATCTTTTAAATTTTTTTTATAAAACCAGATATAATTCTTAAGATTTGAGTTTAAACGCATGAAATCTAATAGCAATGACATCAAAACAGATATACAATTATCACAAAGCAGCTAGAATTTTCAAAGCTGGTGAAGTTGAAAATTCATAGAGCCCCTTCATAGCCCAAAATGGACTATTGTTTGATTCTCATCTACTATCTACTATATAAAAAAGATGGCTAAGATAATTTGAGAGTGAATCTTATATATTCATCGGTGAATACAAACCTTGTCAAGACCAACAGGGCCTAGTGATGTCTTCACAATATTACCAACTGCTTGACATGCCATAACTGTGCATTTAAAATGAAACTCGTTATTTAAAAATGAAACAAATAAATGGCTTGTATTGTATGCAGCTACATACATTACGAGAAAATTCATCATCCAAATTCATCATGTTCTCTTGATATTAAATTATTACAACATAACTCCGTAAATCATCATCAGTGCTTAAATCTAGTAACATAATTAAAAAAAGGTCTTATTTCCCCTCAATCTCTAAAAAGAGGACACATTTTTCACTACATACCTAAAATATTAAAGTGTTACCAATACAGATTCTAAATTGCTTATCATAATCATACACTGCACACAATACAATCCAGTCCCAGTCCACTAATTTAATTTTGTTTAAAAAATCACGAATTAACAATGAGATAACAACATACAGATACATATAAATTTACCGAAAAACTAATAAGCTTCCACAAAGAAAGTAAGCGAATCAATTACATCCCGTTCCATTCCCTAAGTACAAGAACTCAATTCACCAAATCATACAACTTTACAATTACGAAAAATTAACACACAAAAATTGCAAATTACATCTCAATATACACGCAAGTGACAGAACTTCACCAACTACACATCATTAAAACATATATTCACCACAAATCAACATATAATAAACAACACACACACAGAGAGGGGGAGAGGTAGGGGGAGAGAGAGGGGGGGAGAGGAGAGAGGAGAGAGATATATATAGAGAGAGAGAGAGAGGAGAGGGAGAGAGGGAGAGGGAGGGAGGGAGAGAGAGAGAGAGAGAGAGAGAGATGAGTACCATTTTGAGTGCGAACATCCTGACCAGACTGTCGATCACCGAGAATATCAGGATTACCGATCGCCATTTAGTATATAAAATATGGATATGCAGATGTGTGAATGTATATATTATAGCTCTCTGGAGTGAAAATGGAAGAGTGGGAGTGTTGAGTAAAACCCTAGATCGGGAAGTTCACTACTACCTCAGGGTTTGTATTACGTTTAGGTTGGGAGGGCTCGTCAATACGACGCCGTGTCTTGCGTTCGGTACTCGGCTCTGGGCTTCGGCCTGTTTAAAATTTTGATGGGCCGTGATTTTTGACTATACTTGAGTGCAAAGATGAGCACTGACCGAAGTTTGAAACCGAATCTAACTGAAAAAATGAAAAACAATTCTTTATTTTATTTTTGAAATCGAACTGAACCGAATTATCATTCTAAATCGAACCGAATCAACTGAATTATTTCAGTTTGATTTCGGTTTCAGGTTTAAAAAAAACAAAATTCCTATAAAAATCATGTATTATTGGTTAATTAAAATTAAAATTTGAAATCAAAAACATCAATTAAGTGTTCATACATAAAAAAAGAATAAAACTTTGATTCATGCACCACTACAAATAGCAAATTAAAGTTGGAAAATTTTAAGTTCAACTTAAAACAAACAGAAGTACATCAGAAGTAACAGGATCAAGGTGTTTCCATAATTCCAATCTATTAACATTTGCATTCGAAAATACACTGAAATTCAAAAAAAGTGATATGCTTCTAATATCAAAAATCTCAATCTGCATCCAACATATGCACCATAAAATCTCCAGCATCCATGAGAAATAGCAACACATGCTACCAGGCGTCTATTTAGAAAGATAATAGAAAAGTCGTAAGTACGAAATAAATAATATCTCTTTGTAATGCTGGCAGTCTAGCCAAGCGACTATAAAACTTATCGACAATTATATAATTGAAGCTAGTATCAATCTATCTATTATCTATCTATTATCTATTATATTAATAATAGCCCAACATGGGGCTGGCTGAGCAAGAAAAAAGCTGAGACTTTTTAATCAAGTGAAAAGACTTTTTTACTCCGCTTGATCGATCCAGCTGAGATGAAAGGACTCGGGCAATCTTTGAAAGAAGAAGCAAATGATAAAACCTGGGACAGATACCCAAAGCCGGTTAGTAGCTACCCCGAAACCATCTATCACACATTGTATAGTCTGCATATACACACAATCACCTCAGTTGAAACCAAATGCACCTTCTTTCCTCGAACCAATCTCCCGGTTGATGAGCGCCAAATTCAAAGTGTTGCGCAAACGCTTCGTCTGCCTCATCATTCTCCTCAGGTCCAGCCAAATTCTGTATAGTCATCACAATCATAGTCAGTATATATAAATTCAATTCACACTTACTCGACTGATGTGCCTTTAGTTGTATTCATATCCGTGTTGCCTGCTGAAGTATAGATGGTGACGGGTGAATCAATCGCGAGCTCTGTGGTGCCAGGTCATTCCTTCTTCCTTCCTCAGTTATGCCTTCTCTTCATGATGCTCATCCGCGGCTTATTTCTGATTCTGGTTGTTTTCCACCCTCCGCAAAACCGTGTATGTTACCTTGATTCGGTATGCATAGAAAGTGACATGTTTTCCACCACAAGCGGGTCACTCTCCCTGCTTCGAGTACTTTCAATGATTGCTTATAATCTCCTATGATTTAAGATGTCTGCCTATTGAGGTGGCACTTAGTGCTTACATCCTCGACTACGCTTCGGCGTCCCCTAGGTTAGGTGTAATTAGACCAAGTGAGTGTACTTAGGCTACTGATTGGTGCAGGTGGAAATATTTTCTCAAACAGTTTATTTCGTTCCACACTTTATTTGGTTCCATTAACATGCATTTTAATTTGTGCATCCTCAGCTCTGCTCCATCTTTCCCTAGGTCAGGTCTCCACATGTACCGCTTTTTGGCAGGCTATAATCTTCGCGTTAAAAAATTAAGTAAAATCAGAATTAGACTAGGTGATTGTACTTAGGGTTAGCTTCCCATTTATTTTTACTCTTTTGACTAAGAGAGATGTAGCGGTTCCATTGCTTATATCATGTTTAGTAGATTCATTTGGACCAGCTGATTGTTAACAATCAGGGTTAGCTTCCCATTTCTTTCTGTTCTTTTGACTAATAAAGGTGTAGCGGTTTCGTTAATTATATACTGTTAATTAGATTAATAATCACATTGATTGATAACACAGTTATCTTAGCAAGGCTTGCGGATAAAGATACAAATACAACAGAAACAAAGAAGATGGAGCTAATGCAACAGGGGACCATGGTTGTTCTTAACTTCTATTGGCTCTGTTGTGCTATTGTATACTAGAAATGCTCACTTATACATGGTGAGGCGGTCTTAAAGTGCAGAGAGAAGGTTACAAAAGTGATGCAGGAAAAGAGTTACCAAATTAAATAATTAAGTAATGCGACTCAAGGCAGAAAAATTAAGAAGAATTTAAGCCTAAACAAATGTTATTAAGAAATATAAAACTGATAGAAACAATGCTTGATAGTATTCCCGAAAAATAGATAAACAAATAGAAGTTGCCATCTTTTTTCAAGTAGCTCACCTTATCAACTGTGAATTCAAAGTTCATGAAACTCAAATATTTAGGCTTGCTTGCACCTCATTGATGGATTTAGTGTTTGCGCATATTCTTCAAGGTCCCGTGTTGTTTTATCTCAATGGCAATTTACAAAATTCAGTATGAACTATAACAGGTCAGTTAGAGGCAGGCCCTTCTAAGAAAAAAGGGTGACCAAGAATTGTTGTGACAGACAAGATTCTGGAGGAAAGGAGATTGGCCAGAGAGCGAACTAGCGCAAATCAACAAACAAGTGAGAACAATACATGTTGTCTTCATACTTTATTCCGTGTTTTCATCGCGCCAGCTTGCCTAATGGATTTAGAGCAATAGACTATGCCCGATGTGTGGAGACACCAGTAGCTTATAAATATGTGATATGTGTTTGTAAAAGCAAGTTCCAACTCTTTGATAGAATACAAGATGGACTTTACACTAAACAATGAACATATTGGCTAACTTAGGAATATGGCTTAAGAAGAAGTTTGCGGTGGTGATTGTAAATATTCACCAGACCAAAATGAATATATATTAACTAATGTTGTCTTGGAACAATGATAAAGGGGATTGTTAATATTGTCCAGCATTATGGCAGACATTTAAAATTGTGTTTATAGAAAGAAGCTGTTAACCTGTCGAGACACCGTGCTTGACATTCGGCAGAGCGGCCAATTCTATAGAGAAAAGTTAAAGGTCATCCCTGTAGAAATAATTAGATGTGGCAAGGTCTAGATGTCAAAGTCCTTGAGTTCTAGGCTTTCTAGGTTTTTCTAAATTACTGTACTGTGTTCATTATCAATGGAAGAATAAAAGTGTATGAAGGAAGTTAAGGCTATGATCTTAAATGAGGATGCTGGATTAAATCCCTAAAAAAGATACAAACAAATGAAATTTGCCCACAGTTTCAGGTATCTCGCCTTTTTAGTTGTGAATTCGAAGTTATTGAGACTGAAATGTTTAGGCCTGCTTGAAACTCAGTGTCTCATTTACTGTTTGCGGATGTTCTTCAAAGTCCCGTGTCGTTCTATACTAAGGGCAACGTTCATAATCCAAATATGAACTATAGCAGGTAACGAAGAAGGAGCCACGCCTCGGAAAAGAGGGCGACCAAGAATTGCTGTGACGGAGGAGATTCTAGAGCAAAGGAGATTGGCCAGACAATGAATTAACGCAAATCGACCAACAAGTAAGAACATTGTATGTTGTTTTATAATTATTTGTATATTTTTATCACGCCAAGTTGCCAAAATCGCTCAAAATAGTTATCCACTCCAGATGTAATACACCACCAGGTCATATATACTAAATCCCTGCTTGTAAGAGCAAGTTTGGCATCTTTAGTAGAATCCGTGATGGACTTGGTATTACCCAATGATGACATTGGCTAAGTGAAGATTATTGATTAACAAAAAAAGTTCGTGGTTGGAGTTGTAAATATTCAGCGCGCCAAAATGAATACGCATTAGCTAATGTGTAGTGGTGCAATCATAAAGGGGATTTTTAGTATTGTCCAACATTAGAGAAGACAATTGAAATGTTATTTTAAGAATGAAGTTAATAACCTCTTGAGACATATTTGGCCATTGCCAGCCTTGTAGGTTGTATAGAAATGTCCCCGCTGAGAAAAAGAGAAGGCCATCTCAGTAAAAATCATGAATTGTGAGGAAGTTAAGATCTGCAAGTTCTGACCAACTGAAAGTCCTTGACAGGTCATCTGCTGTGCAGAGAGGGAAAATTCCTATTCCTGCAAATTCTGCTCTGTTTTGTTTGTGCGCCTATCCTGGATGGCCCAAGACCCAACCCACTAAACCATTAACCCTGGTAACCTGCCAGTAGTTGGGAGTTAATTTAGTTGCAAAATTTCAACTGTTGTATGTGCTTATAGTCGGTGCAACTTGTATCAGCAATAAGTAATCACAGAATAGGTCACATTTAACTTCAAAAAAAAAATCCTGATATAGTGAATTAAAAAGTGAACACTACCTAGTGAGCACTGTTATTTTTTTAATCTTTCACCTGGTCAGGTACACTGTTATTATTTAAATAAGAGGTTTAGATCGAATAAAATAACTAATCATTATAATTTTTTTATAACGTGTCTGTGCAATAATAGGTGGAAGAACTTCTAGCAGGAGGGGACACCCAAGATTAGTCTTAACTGAGGAGCTGCGCGAGAAGCGAAGGCTTTCAAAACAATGGTCTAATGCCAGGCGAGGTCTACCCACTAAAAGTTGGATATCAGATCTTCTGTCCAATTCCTATGACAACTGCCGAAAAATATGCCTCTCATTAACTCCTTCCACTACTTCTATTACAGGTCAGGCCCTGCGCAGTACTGCCGCACCAACTACAGGATTAGAGGCAGTAAGCTCTAATTTTCAAGCACCTATTTCAGAGGAGGTGAATGCACATGTCGGTACAAATTTTGATATCATGGAAGGGATGACTAGTAAATTTTACAAAAAGAATAATATGCTTCGTGCTATCACTAATATTTGCATTCATCAAAAATATCCTCCACTTAAATATTTCTGACAACTTTGATTTTACAATGTTAATGTTCCTCCTTCTATATTCATCGGGGATTCAAAGGCCTATCAATAAAAAAAAACTACGCTTTTGTAAGTAACCGAATTAGTTAGATCCAACATCTATCATGTACACATGTGTCATGTGCTTGAGTTGCCGAATTTAGCGGCTTCATTTATGACTTGTCTGCGCAGTGTTGACTAATGACATATTCAATATTGGTGGCCAGCACAAGACATGTGCTTCTTGTAGAGCTCAGGTGTGGGCTGCAGAATTCACCAGAAGGCACACAGGCGCCGGACCAAAATCATATTCAATATGTTGCAGCAAGGGTAAAGTACAGTTACCGTTGCTGAAGGATCCCCCGCCAGAACTTACCGAATTAATCTCTTCTAACAGGGCGCAGGTAAGATTATATTTCGACAAAAGCCACATCTATAATAACATGTTCGCGTTCTGTTCTTTTGGTGGTAATGTGGATCATTCAGCCAATATTACCAATGGCCCTTTTGTCTTTCATGTCAGTGGCCTTATTTATCACAGCATCGGATATTTGGTGCCTCTGGATGGCTTAACTCCTAAACATGCAAAAATATATATGTATGATGGTCAGGAGGCTTGAAACCACATAATGAATTTTCCTGGTAAGACGACAGAAATTGATGCAGGGATTGTGTACATGTTGCAGGAGATGTTGAACCGTGAAAGGGTTCCCATGATGCCTCTGTAAGACCTGATCTGATTGCGCGCGTATTTAAAATGAAACTTGATGCGCTGATTAATGATTTAACCAATAATAGCGTCCTGGGCCGGGTTATTGCAGGTATATTCACGACTGTTTAAATCATTTTCTTAACATGTGTTTGAAATCATATGTCAAAGGGAACCTTACCATTATATGCTTATAACTAACTATGGATGTCAACTAGCAGCATCACTGCCATGCGAAAACTAGCAGCTCTAAAACATGTGTTGAATTCCTCAAGAATAGGATAATCATTAAAAAAAATAAAAATCCTCTACTCAAATTGGAGTTCAAAAAAATGGAGTGTGACAATTGAAATGGGTTTTACAGATCTTAAACATGTTGCCGTCACTGCATTATAATTTTGAAGGTATAGTATAAGACTTGAAAATGGTTGATTTATCTGTGAGCCTTAGAATTCATGTGTCGTTAAAAAAGTCTTACAAATGAATGCTTTGGCGTCTTCCAGATAACTGTGGGAGAAAGGGAAAGTGCGGGTTCCACACTTAACAAAAAATGTTAAGCCTTAATATAGACTTACAATTATTCAAAAGTTTGTTTGTCACGTTAACTAGACTTCACTCTTCGACTCTCCTCATGACTTATTGTAACTACCATCAAATTGCTTTCTAACACATTTACTCTAAGTTGTGTACGGAGTGGAATTCCAGAAGTGTAACGAATCGGATTTTTCAGCAATTATTTATTTATTATTATTTTTTTCTAAAAGAGAAGGAATAAAATTTATATTTTATTCCAATTGGTTTGGTTTTCAAAACCAATTTTGTGAGTTATTGCAATTATGTGATTATTTGATTTAATCGTGTCATGTGTTAGATGTGCGGTTTTAATTGTTTATTTTTGTCTGAACGGTTAAATTTGAATTTTAGTTATTTTTAAATTTTGGGAATATTTTGAGGCCCAAAATTATGAAAATAGCTTTTCAATTAGAATTGGGGGTTTGATTTTTAGTATAATAAAAATAGAAAACAAAAAGAAAAGAAAATTTGTGTTGAGTCGGCGAGAGAGAATTGGGGTAAGGACACATAAGTTTTAGGGTTATGTTTTTATACAGAGGATTCAATCAGAGGGCAAAAGAATTGAGTTCAATCTTTTCACATTCAAATTCATGTGTGCTTGACTATATATGTATATACGTGTATCTATATAGGGTGATTGTCGTGTTGTTTGTGGGCTTGTGCTGGCTGCTGATGGTGGAGGTGTTGGTAGCAGTCGCCGGAGGTTCGATTATGGCGGAGACTGGGGTTGAGACGACGTTGTGATAGAAGAGCGAGATGAAGTAACACGGGGCGGGGGAGTTGTGGTTGGCAGCAAGTGGTGGTGTATTGGCGATGGGTGTGATTCCGGCGAGCACTTCACCCCTTGCATCTCTTATTCCGAATTAGTGGGTATTATTAATTTTTTTTGTTAGAATCAGATTATATATATATGTGTACTTTTGTTGTTATCAGTGGGTATACACCTTTCTTTGATAAATTAGTTATATATGTGTATATGATCATATTACTGGTTGAGAGATTAACTTGATGTGGATGTTAATTTGATATATAAATGAAGTATAGGAATTAGTTGCTATGATTTTGAGTTTATGATTTCTGGTTATTGATGTTTGATTTGTGAATATGGGTTTTGAGTAATTAGAGTTGTGGTATTAGAACTAAGTCAATTGTTGTCAAGTTTCCGCAGCGGTTATGCCCTGTTTTGCATATCTGTTTTGAAACTGTTAAGTTAGAACTATGCCTAATCTCTCTGTGATTATATGCTCCTTGAAGTGTAGATCAAGTACGAAAAAGAATTTCAAAGTTTCGTTAAACAAGCTAAAGGATATGTATGTTTTAGTGTGAGTTGAGCAGAAAATTCTGGGCAGGTGTGTCCTATTCTAGGCCCTGTTTTGCTACTTTAAACTTGAGATTTTCTTCTGAAATTTTTACCGGAGTTAGATGTTAGTATCTGGAATATGTCATTAAAATTTTATACAAACAGACCAAATTTTCTATTTATTAAAATTCATAGCGTGGGGCTGGTTCTGCAGGACAAATTCAGGTTCCTGACTTGCAGGCCCTGGTTTACTCCCTTAAACATGGAATTTGGTTCTGAAATTTTTATAGTAGATTGGAATAATGTTTAGGAGTGTCTCATAAAAATTTCGTATTAAAATGATAAATTCTCAATTTATTAAAAATCTTAGAGTGAGGGCTGTTTGAACTATTTGTTCTAGTCTTCTTTCTTTGTTAGTGCATAGTATGAGGTTATACTTGGTTAATAGCATATGATTGATTATGAAAGGGATTGGCTCGGTTAACCTTGTATATCTAATTAAACGTGTTTTGTGTATAAAAAATTAGCAATCCTGCTAAAAGATTTCATTATATGCTTAATGCAAGTCAAGGCAGATTTTCTTATGTGTTTAATGCTTGTCAAGGCAGATTTTTATAGTAATAATTCATGTGTAAGCAATAGTATTGGCTGGTTGTTGGTACTGCAAACAGGTGGATAAGACTATAAACAGAGGAGATGCTGCCGAATTTTCGTTAGAAATTATATGTATTTTAGTAGCTATAAAAAGGGTTATTTTTGCAATTATGTGCTATGTGTTTATCTGACTATGTGGTAAGTATAAGCGAAGGGTAGCTATATATAGGTCCTAACGCTTTCGGAATTAGTTAATCCGTCTGATCCGACGACTGAAATACTATTTTACTATCGTATAGAATTGAACGAGACGTTGACGAGGCATTGATCGAGACGTGATTGAAATGGGTATTCAGAAATAGCCAAGTGGTGCAAGTTGAATTAAGGCGAAACTTAGTTTTAAATCAAATCTTATCAGAAGTTGGCAGAAGGGAATGATATGGTGGTATATAGTGTCATTAGAAGTCTGAGCTAGACACCGGAGTTAAGGCAAGTACTTCTATCTATCTTTCTCTTGCAGTTAGCAAGTATTTCTATTCTCAACTTGTAATTACTGCAAGTAATTCTATTCTGCATTTATATTGAAAGGGCAAGCATTGTTATCTTTCTCGTTTGATTAAAGATAAGTTAAATATCTCTATTGTTATATCTGCAGTTGACAACATTGCTAGAAATATATTATGTTCTTGATAGCTGAGATAGCTACTTGGTTACATTGAGTTACATGGTGGTGATCTGAAATAAGAAAAGAAGAGTTTTAGAATAAATATATATGGTTGTGAAATAAATAAATACATATGGTGAAGGGCTAGTGAATAGCCGGGGCTAGTGAATAGCTGTGGGCTAGTGAATAGCCAATCAGAAAGGCGAGCAAGATGCCTATTGTGTACACAAATTATTGTCACCGGAAGGACTATAAGTCCGGGGCCTGGGGCACCAATAATTGCCACCGGGAGGACTTTATGTCCGGGGCCCGGGGCACCAATAATTGTCACCGGGAGGATGTTATGTCCGGGGCCCGGGATATGGATTCTATTGTCTTGGGAACTGTAAAAGTTAGCATAAAAGGCTAGTGAACCTAGTCCAGCTGTTGAGACCAATTAGATGCCTAGTGGGTACCGTAGTGTCGTTACCGGTGGGACTTGGATCCAGTGCCCGGAACGATCCGTCGTCGGTGGGACGTACATCTAGTGCCCGAGATGGAGGACTTTCCATGGCTGATCACCCGTATTGTCAGATGAGTTGAAAGGAAGTTAATAATTATATATTCATATAAATGGACTATATTCTGATAAAAGAATAGTTTGGACCCATTGTAATCGAAATTTTTATAAAAAGGGCGGCAGTATGTAATTGAACTTCAATTAATTTGAGGGGAACCTAGAACTGAATCTCTGTTACAAATATTTGATTTAATTCATATAGTATTGCATTGTTAAAAATTTAATGTTATACTTGCTGAGCATTATTGCTCACTCTTGCTATTATTTCTAACCCTTTCAGCTAAGGATTAAGATGGTAACCTGGGCAAGATGCGCGTAAGAGTAATGCTAGGCGAGACTGCCAGGGAGGTGGCTGCGAGACTAGTTATGGTCAGAGTTGAATTATTTCAATTCAGTTGTAGATAGTTTTTATTTATTGGTTATCAGTTATCCTTCTTACCGAAGTTTAGCTGATAACGTAGTTTAAGTTGTAATAAGATTTTATAGTTTTGGTTTCTGATTTCAGTGCTGTAACCTATTAGCGATCCTGTTTTTAGGGGGTCAAAGTGATTTTGATTTAAATCTCTTTTAGAATGTACAGATTTTTAGATATATGTTTCACATTTTCCGCAAATACAGGTTTTTAAAAGATTTTTATGATGGTGGCACCAAATCCAGACCCCCGGATTTGAGGGATGTCACAAGAAGCGTGGGTTGCCGCACGCACATATCGTCCTATGGCTGGCACTAGAGGATAAATTAATGACTCCAAACGACATAGATGGCCTTATATGTGCAGAGATACCTGATCAACAGGCTGACCCAATTGGCTACGAATCTGTCTCTCAGTTAATGATGCATGGACCTTGCGGTGCAGCAAATCCAAAATGCCAGATTCACCTAGACAACAAGTCAGCTTTATAGCTATTGTTTTTTAACTTCTACATCAACATTTCTAGCCATTACCCAACAACAAACTCAAAAATACACTAAGAAGAATTTAAACTGATAGTTTCCTTAAAATAAAATTTTGTTTAAATATTCACATAACTAAGGCCTGATTTATCATTTTAATTAGAAAAACCTAATGAGAGAAACGGATGTGCGGCACATAGAATAATGTTTGTAATCCAAAATATTTCCTCAAAAAGTAAAAATTATGTGATTACATTATGACTTGGCTTTAGGTCGGCAGACAAATGTTCTTTTATTTATACTTCAAATAATTTAGACGCAGTATTCTGGAAGCACAGTGGAACAACAGAACAATGTTTGTAGTTGAATTATCTATTATATATATAATAGCCCAACATGACTTATTTTATTCACCTTATAAAATTACTAATTTAACCCTCTACTTCATTAATACACATGATTAATAACTTGTCATTAATATGTATGATTATATTAATGTGTTTACTCCTACTTTCATTAATACACATGATTAATAACTTCTAATTAATATGTATGATTATATTAATGTGTTTATCTACTTTATTAATGCATATAATTAATAGTTTGCAATTAATATGTGCTATTATATCTAGCATTTATTCATGATTGATTTTGTAAATAATATGTTTATTACTAACGGCTATGTAATTCATTACATTATCAAAGCATTTTCAAAAGAATAATTAATTTACAAGCGATATATTTATTTGTGGTCATATATATTTATAAGTTTGCTTAAAAATACTTGGTAAAAGTTAAAAGCGCCGGATTTTTACCAACATTAAGAAAAATGTTAATCAAAGTCTTGGATGAATGCCTGGTCAAAATATCTAATTTTCAACAATATTTTCTTACTAAATATGAATATTTAGTAAGAATGTCTCATAATAATACACGACAACCAGTTAAATATCAATATGATACTCCACTTGTAAATGAATCATCACTATAAGGACAACTATTTCTAATTCATATTAATGGTTAATGCACCACCCTACAATAACAAGAACTCAAACCTAACACTTGGCAACGTCAAGAATAACACATCCATCCGTGCGTATAAGAACATTCCCGTGTGACCGTGTATCAACAATATTTAACCAAATTATAAATAAGGAAGTCCTAAATATTCGCAAAATATTTGACTGTGAGTCTGTCAGAGTATTATCATGATGATACGTCCAATTAATTGCGTATCAGGGTGATGCTCCAATGATAGAGTAGTATCAGTGTGATATTCCACTCAGAGTGAAGTTTAAAAAAAACTTAACTAAATTCTTGGGTAATATTTAGTAAGAAAGTCCTTCAATACCTATAAGATATTTTATTGTCGGAGTATTGTCATGATAATACACGACAACCAGTTAAATATCAATATGATACTTCACTTGTAAAAGAATATCGGTATGATACTTTGCTCGCATTATTATAAGGACAACTATTTCTAATTCATATTAATGGTTAATGCATCACCCTACAATAACAAGAACCCAAACCTAACACTTGGAAAACGATAAGAATAACAACATTCATTTGCGCGTATGAGAACATTCCCGTATGATCGTGTCTCAATAATACTTAACCAATATATGAATATTAGTAAGGAAGGTCCTAAATATTCGCAAAATTTTTGAATGTAAGAGTATTATCATGATGATACGTCCAATTAATTTAGTATCAGTGTGATACTCCAATGGCAGACGAGCATTAGTGTGATATTCCACTCGGAGTGAAGCAACTTATATATTAATACAACTTAATTAAATTTTTGGGTCAATGCCCGACCAAAATACCTAATTTTCAACAATATTTGACTAAAATATGAATATGCAGTAAGATAGGGCCCTAAATACCTAGCATGCCTGTGCCTCAACAATATTTAACCAAAATAAGTATATTCAGTAAGGAGGGCTCTAAATATCGAGAAATTTTTTGACTGTAAGAAGATTAACATGATGATATATCATAACCAGTTGAGTATCAGGGTGATACTCCACAGGTAGAGGAGTATCAGTGTATTTTCCGCCATGAGTGGAGTAACATATTTATAAACTTAATTAAATTTTTGGGCAAATTTCCGGATGAAATAATCAATTTTCAACTATATTTAATCAATATATAAATATTCAATTAGAGAGGGCCTTAACTACAGTATCAAAATGACACGCCACAACCAGTTGAATATAAAAATGATATTTGCTTAAGAGGACCCTAAATATCTGCAAAAAATTTACTATAAGAGGAATATCATGATGATACGTTATAAGCAGTTACCTATCAGGGTGATATTCCATATGTCGAGGAGTATTAGTGTGACATTCCACTGACAATGAAATATATTATAAGTTCAATTAAATTCTTAGGCGTATTATTGGTCGAAATAGCCAATTTTTTTCAAAAAAATAAATCAATAGAGAGATATCATTGTGATGTTTTGCTTACATTATTTTAAGGACAACTATATCTAAATCACATTAACGGTTATTGCATGCTAAATAATAAAAGATATGTTTACACTGCATTGCAATAACAAGGATCTAAAATTTAAACGCTTTATTTTTGACACTGTTGAACAATAACAAGAATAACAATACTCATCACGCATACAAGAACATGCCCGTGCCTCGCACGGGCTACAGTGCTAGTTTAGAATCTAATATAAAAAAGCATGTAGTATAATAATAACGCTTTGAGGGTGCAAAACAAAATTTTCAACGTATATTGAAATTTTGCTATCATCTAAGCTAAAATATAGTACATTACCTCATACTCATTTCATCTCACGGTTTTATTTCCAACTTTCTTCTCCTTTACGCATTCAGTGCTCTAATGAACAAAGTCATAACATTTCCTTCACAATGCACAAACAAACTAATGAGACAACTTTTAACAATAAATGTATAAAGTCAACACAACCTGTATTATTATTATTATTATTGGCCAGAAAACAACCTGTATTATTAATTATGAGTAATTTGTGCCTCATACATGGGTGATTCATTTATAGGCTTGATGATGAGCTGCTCCAGACATTAATAAATAATTAGAATATATTATGCTTTCACAAAGCTGGTTAAGAAGTTGATGTTTCAAATATACATATTGATATTGAGAATTTATGCCCAATTACATGTTTTGTTAGTTGGCCCAGACGGCGCTATTGATTTGAACTATTATGCTCAAGTCCACGTCAAATATACTAGAGATCCCGTGGAAGCAATGGTTAATGAAATTTATGCCAACCTCCATCTTCAATTTGGAAATATTGAATACCTTCGGGACAAGGCCATATTAACACCGCGTAATGAGCATGTAGAGCAGGTTAATTTGGCTGTTGTGGAAAAGTTACATGGGGAAGTAAAACTCTATCATAGCTGTGATAGTGTTTGTAAAGGCTCTTCAAATGGTGATGCTGACGAAGTTCTATACCTGGCAAAATATCTGAACTCTTTTAAATTTAGCGGCATCCCGAATCATGAGATTCGCTTTAAAGTTGGTGCCCCATTAATGTTGTTGTGTAACATCAATGCGAAAAAGGGTTTATGTAATGGCACTCGCCTCATTGTTACCCAATGTTATCCTTTCCTCATTGAGGCGTTGATCATCACAGGTAACAGGATTGGAGAAACAGCTTATATCCCAAGGATAAACATGAGCCCTGCTGAAAAAACACTTCCATTTGTATTGAAAAGAAAGCAATTCCTGGTTGCTGTTTGCTACGCAATGACAATCAACAAAAGCCAAGGACAAACGGTTCAGAATGTCGGGCTATTTCTACTAGATCTAGTTTTCAGTCACGGTCAGATCTATGTAGCTGTTTCAAGAGTAACCTCGCCTAATGGTTTGAGGATTGTTACTGTTGACAAAAAGGAATTCTCCGCCGGCTATACCAAGAATATTGTGTATCGCGAAATTTCTGATAACATAGCTTAGACAATATGGGATCCTATTTTGGAAAATGTTGGTTATCAAATGCCTTTTGAGGAATGATGAGGTTTATGTCCATGAGTTTGCATCCTCCACTTGATTTTATATTAGCAGATCAAGGTAAATGCCTTCTGTTTATTGCTTGCAAATCTATGCTTCTAACACAACATAACATACATCACCTGTTAAGCCGTATTATTAAACAACAATTATACTATTTTTAGACCACTAATGTAATTCATCTTTGCTGATTGACAACACATATATCTAAAGAAACACTAAACTTGGCTCTGCATGTATTACCACTGCCACCTTAAAGAAAATAGTAAAGCTCACTACAGAAGCTCCGTCTCAGGAAATGACCTGTTCTAAATTTATCAATCTAAACTTAACTAAAAATTTTATATATAATTTAATTTTTTTTTTTAAATAATAACAATTGGAAAAAGTACATATAATGTACTTTAAATTGAATATTTCTAATTTTAGGAAATCTTAAACATATCTTTTAAAATTTAGGCCAAACTTTCCTCTATTCAGCAGCTCAAAATCCTAATTCAAAAAACTTAAAAAGGTAGCGCTGCCTTGTAACGACTCTAGAATCTAAACTGAAATGGACTGACATGTGTTCGAAAATAATTAGGTTCATTACCAACATATTCATTCATTACACAATTTATTTCTCATAATGAATTACAATGAGGAATTCTGTATGTTGCCTGGCCTTCGTAACTGAACCTTGCACGTTTAGTTTCATTGCTTATATAAGAAATGGACCACCACTCCAAAGCTACCAGCAAGATCTTTCCTCTTTCTATTCAGAAATAGCTTCTGCTGAAAAAATTAAAAAAATAACAGTGCTCACTGGGTAGTGTTAACTTTTAACTCACCATTTCAGGATTTTTTTTTTTGAAGTTAAATGTGACCTATTTTATGATTACTTATAGCTGATACAAGTTGCACCGACTATAAGTACATACAACAGTTGAAATTTTGCAACGTTACTGGGGTTGATGGTTCAGTGGGTTGGGTCTTGGGCCATCCAAGATAGGCTCACAAACAAAACATTACAAAAAGCTTTTACTAAGTTGTCAGCAAAACTCATCCAACCATTTTAGTAGTTTCTTATCATCCATGCAATACGTCTATGGAGTTGCACATCACAATGACGTGCAGTGCAAAAACTTGCATGTGTATGCGGAGGAGAAGCCGAATCCTGGTAGGATTCAGGAATAAGAGACTCTAAGCTTAAACTTAAAACATTAATGAAATTCAAATAGAAAGCAAAACCAATACAGACTTGATAACCTATTAAACCTTAATATCCAGATATCCAATCTTACATAATTTAGACCATGCCCGGAAAATACTTGCAGGCTTATAACCTATATCATGGTTGGTCTTAAGAAACTTTAGGAACATAATCTAAGCCTGGCTGAAAACGTTATACATTGAGGCAATATCACAAAGTAGGCATTCACGGTTAGCTACAGAGATAAAAGGACTATCCATGCCAGGCTGATGGACAGGGCACAAGGCACAGGACTCACTTCCCCTCGCACAAACCACAGCAACAGGCACCCCTCAAATGTTCTGGAGATGTTTAATCGCCGAGACAATCAGGTTGCTTGTAGAGTTGAACAAGACATGCAATCATAGAGGTGGGATAGGCCTGTTTTTGAAGCAGAAAACGCAATGCAGGAGCAGCAACCATGGATAGAAAATGACCACCTGATGCAAGAACATCTAACTCCATAAGATGCCCATCCGCATTGCCAACACCGCACAATAAATCATGGACCCGATGGTAAAGAATGGCATTAGCGACCTGTAATCCCTCAGCAATACTAAAGAATCAATCAAAACATTCAACATCATAACTTGTCAGGCGCAATGGATACAGGTCGCAAACTGGAAACTGATTTAACAGATAAATGATCACGGAATCTCTTTTCGATTGTCCCCATGCTTTGAAAAGATTAAAAAAACTACCGAAACCATCCTCAAGAACTGATTTCATTATAACAATAACCATGTCTAAAGGCATATTCGCGAGGTTGTTATTTTCATAACTCATTGCGAGCAACCAAAACAAAGACTTCTTAAAACGACCTTCTTTTAGTAGCATACACTATGCAGACTACAGACCTATATATAGGTGTCTGGACGGTACAATGACTGTTCACATGCAACAATTCCCATTGTATCTTGTACGCACAAAATTAAAATAATTTCCGTAGGGTATTGGCAAATCTCTAATTCGGCTGGGGCCTTGTAACGAAAAAATTAACACTCAAGCAAAACAATACCAAAAAATAACTTTTATAAATTAAAAAATAAGAAACTTATACATGGCCACAAAAAAATTTCATTGGGCTACTTACAGAACATTAGTTGGACTAAAAAAAAACCCTCAATCGCAATCGAGGCACCCTTTTCGGATTCCTCCGAACACAAAGGAATTTAATTAAAACCAAGAATTCAATTCACACCGAAATATCTTGTAACACCGCTATTAACATCCCATTAATTGACCCACCCCTAAACATGTCTTATGAATTCCTAACTTAGCACGTTACTTTAAACGTCGGAAAAACTCTCCTCAAAGGTTGCTCCAATATTCAAATCATTGTGTACGTCTATATATTAATAACCATAGGGAAATTAGAAAGCATAGTTGAGAAAATAATGTAGACTGCAGAATGTTCAATATTTTTAAGGAAAGCAAACAGAAATATTTTTCAGAGACGCCCACTGTCATGGCAATAATAAATAGAACTTAAAATAAAGAAGACAAAAAGCCAGAAAGTTAAACTCATGTCAGGAAAAATTAGCACCTCTATAAAATCAACCTACAAACATATACACATTAAACCTTCAGACGAAAAAAAACTCATCTCCGTCATAATGTAAAAAATGGATATTAAAAAGCACAAATATTATTCTAAAAACAGGTAAAACCACGATATTTTTACATTTACATTTACATTTAAATTATAACATAAAGCAAAAGAGACTGTGGCATGAAGGGATACAAACCTTATTAAACAAGTACTACACACGCTTCAAACACCAGTGACGCATCACATCCTACCACAACAGTTAGGAATTAGAGCTGCTCAAGAGACAATTATCCACACACTATATAATACCAACTTTACCAACTTCAAAACTTACACTCACATTTCGTTATACAACAACCTCAAAAGCTATTGCAAACACCATGGATGCTTCCATTACCACGCTTAAAGAATTATCGTCGCAGTCAGATTGCTACAATATCCGGGTCAAAGTTACAAGGATATGGGAATCAGTCAACAAACATAATGGCGCCACCATGCACACCAACATCCTCCCCTTGGATCAACAGGTAGACTCTTCTAAGCATATAATAAAACTACTGAAACTTTTTACTAACGTAAGCATAACACTGTTTTAGCCTATACTTGAAACTATATTCTTACAACATTCGCATAAAGACATTACTTCAATTCTTGATATACGAAAACTGCCTCAGGGGAACAACATCGTCGCCATTATCCGAAACAACCAAAAAAACCAGTTCCTTCAAATGCTAGAAGAGAACGTGGTTTACACAATTTCCAATCTGAAGGTGGTCCAGGGACCCAAACTCTGCCGCACAGCCGATGTGAATTACGTCCTTAACTTCTTCTACAGAATGAAAATCAACAAAGAGGTTGACACAAGAGTGATTCCATTATACAGTTTCGAGTTACAAGATTACGAGGCGGTAGCAGAACTGGTGGAAAATGTAAAGGTCTTCATAGGTGAGCACATACCATCCAAAGTTAAGTTGATAACATTAAACTCACTTCATCTCACAGACAATTATAATGTTAACCCACGGATGTCATTGGTATGGTAAAGAGTTATGGCCAGCTGGAACGCCGGTCGAATGGAGCCCAAAAATGGACATTGTTCTGAACAATATCAGGTAAACAATTTTAACACTAGTCTTAGGCACCCTCACCATGAATGATATATTATTTCATGCATGACTAAAACGAAAAACATGCCTGCATGTCATCACTTACATTTAGAGTACATCCCACATTAATGCCATCGTCTCTACCGTACCAAACATAATAGAATAGAATACTCCTATAAACGTGACATCAAACTTAATTATGTGATAGCTGATAATTGCTTACAAAAATATTTAAGGTTGTTGCTTGACCAATACGTGTCGCACTGTAATCTTTGTTTAATAATGACATTAGTGGGATTTACATCCTTCAAATATTTGAAAATCTCCGAGATTAGTATGTAACTGTGGAAACAAAAGCTTAAGTTCATGATTACTAATTACAGTACTCGGCCAATTTAGTTTCTTGCAGAGGTAATGTTATGATAGTTTGATGAAAAAATTTGGATTATTTTGTAAAGCCTCCTTCGTAGCCTTACATTCAGGTTCTCCAGATGGTTGTAGGATTGCACATGCATATGTCTAATTCTGTTTGTGAGTCATGTTTGTAATCTAAACCTGGTCCATTATCAGTAATAAAAATGAAAATTATGATAGCTTATGCTGGTAACAGAAAAGAATATTACAGAATACTCTTTGCTTCAGCATTATGTTGTACAACAAGTATATGTTTTACAATATATTTATAAAAAATAAACGAACAACATGCCAAATAGAGAAAACAGACTAACATAAAAAAAACCCCTGCATAAAAATAAAATTGAGGTTATTCAGTGCCACGCTCTAGCATCCATTCACCCCCCTCATGGAGATTGTTTGCAGAATGGATGAAATGGTGGTTACCTTGTGGGGGGATCGCGCTAAACAATTTCAGATGGAATGGCTAACGCCTACACGAGATCGATGTTTGTGATCATAACTGGATTGATAGCAAAGAAATTCTCAGGCCCCCTCAACAACCTCAAATTTCAATTAACTTAATCATGTGTTCCACTATTTAGGTGCTGCAACTTTATCAAGTAGCGATGCAACCAATTCATTTTTCAACATCGACTACGGCCCCCTCAACAACCTCAAAGACGCATTACACTACTAGAAAAAAGGGCTTAGACATCGGCTAAAAACCGATGTCTATTGAAAACAGGACCGATGTCTTCGCATGTGATGTAAAAGGTAGGGGTCTGAAAGGATATCTTCGATATTAATTTATTTTGGTATTTATAAATAAACGTAAAATTTAAATCACCTAGTAATCCTCCCAATAGGATCATTAATTTGCATGATTATCTTTAAGTGGAAAAGTTATCTCTAGCAAGTTATTTGAAAAATCATTTTATATTTCTTCGTATCAAAATACCTACTTTTAAGAAATATATTCTCACGCAATATTCATGCTGAGGGATATCGCCATTCTACGATATTTCCCTATTTTCATATTGCAAAATTAAACTCGCATGAAGATCGAAAAAGGATTATCAAGATTTGATATTCTTTAGAACCCTCATGTAACATTATTTTTAAATCTCTTAATTAAAGTAATTTATTCCCTGATTTATCAGATTTCTATTTTACGGGATAAATTATCTTTAATTAGTCAAAAATAAATCTTTCATTCCAAAAATTGTTTTCTATCCAAAAGAAAGATTTACTCTATCAAAACATTAATATTTGGATGGTCAAATATTAATATCCATTTTTCTTAGTTCCTTAAATATTTTCTCCAAGGTCTCTCAAATTATTCATTTTTTGGAGTAAAATATTTTAATACTTAGAATGCACTTTAAAATTGTCAAAACCATGATTTATCATGATTTACATTATTCTAAGTGTTTTGGTATCAAAAATTAGTCAAGGGTCTACTCGTTTTGACCAAATACTAATTTTCTCGGTTTACGTATATTTCCTTATTTATCGAAGGAAATTAATTTAAATACTCAAAATATTTCCATAAACTCCAAACTATTTTATTCTCAAGGAAATATATTTGTAGTATTTATCTAAGTCAAAACTCTAGCCAAAAACGTTTTACTAATCGTCAAAAGAATTTACGTATTTTATTCATACCCGAAAAGCGGTTTTTATCGTTTTAATTCCGGATAAAATACTTCCACTTGCTAGAATGACTTGAAACTTTGGGGATATCATTTTTATGATGTGATGTATGTTAGGTAAAAGTTTCGTGATTTTTGGAGAATGTTTGTCGGGGTGTGTTTCCGAACGGTTGACCCGAGAAGCTTTGACTGAGCGTTTGACCTAGGAGACTTTGACCAAAAATTACCAAACTTCACAGATTTCCATTTTCCAATATTTAGAAAATTTTCATATTTTTTGTTGGATTTATTGGAGATGTTTAGAAATAAGCTAGTTTTAATTAACGATACTTAATCGTTAATTAATAGTTAATTGGGTTGCATTGGGGTGTGTGCCTTATCCTCTTCCAAGCAATAAGTGCTGAGATAAGGAGTCACATGTTGGTTGTCAAGTTGCTAGGCTAGTGGACAAGAACAATGTAGTCATCCCTTACATCACCTACCCATTTACATCATCCCTTACATCACCTTCCACTACCCACTACCCCAAAATTTCCCTATAAATACCACCCCATCCTCATTCATTTTCTACACAAGCTAAAGAGCTAATTAGTTGCTGGGAATTTTAGAAGTATTCTCTCTTTCATCTCTACAAACACTCTCTACAAATACTTCTTCTCTAAAACCTCCTTTCTTATACATATATATTTATATATACAAGGTTTTAGTTATATAAGCTTAGTTCAACCAACCAAGCTCTCTCCCAACCCAACTAGCTCAACCACTAATACTTTAGGCCTCCCGTAGGGCTGCCCAAGTTCCGTCACTAAGCCAAAATCCGGCCGAACCTCCGGCGAACTTTCCGATCGTTTTTGTAAGTGGTTATTATTTTAGCTTCGATCCGAGTCTTAACCGACCATTATATATACAAGAGCTCGTTATTATTCTCGATCTATTCATCCTAAAGCTCTTCATCTTATATCTCTTATAAAAGAGATTTCTTATTTCGAATTAAATTCAAACACGAACTAACAAAGTCGTGTTATTCGAAATATTAATATATATACACGAACTATAGATTCGGTGTATATTTAAACGAACTAAGATTCGTTATATTTGAGTTATATACTTAAACAAAGTTTATATATTTCGAATATACTCAAATATATTTGATACAATCGAACAACGATTTGTATCTTATCACGAATTAAAGATTCGTAATAAATCTCGAAAACGAGATTAATATTTGACGACGGTCAAAATCAATTTTATTAAGCTTGATTCTATTCCCAACTATCATCGTATTGTTCCGTGGGAAGAAAATCTAAAAAGCTTACTTTAACTCTTTAACTTTACTTAGCACTAACATAGCCAACTAACTCATTTACTTTCCGCTATTTACTTTCTGCACTTTATTGTTATTATTTATTGTTGTTGTAATTGCGGATTCTAGTTTGGCTATATCATTATATTGTGCTAAAGTTAAAGAAAGACTACACTCTCTCTCTCCGCACTAAATCGATTATATCTAGTCTAAAAAGACTATATCAAGAGAAGAGTTGTATTAAGAAGAGTCCATAGCCAAAAGAGCTATATCAAAAGACTCTCTTAAATCCGTACTTCGAAAATAGACGTATATTCGAAGTAATATATACTTAGTCAAAAAGACAAGTATTATACAAGTCTTAAGCGAGACTAAAGCTTATAAGACTTTTATTACTCCAACTATATACTCATCTTTAGTATTGGAGTAATACATCAAGTATACTTAAATCTTTCTAAATCATTTGGAAAGTATACTTTAAATATATATATCATCAACATATATATACTCACTATCGGCCTAGTTGTGTCTAGTCCAAAACCCTTTTTATAAACAAGGTTATTTGTCGTAGATATTGTTTTCTAAGTTTTGCAGTGAGGTGAAGTGAAGTGAGGTGATCTTCGTTCTAAGACCCAAGTCCTAGACGAGCTAACGGGGAGTTAGTCGTCTTTGCACCGTGAGGAAGAGGAAAGACCCAAGACCTAAGACCTAAGATCCAAGACCCGCAAAAGTTTAGAAGTTCAAAGACTACACCCGGAGTACAACGACTTTGAGGAGGTGACGGGGAGTTACGCTCCAAGAAGAGTCTTGTAAGTTTACATTTATAGTGAGGAGGTAACGGGAAGTTACGCTCCAAGATATATATTTGTAAAGGCTTCTCCGCCTACTGTAAAGGAGTTTCTTTATAGTAGAGAAAATCTCGAGTCCGGGGAGGAGCTCGGGGACTGGAGTAGGGGTGAGTGGACTCCAATTGTTGAGTTAGCCACCGCGAACCAGGATAAAATCTCGTGTGTCGTATTACTCTTACATTGCTTCCGCACACATAAACTGCCTATACTCTCGATAAAAGCTATTCAAAAGGGGGATAAATTTTATTACACCACATCAATTTTTAAATTGGTGATTAAGCTATTCAACCCCCCCTTCTAGCTTAAATTACACTCTATCGGGACCTAAAAATTGGTATCAGAGCGAGGTTTTTAAAAAGTGCTATTTGAATTTCAAGCACAAAGAAAAGTAGATCCGATATGGCTTATATAAATGCTATCGGTTGTAGTGAAGGTCTCTCAAATTCTAGACCTCCTCTATTTGATGGCACAAACTTTGCTACTTGGAAAACGAGATTTAGAATATATGCAAGATCTCAAGGAGTCAAAGTTTGGATGGCCATAGAAGATGGTACTATTATACCGACTAAAATTGTCGACGATACCATCATCGAAAAGAAAGTAAGTGAATACACTCACGAAGAAGAAGATAGAATGAATATCGCCGCAAAAGCGGAAATGGTTCTCACAAGTGCACTTGCGGAAAAAGAATATAAACGAGTAAACAATTGCAAGTCAGCACAAGAAATGTGGAACAAATTAGTGGTAACCTATGAAGGTACTACCGACATAAAAGATTCTCGAATGGACACATTGATCCAAGAATACGAGAACTTTAAACTCCAAGATGGAGAAAATATCATCGATATGGAAACAAGATTTACTCGAATAATCGATGAACTATCTCAACTCGGAAAGAACTATACACAAAATGAAAAGAATCGTAGAGTTCTTAAATCTCTACCTCCGAGTTGGAAAGTGAAAGTCACTACTATTAAAGAGATGCATAATCTGAATGACTATCACATTGATAACTTATTTGGAAACCTTCGTGCTTACGAAGAAGATAATATTCCGGATGTTGTCGTTCCCAAAGTGGAAGACAAGAAGAAAAATATGGCACTAAAGGCTATATTAATCGACGAAGATGAAAATGATGAAGAATTGAATGAAGAACTTCAAAATCTCGATGAAAGCGAAATTGCTTTACTCATGAGACAACTTCGTCGTGTGCTTCAAAGCAAAGCACAAAGGTATGGAAAAGGCTTCCTAAAATCTAATAATCAACAAAGAGTTTTCAACTCTAATGGAAGGCCTAATTACTCTCAAAATTATTCTCCAAACTATAAGAGTAATTTTCCTACCAACTCGGGCTATAACAAAGGCAAAACCAATCAAAGCCCAAATGGTTATAATACCAATAATTACACTCCTCCAAAACAAAAAGAACAAACTCCGGAGGAAACACAGGAAGTGTGTTTCGAGTGTAAACAACCGGGTCACTATAAACGAGAATGTCCTAAACTTTCTAAAGGAACCTCCCGAAGCAAGTGAAGAAGTGGTTAATCTATGTTTGATGGCAATTGAAGATGCTTCTACATCAACGGATCCTTCCACTACTAACCAAGAGGTAAGTATTTCTTCACCAACTTTAGTTGATATTCCTCTTCTTAAACTCTCTAGTTTAAATTTGTCAAAAATGGAAAAGGATGAATTGATCAAGGTGCTAGTTGAAATGAATACTCGATATGATTATCTTGATCAAATATTTTTATCTACTTGGTCCGAGAAAGAAAAACTTGAAGATCTACATCAAACTCAACAAAAAGAGTTTTCTCGGATAAAGGAATCAAAAATTAAACTTGAAGAAGAAATGGTATCTCTTCAAGATTCCTTTAATCTTGATAACAACAAGATCAAGAATGAAATTACAAAGTTGGAAATTGAAAATATTTCCTTGTTGTTGCAATCTAAAGAAATGGAAGATGAGAAGCTTAAATTAAATGAAAACATTGGAAAGCTTCACGTTGATTTACTAAATCTTAAAATATTAAATGAGTCAATGACTCAAGAAAAATCAACTACGAGTTATCAAAAAGATAAACTCGAAAAAGAATTTGCTCATGTCCTTAAAGTAAAAGAAAAAGAGTTCAAAATAGAAACTCAAAAACTCAAGGATGCTCATTCCAACATCTTAGCACAATATATAGATCAAGAAAGAATTCTTAATGCTGAGATTGATGCCTTAATTAATGATAAAGAAGATCTTGAACGAACAATTCAAAGATTCACAAAAGGCAATGAAATGTTGGATAAAATGGTACACTCTAAAATATCCTACAACCGTGAAGGATTGAGATATGATAAAAATGCTCAAAGAAAGAGCAATGTTCAACCAAAAGTACAACCCTCAAAAATGGCTTCCAAATCACCTATGCTTAAATGCTCATATTGCAACAAAAATGGACATGATGTTCAAAGTTGCAAATTCAAGAGTGGTGAATTTAAGGGGAAGCATATATGGGTTCGTAAAGGGTCAAATCAATACCCCAAGGTTGAAAAACATGTACCATACAACAAAGTTGTAAATGAGCAAAGGCAACCAAGATTTAGTTATCATCAACAATCTATTCCGTTTCAAAGAAGAAACACACGAAACATGACCTTCTCTAATGGTCAAACTTCCAAAAATTATCATGTACCAAGTTACGATTTCTATTCTCAAAATACAATGCATTATCCAAGTAATAGAAATCATGTGTATCAATATGAAAACTCTCAAAGATATAATTCGAGAGATACACGGTATTATGATAACTCAAGGTATCAAAGTAGGTACAATGCACCTCAAAATTATTATGCTTCAAGAAATGTGTTGCCTACTTCTAATCCTTATCTTTATTATGAAGTACTAACCCCAGGACCCTCAAGACAAAAGGGTACCTATAAATATACTTGATTTATCTTGTAGGAATCCTTTGTTGCTAAGCAAAACATGTGGTACCTCGATAGTGGATGTTCAAGGCATATGACCGGTAACAAGTCTCTCTTGAATGAAATTAAAAAGGTAACCGCTGGAGTCGTCACTTTTGGAGATAGCAGCAAAGGTAATATTATTGGCATTGGTAATATAGGAAATGAACATTTTAAGATTGCCAATGTACAATTAGTTACGGGATTGAAATACAATCTCCTCTCGATAAGTCAACTATGTGACAATGGCTACAAGGTAATTTTCTATCCATCACATTGCTCAATTCTAAATAAGGATGGAAAATTAGTGCTTACATGTCCTCGTAGCAAAAATGTCTATACTTGCGATATTAGCAAACATAATAATGTGTGCCTAATCACTACACAAGATGACCCATGGCTATGGCATCGAAGATTAGGACATGCTAATATGAAGTTGATTAAAACTATATCAACAAATGATCGTGTTCGAGGTATACCAAAATTGAACTATCAAAAAGATCATACTTGTGAGGCTTGTGAAATTGGCAAGCAAATAAGGGCATCTCACAAAGCTAAATTCATGGTATCAACCTCTAGACCTCTCGAGCTATTACATATGGACTTAATTGGTCCGGTGCCCGTACAAAGTCTCGGAGGATGTTCTTATACTTTGGTAATTGTTGATGACTTTTCACGTTATACGTGGACGGAATTTCTCAAAGCCAAAAGTGATGCTTTTGAGTCCTTCTCGTCATTGTGCAAAAAGATTCAAAATCAACAAAATAATACCATTGTTTATATAAGAACCGATCATGGTAAAGAATTTGAAAATTCTAACTTCACTCAATTTTGTGAAGAAAATGGTATTACTCATAATTTTTCCGCTCCATATACACCTCAATCAAATGGAGTTGTTGAAAAGAAAAATAGAACATTACAAGAAATGGCAAACACGATGCTTAATGAGTATCGTCGTCCTAAGTATTTTTGGGCCGAAGCTATGTCAACGGCTTGCCATATACTAAATAGAGTTTTACTAAGACCAATTACACAAAAGACTCCATATGAGCTTTATTATGGTAAAACTCCAAAACTTAGTTACTTTAGAGTTTTTGGATGCAAATGTTTTATTCTAAACTCTAAAGATTACCTTACGAAATTTGATCCTAAATCAAGCGAAGGTATATTTCTCGGTTATTCCACAAATAGTAAGGCTTACCGAGTATTCAATCTCAAAACTCTTGTGGTGGAAGAATCTATGAATGTTGCATTTGACGAAACAAAACCACCCTCGAAGTATATTGATCTTGTTGACAAAGAAGATGCACAACAAGATGGGATTGAAGATATTATTCGACAATTCGAAAATATGGAAGTCGGGAATACCCCTCAAAGTAATCCATTAGAATTGTTAAATACGGAAGATGAACTTCCTAAAGAAATTCCTACTATACGAAGTCATCCTTTAGATAACGTATTGGGTGATTTAAGTAAAGGAGTTCAAACGCGGTCACAAGTACAAAACATTGTGAATCATCTTAGTTTTCTATCACAAATAGAACCTAAGACCGCTAAAGAAGCTTTACTTGACGAGGATTGGATTTCTGCAATGCAAGATGAATTAAACCAATTTACTCGAAGTAAAGTGTGGGAACTCGTTCCAAAACCCGATGATACATCCATAATTGGAACAAAATGGGTTTTTAGAAATAAATTAGATGAAAATGGAACGGTTGTTCGAAATAAAGCAAGATTAGTTGCTCAAGGATATACTCAAATGGAAGGAATAGACTTCGATGAAACCTATGCTCCCGTAGCACGAATTGAATCAATTCGAATGCTATTAGCATTTGCTTGTCATAAAGGTTTCAAAGTATACCAAATGGATGTTAAATCCGCCTTCTTAAATGGGATTCTCGAAGAAGAAGTTTATGTAAAACAACCTCCCGGTTTTGAAGATCCTATTAATCCGGAATATGTATATAAATTACATAAAGCTCTATACGGATTAAAACAAGCTCCAAGAGCTTGGTATGAAAGGTTAAGCAAGTTCCTATTAGAAAATAAATTTAAAATGGGAACTGCCGATAAAACCTTATTTACGAGACAAGAAAAAGACGATATATTACTTGTCCAAATATACGTAGATGATATCATTTTTGGATCAACAAATGATAATCTCTGCAAGGAATTCTCTGAACATATGAGTAAGGAATTCGAAATGAGTATGATGGGAGAATTAAATTTCTTTTTAGGTTTGCAAATCAAGCAATCCAATGAGGGCATTCATATTTCACAATCAAAGTATTGCAAAGAAATGCTCAAGAAATTTGAAATGGAAAATGCTAAACCCATTTCAACTCCCATGTCTCTCTCGGATAAATTAACGGAAGATCCTAAAGGAATACCCGTTGACACTAAGAAATATCGTGGTATGATCGGAAGTTTATTATATATTACCGCTAGCCGACCCGATATTCAATATAGTGTTTGCAAATGTGCAAGATTCCAAGTGGCCCCTAAGGAATCACATTTATCCGCTGTAAAAAGAATATTAAGATATTTAAAGGGCACTGTTGATCTAGGCCTTTGGTATCCAAAAGGCGTACCATTTAATCTAGTATGCTATTCTGATTCTGATTATGCCGGACATTTAGTAGACAGAAAAAGCACTAGTGGTACGTGTCAATTTCTCGGTGGATGCCTAGTTTCGTGGTTTTCAAAGAAACAAAATTCCGTATCTATTTCAACCACTGAAGCTGAATATATAGCTGCTGCAAAATGTTGTGCTCAAATTTTATGGATGAAACAAACATTGGCAGACTATAATATTAAATTTGATGTCATATCAATATTATGTGACAACACGAGCGCTATTGATTTAAGTAAAAATCCCGTGTTGCATTCACGATCCAAACACATAGATATACGACATTGTTAGGTCCCGATAGATGGTTTAATTAAGCTAGAAGGGGGGGTTGAATAGCTTAATCACCAATTAAAATTATTTATGTTGTTTTAAAAAGTTTTCACCCCTTCTTTAGAACTTGTATCGAGAGTATTGGCAGTTACGTGCGGAAGTGTAAGAAAAGAAAAGGAAAATATCACACGAGCGATTTTATCCTGGTTCGCGGTGGCTAACTCAACCCTTGGAGTCCACTCACCCCTAGTCCAGTCCCCGAGCTCCTCCCCGGACTCGAGATTTTCTCTACTATAAAGAACTCCTTTACAGTAGGCGGAGAAGCCTTTACAAATATATATCTTGGAGCGCAACTCTTCGTTACCTCCTCACTATAAATGTAAATAACAAGACTTGTCTCGGAACGTAACTATCCTCGTTACTTCCTCAAAGTCGTTGCACCTCCAGTGGTCTTTGTACTTCTAAACCTTTCGCCGGTCTTGGATCTTAGGTATTAGGTCTTGGGTCTTTCCTCTTCTTCACGGTGCGATGACTATTAACTCCCCGTCAATACGTCAAAGACTTGGGTCTTAGAACGAAGATCACCTCATTTCACTTCACCTCACTGCAAAAGTTAGAACACAATATCCACAAGCAAATATATCCTTGTTTTATAAAAGTTTTGGTTCCGCAAGTTTTAGTCCAATTTTAACCACGTTGAAATTAGTCGATTATAACGTTTAAGTATGGTGGTTAAGTCGTTGGTTCAATTTTAACAAATTATATCGCGCGGAGAAATATAAGTTGTTGATTTTAATAAGATCGAGTGATGAGTGAGTTTTGAAAAGACGGAGTCGAAGTCGAGCAAGATATATCACACACACTCTCACTAACGCAATCGAACCAAGTAGCTTGTTCGGATAACACCCCGCGATAGCGAAAAGGCCCAAACGGGGTTTACCACCGAAACAAGTGAAATCACTCACGTCACACACGTTCGGAAAATAAACACGTAATACCACGTATCTTATCTCAATGATATCCCCACCGAGCACAGGGCTGAAAAATGGGTTTCTCACTAAAACAAGAAGGGTATGGGAGTGATGGGAATGGGAGCACAAATATGAGTTAGTGAGCAAATAAAGTTAGTGCACAAATTCCCGATAATAACGAGTGGCCAACTCGAGTATTTTGAAATCAAGAGAGCTTAAGATGAAGAGAAATTTGTTTGAAAAGCCCTTTGAAAATGGTCGATTAAGACTCGGATAATTGAAGCTAAAAGAAACCACTTACACGATTATTCCACGAAAGTTCGCCGGAGAAATTCGTCGGAGGTTCGATACGACTTTAAGCACACGAACGAATTTGGGCAGCCCTTCGGGAGGTTGAAAAGAGTGGTTTATGAAAATGCTAAGATGAGCGAGGCTTGGTTTGGTGGAACGAAGCTTCGGGGTTTAAAACCTTGTATATATCGGAATATATGAAGAATCGAAGGTTTTAAAGATGAAGTAGAAGAAGTAGGCACTTGAATAAACTTTGGGAGAGTGTTTGTTCTTCAAAATCTCAGCATATATTTGGCTATTCTTAGGAAATATGAATGGGTGGAGGGGTGTATTTATAGGCAAGAATGGGTGGGGTAAATGTAAGAAAAGTAGAAGTAAAAATGCAAATGGTAATTTAGCAAACCTTGGCCACCACTCAACTTTGTCCCCTTGTCCCCCACACCTAAAAAGGTGTTCTTGACCAGCATCTTGGACTAAAAATCCAGGGCATTTAATGCACTAGAAGACAGACACGCTTTACGAGATACCGATAAAAACCGTTACATTAAAAACGCGATATTTTGAACGTGCGAAATAAATTACGGAAAAAATATGATAAATCTTAGAATATTAGAAAATGGCATTCTGGAAATTTTGGTAATTTTTGGTCAACCCTAGCTTGGTCAAACGTTCAGCCAGTGATCGGGTCGGCAGACAGAAAACGCTCCGAAACGAAAGTTCTCGGAAAATTACGAAAATTTAACCATGCACTAAGAATAATATTTAATTGGCTAATCTCAAGTTTCAAGTCATTTTGGCAAGTGGAAGTATTTTATTTGGATTTAAAACGATAAATCAGGTTTTCGGGTTTCAAATAAAATACGATAATTCTTTCGAAATTATCAGAGAGAGATTATGGCCAAAATTAAAACTTGAATAAATACTTAAAATATATTCCCATAAAGATAAAATACTTTTGAGGGACGGGAATAATCTTAAGGTATTTAAACCGATTTTCTAAGATAAAAGCCGTTTTATGAAAAACCGAAACACTTCGTCTTTTGGAAAACAGAGAAGGATACTTGACGAAGGTTTTGATACCAAACTACTTAGAAAAATATTGTTCATGATAAATCATGATTTTGATACGTTGAAAGAGCTTTCTAAGTATTGCGAATATTTTTCTCCGAAAAAATAATGAATTTGAGAGACCGGGAGAAAATATTTCAGAATTGGTATAAAATTGATATTAATATTTTTAGAGACACATATTAATATGAAAAAAATAAATCCTTCCTTGAATAAAATAAATCTTGTGGAATGAAGGATTTAATAATTTTTGAAAGATTTAAACTAATTTATTCCGAGAGATAATAAATGTTTAAATATGGAATAAATTAATTTAAATATAAATTTTGTAAATAATGTAACATGAGTACTCTAAAGAATACCAAATCTTGATAGTCCTTTTTCGAGCTTCATGTAATTTAATGTTGCAGTAGCAAGAAAGAGATAATCATAGACTCACGATATGTCTCAGCGCCACTATTGCGTAATCAGAAAAATTTCCTTTTAAAATAAATATATTTTGATGCGAAGGAATATTTTAGAGATTAAAATTACTTGCCAAAAATAACTTTCCCCTTTTAATTAATCAAATAAATTAATGACCTATTTGGGAGGATTACTAGGTGAATTTAATTTTAATGTTTGTCACAAATACCGAAACAAATATATAAATAATTATATATCGAAGATATCCTTTCAATCTTCCCCTTTTTGGTATTTGTCAAACAAACACAAAATTAAATTTTAAAAGTGTGTGCTTCCCCTACGTGTATGCATGAGTTTAGAAAATACATTTTTTCACACGAAGCACTTAGCAGAATAAGTGGTAATCCTTCCGTTTTCCTGAAATAGACAAGAAATTTGTTAGAAAGTAATTTTTGCAATTTAATTTGGGAAGGTCTTAAAAATTTTTAATTTTGTACGTTATATAATAACGTCTTCTTCCCGTTAATATTCATACGTTTTTCTTCCTCTTTGGAGTAACAGCTTTAAAATTATATAACGTTCTTCTTCCCCTTTTGGTTGATAAAGACCAAAAGGATTTCTATGTAAAGATATTTAGGGAAGAGATAGTTTTAAATAAGTGTGATGGGAGATAAGATCTTTTCGTTCCCATATTAAAACTTTAACAGATTTTTCTTATCTGAAAAATATGTCCTCAATTCGATTCAAGTCGAGAATTTAAAAACAATTTTCCGAATTTTTCTTTAATTTTAGTAAAATCGAATTTATCGATTTATATAATAATTGCAGTCAAGTTTTATTTTTACCTTGCTGAATAATTTCGAATTTAAATTAACTCGAGAGCAGTATTTAAATCGTTGCTCGTTAATAATATTTAATATTATTCAAGTCGAGATTTTAATCATTCGATCGAGAATTAATTTTATATTCGGAATATTAATTTTGAGATATTAATCTATCAAAATTAATTTCGATAAATAAATAAATAGTGTGTGTGTTCTCGTGTTTGCAGAAAAATAAACGAGACAAATGTATCCGAAATATTGCCGGTTTTATATTACAACCAAAATATTCCTTGTAATCAGTGTGGTTCACTGATTATTGCGGAATAGAAACCTGCAACAAGATTATTTTTATACGCCAGTAGAAACAACTTTACTGGCCCCACAGCAAAACATCCTTACAACACACATTAGATAATATCAGAACATAAAAGTCAACCGATTTAAGCATTCGGTTCAGCAGTCACGATTCCCAGCTCAGCATTAAAATCTGTCAGATTTGGCAGATTCGAAGTCACAGAAACAGTACCAGCACACACAGAGTCAAAGTCCACATCATCATCTAACTCTATCACAGCCTTTTTCCCATTTTCTACCTGCTCAATCCCCAGCTTGCCTTCTAGATCTGTAATCTTGGAGGAATTTTCTAAGATTTCATTTTTAAGAGCTTTAATCTCATGTATATTATTCTCATTTTTAATCTTAAGCTCATCAATAACAGATCTTAAAATCACATTTTCTCTAGCATAATCCCTATTAGCAGATTCTTCAGGAGGGGTAGGGGGACCATACTTATAAGGCACTATTTTCTTAAGGGGAACTTGTTCAACTACTAAATTCTCTATCCTACAGTATTCTACACGTTGAGCAAATACACGTGGGGTAGGAATCTTTGTTAGGTCCAGATACGATTGTAGAAGGGGGGGGGTTGAATACAATCGTCACAAAATAATCGCGGCGGAATAATCTGATCGGAGTTTAACTTGTTAATCAGATTTAAATTAATTAATATAACAATTTTTAAGTCGTTATATAATTAATATGGTTCGTTTTAATGTTCACTAAAAAATCGTAGAATAAATTCGACAGGATGTATTCTAGTTTAGTGAATAAAACAACCGAGTGATCAAAGCACAGAAAACTGTGGATATAACGAATAGCAAGTTACAAACAACTTGAAAGTTTACAAAGCTTTGAACAACAACAAATGAAGAGGTTGAAGCCATATTTATAGGCAACACCTTGAACTAGTATGACAAAGTTGGTATGACCATGCTACAAAGATCAGAATGACAATGTGAACTAATGTCATGCTACACTAGAGATCAGTATGACAAAGTGAGCATATGTCATGCTGAAAATGGAAATCGGTATGACATTTCAGGACATTGTCATGCTGCAAATTTCGGTATGACAATCCATAGCATGACATATGACTTGTTGGTTAAGTCATGGATCGGTATGACAATCACAAGTTATGTCATGCAGCAGGAGTTCGGTATGACAATCCATATCAATGTCATACTGATTGAATTCGGTATGACAATGCATGGTATTGTCATGCCAATTCAAATTCGGTATGACAATGTATAGCTATGTCATGCCAGGGACACGGTATGACAAACCAGGTGCGGTATGACAATCTATATGATTGTCATACCGTGCCCAAAATCAATATAAATTGATTTTAATTAATAAAATTAATTCAATAATTATTCACTTAATTATATTAATCATATAAATTCATAAATTAAATTAATTCAAGTGTGAATCAATTTAATAAATAAATTACATGATTTATATAATTATTTGAGATGTGAATAAATTAAAAGAATAATCCTATTGAGCACAGTCTTCAGCAGCAGGTCTTTTAACTTCCTCTAAAAGATCTGATTCTTTGTCTTGATTGAACGACCACCTATTGTTGATGTAGAATATTTAATCTGAGTAGCTGACACACAAATGTACTGTCTGGTTCATCTGTATCTAGCTGAATCAAATATTCTTTATCAATTAAACATTTGAGAAGTGGCTTGTTCGTCGAGTCTTTGTCTTCGTAGTTCTTCTTCATAAGTAGAAATAGTTTGGAATCTTCTGAATAAATAAAGTATTAAAACTTTATACCTTCTGGACTTCTGGACGTGCTACAAAATATTATTTGTACACTGAGGCTTGAACATATTAATGAACTTCTTTCAGTGGTGTGCAGCAGCATCCTGAAATTCTTCAGACATATGATTTTAATAAATCACTTGACGTTCTTCGTACGGATTCCTTCAATAGTGCTTGCTAATTTACTTTCTTTCTTATCAGAGTTGAGTTGATACTCTTAAATACAAATAGGCTTAACATATGCCTTTCAATCTCCCCCTATTTGTTTGTTAACATAACATGCAAATTATCGAGAGGATAACTCAACTAACTGATAAGACAAAGGATTAAACATGAATTGTAAATAGCAAAAAGTTTCTGGTATTTCATTAAACATTCACCAGAATTCAAACAAGTACATTAGATTACATAAGGATGTTCTTACTGAACATATACTACAAATTCCTTAACAAATCTAAAGATCAACTTCTCCTTCTTCGGTATCTGAACTGTGAAGGACAGGAGTTGACGGTTCTTCTCTGGATGGCACTTCTGATGTAGTGGACTCACCACGCTTCTTACGTTCTCGTGCCAGAGCCAGTTGATGTAACACCTCCATCTCTACAGGGTCTTCCCGGAAGTCTGATGGCTGAGCCTTTGTAACATTCTTCATCCTCCGGAAATATTGAGAAATATTCCTTCGGGTGCAGTAAGCAAGAATCACATCATCAGCATCAGACTTGGCTTTAGAAGCGAAGCCCTTGGTTCGTAGTAGAGTGGATGCTAGAGCCAGTCGCTTAGCAGGATACTTAGGTAAAGCCTCCTCATTTAGATTGACAGTGCATAAGAGCTCCTTGTGAATGAACTTTATACTGTATGGATTTTTGACAACCTGTGGACTGTTGAAGACAGCACAATCCAACAGCTTATCACGAAGGAGTTCGTTCAGGTTGGAGCATCGCTTTACCTTATTGCGAAGTACCCAAAGCTCAGACACAGAGAATGATTTAAGAAATTCAACAGATAATCTAAATGAACCATTTCTCCGTGTATATACAATCAGCTCCCACTGTTCTAGCAAGTTATTGACTCCCACAGTCAAATAATCAATTTCTAAAGCGAAGGCATGCATAAAGATATCCTCGTCAGGGTTTACCTCTCGAAGATCGTAGATCAGAGATAAAAACTTTCTGTCATTGAAAGGCTCCCTTTGAGGTCCATTGAAAATCCTCTTTGCTATGTCCCAGCTTTTTCCAACTTTCCTTTTTATATCAAGATTCTTCTGCTTGCACGCAGCATCATAGATTTTCTGCTTCTCTATCTTGATTTGCTCTTCAGTTATCAACTTGTCCTCTAGAAGTTTCTGGTAATCACGAAGCTTACGCTTCCTAGGTTCATTCTCAGCTTTAAACTTCCGGACATTCTCTTCATGTTCAGGGTCAACAGGTTCTTCATCCTGAAACAGATAGCTCTCCTCAAATTTGCCTTCTTCCTCTGCTTGACGGTAGGTAGCATCGAAGACGTCATCATCATCCATGTCTTGTGGAAAATCATCATAGTTATCAGAATCAAAGACATTATCAGATTGATGTGCCGGCTCTTTGCCCTTAGACTTTCCAGAATTGTCAGGAGCAGATTCAGAAGTATTCCCTTTGTTACTTTGATTCGAACTATTGCCCCTGTCACCTTTGTCTCCATCTCCTCCTCTATCTCTTCTATTCTCCCCCTTAGTTGAGGGATCCTCTCTGGAGGTATCAGCATCTGACTTTGAGTTCCTGAGGAGTTGATCCAGTTTCCTGTCGATATCATCAAATTTTGACATATACAGTGCATGATTAGATTTCATCTCGACAGTCAACTCATGAATTTCTCCTTTAAGCTCATCCCTGGAAGAACTGGATGGCCTTTCATCAGCTTTCTTCTCTAGGGTCACCAACTGTGCACCCTTTAGCCTCTCATTTTCAGCAATCATTCGGGCTAATTCAGCTCTAAGCTTAGACATTTGTTCCTCAAACAGAGCCGGGTCAGTGTGTGCACTCACCTCACGTACACTCAAAGCTGTTTCACTAGCCTCACGTGCATGTGTATCGCTCGGTGTTTGCCTTTCTTCACTCATAGTATTCACTCTTCCAGCTGTACCTGTGTAAACTACCAATGTCCCCTGAGATGGGTTCAAAGGTAGTGGAGGAACAAATTGTCCTCCGAATGCCTGCGAGGGCAGATTTACTTGCAAGCTGCCAAGTTCCTCCTGATCATCAAAGAAAGTGCGATCAGAAAAGTTTTCATACATACTAATTGGATTTTGAAAATCTGTGCAATCAGTAAACATAGTAACCTGTGTATCTGTTTGGTCTTGCACTAGCGTGAGTGCTAGCGCAGTGCTTGACTCTGTACAGGGTACCGTGGCAGGACGGTCAACTTCAATGGCATCATTCTGTTGAGAGAATGAGTCCAGAGACTGTTTCATTTCCTGTTCCAAGTCCAAGCCTTTTTGGGAAGGCAAGGATGAGGCTGCAGATGTCTCCAGGGCTTCCAACCTTGGCTTCTTAATGGAAGACAGAGCTGCGGGTTGACTCAATAAACTACTCGAACTCCGTTTCCTCGCAACTTTACGAACAGGTTGCATTGAAGTGTTGGTTGATGTGTTTGGAGAAATGAATATTTGTTGAAGAGAATCTTCAGCTAGGTTATGAACCTGTGTGTTGTCAGGTTCATTGCTGGTAGGCTGGAAAACAAAATCAAGGTCACAAACATAATCTGACATATCAATATTAAAGTTAGAAGAGAAGTCAGAAAGTACCTGAGCTACCTGTAGGTCCTTTCGAAAGGACTGCAACTCTGGATTTGAGGTAGAGTCAGCAGGTAATGGTTGTGAGGTTGATTGTGTTTGTGGGTAAAAGTGGGTGTGTTGTGGTCGCGGTAGTGGTTCAGATGAAGACGGTTGAGTTTCGAAGAAGTTGTATTCCTGACGTTCGTCTTCAACTGTGTGTGTTTGATGTAGAGGGGAATGATGTGGTGATTGGTGTGGTGACTGATGTGGAGATTGATGTGGTGATTGGTGGGGTTCAGGTTGTAGGTGTTCTGGTTGTGGTTGAGGTTGTTGCTGTTGCTGTTCCTGAGCCACTTGAAACTGATGCAGTTGTTGTTGAGCATTGAACTGTTCCAACAAGTATGGAGTTACGATCAGGGGTACATTTTCATGCTTTCTCTTGTTGGTCAGAGATTTCATCAGTTTGGTACAGACACGGAGAGTTGGTGCAATTGGAGAATTGAAATAAGAGTTCTTTTCCGCGTCTGTCATCTTATCATTCAGAAAGAGCATTAAGAACCGAGGGAAAAAGCACACCACTTTGGGATTCTGTGCAACTGATCGGCTGCTGAGTGGTCCCAACTTCTTTAAAATCGACTGAAGAAGCAACTTGCCAAAGTTGATTCGTCGATTGTAAACAATACAGAACCCAATGATCTGAAGAAGGGAAGATATGATGTTGTAGTTGCTTCGAGTGGTAGGTGAAAAGACTTTTGCCAGCGTGTCGAAGAACAAGTCCCACTCAGGTTTAAGATTCCCTTTCAGCATTCTCGGCAGGTGAATCTCTCCTTGATAGTGAATGGTCTGAAAGAACTGGATAATCTCAGCATCTGTAGGAATCTCAGCAAAGTTGTCTCGTGGAAATCCAAGAATCCTATTCACATCATCCACAGATATGGTGATACTTCGTCCACCACCAATATTTCCCGAGACTCGGAAGCTTTCCAGCAATGTAGTGTTGATGGCAGAGGAGTAAAAGTCTTGGAGTGGTCGAATCTGTAAATCAGCATGAGCGGTGATCGCCGTGCTGACTAAACTTTGACTATTCAGGAATCTCACCCACGGTCGGAATCTCACTAAACTGATATCAGGGTCTAAGTACCCGTTGTAGTTCGTCTCCCCGATCACAAATTGGCCAGCCATTTTTATAATTAAGAATTGAATTAAGCGAGAATTTTTCAAATAAAAAGTTAATTCTCAAATATCTCGCAAATTTCAATTAATAATTAATTAACAATTAATCAATTAATTAATAATTCGAATTAAAAGATTAAACTCGAATTAAAAATTAATTAACTTGTAAATAGCCAATTTCAATTCACAAAATCCAACTAAGTCTTAAAATGCTTCACTTAGCCAAACGAGCCCTTAACTTTATCAAAAACCCCCAAAATTCGAACTCAATGTTAGGGTTTCAAACTCAGTCGAATCCAAACAAGTGTAAATCGATTAATACTGATAATGCACGGTCATAGGGCCACGGAATCGGTACAAAATCGATCAAACTCGGTCAGAAACGGGGCAACTCGGGCAAACTCAGTGACTCGGTCGAAGAAGGTTTCAAAAACTCAAAAATCCGGCAGCAATTCGACTTTAATCGTGATTTAAGTGAGTAACCAGCAAGTTTTTACACTTGTAAATCAGTAACCAGCAAGTTTTGAGGTTAAAACTTGAAAACCGATCGGAGAAAAGTGTGTGTATATGTCAGTGTGTGAGGCGATTGGTGAAGATGAAGTGTACAGTTGTATGACAATGTTTAAGTATGTCATACGGGTTTTAAAAGTCGGTATGACAATCGCTTCGATTGTCATACCGAGTTTTAAAACGACTAGTATGACAATGTATAAAGATGTCATACGGGTTTTAAAAGTCGGTATGACAATGGCTTCAATTGTCATACCGAGTTTTAAAACGACTGTGGTAGGTGGAGTCAGAACTTGGTATGACAATTGCTTCGTTTGTCATACCGAGGTTTCAATGAAACTTGTATGACAAACTACGATTGTCATACCGAATAAACTAAACTCGGAATACAGACTCGGTATGACAATCTTTTAGATTGTCATGCCGAGTTAAATAAAATTAAAAACAGAAATATATATACAAATATTATGATTTTTGATTTTCTTTTGAAATAAAACTTGTTACACATAAAATCAAAAATCTACTACATATAATATATTATAAATTACACAAATATTTTGTAAAATTCAACTTTAATTAAATATAAATATTTATGAATTTAACTTTAATTCATAAAAATGAATTAACTTAAAAACTAATATTTATGCTTAATTAATTTTGAAAAATACAAAATAGACACAAATAATTATCTAAATGCTTGAAAAATAATACAGGGGAGTGTGCAGCACTTAGAAAATTAACAGAGACATATATGAACATGCATAATTACACAGAAAATTGTCAGATAATTTACAAACAATTATATAAAATCTAATAAAATACATATAATTACACAGAAAATTCACAAAAATGTATAATAATATATAAAACAAATATATAAAATATACAAAGAGAATCATGGCATATTTAACATCCCTAGCTCACAAACCAACTTAGAGAAAGTGGATTCATCAAGTGGTTTAGTGAAGATGTCAGCAATCTGATCAGCTGTGGGTACAAAATGTAATACCACAGTACCATTCATGACATGTTCTCTAATGAAATGATACCTGATATCTATGTGCTTGGTTCTGGAGTGTTGCACTGGATTGTTTGAAATGGCTATGGCACTGGTGTTGTCACAAAATATAGGAATTTTGTCGACAGAAATACCATAATCATTTAATTGATTCCTGATCCAGAGAATCTGAGCACAGCAACTGCCAGCAGCAATGTACTCAGCTTCAGCAGTAGAAGTGGACACAGAGTGTTGCTTCTTGCTGTACCAGGAAACCAATCGACGTCCTAGAAATTGACAGCTTCCAGACGTACTCTTTCTATCAATCCTGCAACCTGCATAATCAGAATCTGTATAGCCGGTTAAGTCAAAACCAGTATTCTTAGGGTACCAAATACCTAAACCAGGTGTACCCTTAAGATATCTAAAGATTCTTTTGACGGCTATAAGATGTGATTCCTTAGGATCAGCCTGAAACCTAGCACATAAACATGTTGCAAACATGATATCTGGTCTACTTGCAGTAAGATACAGTAATGAGCCAATCATACCTCGATAGCTTGTAATATCAACTTTCTTACCAGATTTATCCTGGTCAAGCTTTGTGGCAGTGGCCATGGGTGTCTTTGCCGGAGAAGAGTCTTCTAGATTGTACTTCCTTAGAAGATCTCTGACATACTTTGACTGGCAAATGAATATTCCATCTTCCTTTTGGCTTACTTGAAGACCAAGGAAGTAGGATAGTTCACCCATCATACTCATCTCATAATTACTCTGCATTAACTTAGCAAACTTCTTGCACAAGTTATCGTTAGTAGAGCCAAATATAATATCATCAACATATATTTGAACAAATATCATATCATTATCATGCAATTTGTAAAAGAGAGTTTTGTCGATGACACCTCTAGTAAATTTATTTTCAATTAAAAATTCAGAGAGGGTGTCATACCATGTTCTTGGTGACTGCTTGAGCCCATAGACAGCTTTGAATAAGAAGTACACAAAATCAGCAAATTCTGGATTTTCAAAGCCAGGGGGCTGTTCCAGATATACTTCTTCTTCTAGCTTTCCATTCAGAAATGCACTTTTCACATCCATCTGATAAACCTTGAAGTTGGAATGTGCAGCAAATGCAAGAAATATTCTGATGGCTTCAAGACGAGCAACTGGAGCATAGGTTTCATCGTAATCAATTCCTTCTTCCTGAGAATAACCTTTTGCAACCAATCTGGCTTTGTTTCTTACAACAATGCCATCACCATCTAACTTGTTACGGAAGACCCATCTAGATCCAATTGTAGACTTTCCTTTTGGTCTTGGAACCAGGGCCCAGACTTCTTGTCTCTCAAATTGATTGAGTTCTTCTTGCATGGCAAGAACCCAATCAGGATCAGCAAGTGCTTCATCAACTTTCTTTGGTTCTAATTGTGATAGAAAACCAGAGAATAGACATTCATTTGTCGTAGCACTTCTAGTCCTTACACCAACATCAGGATCACCAATAATCAGATCAAAGGGATGATCTCTGCTCCAAATCCTTTCCCTTGGAAGTTGTGTCCTTGATGATTCAGCTGTATTATCATTAGGCTGATGTGTATGACTAGTTGATCCACCAGCTCCCCCTGAGTTGTTGCCAGGTTGACTTGATGATCCACCACTAGCATCAGTGGAATCTCCAGCATTATTGCCATTTCCTCCACCATTGCCTGGATCATTATCATTGTTGTCATCACCTGTTGCAACCTCAGGTGGCACATCATCATCTGAATCAGAATCTGGATAGTTATCAAACTTCAGAGATTCAGATGGATCAGCAGATTGTATACTTGGAAGTTTAGTGTCATCAAATGTAACATTGACACTAACTTTCACTGACAGAGTATCAATTACAAAAACTCTATAAGCATTATTAGTATATCCAACAAAAATTGCTTCAGATGCCTTTGGTTCAAACTTGTTCAAGTTCTCTTCTCCATCCTTGAGAACATAACACTTGGCTCCAAAGACATGAAGATGTTTGACATAAGGTTTCTTGTTGTTATACAGATGAAATGGAGTTTTCATATGATCCTTATTGATCAAAGTTCTATTCTGGGTATAGCAGGCAGTAGACACAGCTTCAGCCCAAAAGTACAGAGGAAGCTTCGCTTCAGCAATCATAGTCCGTGCAGCTTCAATCAATGTACGATTCTTTCTTTCGACGACTCCATTCTGTTGTGGAGTCCTTGGTGCTGAATACTGCCTTCTAATTCCCTTTTCAGAATAAAAGTTGATTAGAGTTTGATTCTTGAATTCTGTGCCATTGTCTGACCTTACAGCTTTGACTGGCACACCTTTATCCAATTCAACTAACTTTATATGATCAATCACTGTCAACGGGGTTTCATCCTTAGAAGCCAGGAAGTAAACCCAAGTAAATTTTGAGAAGTCATCCACAATAACCAAGGCATATCTTCCTCCATCAATGGATGCAACATTCACAGGGCCAAACAGATCCATATGCAACAAATGAAGTGGATCTGTAATGGTATTGATGGTTTTGCCTTTGTGAGATGCTCTCTTCGCTTTTCCTTTCTGACAAGCTTCACAAAGATCATCAGTTGAGAATTCCAGGGAAGGCAAACCTCTCACTAGATCTCTCTTGACTAGAGAGTTCATGGTTTTGAAGTTGAGGTGTGAGAGCTTCTTATGCCATAACCAACTATCTTCAGTCGACGCTTTGGCGTAGAAACAGTGAACTTCGTTTCCTGGTCCTGAAGATAAATCAGCTACAAATATATTGCCCTTCCTAATGCCACATAGTGAAGGACGCTTATCCTTGATATGTTTGATGATACATATCTCCTTTTCAAAATGAACATAATATCCTTTGTCACAAAACTGACTGACACTCAGGAGATTATGTTGAAGTCCTTCAACTATAGCAATATCTTCTATGATGATCCTTCCAATTTTGTACTTGCCATATCCCACAGTACGACCTTTGCTATTATCAGCAAAACTGACTGTAGGGCCAGCTCCTTCTCTTATGTCTTCCAGCAGGGATTTATTGCCAGTCATGTGCATTGACGCTCCACTGTCAAGCACCCAGGTAACACGAACAAATCCACTGGCACCCTGCAAAAGACATACTTGATTAAACATTCTTTGGGACCCACACTTGATTGGGTCCAGCAAACTTAAAGAACTGATTTCTATCAGGTGTAACAACAGAGCCCCTTGGACTGATACTTGGTTCACTCTTGACTGAACTTACTTCCTTAACAACAGCCTTATAAACCTTGGTTTTAGGCTTTGGAACATAAGTCTCCTTTCTAACATAAGAAGGACTAGCAGTCTTTGATCTAGCATGCTTATTGTTTGTGTGTTGTCTAGGTGATGTGTTTTCATTTTTAGCATGCAAATTTCTAAAATAAGCAGACATAGTATTGAAAGCACAAAGCATACAGTTATCAACACCACAGCATTTATGACATGCATCAAAAACAGGAGCAACAGGCATATCAGTCATAGTAGTAGGAACATCAATAGATTCTACTCTAACCTTGTTAACAGATTTAAAGTTCTCAGTAGAATGACATCTATTGTTCTTGTTCTTACTATTCACAAAACTATTAGGCTTGTTGAAATTAGTTCTCTCAGAGTTGACACCTAAACCAGCTTTAGGCAACCTAACATTGCCTTTCACTTTGATTGGTTTTAGTGATGTCGGGATCTCATCTTTCTTCTCATTACTCTCTTTCATTTTAAGGTCTTCCTGTTTGAGTTCATATTTAATGACAACAGGAGTTTCTAACAGAGGTTCAGCTTCTGAGGCCTTAAACAAAGGTTGAGGGGAATCTTTCAAAACAAAAGGAATTCCTCTCTCCTTTGCACTCTTCTTAAAGGGAGTAATGTTACTAGCCTTACCTACAGATTTGTTATAGTCAAAGCCTATTCCAACAGTTCTCTTGATCTCTTGTTTATCATTAAGTTCTTTGACTATCATGGAGGCGTCCTTAAAGGCTTTACATTTCACTTTCTCTTCGTCTAGCTGAAGTCTTAACGCAATCTCACCTTTCTCTAGAACTTTGACTTTAGCACATTGAAATCCTAAATCCATAGTCAATTGTTCTATTTTAGGTTTTAATACTTTCATCTCATTCATTTTATAAGCATGAATATCTAAGACTAAAGTATCAATTTTAAGATTGGCAGCTTTCAACCTTTTAATAGCATCATCTCTTTCGAGTCCTAATTGCATAAAAAGTTTAGGGCATGTAGGATCTACCTGAAAGCTTCCAGCAGGAGGAGGTGAAGATGATCCAGCATTAGCCATGAAAGCAACATTCCCAATCTGCTCTTCTTCATCACTATCTGTATCATCCCAGCTTTTCCCTTCTGCTAGATATGATTTGCTCTTGAAGCTTTGACTTCCAGAAGTACCATGATGCTTTCTAACCAGTGCATCATACTTCTGCTTCAGCTCATCATACGAATCCTTTCTCTTTCCTTGAACCTTGGGCTGCTTGCACTCAGTTGCAAAGTGTCCAGGTTCACCACAGTTGAAACATTTAAATTTACTTCTGTCCACCATCCCAGTCTTGTATCCTCCTTTGCTTGTTGAAGATGAATAGCCTCCCTTCTGAAACTTACTAACAGTAGGTTTGTATTTATAGGAAGGGTTCTTCCGGAATCTCATGTTTCCAAACTTCTTGGCAAACAGGGATAGAGATTGATCTTCTAACTGTTCAAGCTCTTCCATTGTATAGAACTCTTCGTCACCACTGGAAGAAGCAGTCTGACCCATCTCAGGTACAACAAACTCCTGAGTGGTTTTAGAAGGAACAACAACATCCTTCTTTTCTTCCGGTATAGGTGACTCAACAACTAGAGCTCTCGAATGGTTCTGTGTTTTACCCCAGCCATATCTCTGTTTACTCTGAACTTGCTCCAGTTCATAAGTTTTCAAAACTCCGTAGAGTCTTTCCAGAGAAATCTCATTCAGATCTCTGCTTTCCCTGATGGCAGTGATTCTGTGTTCCAGATGTTCGGGAAGGGTTAAGAGAAACTTCATATTGACCTCTTTCTTGTCGTAGAATTTCCCATTCAGATTTAAATTATTTATCAAATTATTAAGTCTGATAAATACTTCTGAAATCCCTTCACCGGGATGAGAACCAAACTGTTCATACTGAGCCATCAGTATCTCTTTCTTGTTTTCCCTAACTTCCTCTGAGCCTTCATTGATAATCTCTAACGTATCCCAGATTTGCTTGGCGTTCGTACAATTAACAACAGCATTGTACATTATTGGATCTAGAGATTCCACCAATATTAGTTGAAGAGCGTCATCTAGGTTCATCTGTTCACTCTCTTCATCTGTGTACTCAGAAAGTTCTTTCGGAATGATCTGATGAGGTATTAACACACCATCCTCTTCGTGTGCTAATATGACATTCATCGGAGTAGTAACACCTTTGTCCAAAATCCCTATGTATTTTCGGTTCGCGGTGCGGAGGAATAGGAACATGTGCCTCTTCCATAGGCCAAAGTGTTCTTTGCTGAACGGTGGGATTTTAATGCTACTGATCTTTTGTGTACTCATATTTAAGGATTTGAAGTGAATAGTGTTTGGATGAGATTTGGATTTTTGAAAGAAAAATATTTTAAATCAGAATTAATTTTTGGAATAAAATTAATTCGAATAAAAAATATTTGGACGTCACAGAGTGTGTATAGGATCTGATACGGAAAAATGGTATCAACCGCTCTGATGCCAATTGTTAGGTCCAGATACGATTGTAGAAGGGGGGGGGTTGAATACAATCGTCACAAAATAATCGCGGCGGAATAATCTGATCGGAGTTTAACTTGTTAATCAGATTTAAATTAATTAATATAACAATTTTTAAGTCGTTATATAATTAATATGGTTCGTTTTAATGTTCACTAAAAAATCGTAGAATAAATTCGACAGGATGTATTCTAGTTTAGTGAATAAAACAACCGAGTGATCAAAGCACAGAAAACTGTGGATATAACGAATAGCAAGTTACAAACAACTTGAAAGTTTACAAAGCTTTGAACAACAACAAATGAAGAGGTTGAAGCCATATTTATAGGCAACACCTTGAACTAGTATGACAAAGTTGGTATGACCATGCTACAAAGATCAGAATGACAATGTGAACTAATGTCATGCTACACTAGAGATCAGTATGACAAAGTGAGCATATGTCATGCTGAAAATGGAAATCGGTATGACATTTCAGGACATTGTCATGCTGCAAATTTCGGTATGACAATCCATAGCATGACATATGACTTGTTGGTTAAGTCATGGATCGGTATGACAATCACAAGTTATGTCATGCAGCAGGAGTTCGGTATGACAATCCATATCAATGTCATACTGATTGAATTCGGTATGACAATGCATGGTATTGTCATGCCAATTCAAATTCGGTATGACAATGTATAGCTATGTCATGCCAGGGACACGGTATGACAAACCAGGTGCGGTATGACAATCTATATGATTGTCATACCGTGCCCAAAATCAATATAAATTGATTTTAATTAATAAAATTAATTCAATAATTATTCACTTAATTATATTAATCATATAAATTCATAAATTAAATTAATTCAAGTGTGAATCAATTTAATAAATAAATTACATGATTTATATAATTATTTGAGATGTGAATAAATTAAAAGAATAATCCTATTGAGCACAGTCTTCAGCAGCAGGTCTTTTAACTTCCTCTAAAAGATCTGATTCTTTGTCTTGATTGAACGACCACCTATTGTTGATGTAGAATATTTAATCTGAGTAGCTGACACACAAATGTACTGTCTGGTTCATCTGTATCTAGCTGAATCAAATATTCTTTATCAATTAAACATTTGAGAAGTGGCTTGTTCGTCGAGTCTTTGTCTTCGTAGTTCTTCTTCATAAGTAGAAATAGTTTGGAATCTTCTGAATAAATAAAGTATTAAAACTTTATACCTTCTGGACTTCTGGACGTGCTACAAAATATTATTTGTACACTGAGGCTTGAACATATTAATGAACTTCTTTCAGTGGTGTGCAGCAGCATCCTGAAATTCTTCAGACATATGATTTTAATAAATCACTTGACGTTCTTCGTACGGATTCCTTCAATAGTGCTTGCTAATTTACTTTCTTTCTTATCAGAGTTGAGTTGATACTCTTAAATACAAATAGGCTTAACATATGCCTTTCAATCTTAAACAAGTCAAACACAGCAGTGAGCAGTAGTCCATAAGGCATGTAATCCAGTTGAAAAGCAAGAAACATGTTCAGTATTATCACATAAACAATGTTAAATTCGAGCCTATTGGTGACTAGTTGGTACATGATTTTTAAATCAATGAAATCAAAGTATTGGTCACCTTGGGGTTTAGGCAGCAGATTAGCCCTAAGTATGATAGCTAATTGTTGGTAACTAGGCAGAAAGTGCTTGAAGCTAATCCCGCAATTCTCATGACACAACCCTATGGGAGCATCTGTCCCACAGAAAAATCCGATGTGGATTTCGAAATCCCGTTGATTAAACTTGTAAGCCTCGTAAATATTTATACAAGGCTGAGGGATATGGGCTGGGTCGATCCTTAAGGCCCGAAAAATAACATCCATAGTAACATGGATAGTCTGACCTTGAACAACACTGTCAAACACAAACAAACCAGCCTGATTTGTTTTCGTGACTAAATTACCGTAGAACTCACCCATTAGGTAAGTGTGGTAATTTTGACCACGATAAAAAATCAGATTGTCCCATCGGGCAGTCATTAAAAACGAATGAACATCCCCTTTTTGTTGAATAAAAACCATCATTCCCGTTTGAAAATTTTTCATCATCTTGCTCAACTTACCAACATTTGAAAGGTTGATAACTCGTGGAACCCGAGCACTTGTGGAGCTCTTCCTTCTCCTACTATAGAGAACAGGTGGCAAGGTGATGGGAGGGGAAATGGTGTTTGAGTAAATTTTGGTTTGGGTTTGGGATGGGTCAAGGTTATAGTTGGTGGCAAAGGGAATTTGGTTCGGAAGGTAGGGATGGTAGTAATGTTGTGGTTTTCGGAGTAGAGAGGTGGCAGTGGAGTTTTTTTGTTTAGGGGTGTAGTATTTGAAAGAAGAGGCTTGTTGGGAGTGGACAAGCTGTTTGGTTTCCATGGTGTCAAGGAGGTTAGGGTCGAATTGTTGGGTGTTAGGGTCAGGGTTTGGGTTGGAGGGAAGTAACTGAAAATTCATTTGGGTGTTTTGTGTTTAAGTGATTTTGGTGTAAAGTGAGTGAAAGTGACAGTGGTATATATAGTAAGGTGGTTAGGTTCTGTTTGGCCAGGGGAAGTTTGTGGGTTTCTAGGGAATAAAGGAATGGTACTAAGTTCTCTATCATAGTAAATGAAGAGACCCCACAAATGACATCAGTTTACAGATTGGTTTGAAAAATCAAGGGATTTTGTAAGATACCACCTTAAATGAGACATGACACTTTTTGAAATCCGTTTTGTCACAAGACTTTTGACAGGATATAGTTTAGAAATATTGATAAGTTGAGCAACACACATGGTTTTGAAAACGGGTCAGGTACACTTGTTTTAGAAACAGGGGACAATTCACTATTTAAAGGACTGAGTTTATATTTGACAATGTTATACAAGTATACTCATAACAGCTAAGCATATAAGCATGCACATCAGTCAATCAGTCAAGTATAAAGAGACAAACATTTTGTGGTTGCAAGAACCATTACATGTTTTAATTTTGAAAACTCCCAAAATTTTAAAAGTATTCGAGTTTTGTCTTGTTCCAAAACAAATCGATTTTAAGAGTACTGAAATTTTTAAGTTTAAAAATCGAGTTGAGATCGTTTTAATTCGAGTTACAAAAGATTTCATTTTTATTAAGTCTCGAAAGTCAATTAGTCCAATTTTTGCAAGTCGAAGTGTGATAAAAAATACTTTTTATTTGGAAAACCAGTCGAGATAAATCGATACATGGCAAATTCGAAACAAACAAGGCTAGCAGATGCATTATATCAATTTTCAACCAAGCATATAAGAGACATGATCAAGCATACAACTGGCAGAGCATATATCACAAGTAGTACTCAAAATGCAAGGCTTAAGAAGAACTGAATACCTGAATTATTACAACCCAGAATAACCTATATTAAACTAAATCACTCTAATAGGTAATTAAGGTGACTCCTAATTCTAAGTGGCCGTTAAACACACCAGTGTCAAGATACTAGGGCTCTCAACGGGATCCCCAGCCATGTCTTTGTGTGTGGGCAGGTGTGTGAGTGTGCCAATTTTATTAATTGTTAAGGGATGATTTCTAAAGGACCAAATTCCTATATAAGATACTCACACATCCAGGCACTAATATATCAATAAGTGGCAGCTTCCATACACACAACTGGCATAGTCAGAGTATCCATAACAAGTCAAAGAAGCACTATTGTCTCACATCACACAAACAGATATATCAACTGGCATCAAGTGGTTCAAACAAACAAAACAGATGCATTAATGTTACCAAGCAAGTACAAGTCAGAATCCCATAGAAAGAGTACACACATTGCAAGGACAATTTTCTAACATATGTTAAAAATATCAATCTGCAGGTTATATATGGATACACACAACTGGCAGTATCAGAAGAGTCCAAACAAGTATAACATAGTGTTTACAAGTTGCAAGTCTTATTAAGGTACATGGCAGAGACATACATAGATGGCCAAGATGATCAATATGCAAGCAATATGCAGAACACTACATATCAGAATCTCATAAGAGCACAACAAGCATTGCAAGTAGTCAGTCTTAAGCAAGCAAGCTAGTTTTATCAATATGCCAGGAATCAGTATACAAAATTGTCAATTAAGCACTTTTCATACATTCATTTAACTTATCAGATTGACACATGACTTCCTAAAATCAATCTAGGTCATTGTGCAGATTTCAAGGGATAGGCAAATATACATATAACTGACAAAGGACAGATTTTTCAAGTATTTTACTTAAACCAAGAAGTCAGACTGCATATATTCATATAAATTCATAAACCTAACTTTATCAGAAATTTCAGTTTAAGCAAGCACAAAGTCAAAGTTTCAAATATCAAGAATACATATAAGCAGATAGCAGTTAATTTCACACAAGATACGTGGCAGATACACAGAGAGATTACAGGATAAGCATGAGCATGGCCAAGATTTTTAGTCTTCAAGCAAACAAGTTCTAAAAACCAAACAGTATAGTCATTTTTAATTAAGAATAAGCAGAGTATATATCATGGATTCACTTAGTAGGTATTAAGCAATTTTTTTTTTTTGAAAAACAGTCAAGTCAATCATGGCATAAGTTCAAGGATAGTCAGGGAAGGTCTTGTTTTGGTTTTTGCATACAATTTTATTGAACACTGAGTTGAGGAAACACACAATAATATTAGTTTTTTTTTTAAAAAAGAAATTAGGCAAGGGATGCACAAGTACAGGTGAATTGATTGAGATTCACTTGGTCATAAACTCAACACAAAAAGATTTGCAGATAGGACAGATAAGGTAGGATTGAAAAATAGTCAAGTAGTCAATGACATCTCTTTTTATAAAATAAGATTGGTTACTATCAGATTTTCATAAAAAGTCAGATTTAATCCAAGTTTGCAGAAAACAGACTGTGTGTATGGTGAAATGTAAATGTTTAATCCTTTTCAGTTTTAGATAAAAGTCACATAGATTAAACAAATAGCAGGTCATACCACAAGCATCAACCACATAGTTTTATTTTAATAGTTACAAACATTTTGCCAGCAGTTCAAGAAGCAAGATAAGCTCAAGTATTATCTTATAATAGTAACAAACCAGATTTCTAATAAGCACAAACATATATTCCAAAATATCATTTGACAGAGATTCGAACATACGAGCAAGATCAGTTCAATAGTCATGATAATCATTCGAATAAGCTCATGAAATCCAACATCCAAGATTTCTTATAGACTAAATTGTACATACATCAGGCAACACACTCATGGTAGTAATTCAAGAGACAATTCATAGTATAAGTACCAAATTGTGTAAAATTACCAGAGTCACAGATATGGTAAGCACATAAAATCATTCCAGAGGTCATGGTAACAGTTTTTATGAATGTACAGTTTATCCACAGATGTTAACACATTATCCACAAGACCAACAGGACTAAACACACAGATTAAGACATCAACCATCTTAACAGATAGACTCACATGGCATCGATTCCAATCATACATTTCATACATAAAGGTCACAACATGCAAGCACCAATTATTCACAGTAAACATAACTATATATTTAAATAAGGGCGGCTTAGGCCGTAGTGCCCCTCACCAGAGTTTCAGGGCATAGAGACGCCTGAAAACCTTACCTTGACACTAATTCGCAAGCACGTTTGATGGAGAATCTGAAATCTTTAAGCGAGCTAGGCATGAGGAGTAATCTGAACTTCCCAAATCACTCAAGATCGAGTTGGGGTTTTTAAAAACCCTAACTCTCGATACGATGTGAATCGCACTTGAGGGTTTCGGAAAAGATCAGATCGAGCTAGGATAGCATCGAATCGCTTCATAAACACCAGACGAGACCTAGGGTTCAGAAACCCTAAAAATCCAATCCGCTGAATACACACTAATTGACTTGATACAGTCGATTCCTCTTTCGATTCATCATTACCTGCAAACATTTTCAACAAATTATGTTATTAGTTAATCTAAACATAAACCCTAGAACAGGGTTTCGAAACTTGAATTGAAAGAAGAAAGAGAGAAGATTTGTGGGCTTCAAATCGGTCGGAAGGAGGTGTGAAGCTGGTTCGTCGAGGTCAACTGAGAGTGTACAACACTCGAATGGAGAGGAGAGACACTCAGTTTGTTCGATCTGTACTGGAAACGCCATAAACCCTGCAAAAACATCTCGAAAGATAGTCAGAGAAGTCGATCTAAGAAACCCTAAAATCAGGGTTTTGAACAACGAATCGAAATCAAAGGGGATTCGTATATGTATGTATACAGCTGTTGGATTTAGACCGAAACTTGTTGTTAATTGGCACAACAACAAGCATCCGAGGTCGAAATCACATTATTCTCACCTAACCCATAGCCAGATTTAAGATTTGAACAACGAAGGTGTTTAAATCTAAAATAGAAGAAGAGATACATCTGTTTAGATTTAGAAAGAGGGGCGAAAGATTCATCTGTAAAAGAAATCGCCACGGAGAGGAAGAGAGAACACAGGAGGGTTCGAGAGAAGACTCGAGAGAGAGTTGAGTGAACAGTGTGTGCGGCAACAGTGTCTATGTTAAGAGATATATAAATAAGCTACACGGATGGCTAGGATTAGATTTAGGGTTTTAAGGAACGGATGAGATTAAAAACATCCAGCTGGGTCGGGTTGGTCCATAAATGGGTAGATTTTATACCCGAATATTAATAAAAACTGTTAATAAAAATTAATTAACTGAATTTAATTTTAAATAAACCATTTTTCGAAAATAGATATTTAAATAGTATAAAACTCATAAAATAATTTAAAGATATATATCTCCCCTAAAATATTATTGTCCAAATTATAAAAAATAATTTCGAGTGTATTTGGACAAAATTTTAATAAAAAGTAATTTAGGAGATAAATATAAAGTAATTATATTTACCAAATTTAGGGTAAATAAATATAATCCACAAATTGATAATTTCATAAATTTATCCAATTTTTGAGAAAAAGGTATTTTAAAATTATATTGGATAAAATTATGTATAATTATCAAACACATAAAATTTGGTGGATATTAAAATATATTATTATTAATTTTGGCAATTAAAAAGTGTGTATTGTAAATAGGATTAATGCCATATATGTAGTATCTTAGAAATATTTTTAAGAAAATATTCGCTCGCCTAAGAAATGTTATCAATTGTATACGAAATAAATCAGTGCTCTAACTCATAAAAGTCCGATCAATAAATTCTTATTGACAAATCTGAACTTTAAGAGTACACACAAGAAGAATTCCGTTTGATAAAATTTCTTACACGTAAGATGACTAGTATATATGATAAAAATTCTATTTAAAATATATTTGGCCAAAATTAATCATTTTGTATATTCCAGCATTCCTAAATCCAAGCGGAGTTTAGTGAATCTTTCGGAACTTAAAGGCTTTGTGAAAATGTCAGCGACATTATGCTCAGTTTCCACATGAGTCATTTTGATATCACCTTTATTGACATGATCACGTAAGAAGTGATGTCGTATATCTATATGCTTTGATCTTGAGTGCAATACGGGATTTTTACTTAAGTCAATTGCACTCGTGTTATCGCATAAAATAGATATGACATTAAAATTAATATTAGAATCCGCTAATGTTTGCTTCATCCATAATATCTGTGCACAACATTTAGCAGCGGCTATATATTCAGCTTCCGTGGTGGATATGGATACAGAATTTTGTTTCTTGGAAAACCACGAAACTAAACATCCACCAAGGAATTGACACGTACCACTAGTACTTTTTCTGTCTACCAAATGTCCGGCATAATCAGAATCAGAAAAACATACTAGTTCAAAAGGTACACCTTTAGGATACCAAAGGCCAAGATTCATCGTGCCTTTTAAGTATCTTAATATCCGTTTAACAGCGGATAGGTGCGATTCCTTTGGAGCAACTTGGAATCTAGCACACTTACAAACACTATATTGAATATCGGGTCTACTAGCGGTAATATATAACAAACTACCAATCATGCCACGATATTTCTTAGTGTCAACAGGAATTCCTTTCGGATCTTCTGTTAATTTGTCAGAAGTTGACATAGGAGATGATATGGGTCTAGCATTCTCCATATCAAATTTCTTGAGCATTTCTTTACAATACTTAGATTGTGAAATATGTATGCCCTCATCGGATTGCCTAATTTGCAAACCCAAAAAGAAATTTAATTCTCCCATCATACTCATTTCGAATTCCTTACTCATATTTTCAGAGAATTCTTTACATAGATCATTATTTGTTGAACCAAAAATAATGTCATCTACGTAAATTTGGACAAGTAGTATATCATCTTTTTCTTGTCGTGTAAATAGAGTTTTATCGGCCGTTCCCATCTTAAAATTATTCTCTAATAGGAACTTACTAAGCCTTTCATACCAAGCTCTTGGAGCTTGTTTTAATCCGTATAAAGCCTTATGTAGCTTATACACGTATTCTGGATTAACCGCATCTTCAAAACCGGGAGGTTGCTTAACATAAACTTCTTCTTCCAATATCCCGTTTAAGAAGGCAGATTTTACATCCATTTGATATACTTTGAAATCTTTATGACACGCGAAAGCTAGAAACATACGAATAGACTCAATTCTAGCTACCGGTGCATAAGTTTCGTCAAAATCAATTCCTTCCATTTGAGTATATCCTTGAGCAACTAACCTTGCTTTATTGCGAACAACCGTTCCATTCTCATCTAATTTATTTCTAAACACCCATTTAGTTCCAATAATGGAAGTATCTTCGGGTGGAGGAACGAGTTCCCAGACTTTGCTACGAGTGAATTGTGTTAATTCATCTTGCATTGCGGATATCCAATCCTCGTCTAGCAAAGCCTCTTTAGCAGTTTTAGGCTCAATTTGCGAAAGAAAACTAAGATGATTTACTACATTTTGAACTTGTGACCGGGTTTGAACTCCTTTCGTCAAATCCCCTAAAACATTATCTAAGGGATGACTTCTTATCAATGGAATCTCTTTAGGAAGTTCATCTTCGGTTTGTAACAATTCTAATGGATTATTGGGAGGGGAAATACCTATATCCATATTTTCGAATTGTCGAATAACATCTTCGACACCATCCGTTTCGGCATCTTCTTTATCAACAAGATCAATATACTTCGAGGGTGGTTTTGATTCATCAAAGGCAACATTCATAGATTCTTCCACCACAAGAGTTTTAAGATTAAATACACGATATGCTTTACTATTGGTCGAATAACCAAGAAATATACCTTCACTTGACTTAGGATCAAATTTAGTAAGGTAATCCTTCGAATTTAAGATAAAGCATTTGCTCCCGAAAACTCTAAAATAACTAACCTTAGGAGTTTTTCCAAAATAAATCTCATAGGGAGTCTTTTGTGTCATAGGACGTAATAAGACTCGATTTAGAATATGACAAGCTGTAGACATAGCTTCGGCCCAAAAATATTTAGGACGACGATATTCATTAAGCATAGTACTTGCCATTTCTTGTAAAGTCCTATTTTTCCTTTCTACAACTCCATTAGATTGAGGTGTGTATGGAGCCGAGAAGTTGTGAGTTATTCCATTATCCTCACAAAAGGTAGTGAAACTAGAATTCTCAAATTCCTTACCATGATCAGTCCTTATATAGACAATGGTGTTACTTTGTTGATTTTGAATCTTCTTACATAAAGAAGCAAATGATTCAAAAGCATCACTTTTTGAAATTCCGTCCACGTAAATCGTGAAAAATCATCAACAATGACCAATGTATACGAACAACCTCCGAGACTTAGTACCGGAACCGGTCCGATTAAATCCATGTGTAACAACTCGAGAGGTCTAGAGGTTGATACCATAAACTTAGCTTTGTGAGAAGCTCGTATTTGCTTTCCAATCTCACAAGCTTCACAAGTATGATCTTTTTGATAATTTAACTTTGGTATACCCCTAACATGATCATTCATTGAGATATTCTTTATTAACTTCATATTCGCATGACCTAATCTACGATGCCATAACCAAGGGTCATCTTGTGTAGTAATTAGGCATACATTAGAATGTTTACTAATATCGCATGTGTACACATTTTTGCTACGAGGACAAGTAAGCATTAATTTTCCATCCTTATTTAAGATAGAACAATGAGTAGGATAGAAAATCACCTTATATCCATTGTCGCAAAGTTGACTAATGGAGAGAAGATTATACTTAAGTCCCGTAACTAGTTGTACATTAGCAATCTTGAAATGTTCATTCCCGATATCGCCAATACCAATGATACTCCCCTTGCTACTATCTCCAAACGTGACACTTCCAGCGGTGACCTTTCTAATGCTTTTCAAGAGTGACTTATTACCGGTCATATGTCTCGAACAACCACTATCAAGATACCACATGTCTCGTTTAGTAACAAGGCACACCTACAAAGCAAATCAATAGAATTTATAGGTACCCTTTTGTCTTGAGGGTCCTCGGGTTAGAGTATCATGATAAGCATTTGCATTATAGAAACTAGGCATGGTATAAGCATGAGTAGGCACATAGGAGTTTCTAGATGCATTGTTCCTAGAATAATCATAGTATCTTGGTTTTTGATAATTGCCACCTTGATACATGTTGTTTCTATCTTTTGAATAATACATGGTATTTTGAGGATAGAAACGATGACTAGGAACAAAATGACTTCTAGACGATTGACCATTAGTATATGCCTTATACCCTGAATTTCTATTTTGATACACAATGGGTTTTTGAACATAACTAAACTTTGGTTTTCTTTGAGTGCCATCAACATAGTTATTAGGTACAAAACGATCAACCTTTGTATATGTTTTAGTTCCTTTACGAACCCACATATACTTCCCCTTAATCTCACCATTCTTTATTTTGCAATATTCAACCGTATGTCCATCTTTATTACAATAAGAGCATTTATACTTTGGTGTAGCGGGGACAAAAGTAGTTTGTTTCTTTCCTTGTACAAACTTCTTAGGTTGAGCATTTTTATCATATCCTAAACCTTCATGGTTATATGATATTTTCGAATGTACCATTTTATCTAACAACTCATTTCCTTTTGTGAACTTTTGAATTGTTCTCACAAGATCATCTTTTTCTTTGCTCAAAATATTAGTTTTGTCGTTAAGAATCCTTTCTTGATCCATAACTTGAGCTAAGATCTTGGAGTGTTCATCTTTAAGCCTTTGAGTTTCCAACTCGAATATTTCATCTTTTTCACTTAAGGCATGAACCAATTCATCATTATCCTTTTGAACAACCGAATTTGACTTACCTTGAGCCAATGACTCATTTTGAATTTTTAAGTTTAGTAAGTCAACATGAAGCATACGAGTGTTTTCATTTAATTGTAACTTCTCGTTTTCTAATTCTTCGGTGTTCAACACTAAGGATATATTTTCGATTTCTAGCTTTGTAACAACATCCTTATACTTGTTGTTTTCATTTTTCAAGAAATCGTTTTGTTCACACAAAGATGAGACTTCCTCCTCGTGTTTAAGATTTAATTCACTAATCCGAGAGAGGGTATGTTGATTTACACTATTATTTCTTTCATTCATTTCAACCAACAAATCAATCAAATCACTTTTACTCATATCTAGCAAGTTTAACGAAGATTCATTAAAAAGATGCATATTATGTAAAAGTTTAGTACGAGAGCTTACCTCATCATTTGAAGTGGAGATGTCCGATGACGAAGAATCATCCTCGAGAGCCATTAGGCACAAGTTAACCACTTCTTCCGTAGCTTCCGAAGTTTCTTCATCTTCACTTAAATCCCAACCATTTTCGGCCACGAGAATTCGTCCCTTAAAGAGCTTAGGACATTCCCGTTTAAAGTGACCGGGTTGCTTACACTCAAAACACACATTAGGTGTTTCCTCCGGATTTTGTTCTTTTGGCTTAGGAGGAGTGTAAGTACCATTGTTATTGGCATTATTATAACCATTGGGACTTTGATTGATTTTGCCCTTGTTATAGCCCGTGGTAGGATAATTACTCTTATTGTTAGGAGTATAATTTTGAGAGTAATTTGGCCTTCCGTTAGAGTTAAAAACTCTTTGTTGATTGTTCGATTTAAGGAAGCCTTTTCCATACCTTTGAGCTTTACTTTGAAGTACACGACGGAGTTGTCTCGTTAAAAGAGCTATCTCACTTTCGTCGAGATTTTGGAGTTCTTCGTTCAACTCTTCGTCGTTTTCATCTTCATCGATTAAGATGGACTTCAAAGCCATATTTTTCTTTTTGTCTTCCACTTTAGGAATGACCTTATCCGGAACATTATCTTCTTCGTAAGCACGAAGGTTCCCGAATAAGTTATCGATGTGGTAATCATTGAGATTGTGCATCTCTTTGATCGTAGTAACTTTAACTTTCCAACTCGGAGGCAAAGATTTAAGAACCCGACGATTCTTTTCGTTTTGAGTATAGTTCTTTCCGAGTTGAGTTAATTCATCGATTATACGAGTAAATCTTGTTTCCATATCGATGATATTTTCTCCATCTTGGAGTTTAAAGTTCTCGTATTCTTGGATCAAAGTATCCATTCGAGAATCTTTTATGTCGGTAGTTCCTTCATAGGTAACTACTAACTTGTTCCACATTTCTTGTGCGGACTTGCAATTGTTTACTCGTTTATACTCTTTTTCTGCAAGTGCACTTGTGAGAACCATTTCCGCTTTAGCGGCGATGTTCATTCTATCTTCTTCATCGTGAGTATATTCACTTACTTTCTTTTCGATGATAATATCGTCGACAATTTTAGTCGGAAGTATTGTACCATCTTCTATGGCCATCCAAACTTTGACACCTTGACTTCTAGCATAAATGCGAAATCTAGTTTTCCATGTGGCAAAGTTTGTGCCATCAAACAAAGGAGGTCTAGAATTTGAGAGACCTTCACTACAACCGATAGCATTAATAAAGGCCATATCGGATCTACTTTACAGGGTGCTTTTATAACCGTAGCACTTAAAAAGTAACCGCTCTGATACCAACTGTTAGGTCCCGATAGATGGTTTAATTAAGCTAGAAGGGGGGGTTGAATAGCTTAATCACCAATTAAAATTATTTATGTTGTTTTAAAAAGTTTTCACCCCTTCTTTAGAACTTGTATCGAGAGTATTGGCAGTTACGTGCGGAAGTGTAAGAAAAGAAAAGGAAAATATCACACGAGCGATTTTATCCTGGTTCGCGGTGGCTAACTCAACCCTTGGAGTCCACTCACCCCTAGTCCAGTCCCCGAGCTCCTCCCCGGACTCGAGATTTTCTCTACTATAAAGAACTCCTTTACAGTAGGCGGAGAAGCCTTTACAAATATATATCTTGGAGCGCAACTCTTCGTTACCTCCTCACTATAAATGTAAATAACAAGACTTGTCTCGGAACGTAACTATCCTCGTTACTTCCTCAAAGTCGTTGCACCTCCAGTGGTCTTTGTACTTCTAAACCTTTCGCCGGTCTTGGATCTTAGGTATTAGGTCTTGGGTCTTTCCTCTTCTTCACGGTGCGATGACTATTAACTCCCCGTCAATACGTCAAAGACTTGGGTCTTAGAACGAAGATCACCTCACTTCACTTCACCTCACTGCAAAAGTTAGAAACAAGCAAATATATCCTTGTTTTATAAAAGTTTTGGTTCCGCAAGTTTTAGTCCAATTTTAACCACGTTGAAATTAGTCGATTATAACGTTTAAGTATGGTGGTTAAGTCGTTGGTTCAATTTTAACAAATTATATCGCGCGGAGAAATATAAGTTGTTGATTTTAATAAGATCGAGTGATGAGTGAGTTTTGAAAAGACGGAGTCGAAGTCGAGCAAGATATATCACACACACTCTCACTAACGCAATCGAACCAAGTAGCTTGTTCGGATAACACCCCGCGATAGCGAAAAGGCCCAAACGGGGTTTACCACCGAAACAAGTGAAATCACTCACGTCACACACGTTCGGAAAATAAACACGTAATACCACGTATCTTATCTCAATGATATCCCCACCGAGCACAGGGCTGAAAAATGGGTTTCTCACTAAAACAAGAAGGGTATGGGAGTGATGGGAATGGGAGCACAAATATGAGTTAGTGAGCAAATAAAGTTAGTGCACAAATTCCCGATAATAACGAGTGGCCAACTCGAGTATTTTGAAATCAAGAGAGCTTAAGATGAAGAGAAATTTGTTTGAAAAGCCCTTTGAAAATGGTCGATTAAGACTCGGATAATTGAAGCTAAAAGAAACCACTTACACGATTATTCCACGAAAGTTCGCCGGAGAAATTCGTCGGAGGTTCGATACGACTTTAAGCACACGAACGAATTTGGGCAGCCCTTCGGGAGGTTGAAAAGAGTGGTTTATGAAAATGCTAAGATGAGCGAGGCTTGGTTTGGTGGAACGAAGCTTCGGGGTTTAAAACCTTGTATATATCGGAATATATGAAGAATCGAAGGTTTTAAAGATGAAGTAGAAGAAGTAGGCACTTGAATAAACTTTGGGAGAGTGTTTGTTCTTCAAAATCTCAGCATATATTTGGCTATTAGCTTAGGAAATATGAATGGGTGGAGGGGTGTATTTATAGGCAAGAATGGGTGGGGTAAATGTAAGAAAAGTAGAAGTAAAAATGCAAATGGTAATTTAGCAAACCTTGGCCACCACTCAACTTTGTCCCCTTGTCCCCCACACCTAAAAAGGTGTTCTTGACCAGCATCTTGGACTAAAAATCCAGGGCATTTAATGCACTAGAAGACAGACACGCTTTACGAGATACCGATAAAAACCGTTACATTAAAAACGCGATATTTTGAACGTGCGAAATAAATTACGGAAAAAATATGATAAATCTTAGAATATTAGAAAATGGCATTCTGGAAATTTTGGTAATTTTTGGTCAACCCTAGCTTGGTCAAACGTTCAGCCAGTGATCGGGTCGGCAGACAGAAAACGCTCCGAAACGAAAGTTCTCGGAAAATTACGAAAATTTAACCATGCACTAAGAATAATATTTAATTGGCTAATCTCAAGTTTCAAGTCATTTTGGCAAGTGGAAGTATTTTATTTGGATTTAAAACGATAAATCAGGTTTTCGGGTTTCAAATAAAATACGATAATTCTTTCGAAATTATCAGAGAGAGATTATGGCCAAAATTAAAACTTGAATAAATACTTAAAATATATTCCCATAAAGATAAAATACTTTTGAGGGACGGGAATAATCTTAAGGTATTTAAACCGATTTTCTAAGATAAAAGCCGTTTTATGAAAAACCGAAACACTTCGTCTTTTGGAAAACAGAGAAGGATACTTGACGAAGGTTTTGATACCAAACTACTTAGAAAAATATTGTTCATGATAAATCATGATTTTGATACGTTGAAAGAGCTTTCTAAGTATTGCGAATATTTTTCTCCGAAAAAATAATGAATTTGAGAGACCGGGAGAAAATATTTCAGAATTGGTATAAAATTGATATTAATATTTTTAGAGACACATATTAATATGAAAAAAATAAATCCTTCCTTGAATAAAATAAATCTTGTGGAATGAAGGATTTAATAATTTTTGAAAGATTTAAACTAATTTATTCCGAGAGATAATAAATGTTTAAATATGGAATAAATTAATTTAAATATAAATTTTGTAAATAATGTAACATGAGTACTCTAAAGAATACCAAATCTTGATAGTCCTTTTTCGAGCTTCATGTAATTTAATGTTGCAGTAGCAAGAAAGAGATAATCATAGACTCACGATATGTCTCAGCGCCACTATTGCGTAATCAGAAAAATTTCCTTTTAAAATAAATATATTTTGATGCGAAGGAATATTTTAGAGATTAAAATTACTTGCCAAAAATAACTTTCCCCTTTTAATTAATCAAATAAATTAATGACCTATTTGGGAGGATTACTAGGTGAATTTAATTTTAATGTTTGTCACAAATACCGAAACAAATATATAAATAATTATATATCGAAGATATCCTTTCAGACATCATTTTCTACGTGATCATGTCAATAAAGGCGACATAAAAATGACTCATATTGAAACTGAGTTCAATATCGCTGACATTTTCACTAAGCCATTAAGTTCTGAAAGATTTGCCAAATTACGTTTGGATTTAGGAATGTTGGAACCGGCTAAATAATATTTTGGCATACTCATTATAAAATAATAAATGAGTGCTACTTATTATTTTAGTTATTTCATGTACTTTAAATATCATTTTTAATTCGGTTCTCTCAAGTATACTCCCATAATTCAGATTTGTCAATAAAGAAATTTATTGATCGGATTTTTCTGAGTCAAAATTTGGGAGTTCATAATTGATTATTATATTTATTGTACAAGCAAATATTGATGAGCTATCAGAAATATTTGTGAAATTTCTAAATATGAGGATCATTCATAAATTATCATGCCAAAATAAATTACTATAATTATTCAAATATTTATCCCATAATAATATTCAAAGAAGTTATCTAAATAATGGGAAATATAGTATTAAAATATTCTATGAAATTTGGAATATTAAATTTGGAATTATTCTTTTTTACAAAATTGTCCAACAAAGCTATCATTTTAAAATATTCATTTTTGGACAAAATTGTAATAAATTCCAAATATCTTTTTAATTACTATTATTATATGTCAAAAATATTCCAAATATTTTAAATATTCAAAATTATCCAAATCATATTTTAAATTGTTTTTCAAAATTTTGGGTAATTTTGTTTGAATTTTAAAATCATTTTTCGAATATTTAAATATTTATTTTACAAAACAGAAAATTCAAATACTGATTTTTTTTGTTTTAAATTGTTACTTTTCGGGTCAATACCCATGGATCCAACCCGACCCAACTTAAACCCTACGATCTGAGCCATCAAATGTTTTTAAAACAGGATCTCAGCCGTACATTGTAAAATATATATATGTGTTAAAATAATTTTATATTCATTACAGCCGCAGCTGTTTCTCTCTCGTTTTTCTCTCGTCTCTCTCGTCTCCTTCGATTCTTCTCTGAAAACCCTAGCTAGTTCCGGCCGATTTCATTCAAATTCTTCACCAGAATCGCTAGTTTCTTGCTTAAAATACTACACACTCAGATTCTCTCTTTAGTATTAGAGCGAATCATGGTCGTGTGTCGGGATTGGTACAAAAATTCTGGATTTCAGTCTATAATCGCGCATCCAGTGTATAGATGTGGTGATACGACATGAAATCGACATTTATACATCGATTAGATATAGTGCATTGCGATTTTGAGTTGTTTTTCGAAAAGCCCTAATTAGGGTTCTTGAGATATTCGAAACCCTAACTCAAATCGGCATGTATTAGACCTAATTGATGGTTTATTTAACGATTTTATGCAGGTTTGAAGCATTTTAAGTCGGTTTGATACTCAAATCGATTTAGGGTTTGAGGCGGCTATTTGATTTCGGTGTTTAAATCGCTTGAATCGGTGTAAACAGTCTCCGATCTATATATTTTGGTAAGTCTCGAGTCGATTCGAGGCCTCGAGCTCAGGTATTTACGAAACCCTAAACTCCATTTTTGTTTCTTTACTAACACTCGGTGTCGAGTGTTTGCAGGTCATGTGAAGCTCTAAAGGAGATGGAAATGTAGAGGGGAGCAGCTGGAATGAAGATGGGAATGCGTTCTGTATTGTACTATATGTACATGTGCTGGGAAGGTAAGTCCCCAAGAGGTTTCAATGCCTTGGGGCTAGGTATGAGTCGAAAACTCTGGCATTTTTATATATATATATAGTTATATTTTGAATAAGGAGGATGGGATGTGTTGGCGTATTGGTGGCTGTTGGATTGTTGGTTTGTTGGATTGTTGGTGGCTGTTGGATTTGGTACTTGTTGGATGAATTTTTTTATTGCTGATTTTTGTTCGATTAATTGAATATATTTGCTATCTGGTTCAATTTGACTGCTGGTTTTGACTGTTGAATTTTGGATTGTGGTTGATTATGTACTGTGTTAAACTTTTGATGTAATTAAATCTTCTGTCAGTTTTAAAATTAGTGAAATTTGAATTTTAGGCTAAAATTTGATCTGATATTATGTGAATTCTGCTAATACCTGGATTTAATTGCCTAATTTGATGATTTAAGCTTAAAGTCAGATTAATTTAAATCTTAAAACTGGTGTTTAGACTATATTTGACTGCTTAAGTCATTAGTTTTGACCTTATATTGGATTTGTCACTGTTAATGGTTAATTGTTTATGTTAAACCATAGTTGGAAAGTCTGATGAAACTTAAGTTGTGGAAATTGTTTTTAATTAACTTGTTCCTCCACTAAGTGATTAAAATATTATTAAAACTCAACTTTTCTGATTAAATCATGTGATCCCTGCTGAACTTGTCCCCTGCACTGCAATACTTGAGTATTTGACAAGTTGTGCTTAGTCATGTGATAATGAATCAACATTTACTTAAAAGAAAAGTCAATTGTATTTTGCTGATGATGTGTCCTCTGTTACTTGAACTTATGCTATTATTTGATGAGGTGTCCTGTGCTGGTTAACTTTGAGTTTTCTTGCTTGATGTGTCCTGTACCAGTTAACTTTGTGATTATTATATGTGATCTGTTCTGTTTTGCTTAACTGTGAGATACTTATAATAATATGAGATACTTATGCACTTATCACTACATCTGTTTGTGAGTATGAGTAGATTATGTCTTCTGTCAAGGTAAGATTATTGATTAATAATTAATATAGGCTAAATAAAAACATATAGTGAAGAAAAACCCCTAAGATAGGACACTACACACATCTGCCCGAGCATTAAGACCTGGCCAAGGGGTCCTGTGAGCCCCTGGGTATCTGGATCACTGATGTATCCGGCCACTAGAATTAGGATAGAAGTATTAATGTAAATGGACTTAAAATCTGCAGATTATGACATATGTTCTGCATATACTTTGTTTGTATTTCTTGACTAATATACATGCATTTACTTGTTCTTAAATGATGTTTTGGAACCTTGTGTGCATACTGACCTTTATTTGTAAATGGCTGCCTACATTAAATGTTTACTGGAGTGTGTCATATGTAAGACTGCTAATTGCATGCCTATTTGTATAGATATCATCATCTAATTGAACTCTGTGGTATTAACTTGATTTGAAAACTTAATTTAGCATGCTGATATCCCAGTTGTATCTTCTGGCCACCATTTTACAATGTGTCAGTTTATTAAATGCTATTTGCTCAAGGTGACTTGTATGTATACTTAACTGCACATATCATATACATATAATCTCACTTATATGCATGCTGTTTCACACAATCTGATGTATATACATATAACTGCCATATATGTGCTTGCCTGATCACTCACATTACTTGATATATGCAGCATCTGTTTATATATGCATGTTTTAAACACTCACACACACTCATAACATGCAACTGATCACTTTTTACTATAAATAGACTTGCATGGTTTTCAAAACTTACACCACTACTCTGTTTTTCAAAACTCTCTGCATGGAATTCAAAAAGCTTCATCCAAATCCCTCTTTCAAACCACTTCACACTTTGCCTCTCCTACACAATATGGAGAGACAGTTTTACTCTGAAAACCAAAGCCATGATTTCCAACTTCTAAATGGTAAGCCTCTCCAGACTTATCATAAGAAGCAAAAACAAATACATCAAAACTCTTCACAAAACCCTAATTCAAAAATGCACATGCATAAAAACATAACCTCTGCACCAAACCATCAATCTTCTAGGCACACACACACTCAAAATGCTAAACCTACTGTGAATGCTCCTAAAAGTGTGCTAGTTGATCCCTTCAATCTGTCAAAACTTGATAACATGCTTTTAAATGTGCAACCTGGTATGATGATCTATGTTCCTCAGAATGGTGTGGTGCATAATATGTTCTTATCTGCTAAGTGGGAAAACATGATTTTTTATAGAGGTCAGAACTATTTTGTGCATTTGATAGGTGAGTTCTATGGTAATATGGTGGTCCAGAAGGGGATAGATGATGTCTTAAAAATCAGTACTGTAGTGCATAACAAAAACATGCTTGTTGATGTTAACACCCTTAATAGATGCCTCAAGTTAGGAAGTCAAGTTCCCTTTCAGCCTTGCATAAATATTTATGAGAAATTTGTGTTTGATAAGAAGGAATTTGAGCTGTTTGTTGGTTACTTCTGTGATAGTGATGTGCCTTTGGGTTTGCGTGACAAGAATTGTGCTATAGAATATCATCATTTCACTCCCTTGTACCAACAACTAGCCATAATAATTAGGTCCAATCTGTTGCCTAAGCCTAAGAACACTCAGTTCTTTGATTATGTTGACTTGAAGGTTATGTTTCAGCTAGCTACTAATCAGGTTGAGTTCAATATAAACTATGTGATTCTGATCAACATGATAATGGCTTTTGAAGTGGAATATTTGCCTTATGGTCTGTTGTTAACCTCTCTGTTTGAATTATATCATGTAGCCATCCTAGGGTTTTAGCAGAAAGAATTGAATACTGTGATATTATAGATCTGGTAAAACCCCAAGTTTCCCTTAAAGATTGCAAGCCCTTGAATGTTACTCCTGTTTGCATTACTCCTGATGTTATGATTATTGGTAGTAAACAAGCAGAGAATAAGACTAATGCTGATTTTGAGAAATTAAGGGTTGAAGTTGAAAATCTTAAGGAAATGAATTTAGGCATTCTAACTAGGTTAGATCAGTTGGAAAGTAAGACTAAAGATGATTCCACTGTTGGGAATGTTGAAGGGATAGATGATAAAATGGACAGGCTCTTTAATGAAGATATGGTAACTGAATTGGGTGGAAATGATAAAACTGAGGCAGCTGTGCTTCCTAGTTTGAATGATTTAGCTGATGATCTGGGTTTTGTTGCTGTTGAGGAGCCTGAGAAGGCTTAGATCTGTTTTATGCTTGCTCTGTTAACTGGGAATGATGGCTGGTTGGTCCTGGTTCTACTGGTTCTGAATTATGGTTATGTGTTGTTACTAGTTCTGCTGGCTTTTTGTGATGATGTTTGTGACTGCTGGAATTTGGAGGTTACAGTTTGTTTAAACTGGTGCTTTTGCTTATGTATGTGATAGGCCTCTGGCCATGTGTTTGTAAGAATGCAGGTTCCAGTTCTGGTTAATCAATGAACAACATTGATTAATTTGAACTATTTTGATCTGTGAATATAAATCTGCATTTAAATAATTACATCTGCTATTAATATGTATAATGCTTGTTTATCTTGCTTAATAACAGATACAAAGTCATTGCAAAATTGTTGGTAAAATAGGACGTTTTTAATTCATGGATACTAAGTATTAAAAATAATGTCCTTTTAAACCTTGATAGTCTGCAGGTACTGCTCGAATACTAACTTACTAAACTTAACTATATGATGTGTTGCTAACTCAAATTGCAGGGTTCTCCTCTGGATTGTCGAAGTTTATACAAATGTATTCTATTCAAGAATTTATGTACTTATATGAATTTCAAGAATTAATGAAAATTCAGTTTGAGATCTTTATTTCAGCAATATCTATTGCACTTGTCTCATATTCTCATACAAAAAAAAAAAAATTTTGCTTCGTTATATATAAAAACGAATAGATTATCACTTATATATTTAAGAAAGCAAAAAGCTTCCAGTGATAAATATGAATCGAATTAAAACAATTCATATCGATTCAAAATGACTTTATTACACGAAAAACACGAAAATGTTAAGTCATTATCAAAGTTCAAACAAAAAGAAAACTGCTCAACGAATTTGATGAAATTTCAAAGCAGAAGTGGCTCAAAATTGAAAGAATTACTCGAATATTGAGTTTAACGAAAGATTTGTCAAGAAAAATCAAAACAAACACTAATTCTTGACAAATAGCTCAAATAGATAAAAGAAAGAACTCATGAGATTTGCTAAAACAAAAGAGAAAGGCTCTTAACTATTTTACATTATCCTTGACCAAGTCTTTTAAAGAAATTCTTAAGATGGTCAATAAGAGAGGGGAAGCAAATCAAAGAAAATTATATTTTCTTTACAAAAAATTCATCATCTCTGAAAAGATGTAAATGTTAAAGGGAAGAGACGTATTCTACGAAACAATCATACCTACCTAAACGGGAAAGATTATTTTTGGTTTTTATCAACCAAAAGGGGAAGAGACGTGCAATTGCACGATCAAAAATTAAAATTTTCCCAAAGATAGAGAAAAGAAAATGTTGGTTTAAAATTTTAAAATTGTCTATGTATCTAACCAATTTCTTTTCAAGGTACCGCTATTGGAATGACGAGGATTACAAATTTTGCTATCAGAATTACGAAACCTACAAGTAAAAATTCTGAAACCTTTTATGTGTCTATGTGAAAATTATTTTTCAAATTCATGCATACACTAAGGGGAAGCACACACTTGTAAAATTTAAATTTTAGGTTTGTTTGATAAATACCAAAAAGGGGAAGATTGAAAGGATATCTTCGATATTAATTTATTTTGGTATTTATAAATAAACGTAAAATTTAAATCACCTAGTAATCCTCCCAATAGGATCATTAATTTGCATGATTATCTTTAAGTGGAAAAGTTATCTCTAGCAAGTTATTTGAAAAATCATTTTATATTTCTTCGTATCAAAATACCTACTTTTAAGAAATATATTCTCACGCAATATTCATGCTGAGGGATATCGCCATTCTACGATATTTCCCTATTTTCATATTGCAAAATTAAACTCGCATGAAGATCGAAAAAGGATTATCAAGATTTGATATTCTTTAGAACCCTCATGTAACATTATTTTTAAATCTCTTAATTAAAGTAATTTATTCCCTGATTTATCAGATTTCTATTTTACGGGATAAATTATCTTTAATTAGTCAAAAATAAATCTTTCATTCCAAAAATTGTTTTCTATCCAAAAGAAAGATTTACTCTATCAAAACATTAATATTTGGATGGTCAAATATTAATATCCATTTTTCTTAGTTCCTTAAATATTTTCTCCAAGGTCTCTCAAATTATTCATTTTTTGGAGTAAAATATTTTAATACTTAGAATGCACTTTAAAATTGTCAAAACCATGATTTATCATGATTTACATTATTCTAAGTGTTTTGGTATCAAAAATTAGTCAAGGGTCTACTCGTTTTGACCAAATACTAATTTTCTCGGTTTACGTATATTTCCTTATTTATCGAAGGAAATTAATTTAAATACTCAAAATATTTCCATAAACTCCAAACTATTTTATTCTCAAGGAAATATATTTGTAGTATTTATCTAAGTCAAAACTCTAGCCAAAAACGTTTTACTAATCGTCAAAAGAATTTACGTATTTTATTCATACCCGAAAAGCGGTTTTTATCGTTTTAATTCCGGATAAAATACTTCCACTTGCTAGAATGACTTGAAACTTTGGGGATATCATTTTTATGATGTGATGTATGTTAGGTAAAAGTTTCGTGATTTTTGGAGAATGTTTGTCGGGGTGTGTTTCCGAACGGTTGACCCGAGAAGCTTTGACTGAGCGTTTGACCTAGGAGACTTTGACCAAAAATTACCAAACTTCACAGATTTCCATTTTACAATATTTAGAAAATTGTCATATTTTTTGTTGGATTTATTGGAGATGTTTAGAAATAAGCTAGTTTTAATTAACGATACTTAATCGTTAATTAATAGTTAATTGGGTTGCATTAGGGTGTGTGCCTTATCCTCTTCCAAGCAATAAGTGCTGAGATAAGGAGTCACATGTTGGTTGTCAAGTTGCTAGGCTAGTGGACAAGAACAATGTAGTCATCCCTTACATCACCTACCCATTTACATCATCCCTTACATCACCTTCCACTACCCACTACCCCAAAATTTCCCTATAAATACCACCCCATCCCCATTCATTTTCTACACAAGCTAAAGAGCTAATTAGTTGCTGGGAATTTTAGAAGTATTCTCTCTTTCATCTCTACAAACACTCTCTACAAATACTTCTTCTCTAAAACCTCCTTTCTTATACATATATATTTATATATACAAGGTTTTAGTTATATAAGCTTAGTTCAACCAACCAAGCTCTCTCCCAACCCAACTAGCTCAACCACTAATTCTTTAGGCCTCCCGTAGGGCTGCCCAAGTTCCGCCACTAAGCCAAAATCCGGCCGAACCTCCGGCGAATTTTTCCGGCGAACTTTCCGATCGTTTTTGTAAGTGGTTATTATTTTAGCTTCGATCCGAGTCTTAACCGACCATTATATATACAAGAGCTCGTTATTATTCTCGATCTATTCATCCTAAAGCTCTTCATCTTATATCTCTTATAAAAGAGATTTCTTATTTCGAATTAAATTCAAACACGAACTAACAAAGTCGTGTTATTCGAAATATTAATATATATACACGAACTATAGATTCGGTGTATATTTAAACGAACTAAGATTCGTTATATTTGAGTTATATACTTAAACAAAGTTTATATATTTCGAATATACTCAAATATATTTGATACAATCGAACAACGATTTGTATCTTATCACGAATTAAAGATTCGTAATAAATCTCGAAAACGAGATTAATATTTGACGACGGTCAAAATCAATTTTATTAAGCTTGATTCTATTCCCAACTATCATCGTATTGTTCCGTGGGAAGAAAATCTAAAAAGCTTACTTTAACTCTTTAACTTTACTTAGCACTAACATAGCCAACTAACTCATTTACTTTCCGCTATTTACTTTCTGCACTTTATTGTTATTATTTATTGTTGTTGTAATTGCGGATTCTAGTTTGGCTATATCATTATATTGGGCTAAAGTTAAAGAAAGACTACACTCTCTCTCTCCGCACTAAATCGATTATATCTAGTCTAAAAAGACTATATCAAGAGAAGAGTTGTATTAAGAAGAGTGCATAGCCAAAAGAGCTATATCAAAAGACTCTCTTAAATCCGTACTTCGAAAATAGACGTATATTCGAAGTAATATATACTTAGTCAAAAAGACAAGTATTATACAAGTCTTAAGCGAGACTAAAGCTTATAAGACTTTTATTACTCCAACTATATACTCATCTTTAGTATTGGAGTAATACATCAAGTATACTTAAATCTTTCTAAATCATTTGGAAAGTATACTTTAAATATATATATCATCAACATATATATACTCACTATCGGCCTAGTTGTGTCTAGTCCAAAACCCTTTTTATAAACAAGGTTATTTGTCGTAGATATTGTTTTCTAAGTTTTGCAGTGAGGTGAAGTGAAGTGAGGTGATCTTCGTTCTAAGACCCAAGTCCTAGACGAGCTAACGGGGAGTTAGTCGTCTTTGCACCGTGAGGAAGAGGAAAGACCCAAGACCTAAGACCTAAGATCCAAGACCCGCAAAAGTTTAGAAGTTCAAAGACTACACCCGGAGTACAACGACTTTGAGGAGGTGACGGGGAGTTACGCTCCAAGAAGAGTCTTGTAAGTTTACATTTATAGTGAGGAGGTAACGGGAAGTTACGCTCCAAGATATATATTTGTAAAGGCTTCTCCGCCTACTGTAAAGGAGTTTCTTTATAGTAGAGAAAATCTCGAGTCCGGGGAGGAGCTTGGGGACTGAAGTAGGGGTGAGTGGACTCCAATTGTTGAGTTAGCCACCGCGAACCAGGATAAAATCTCGTGTGTCGTATTACTCTTACATTGCTTCCGCACACATAAACTGCCTATACTCTCGATAAAAGCTATTCAAAAGGGGGATAAATTTTATTACACCACATCAATTTTTAAATTGGTGATTAAGCTATTCAACCCCCCCTTCTAGCTTAAATTACACTCTATCGGGACCTAACAGGGTCTTAGACATCGGTTTATGACCGATGTCTAGAACCACCTTTCACAGCAGTTCTACTAAAGAACCAGATGTCTATGCATTGAAAATCATCTTTTTTTTACATGATTCTAATATGAAATATGGTAATAATAGAGGCTGAATATGATCTTAAACATGAGACGCACAAGAGAAAAATGAACACATTTGCAGTGGAACTGATGTAATATTCATTTTTAACATCAGTTACCTAAACTAACCGATGTAAATTACTTTGTTTCACATCATCTGTTTAAATTAGACGATGTCTATGTTCGTCTTTCACATCAGTTCTTTATTTCAGTTGATGTCTATAGTTTTCTTTTACATCATCTCTTTTTATCGGTTGATGTCTATAGTGTTTTTTTACATCAGGTTACTTTTAAATCCATTGTCTTTCTGTAGTTTAGACATCAGTTTTTCAAAGAAGTGATGTCATTTCACATTTTTTAGTCCATGTTCCACCTGCTTATATAACATGCCCAAATGTAAAATTAAAATCTCAAAACAAATCAACAATCAAATTTCCCAAGCAACAATATCACCAATTACCAAACATATTTGCATTAATCCACCAACTAATTACATAATTCACCAACAAGCAATACTAGTACTGATGCCAACTAATTCAAATTATCCACAACACAACCAATACTAGTAGTACTTCAATTCACAAGTCTGCATTGCCATTAACTACACATTATACTCCCAAAATCAGCAGTAGACTTCTAAACGAAACCTAAAGTCAGATTACTCCTAAAGTCATTGCAACTACATGAATGATTCAATATGGCTAAGAGCCTCAAACCGGACCTCATCAAGCTCGGCTTTCGAACAAATCAGCTTACGCGTCTTAAGAGCCCACTGAAATGTAAAACAATAAAATTATAAATTATCCAACTGCACACACACACACACACACACACACACACATATATATATATATATATATATATATATATATGACAATTACAAAATCTAAGGAATGTAAATACCTTCTTTAAAAATGACAGTTCATGGTCCATTATAATTTCTCTCATGTAGCGCATAACTACATAGCCACATTCAATCCCACCAGGTTGTTTGGGACATCCCTGTTTAAAAATAAAATTAGAATAGTAACATACCTATATAATAATACCGTATTAACTGATCCTAATTAATAGAAAAAACAAAGGTTATACCGGCATATATTTGATACTAGGGGCTTTATTTCCCCTCCCAGCCTGAACATTAAAAGTAATCATCGCCCTGCAGTCACGTGTGGTGGTGACATTAATTAGTGCAAAATAAACGATATTTCAATAATTAAATATAGCTCTGTATCAAATAATGGAAATACCTAGTCAGTGCTTTTTCCAACTCAGGAAAATTAGTTCCTCGAGGCAAAGGATTGAGTACAAATATTTCTCCAGCCCATAATATGACCAATATCCAGTGACAACTATGTTTATTACAAAAAAATTTTAATTAGTAGGAAAAGCCGGTCAGGATTAGAAAAAATATCCAATGGCCAATGAGGACGGAGTACTTACTTGGTATTATAGGGTAGTAGGAAAAGCCGGTCAGGATTACCCTCTTTCAAACGATTCACCAAGTTACGTTCAATATCTGTACTGTTGGTGAATATGGTTGCGGGATCACAAAAAGCATACATTTCCAATTCGTCATTGTCACGAACCACCGTATGCAAGTACCTGCATTAAAAATCAAATAAAATATTTATTTTTCAAAATAAATATGCACACAAGCAAATAATATGAGACAGGGCAAAAGCGACAAGAATAAATTGGAAAGATTACTTACGCCATGTATGCAGATAGTGCACCTTGCCCAATCATTTGGAACTCGAGCAAAGCAATTATATTCTCAGCCAATATAAAAATTGTTTTCTCAGCACCAAAAACCTCGGCATCACATGGCATTTGTATCGAACCCCCGCTGGACTTCATGAATGTTGTTGCATGTTTATACAACAAGCGAAAGCGCTGTGGAACTTTCTTATTGATCTCGACACTCTTAAACAATCTTTGCACCTTTTCCAACTCAGTTTTAGGTTCTTTTTCTTTTCTCTTTTTTTTCTGCATATATAAAGCAAATGATTTCAATATAACTTAGACCACTAATTTTTCTCCTATTTTTCTGCAAATATAAAGAACCTATAATCATGCATACCTCGACAACTGGGGCATTTGGGAGTATGATCAAGTCTCGGGGCCATGACACATAGGACCCAACAGCTTGGGCCACTGTCTCGATTTCACCCTTTATGGGGATTGGAATCAAGGCGTCTCCTTGAATTGCGCCATCCACCGAGACACGAGCACATCCGGGCTGCAAAGCCACTCCATGTATAGACTTGTTCATGTCTTCATCATCAAATAGCAAGCCAAATGCCACCTTGTTTTCTATGGTTTCCACTGCCAACTCACATTTCTTCGGCCCCTGCACACATTTAAATTAAAGAAATAATAGGAACATAGGAGATACCTTTGACAAACTACAAAATGCACAAGTTATATTACCTTATTCTCTGGTGGAACTGCAGCATACTCAATAATAGCTACATCATCATCGAGAAGATTTTTTGCAATTGCTGGCTTAGTTTTTTCAGGCTTAGCTTTTTGCGCATCTTCTGCCTTCGAATCACAACTTGCTTTATCAGACAACATAGGAGATGAAACATTTGATTTAAGAATTGTCCTCAGTTCAGCCATCTCCTTCCGTGTCTTTTCAATCTCCTCAGCCATGTCCTGCTTGGCTTTCTTCAACTCTTCGTCCCTCTCTCGATCACGGGCTAACAACTCGGCTTTGGTTATTCTACAGCGCTTTCCATTCGGTATGTTGAAGAATACTGATGGGCTGACGAAGCTACCAACTCCACGAACCCTTCCTGAATGTTCGGGAGTTTCTAAGGCTGTAGTCAATACATCGTCACTTCCGCAAGGATTAAATTCTCCTTTACTTTGCTTCTCCAATAAAGTATCCTTTCATAAAAAAATTTGCATTCAAATTAAAATTGCATTCGCAGTGCTAATTAATAATGACTATGCTATTTACTTTTTAAATACTCACAATTGTTTTACATATGTCTTCAAGATCTGAATCAACCTCTTCTTCAGGTTTTAGTTTGCGAGCCTTTTTCCACAACACAGCACGATCAGGAATTTCTCCAGGCTCCAAATTTCCATTCTTTTGCTGATGAAAATGAACACATGATTAAAGTACTGACATAGGTAAAATGAAGCAATCCAATTACAATGTGTAGTTGTTCTTACTTCTTCTTCTATTAATCCAATATAACCCTTCCTCGACGTGCGGTGATGGTATTTTCTATTTTTCACTCGTAAACTTTGTTTTGCACTAAGTGCCTGCAACAAAAATTACAAACAATATTTGCATATTATGGAAATATTACCTGCCAGAAATGGAAAAATTAACAAAACTTGTAGAAATGGAAAGATGTTATATTACCTGCCAGTCCCTAGTGGTCCTCTCAGCAACAAATTTTTTCCAAGCCTCTTTACCAATAAAAGCATACTGCTTTGGAGGCTTTCTTAACTTTTTCTTATTTCCAACATTCGGCTTCACGTAATCCTTAGTTAAATTCGCTTTAAATTGTCTCCACTTTGCGGATGCAGACTTTAGCACCGCATTCTTGAGTTCCTTGGGAATTTTGAATGTGTCCTGCAATCAACATTATTCCGATCAAAAGCATATCCAGCAGCTTATATAATTTAAAACATAAGAATTCAAGAATTTACAAACCTGAATATCAAGCCATAATTTGTCTTTTAATTCAGCATCTACACTTGGCCAGTTCGGATGGTTGATGGGAATCATCGTCCTAGCAAGCATCCCGGTATAGGACTGTAGTACGTGCCTATTCTCCACGATGGGAACTCCAAGTGAATTGCATGTGACCTTAGTTTTCTTTCCCTGTGCCTTCTTCACTACCACTTTGTACATAGCGGAAACACCTCGGGCACTCCCATACCTTTTTTTTGCAGATTCCGTACTTGTAACTGTTGCTGCTGTTTGTTCTGACATTTCAGGTTGAGGTTCACTTGATGCCTTTGCATTTTCCATTTCTGCAACACCTTTATCTAATTCTTCATCTCCCTGATTGGAATCAGGTCCTTCTCGAAATTGTACTTTGGATTTCTGCTTTTTAGGTGTCATTTTTCTTCTTCAATCTGAAAAACAAGACCATAAAATCATTAACCATGGCATATTAATCAAATAGTAATGCACATGTATTTATACAAGAATATTAAAACAGATGCATGATAGTAATATATTAAATTGAATAGCAAATGTGCAGTAATAGTTAAATCAAAACCGATACGAGAATTAAATAGCAGATGCATGACTAAAAGTCTAAAACATCATTACACATATCAAAAACAGATACAAGAATTAAATAACGGGGAAAGAGAATGTATTTTGGACACAAATAAAAAACAGATACGAGAATTAAACACATATCAATGTTTAACCCAAGTTCCCTCAATATTATTCCTAATACTATGCTGAACATCATCAGGTACATCACACGTAGGAATTTCTGAGCAGAATGGGGGATTTTCCATGATTGTGTCTCCTAAATCATCATCATTATACACCTCTTGATAATCTCAGGTGGTAGAGGTTAATACAACAGACCATTTGGCATCGACCGGATCTTCAACATAAAAAACTTGTTTAACTTGATCAGTAGAGACATATTTATCTTTCTTGTGCCCTTGTCGACTTAGATCCACAAGTGTGAACCCAAGGTCATCCACCTTTATGCCTTTGTCATTGTCTGCCCAGTTACACAAGAACAATGGGGCCTTGAATGCATGATAATCCAGCTCCCATATTTCTAAAATCACTCCGTAGAAGGTCATATCACTCTCCACGGGATTTTTATCCTTGGCACTAGACACTTGGACCGTCTTAGCAACTAATGACACGCCACTGTTTTGAACAACCCTGACATGGTCTCGATCCTTTGTAAAGTATCGAACCCCGTCAACTAGATAAGCTTCGTAAGTAAAAACAGAAAATGATGGCTTTCCGGCTAGCCATCTGATGGTATCTGAAATGTCTTGGGGATTCTTCATCATTTCACTACTAACCTACAAATTGTAACAAACAAAAAATCAACTCAATTCTATATTAATTACTACGCAGCCACTAAAGTGTGCACAAAAGGAAACGCTAAAAAAACTAACTTTTTGCTCAAACCAATCAGCAAATAGCCGATTGTGCTCTCTCAAGAGCCAATGCAGACTTTTCTTTTTTCCTCGGTATATTTCCTCTAGATGCTCCTTATGCATTCTGTGAAAATGATTATAATTAAACAACAATACAAAACTTGGACAAAAAAGTGAAGAATTTACAAGGATATTAAATTCTTACACGATGTATGGATGTACTTCAGGATAGTTTAGAAGCACATGTAAATGAGCCTCATGTTAGGTCCTATAAACTCACTATATAAGATGATATAGTGATCACAATCTGTAACACAGTATGACAATATAAGAGATTTAGAACAATAAACTCTTATTCACAAAGCTTGAATGGTTACAAAAACTCTCTCAGTGATTTATATATATTATCACTAAGAGCTGCTAGGGTTCTTAACAATGTACTCGATAACTCAACTCATATAGAGTAACCCTATTCTGTGTTTATATAGACACAGTTACAAAATCAACCTCTGATTTGATATCCTATAAATCAGCTATGTATTCTATCAATCAAAGATTGCTCCAGTTTTCTGTTTAGTTTCCATAGTCAGCAAATCACTCCTCCGCTTCTATCCTTCCTTGAAGTATATCCGCTTCTGAGCTCTTTCCACGTGTAAACTCTGACGAGTCTTGACTATGTAAACTCTGATCAGACTTTATCAAACTCTGGTCAGACTTTACTAAACTCTGATCAGCTTCATCAAACTCTGATCAGCTTCCAGTTTAAACTCTGATCACTTCTGTTCTAAAACAAACTTTAAGAACATTAGTAATCATCAATTATATCTAACAATCTCCCCCAACTTGTGCATAAATATGTTATGTGCAAGTTAACAGATAATTGATGATGTCAAAACAGATAAGTCAAATGCAACAGAGTTTAACTATATAACAGAAAACTTTTAAAACTTACAGATACTTTACTCCTTAGCTTCATAGACACCATTTGCTGTCTTAAGATATCCTCTGAGGAGTTCTCTTTCAGCTTCTTCAAGTACTGTAATCATCTGTCTCTTGATCTCTCTCAGCTCTGGATCTGAAACTCCAGTTTGATAAATTGCAGCTCTGAGATCATAGATCTTGTTTCTTTTCAAGTCTCTATCCAGCCTGATATTGTAAGCTTTATCAGACTCTTCATTGAATGCAAGAGTTCTGATTCCAGCTATTGTTACTATTTTTGCTGAATTTTTCTTCATCTCAACCAGCTTTCCTTGATGATTAAAGTATTTAGGAATGAAAGGTCCAGCATTTTTGTTTCCTGTAATACCCATCTTTCTTCTGATTTGATCTTTGAGCAGATTGGAGATGTGTTGACATGACTTGTTCTTTACTTGAAATATGTGTGAGACATATCTCAATTCCTCACAGTGTTTAGCATAGAGATCAGCTTCAATTACTCTAAACACTGTTCCATCAGACATGAAGTAGATAAGAATGTTATCTCCTCTGTCATTCTTCACCAGCTGGACTGAATCAAGTTTGTCCATTTTTTCTTGCAATGCTCCAGTCTTGGGAGCACAGAGAGATGAGGGGTCTGTTGACATTGATCCTATACTCTGATCAAATTTCTCATATTTGGATCCCAGCCCTCCTTTATCTCTTCCTGCTTTTTGACGAGAGATTGGTTGAATTGAGCCCTTTTCAAAGTTTATTTCAGTCATCAGACTAGGCTTTGCAAATCCTGCCAATGGAGTAGTTGTTGGTTTGAATACAACTTGAGCTTTGTCAGAGGTTGTGTCTTTCTTTGCTTCCTTATTAACTTGAGCTATGTCAGAGGTTAATTTTCCTTTTTGTGATTCTGCAACATGAGCTTTGTCAGAGATTGCAGCTTCTGATTTCTTTTCCTTTACAACTTGATCTTTGTCAGAGGTTGTAGACTTCTTCTTATCCCAGCCTTTCTCAAGGTGTTCATCTACTTTGCTTTTTCCCTTGGATGTATACTCATTTCAGAGTATATCTTTTTGACTGGTAAACTATGATCAGCAACAGTAGCTTCCTTGATCAATATCCCTTTTTCTTTTGGCTTGGTAGTTGATTTTGCAGGCTTTTGAATTTTTCCAGAGTTTATAGCTTCAACATGTTCTTTCTTCAGTTCAGCTTCCTCTGCAGCAATCAACTCCAAATCCAACTTGGCTTCTGGATTCTCTTGTTCAAATACCAATCTAGCAAGTTCTTCATCAGTCATAGGTTTATCTGATCCAGCCACTGGTCTTTGCTTTGACCCAGATGTGACATTATGTGTTGGAACTGGAGCAGTCTTTGAACTTTGCCTAGACTTTGAACTGTCAGAGTTTAAACCTCTTCCACCAGTTGCAGCTTGGAATCTTTTGTTCTTTGTAAAGTCATCCACATCATCATCATCATCATTTTTCTTTCTCTTCAGAGCTTGAGAAGTAGACTTGCATTTGACTTTTGCTACTCTCTCCCCCTTTTTGACATCATCCTCATCAGGAATCAGTATTGAAGTTATCAGAGAAAGTGAAGATTGGATGGCTTCAAGCTGTTTGGACATTTTCTCTTGAGTAGACTCAATGGTGGACATCCTCTTTTCCAGAGATTCATTGACATACACCAGCTTCTTAACATCATCTTTCAGAGGTATGAGGTTCCTTTTCTTCTCCATAGTTTGAGTTTCCTTGAGACCAGCTACCTCTGTTCTGAGACCATCTATAGACTTAGATGTCTGAGCTTGAGCAGGATGAAATGTCTTTAGATAAAGAACTGTGGCCTTGAGGCTTGACATGACATCAGAGTTTGTGATTTTATTCTCTGCCATAGATAAGAATTCTTCAGCTTTAGTTGGCTCCAGAGAATGCTGGTGGCTCAGCCAGAGTTTATCCCATACTTCAGTTGGTGGATCAACCTGAAGATCCCTGGGAAGTGGCTCAGAGTTTGTGTTCAGAGTCTGCAGCCTGGCATTGTATTGGCTGGTGGACTCCCACTTTTGTTGTAAATGAGACAAAGGGGCTTCATCATCATTTTTATCATTGTCATCATCTGAACTGTCATCATCCTCATCATTATCAGATGCAGGATTAGCAACTTTCTCAACAGTTTCTTGAACAGATTTTTCTTGAACATCAGCTTTTGATTTGCTAGGCTCTCCACCAGCCTTAGCAAGAGACTGCAGTGCTTCCACTGCTACCTTATCTGGTTCTTCAACTACAGCATCTGACTTGTAATTTTCAGGAGCAGTATCATGAACAATGGCACCCTCAGGAATTTTCATTGGAGAATGAGGAATTGGAGTGGAGGGTCCATGATCAGATACTGGAATTTGAAAATCAGACACTGGTGTCTCAGCTTCAGCTGTAGCTTGCTCCTTGCATATAATTTCTTCATCTACTTCAGATGAAGTAGAAGATGCTGTAGCAGTTGAGAGTGGAACTGCTTGAAGAGGAAGCACCATCAGAGCTTGAGAAGATTCTGGTAGTGTGGTAGATGGTGTTTGCTCTTCCTCAACTGTAAAATCTGTGATTTCTGTGATTGGCACCCTTAGCCTCTTAGGCTTGTTTGCTCTTCTTTTGAATCTTGGTGTCTTTGTTTGAGGACTGGCCTGGGAAGGATCAGAGTTTGTTGCAGGAGGAGGTTCAGAGTTTGTTGCATGTGCAGGTTCAAGATCATCATAATCATAGGCTGCAACCAGTCTCCTCCTTTTCTGCTTTTGAGGAGAAGCAGCTTCAGTGTTTACAGGATCAGTGTTTGCAGCATCAGAGTTTACAGCATCAGAGGTTGCTGGTTTATCAGACTTTGTCTTCAGAACTTGTGTAGCAACAGAGGTTCTGGTCTTCTTAGTAGAGGGGTTTTCTTCAGAGTTTGTAGCCCTTTTAGACCTGGATGCAGAAGATCTGGGTTGTTTGGGGATTGTAGGAGAGACTGGAGGTTGAGGCTGTTGTGGTTGTGGTTGTTGTTGTTGTACTGGGGGCATATCCATCCTGACTCTAACTTGAGCTGGAATGAGAAGGGGTCTCTGAATTGGATACTTCTCATCTTTGGAGATGAGGTCCTTGAATACCCTTTTATGAAGCCTGAATGGCTTGATCTCATCATCAACATCAAACTCCACCTCACCAACAGTGGCATTAAACAATAATTGACAGAATCTTGAGAAATATATGACTTGTCTATTCTCATGCATTCTTTCACCAATATTTCTAAGAACTAATCTACCAAAATCAAAATTAGTAGAGTAGATCAGAGAATACCCAATCTGCAGCATGTCCATTGGTATGGCATCCCAGTTTGTAGACTTCTTTTGAAAGGCCCTGGTGATGCAGTCGAAGAAGAAACTCCATTCCCTTCTGAGCCCTGGACGCTTCAATTGTCCCAATTTGTCGAGTGATTCACTGTAGCCCAAATCAGTCATCATTGTTCTAAGATTTGCATCTCCATTAGTGATGTAAGCAGTGTCGAGCTCTGGCAGGTTGAATGCTGCTCTGACTGTGGCTGGAGTAACAAAATACTCCTCCCCTTCATATGAAAACACAATTGATGGTGATCCATCTTCACCACCATTGTCATACTTACCCGTCCTCCAAAAATTGATGATTTGGCTTCCTGAGAGTCTGGCAGGAGCGGTAAGGGCGGTAGCAATGGCACTCTGTGCCAGAAATTGCTGCATGGGATGATAATCCCTTGGAGCGTCGGCAGTGTTTAGAATGGCAGCATGGTTATTGGTAACAAATTCCACACCTGCAAAGATGAAAGCTGTAGTGGCCATTAGAACAGAGTTTGTGAAGGAAGGTGTTTGAGAAGGTGTATGAGAGAAGATTTGAATTTCAGAGAGAAGAGAGTAAGAGTTTGTGAAGAGAGTGTGTGTAAAGATTAAGTGTATAAGTGAATAATAAGCAATAAAATCTGATGAGTTAAACTCTTCAGATTTTGTTTAGCTGTACACGCATGAATATTCTCTGATTCAACAAACTCTGATGAACAGTCAAACTCTGACTGTGAGCAAAATACAGCAAACTCTGGTGAAGACTTACAGGTTCATGATGATGAAGCTTCACAAAGCTTGAATGGTTACAAAAACTCTCTCAGTGATTTATATATATTATCATTAAGAGCTGCTAGGGTTCTTAACAATGTACTCGATAACTCAACTCATATAGAGTAACCCTATTCTGTGTTTATATAGACACAATTACAAAATCAATCTCTGATTTGATATCCTATAAATCAGCTATGTATTCTATCAATCAAAGATTGCTCCAGTTTTCTGTTTAGTTTCCATAGTCAGCAAATCACTCCTCCGCTTCTATCCTTCCTTGAAGTATATCCGCTTCTGAGCTCTTTCCACGTGTAAACTCTGACGAGTCTTGACTATGTAAACTCTGATCAGACTTTATCAAACTCTGGTCAGACTTTACTAAACTCTGATCAGCTTCATCAAACTCTGATCAGCTTCCAGTTTAAACTCTGATCACTTCTGTTCTAAAACAAACTTTAAGAACATTAGTAATCATCAATTATATCTAACAATCTCCCCCAACTTGTGCATAAATATGTTATGTGCAAGTTAACAGATAATTGATGATGTCAAAACAGATAAGTCAAATGCAACAGAGTTTAACTATATAACAGAAAACTTTTAAAACTTACAGATACTTTACTCCTTAGCTTCATAGACACCATTTGCTGTCTTAAGATATCCTCTGAGGAGTTCTCTTTCAGCTTCTTCAAGTACTGTAATCATCTGTCTCTTGATCTCTCTCAGCTCTGGATCTGAAACTCCAGTTTGATAAATTGCAGCTCTGAGATCATAGATCTTGTTTCTTTTCAAGTCTCTATCCAGCCTGATATTGTAAGCTTTATCAGACTCTTCATTGAATGCAAGAGTTCTGATTCCAGCTATTGTTACTATTTTTGCTGAATTTTTCTTCATCTCAACCAGCTTTCCTTGATGATTAAAGTATTTAGGAATGAAAGGTCCAGCATTTTTGTTTCCTGTAATACCCATCTTTCTTCTGATTTGATCTTTGAGCAGATTGGAGATGTGTTGACATGACTTGTTCTTTACTTGAAATATGTGTGAGACATATCTCAATTCCTCACAGTGTTTAGCATAGAGATCAGCTTCAATTACTCTAAACACTGTTCCATCAGACATGAAGTAGATAAGAATGTTATCTCCTCTGTCATTCTTCACCAGCTGGACTGAATCAAGTTTGTCCATTTTTTCTTGCAATGCTCCAGTCTTGGGAGCACAGAGAGATGAGGGGTCTGTTGACATTGATCCTATACTCTGATCAAATTTCTCATATTTGGATCCCAGCCCTCCTTTATCTCTTCCTGCTTTTTGACGAGAGATTGGTTGAATTGAGCCCTTTTCAAAGTTTATTTCAGTCATCAGACTAGGCTTTGCAAATCCTGCCAATGGAGTAGTTGTTGGTTTGAATACAACTTGAGCTTTGTCAGAGGTTGTGTCTTTCTTTGCTTCCTTATTAACTTGAGCTATGTCAGAGGTTAATTTTCCTTTTTGTGATTCTGCAACATGAGCTTTGTCAGAGATTGCAGCTTCTGATTTCTTTTCCTTTACAACTTGATCTTTGTCAGAGGTTGTAGACTTCTTCTTATCCCAGCCTTTCTCAAGGTGTTCATCTACTTTGCTTTTTCCCTTGGATGTATACTCATCTTCAGAGTATATCTTTTTGACTGGTAAACTCTGATCAGCAACAGTAGCTTCCTTGATCAATATCCCTTTTTCTTTTGGCTTGGTAGTTGATTTTGCAGGCTTTTGAATTTTTCCAGAGTTTATAGCTTCAACATGTTCTTTCTTCAGTTCAGCTTCCTCTGCAGCAATCAACTCCAAATCCAACTTGGCTTCTGGATTCTCTTTTTCAAATACCAATCTAGCAAGTTCTTCATCAGTCATAGGTTTATCTGATCCAGCTACTGGTCTTTGCTTTGACCCAGATGTGACATTATGTGTTGGAACTGGAGCAGTCTTTGAACTTTGCCTAGACTTTGAACTGTCAGAGTTTAAACCTCTTCCACCAGTTGCAGCTTGGAATCTTTTGTTCTTTGTAAAGTCATCCACATCATCATCATCATCATTTTTCTTTCTCTTCAGAGCTTGAGAAGTAGACTTGCATTTGACTTTTGCTACTCTCTCCCCCTTTTTGACATCATCCTCATCAGGAATCAGTATTGAAGTTATCAGAGAAAGTGAAGATTGGATGGCTTCAAGCTGTTTGGACATTTTCTCTTGAGTAGACTCAATGGTGGACATCCTCTTTTCCAGAGATTCATTGACAGACACCAGCTTCTTAACATCATCTTTCAGAGGTATGAGGTTCCTTTTCTTCTCCATAGTTTGAGTTTCCTTGAGACCAGCTACCTCTGTTCTGAGACCATCTATAGACTTAGATGTCTGAGCTTGAGCAGGATGAAATGTCTTTAGATAAAGAACTGTGGCCTTGAGGCTTGACATGACATCAGAGTTTGTGATTTTATTCTCTGCCATAGATAAGAATTCTTCAGCTTTAGTTGGCTCCAGAGAATGCTGGTGGCTCAGCCAGAGTTTATCCCATACTTCAGTTGGTGGATCAACCTGAAGATCCCTGGGAAGTGGCTCAGAGTTTGTGTTCAGAGTCTGCAGCCTGGCATTGTATTGGCTGGTGGACTCCCACTTTTGTTGTAAATGAGACAAAGGGGCTTCATCATCATTTTTATCATTGTCATCATCTGAACTGTCATCATCCTCATCATTATCAGATGCAGGATTAGCAACTTTCTCAACAGTTTCTTGAACAGATTTTTCTTGAACATCAGCAAGAGACTGCAGTGCTTCCACTGCTACCTTATCAGGTTCTTCAACTACAGCATCTGACTTGTAATTTTCAGGAGCAGTATCATGAACAATGGCACCCTCAGGAATTTTCATTGGAGAATGAGGAATTGGAGTGGAGGGTGTTAGGTCCAGATACGATTGTAGAAGGGGGGGGTTGAATACAATCGTCACAAAATAATCGCGGCGGAATAATCTGATCGGAGTTTAACTTGTTAATCAGATTTAAATTAATTAATATAACAATTTTTAAGTCGTTATATAATTAATATGGTTCGTTTTAATGTTCACTAAAAAATCGTAGAATAAATTCGACAGGATGTATTCTAGTTTAGTGAATAAAACAACCGAGTGATCAAAGCACAGAAAACTGTGGATATAACGAATAGCAAGTTACAAACAACTTGAAAGTTTACAAAGCTTTGAACATGAACAAATGAAGAGGTTGAAGCCATATTTATAGGCAACACCTTGAACTAGTATGACAAAGTTGGTATGACCATGCTACAAAGATCAGAATGACAATGTGAACTAATGTCATGCTACACTAGAGATCAGTATGACAAAGTGAGCATATGTCATGCTGAAAATGGAAATCGGTATGACATTTCAGGACATTGTCATGCTGCAAATTTCGGTATGACAATCCATAGCATGACATATGACTTGTTGGTTAAGTCATGGATCGGTATGACAATCACAAGTTATGTCATGCAGCAGGAGTTCGGTATGACAATCCATATCAATGTCATACTGATTGAATTCGGTATGACAATGCATGGGATTGTCATGCCAATTCAAATTCGGTATGACAATGTATAGCTATGTCATGCCAGGGACACGGTATGACAAACCAGGTGCGGTATGACAATCTATATGATTGTCATACCGTGCCCAAAATCAATATAAATTGATTTTAATTAATAAAATTAATTCAATAATTATTCACTTAATTATATTAATCATATAAATTCATAAATTAAATTAATTCAAGTGTGAATCAATTTAATAAATAAATTACATGATTTATATAATTATTTGAGATGTGAATAAATTAAAAGAATAATCCTATTGAGCACAGTCTTCAGCAGCAGGTCTTTTAACTTCCTCTAAAAGATCTGATTCTTTGTCTTGATTGAACGACCACCTATTGTTGATGTAGAATATTTAATCTGAGTAGCTGACACACAAATGTACTGTCTGGTTCATCTGTATCTAGCTGAATCAAATATTCTTTATCAATTAAACATTTGAGAAGTGGCTTGTTCGTCGAGTCTTTGTCTTCGTAGTTCTTCTTCATAAGTAGAAATAGTTTGGAATCTTCTGAATAAATAAAGTATTAAAACTTTATACCTTCTGGACTTCTGGACGTGCTACAAAATATTATTTGTACACTGAGCCTTGAACATATTAATGAACTTCTTTCAGTGGTGTGCAGCAGCATCCTGAAATTCTTCAGACATATGATTTTAATAAATCACTTGACGTTCTTCGTACGGATTCCTTCAATAGTGCTTGCTAATTTACTTTCTTTCTTATCAGAGTTGAGTTGATACTCTTAAATACAAATAGGCTTAACATATGCCTTTCAATCTCCCCCTATTTGTTTGTTAACATAACATGCAAATTATCGAGAGGATAACTCAACTAACTGATAAGACAAAGGATTAAACATGAATTGTAAATAGCAAAAAGTTTCTGGTATTTCATTAAACATTCACCAGAATTCAAACAAGTACATTAGATTACATAAGGATGTTCTTACTGAACATATACTACAAATTCCTTAACAAATCTAAAGATCAACTTCTCCTTCTTCGGTATCTGAACTGTGAAGGACAGGAGTTGACGGTTCTTCTCTGGATGGCACTTCTGATGTAGTGGACTCACCACGCTTCTTACGTTCTCGTGCCAGAGCCAGTTGATGTAACACCTCCATCTCTACAGGGTCTTCCCGGAAGTCTGATGGCTGAGCCTTTGTAACATTCTTCATCCTCCGGAAATATTGAGAAATATTCCTTCGGGTGCAGTAAGCAAGAATCACATCATCAGCATCAGACTTGGCTTTAGAAGCGAAGCCCTTGGTTCGTAGTAGAGTGGATGCTAGAGCCAGTCGCTTAGCAGGATACTTAGGTAAAGCCTCCTCATTTAGATTGACAGTGCATAAGAGCTCCTTGTGAATGAACTTTATACTGTATGGATTTTTGACAACCTGTGGACTGTTGAAGACAGCACAATCCAACAGCTTATCACGAAGGAGTTCGTTCAGGTTGGAGCATCGCTTTACCTTATTGCGAAGTACCCAAAGCTCAGACACAGAGAATGATTTAAGAAATTCAACAGATAATCTAAATGAACCATTTCTCCGTGTATATACAATCAGCTCCCACTGTTCTAGCAAGTTATTGACTCCCACAGTCAAATAATCAATTTCTAAAGCGAAGGCATGCATAAAGATATCCTCGTCAGGGTTTACCTCTCGAAGATCGTAGATCAGAGATAAAAACTTTCTGTCATTGAAAGGCTCCCTTTGAGGTCCATTGAAAATCCTCTTTGCTATGTCCCAGCTTTTTCCAACTTTCCTTTTTATATCAAGATTCTTCTGCTTGCACGCAGCATCATAGATTTTCTGCTTCTCTATCTTGATTTGCTCTTCAGTTATCAACTTGTCCTCTAGAAGTTTCTGGTAATCACGAAGCTTACGCTTCCTAGCTTCATTCTCAGCTTTAAACTTCCGGACATTCTCTTCATGTTCAGGGTCAACAGGTTCTTCATCCTGAAACAGATAGCTCTCCTCAAATTTGCCTTCTTCGTCTGCTTGACGGTAGGTAGCATCGAAGACGTCATCATCATCCATGTCTTGTGGAAAATCATCATAGTTATCAGAATCAAAGACATTCTCAGATTGATGTGCCGGCTCTTCGCCCTTAGACTTTCCAGAATTGTCAGGAGCAGATTCAGAAGTATTCCCTTTGTTACTTTGATTCGAACTATTGCCCCTGTCACCTTTGTCTCCATCTCCTCCTCTATCTCTTCTATTCTCCCCCTTAGTTGAGGGATCCTCTCTGGAGGTATCAGCATCTGACTTTGAGTTCCTGAGGAGTTGATCCAGTTTCCTGTCGATATCATCAAATTTTGACATATACAGTGCATGATTAGATCTCATCTCGACAGTCAACTCATGAATTTCTCCTTTAAGCTCATCCCTGGAAGAACTGGATGGCCTTTCATCAGCTTTCTTCTCTAGGGTCACCAACTGTGCACCCTTTAGCCTCTCATTTTCAGCAATCATTCGGGCTAATTCAGCTCTAAGCTTAGACATTTGTTCCTCAAACAGAGCCGGGTCAGTGTGTGCACTCACCTCACGTACACTCAAAGCTGTTTCACTAGCCTCACGTGCATGTGTATCGCTCGGTGTTTGCCTTTCTTCACTCATAGTATTCACTCTTCCAGCTGTACCTGTGTAAACTACCAATGTCCCCTGAGATGGGTTCAAAGGTAGTGGAGGAACAAATTGTCCTCCGAATGCCTGCGAGGGCAGATTTACTTGCAAGCTGCCAAGTTCCTCCTGATCATCAAAGAAAGTGCGATCAGAAAAGTTTTCATACATACTAATTGGATTTTGAAAATCTGTGCAATCAGTAAACATAGTAACCTGTGTATCTGTTTGGTCTTGCACTAGCGTGAGTGCTAGCGCAGTGCTTGACTCTGTACAGGGTACCGTGGCAGGACGGTCAACTTCAATGGCATCATTCTGTTGAGAGAATGAGTCCAGAGACTGTTTCATTGCCTGTTCCAAGTCCAAGCCTTTTTGGGAAGGCAAGGATGAGGCTGCAGATGTCTCCAGGGCTTCCAACCTTGGCTTCTTAATGGAAGACAGAGCTGCGGGTTGACTCAATAAACTACTCGAACTCCGTTTCCTCGCAACTTTACGAACAGGTTGCATTGAAGTGTTGGTTGATGTGTTTGGAGAAACGAATATTTGTTGAAGAGAATCTTCAGCTAGGTTATGAACCTGTGTGTTGTCAGGTTCATTGCTGGTAGGCTGGAAAACAAAATCAAGGTCACAAACATAATCTGACATATCAATATTAAAGTTAGAAGAGAAGTCAGAAAGTACCTGAGCTACCTGTAGGTCCTTTCGAAAGGACTGCAACTCTGGATTTGAGGTAGAGTCAGCAGGTAATGGTTGTGAGGTTGATTGTGTTTGTGGGTAAAAGTGGGTGTGTTGTGGTCGCGGTAGTGGTTCAGATGAAGACGGTTGAGTTTCGAAGAAGTAGTATTCCTGACGTTCGTCTTCAACTGTGTGTGTTTGATGTAGAGGGGAATGATGTGGTGATTGGTGTGGTTCAGGTTGTAGGTGTTCTGGTTGTGGTTGAGGTTGTTGCTGTTGCTGTTCCTGAGCCACTTGAAACTGATGCAGTTGTTGTTGAGCATTGAACTGTTCCAACAAGTATGGAGTTACGATCAGGGGTACATTTTCATGCTTTCTCTTGTTGGTCAGAGATTTCATCAGTTTGGTACAGACACGGAGAGTTGGTGCAATTGGAGAATTGAAATAAGAGTTCTTTTCCGCGTCTGTCATCTTATCATTCAGAAAGAGCATTAAGAACCGAGGGAAAAAGCACACCACTTTGGGATTCTGTGCAACTGATCGGCTGCTGAGTGGTCCCAACTTCTTTAAAATCGACTGAAGAAGCAACTTGCCAAAGTTGATTCGTCGATTGTAAACAATACAGAACCCAATGATCTGAAGAAGGGAAGATATGATGTTGTAGTTGCTTCGAGTGGTAGGTGAAAAGACTTTTGCCAGCGTGTCGAAGAACAAGTCCCACTCAGGTTTAAGATTCCCTTTCAGCATTCTCGGCAGGTGAATCTCTCCTTGATAGTGAATGGTCTGAAAGAACTGGATAATCTCAGCATCTGTAGGAATCTCAGCAAAGTTGTCTCGTGGAAATCCAAGAATCCTATTCACATCATCCACAGATATGGTGATACTTCGTCCACCACCAATATTTCCCGAGACTCGGAAGCTTTCCAGCAATGTAGTGTTGATGGCAGAGGAGTAAAAGTCTTGGAGTGGTCGAATCTGTAAATCAGCATGAGCGGTGATCGCCGTGCTGACTAAACTTTGACTATTCAGGAATCTCACCAACGGTCGGAATCTCACTAAACTGATATCAGGGTCTAAGTACCCGTTGTAGTTCGTCTCCCCGATCACAAATTGGCCAGCCATTTTTATAATTAAGAATTGAATTAAGCGAGAATTTTTCAAATAAAAAGTTAATTCTCAAATATCTCGCAAATTTCAATTAATAATTAATTAACAATTAATCAATTAATTAATAATTCGAATTAAAAGATTAAACTCGAATTAAAAATTAATTAACTTGTAAATAGCCAATTTCAATTCACAAAATCCAACTAAGTCTTAAAATGCTTCACTTAGCCAAACGAGCCCTTAACTTTATCAAAAACCCCCAAAATTCGAACTCAATGTTAGGGTTTCAAACTCAGTCGAATCCAAACAAGTGTAAATCGATTAATACTGATAATGCACGGTCATAGGGCCACGGAATCGGTACAAAATCGATCAAACTCGGTCAGAAACGGGGCAACTCGGGCAAACTCAGTGACTCGGTCGAAGAAGGTTTCAAAAACTCAAAAATCCGGCAGCAATTCGACTTTAATCGTGATTTAAGTGAGTAACCAGCAAGTTTTTACACTTGTAAATCAGTAACCAGCAAGTTTTGAGGTTAAAACTTGAAAACCGATCGGAGAAAAGTGTGTGTATATGTCAGTGTGTGAGGCGATTGGTGAAGATGAAGTGTACAGTTGTATGACAATGTTTAAGTATGTCATACGGGTTTTAAAAGTCGGTATGACAATCGCTTCGATTGTCATACCGAGTTTTAAAACGACTAGTATGACAATGTATAAAGATGTCATACGGGTTTTAAAAGTCGGTATGACAATGGCTTCAATTGTCATACCGAGTTTTAAAACGACTGTGGTAGGTGGAGTCAGAACTTGGTATGACAATTGCTTCGTTTGTCATACCGAGGTTTCAATGAAACTTGTATGACAAACTACGATTGTCATACCGAATAAACTAAACTCGGAATACAGACTCGGTATGACAATCTTTTAGATTGTCATGCCGAGTTAAATAAAATTAAAAACAGAAATATATATACAAATATTATGATTTTTGATTTTCTTTTGAAATAAAACTTGTTACACATAAAATCAAAAATCTACTACATATAATATATTATAAATTACACAAATATTTTGTAAAATTCAACTTTAATTAAATATAAATATTTATGAATTTAACTTTAATTCATAAAAATGAATTAACTTAAAAACTAATATTTATGCTTAATTAATTTTGAAAAATACAAAATAGACACAAATAATTATCTAAATGCTTGAAAAATAATACAGGGGAGTGTGCAGCACTTAGAAAATTAACAGAGACATATATGAACATGCATAATTACACAGAAAATTGTCAGATAATTTACAAACAATTATATAAAATCTAATAAAATACATATAATTACACAGAAAATTCACAAAAATGTATAATAATATATAAAACAAATATATAAAATATACAAAGAGAATCATGGCATATTTAACATCCCTAGCTCACAAACCAACTTAGAGAAAGTGGATTCATCAAGTGGTTTAGTGAAGATGTCAGCAATCTGATCAGCTGTGGGTACAAAATGTAATACCACAGTACCATTCATGACATGTTCTCTAATGAAATGATACCTGATATCTATGTGCTTGGTTCTGGAGTGTTGCACTGGATTGTTTGAAATGGCTATGGCACTGGTGTTGTCACAAAATATAGGAATTTTGTCGACAGAAATACCATAATCATTTAATTGATTCCTGATCCAGAGAATCTGAGCACAGCAACTGCCAGCAGCAATGTACTCAGCTTCAGCAGTAGAAGTGGACACAGAGTGTTGCTTCTTGCTGTACCAGGAAACCAATCGACGTCCTAGAAATTGACAGCTTCCAGACGTACTCTTTCTATCAATCCTGCAACCTGCATAATCAGAATCTGTATAGCCGGTTAAGTCAAAACCAGTATTCTTAGGGTACCAAATACCTAAACCAGGTGTACCCTTAAGATATCTAAAGATTCTTTTGACGGCTATAAGATGTGATTCCTTAGGATCAGCCTGAAACCTAGCACATAAACATGTTGCAAACATGATATCTGGTCTACTTGCAGTAAGATACAGTAATGAGCCAATCATACCTCGATAGCTTGTAATATCAACTTTCTTACCAGATTTATCCTGGTCAAGCTTTGTGGCAGTGGCCATGGGTGTCTTTGCCGGAGAAGAGTCTTCTAGATTGTACTTCCTTAGAAGATCTCTGACATACTTTGACTGGCAAATGAATATTCCATCTTCCTTTTGGCTTACTTGAAGACCAAGGAAGTAGGATAGTTCACCCATCATACTCATCTCATAATTACTCTGCATTAACTTAGCAAACTTCTTGCACAAGTTATCGTTAGTAGAGCCAAATATAATATCATCAACATATATTTGAACAAATATCATATCATTATCATGCAATTTGTAAAAGAGAGTTTTGTCTATGACACCTCTAGTAAATTTATTTTCAATTAAAAATTCAGAGAGGGTGTCATACCATGTTCTTGGTGACTGCTTGAGCCCATAGACAGCTTTGAATAAGAAGTACACAAAATCAGCAAATTCTGGATTTTCAAAGCCAGGGGGCTGTTCCAGATATACTTCTTCTTCTAGCTTTCCATTCAGAAATGCACTTTTCACATCCATCTGATAAACCTTGAAGTTGGAATGTGCAGCAAATGCAAGAAATATTCTGATGGCTTCAAGACGAGCAACTGGAGCATAGGTTTCATCGTAATCAATTCCTTCTTCCTGAGAATAACCTTTTGCAACCAATCTGGCTTTGTTTCTTACAACAATGCCATCACCATCTAACTTGTTACGGAAGACCCATCTAGATCCAATTGTAGACTTTCCTTTTGGTCTTGGAACCAGGGCCCAGACTTCTTGTCTCTCAAATTGATTGAGTTCTTCTTGCATGGCAAGAACCCAATCAGGATCAGCAAGTGCTTCATCAACTTTCTTTGGTTCTAATTGTGATAGAAAACCAGAGAATAGACATTCATTTGTCGTAGCACTTCTAGTCCTTACACCAACATCAGGATCACCAATAATCAGATCAAAGGGATGATCTCTGCTCCAAATCCTTTCCCTTGGAAGTTGTGTCCTTGATGATTCAGCTGTATTATCATTAGGCTGATGTGTATGACTAGTTGATCCACCAGCTCCCCCTGAGTTGTTGCCAGGTTGACTTGATGATCCACCACTAGCATCAGTGGAATCTCCAGCATTATTGCCATTTCCTCCACCATTGCCTGGATCATTATCATTGTTGTCATCACCTGTTGCAACCTCAGGTGGCACATCATCATCTGAATCAGAATCTGGATAGTTATCAAACTTCAGAGATTCAGATGGATCAGCAGATTGTATACTTGGAAGTTTAGTGTCATCAAATGTAACATTGACACTAACTTTCACTGACAGAGTATCAATTACAAAAACTCTATAAGCATTATTAGTATATCCAACAAAAATTGCTTCAGATGCCTTTGGTTCAAACTTGTTCAAGTTCTCTTCTCCATCCTTGAGAACATAACACTTGGCTCCAAAGACATGAAGATGTTTGACATAAGGTTTCTTGTTGTTATACAGATGAAATGGAGTTTTCATATGATCCTTATTGATCAAAGTTCTATTCTGGGTATAGCAGGCAGTAGACACAGCTTCAGCCCAAAAGTACAGAGGAAGCTTCGCTTCAGCAATCATAGTCCGTGCAGCTTCAATCAATGTACGATTCTTTCTTTCGACGACTCCATTCTGTTGTGGAGTCCTTGGTGCTGAATACTGCCTTCTAATTCCCTTTTCAGAATAAAAGTTGATTAGAGTTTGATTCTTGAATTCTGTGCCATTGTCTGACCTTACAGCTTTGACTGGCACACCTTTATCCAATTCAACTAACTTTATATGATCAATCACTGTCAACGGGGTTTCATCCTTAGAAGCCAGGAAGTAAACCCAAGTAAATTTTGAGAAGTCATCCACAATAACCAAGGCATATCTTCCTCCATCAATGGATGCAACATTCACAGGGCCAAACAGATCCATATGCAACAAATGAAGTGGATCTGTAATGGTATTGATGGTTTTGCCTTTGTGAGATGCTCTCTTCGCTTTTCCTTTCTGACAAGCTTCACAAAGATCATCAGTTGAGAATTCCAGGGAAGGCAAACCTCTCACTAGATCTCTCTTGACTACAGAGTTCATGGTTTTGAAGTTGAGGTGTGAGAGCTTCTTATGCCATAACCAACTATCTTCAGCCGACGCTTTGGCGTAGAAACAGTGAACTTCGTTTCCTGGTCCTGAAGATAAATCAGCTACAAATATATTGCCCTTCCTAATGCCACATAGTGAAGGACGCTTATCCTTGATATGTTTGATGATACATATCTCCTTTTCAAAATGAACATAATATCCTTTGTCACAAAACTGACTGACACTCAGGAGATTATGTTGAAGTCCTTCAACTATAGCAATATCTTCTATGATGATCCTTCCAATTTTGTACTTGCCATATCCCACAGTACGACCTTTGCTATTATCAGCAAAACTGACTGTAGGGCCAGCTCCTTCTCTTATGTCTTCCAGCAGGGATTTATTGCCAGTCATGTGCATTGACGCTCCACTGTCAAGCACCCAGGTAACACGAACAAATCCACTGGCACCCTGCAAAAGACATACTTGATTAAACATTCTTTGGGACCCACACTTGATTGGGTCCAGCAAACTTAAAGAACTGATTTCTATCAGGTGTAACAACAGAGCCCCTTGGACTGATACTTGGTTCACTCTTGACTGAACTTACTTCCTTAACAACAGCCTTATAAACCTTGGTTTTAGGCTTTGGAACATAAGTCTCCTTTCTAACATAAGAAGGACTAGCAGTCTTTGATCTAGCATGCTTATTGTTTGTGTGTTGTCTAGGTGATGTGTTTTCATTTTTAGCATGCAAATTTCTAAAATAAGCAGACATAGTATTGAAAGCACAAAGCATACAGTTATCAACACCACAGCATTTATGACATGCATCAAAAACAGGAGCAACAGGCATATCAGTCATAGTAGTAGGAACATCAATAGATTCTACTCTAACCTTGTTAACAGATTTAAAGTTCTCAGTAGAATGACATCTATTGTTCTTGTTCTTACTATTCACAAAACTATTAGGCTTGTTGAAATTAGTTCTCTCAGAGTTAACACCTAAACCAGCTTTAGGCAACCTAACATTGCCTTTCACTTTGATTGGTTTTAGTGATGTCGGGATCTCATCTTTCTTCTCATTACTCTCTTTCATTTTAAGGTCTTCCTGTTTGAGTTCATATTTAATGACAACAGGAGTTTCTAACAGAGGTTCAGCTTCTGAGGCCTTAAACAAAGGTTGAGGGGAATCTTTCAAAACAAAAGGAATTCCTCTCTCCTTTGCACTCTTCTTAAAGGGAGTAATGTTACTAGCCTTACCTACAGATTTGTTATAGTCAAAGCCTATTCCAACAGTTCTCTTGATCTCTTGTTTATCATTAAGTTCTTTGACTATCATGGAGGCGTCCTTAAAGGCTTTACATTTCACTTTCTCTTCGTCTAGCTGAAGTCTTAACGCAATCTCACCTTTCTCTAGAACTTTGACTTTAGCACATTGAAATCCTAAATCCATAGTCAATTGTTCTATTTTAGGTTTTAATACTTTCATCTCATTCATTTTATAAGCATGAATATCTAAGACTAAAGTATCAATTTTAAGATTGGCAGCTTTCAACCTTTTAATAGCATCATCTCTTTCGAGTCCTAATTGCATAAAAAGTTTAGGGCATGTAGGATCTACCTGAAAGCTTCCAGCAGGAGGAGGTGAAGATGATCCAGCATTAGCCATGAAAGCAACATTCCCAATCTGCTCTTCTTCATCACTATCTGTATCATCCCAGCTTTTCCCTTCTGCTAGATATGATTTGCTCTTGAAGCTTTGACTTCCAGAAGTACCATGATGCTTTCTAACCAGTGCATCATACTTCTGCTTCAGCTCATCATACGAATCCTTTCTCTTTCCTTGAACCTTGGGCTGCTTGCACTCAGTTGCAAAGTGTCCAGGTTCACCACAGTTGAAACATTTAAATTTACTTCTGTCCACCATCCCAGTCTTGTATCCTCCTTTGCTTGTTGAAGATGAATAGCCTCCCTTCTGAAACTTACTAACAGTAGGTTTGTATTTATAGGAAGGGTTCTTCCGGAATCTCATGTTTCCAAACTTCTTGGCAAACAGGGATAGAGATTGATCTTCTAACTGTTCAAGCTCTTCCATTGTATAGAACTCTTCGTCACCACTGGAAGAAGCAGTCTGACCCATCTCAGGTACAACAAACTCCTGAGTGGTTTTAGAAGGAACAACAACATCCTTCTTTTCTTCCGGTATAGGTGACTCAACAACTAGAGCTCTCGAATGGTTCTGTGTTTTACCCCAGCCATATCTCTGTTTACTCTGAACTTGCTCCAGTTCATAAGTTTTCAAAACTCCGTAGAGTCTTTCCAGAGAAATCTCATTCAGATCTCTGCTTTCCCTGATGGCAGTGATTCTGTGTTCCAGATGTTCGGGAAGGGTTAAGAGAAACTTCATATTGACCTCTTTCTTGTCGTAGAATTTCCCATTCAGATTTAAATTATTTATCAAATTATTAAGTCTGATAAATACTTCTGAAATCCCTTCACCGGGATGAGAACCAAACTGTTCATACTGAGCCATCAGTATCTCTTTCTTGTTTTCCCTAACTTCCTCTGAGCCTTCATTGATAATCTCTAACGTATCCCAGATTTGCTTGGCGTTCGTACAATTAACAACAGCATTGTACATTACTGGATCTAGAGATTCCACCAATATTAGTTGAAGAGCGTCATCTAGGTTCATCTGTTCACTCTCTTCATCTGTGTACTCAGAAAGTTCTTTCGGAATGATCTGATGAGGTATTAACACACCATCCTCTTCGTGTGCTAATATGACATTCATCGGAGTAGTAACACCTTTGTCCAAAATCCCTATGTATTTTCGGTTCGCGGTGCGGAGGAATAGGAACATGTGCCTCTTCCATAGGCCAAAGTGTTCTTTGCTGAACGGTGGGATTTTAATGCTACTGATCTTTTGTGTACTCATATTTAAGGATTTGAAGTGAATAGTGTTTGGATGAGATTTGGATTTTTGAAAGAAAAATATTTTAAATCAGAATTAATTTTTGGAATAAAATTAATTCGAATAAAAAATATTTGGACGTCACAGAGTGTGTATAGGATCTGATACGGAAAAATGGTATCAACCGCTCTGATGCCAATTGTTAGGTCCAGATACGATTGTAGAAGGGGGGGGTTGAATACAATCGTCACAAAATAATCGCGGCGGAATAATCTGATCGGAGTTTAACTTGTTAATCAGATTTAAATTAATTAATATAACAATTTTTAAGTCGTTATATAATTAATATGGTTCGTTTTAATGTTCACTAAAAAATCGTAGAATAAATTCGACAGGATGTATTCTAGTTTAGTGAATAAAACAACCGAGTGATCAAAGCACAGAAAACTGTGGATATAACGAATAGCAAGTTACAAACAACTTGAAAGTTTACAAAGCTTTGAACATGAACAAATGAAGAGGTTGAAGCCATATTTATAGGCAACACCTTGAACTAGTATGACAAAGTTGGTATGACCATGCTACAAAGATCAGAATGACAATGTGAACTAATGTCATGCTACACTAGAGATCAGTATGACAAAGTGAGCATATGTCATGCTGAAAATGGAAATCGGTATGACATTTCAGGACATTGTCATGCTGCAAATTTCGGTATGACAATCCATAGCATGACATATGACTTGTTGGTTAAGTCATGGATCGGTATGACAATCACAAGTTATGTCATGCAGCAGGAGTTCGGTATGACAATCCATATCAATGTCATACTGATTGAATTCGGTATGACAATGCATGGGATTGTCATGCCAATTCAAATTCGGTATGACAATGTATAGCTATGTCATGCCAGGGACACGGTATGACAAACCAGGTGCGGTATGACAATCTATATGATTGTCATACCGTGCCCAAAATCAATATAAATTGATTTTAATTAATAAAATTAATTCAATAATTATTCACTTAATTATATTAATCATATAAATTCATAAATTAAATTAATTCAAGTGTGAATCAATTTAATAAATAAATTACATGATTTATATAATTATTTGAGATGTGAATAAATTAAAAGAATAATCCTATTGAGCACAGTCTTCAGCAGCAGGTCTTTTAACTTCCTCTAAAAGATCTGATTCTTTGTCTTGATTGAACGACCACCTATTGTTGATGTAGAATATTTAATCTGAGTAGCTGACACACAAATGTACTGTCTGGTTCATCTGTATCTAGCTGAATCAAATATTCTTTATCAATTAAACATTTGAGAAGTGGCTTGTTCGTCGAGTCTTTGTCTTCGTAGTTCTTCTTCATAAGTAGAAATAGTTTGGAATCTTCTGAATAAATAAAGTATTAAAACTTTATACCTTCTGGACTTCTGGACGTGCTACAAAATATTATTTGTACACTGAGGCTTGAACATATTAATGAACTTCTTTCAGTGGTGTGCAGCAGCATCCTGAAATTCTTCAGACATATGATTTTAATAAATCACTTGACGTTCTTCGTACGGATTCCTTCAATAGTGCTTGCTAATTTACTTTCTTTCTTATCAGAGTTGAGTTGATACTCTTAAATACAAATAGGCTTAACATATGCCTTTCAGAGGGTCCATGATCAGATACTGGAATTTGAAAATCAGACACTGGTGTCTCAGCTTCAGCTGTAGCTTGCTCCTTGCATATAATTTCTTCATCTACTTCAGATGAAGTAGAAGATGCTGTAGCAGTTGAGAGCGGAACTGCTTGAAGAGGAAGCACCATCAGAGCTTGAGAAGATTCTGGTAGTGTGGTAGATGGTGTTTGCTCTTCCTCAACTGTAAAATCTGTGATTTCTGTGATTGGCACCCTTAGCCTCTTAGGCTTGTTTGCTCTTCTTTTGAATCTTGGTGTCTTTGTTTGAGGACTGGCCTGGGAAGGATCAGAGTTTGTTGCAGGAGGAGGTTCAGAGTTTGTTGCATGTGCAGGTTCAAGATCATCATAATCATAGGCTGCAACCAGTCTCCTCCTTTTCTGCTTTTGAGGAGAAGCAGCTTCAGTGTTTACAGGATCAGTGTTTGCAGCATCAGAGGTTGCTGGTTTATCAGACTTTGTCTTCAGAACTTGTGTAGCAACAGAGGTTCTGGTCTTCTTAGTAGAGGGGTTTTCTTCAGAGTTTGTAGCCCTTTTAGACCTGGATGCAGAAGATCTGGGTTGTTTGGGGATTGTAGGAGAGACTGGAGGTTGAGGCTGTTGTGGTTGTGGTTGTTGTTGTTGTACTGGGGGCATATCCATCCTGACTCTAACTTGAGCTGGAATGAGAAGGGGTCTCTGAATTGGATACTTCTCATCTATGGAGATGAGGTCCTTGAATACCCTTTTATGAAGCCTGAATGGCTTGATCTCATCATCAACATCAAACTCCACCTCACCAACAGTGGCATTAAACAATAATTGACAGAATCTTGAGAAATATATGACTTGTCTATTCTCATGCATTCTTTCACCAATATTTCTAAGAACTAATCTACCAAAATCAAAATTAGTAGAGTAGATCAGAGAATACCCAATCTGCAGCATGTCCATTGGTATGGCATCCCAGTTTGTAGACTTCTTTTGAAAGGCCCTGGTGATGCAGTCGAAGAAGAAACTCCATTCCCTTCTGAGCCCTGGACGCTTCAATTGTCCCAATTTGTCGAGTGATTCACTGTAGCCCAAATCAGTCATCATTGTTCTAAGATTTGCATCTCCATTAGTGATGTAAGCAGTGTCGAGCTCTGGCAGGTTGAATGCTGCTCTGACTGTGGCTGGAGTAACAAAATACTCCTCCCCTTCATATGAAAACACAATTGATGGTGATCCATCTTCACCACCATTGTCATACTTACCCGTCCTCCAAAAATTGATGATTTGGCTTCCTGAGAGTCTGGCAAGAGCGGTAAGGGCGGTAGCAATGGCACTCTGTGCCAGAAATTGCTGCATGGGATGATAATCCCTTGGAGCGTCGGCAGTGTTTAGAATGGCAGCATGGTTATTGGTAACAAATTCCACACCTGCAAAGATGAAAGCTGTAGTGGCCATTAGAACAGAGTTTGTGAAGGAAGGTGTTTGAGAAGGTGTGTGAGAGAAGATTTGAATTTCAGAGAGAAGAGAGTAAGAGTTTGTGAAGAGAGTGTGTGTAAAGATTAAGTGTATAAGTGAATAATAAGCAATAAAATCTGATGAGTTAAACTCTTCAGATTTTGTTTAGCTGTACACGCATGAATATTCTCTGATTCAACAAACTCTGATGAACAGTCAAACTCTGACTGTGAGCAAAATACAGCAAACTCTGGTGAAGACTTACAGGTTCATGATGATGAAGCTTCACAAAGCTTGAATGGTTACAAAAACTCTCTCAGTGATTTATATATATTATCATTAAGAGCTGCTAGGGTTCTTAACAATGTACTCGATAACTCAACTCATATAGAGTAACCCTATTCTGTGTTTATATAGACACAATTACAAAATCAATCTCTGATTTGATATCCTATAAATCAGCTATGTATTCTATCAATCAAAGATTGCTCCAGTTTTCTGTTTAGTTTCCATAGTCAGCAAATCACTCCTCCGCTTCTATCCTTCCTTGAAGTATATCCGCTTCTGAGCTCTTTCCACGTGTAAACTCTGACGAGTCTTGACTATGTAAACTCTGATCAGACTTTATCAAACTCTGGTCAGACTTTACTAAACTCTGATCAGCTTCATCAAACTCTGATCAGCTTCCAGTTTAAACTCTGATCACTTCTGTTCTAAAACAAACTTTAAGAACATTAGTAATCATCAATTATATCTAACAATCTCCCCCAACTTGTGCATAAATATGTTATGTGCAAGTTAACAGATAATTGATGATGTCAAAACAGATAAGTCAAATGCAACAGAGTTTAACTATATAACAGAAAACTTTTAAAACTTACAGATACTTTACTCCTTAGCTTCATAGACACCATTTGCTGTCTTAAGATATCCTCTGAGGAGTTCTCTTTCAGCTTCTTCAAGTACTGTAATCATCTGTCTCTTGATCTCTCTCAGCTCTGGATCTGAAACTCCAGTTTGATAAATTGCAGCTCTGAGATCATAGATCTTGTTTCTTTTCAAGTCTCTATCCAGCCTGATATTGTAAGCTTTATCAGACTCTTCATTGAATGCAAGAGTTCTGATTCCAGCTATTGTTACTATTTTTGCTGAATTTTTCTTCATCTCAACCAGCTTTCCTTGATGATTAAAGTATTTAGGAATGAAAGGTCCAGCATTTTTGTTTCCTGTAATACCCATCTTTCTTCTGATTTGATCTTTGAGCAGATTGGAGATGTGTTGACATGACTTGTTCTTTACTTGAAATATGTGTGAGACATATCTCAATTCCTCACAGTGTTTAGCATAGAGATCAGCTTCAATTACTCTAAACACTGTTCCATCAGACATGAAGTAGATAAGAATGTTATCTCCTCTGTCATTCTTCACCAGCTGGACTGAATCAAGTTTGTCCATTTTTTCTTGCAATGCTCCAGTCTTGGGAGCACAGAGAGATGAGGGGTCTGTTGACATTGATCCTATACTCTGATCAAATTTCTCATATTTGGATCCCAGCCCTCCTTTATCTCTTCCTGCTTTTTGACGAGAGATTGGTTGAATTGAGCCCTTTTCAAAGTTTATTTCAGTCATCAGACTAGGCTTTGCAAATCCTGCCAATGGAGTAGTTGTTGGTTTGAATACAACTTGAGCTTTGTCAGAGGTTGTGTCTTTCTTTGCTTCCTTATTAACTTGAGCTATGTCAGAGGTTAATTTTCCTTTTTGTGATTCTGCAACATGAGCTTTGTCAGAGATTGCAGCTTCTGATTTCTTTTCCTTTACAACTTGATCTTTGTCAGAGGTTGTAGACTTCTTCTTATCCCAGCCTTTCTCAAGGTGTTCATCTACTTTGCTTTTTCCCTTGGATGTATACTCATCTTCAGAGTATATCTTTTTGACTGGTAAACTCTGATCAGCAACAGTAGCTTCCTTGATCAATATCCCTTTTTCTTTTGGCTTGGTAGTTGATTTTGCAGGCTTTTGAATTTTTCCAGAGTTTATAGCTTCAACATGTTCTTTCTTCAGTTCAGCTTCCTCTGCAGCAATCAACTCCAAATCCAACTTGGCTTCTGGATTCTCTTGTTCAAATACCAATCTAGCAAGTTCTTCATCAGTCATAGGTTTATCTGATCCAGCCACTGGTCTTTGCTTTGACCCAGATGTGACATTATGTGTTGGAACTGGAGCAGTCTTTGAACTTTGCCTAGACTTTGAACTGTCAGAGTTTAAACCTCTTCCACCAGTTGCAGCTTGGAATCTTTTGTTCTTTGTAAAGTCATCCACATCATCATCATCATCATTTTTCTTTCTCTTCAGAGCTTGAGAAGTAGACTTGCATTTGACTTTTGCTACTCTCTCCCCCTTTTTGACATCATCCTCATCAGGAATCAGTATTGAAGTTATCAGAGAAAGTGAAGATTGGATGGCTTCAAGCTGTTTGGACATTTTCTCTTGAGTAGACTCAATGGTGGACATCCTCTTTTCCAGAGATTCATTGACAGACACCAGCTTCTTAACATCATCTTTCAGAGGTATGAGGTTCCTTTTCTTCTCCATAGTTTGAGTTTCCTTGAGACCAGCTACCTCTGTTCTGAGACCATCTATAGACTTAGATGTCTGAGCTTGAGCAGGATGAAATGTCTTTAGATAAAGAACTGTGGCCTTGAGGCTTGACATGACATCAGAGTTTGTGATTTTATTCTCTGCCATAGATAAGAATTCTTCAGCTTTAGTTGGCTCCAGAGAATGCTGGTGGCTCAGCCAGAGTTTATCCCATACTTCAGTTGGTGGATCAACCTGAAGATCCCTGGGAAGTGGCTCAGAGTTTGTGTTCAGAGTCTGCAGCCTGGCATTGTATTGGCTGGTGGACTCCCACTTTTGTTGTAAATGAGACAAAGGGGCTTCATCATCATTTTTATCATTGTCATCATCTGAACTGTCATCATCCTCATCATTATCAGATGCAGGATTAGCAACTTTCTCAACAGTTTCTTGAACAGATTTTTCTTGAACATCAGCTTTTGATTTGCTAGGCTCTCCACCAGCCTTAGCAAGAGACTGCAGTGCTTCCACTGCTACCTTATCAGGTTCTTCAACTACAGCATCTGACTTGTAATTTTCAGGAGCAGTATCATGAACAATGGCACCCTCAGGAATTTTCATTGGAGAATGAGGAATTGGAGTGGAGGGTCCATGATCAGATACTGGAATTTGAAAATCAGACACTGGTGTCTCAGCTTCAGCTGTAGCTTGCTCCTTGCATATAATTTCTTCATCTACTTCAGATGAAGTAGAAGATGCTGTAGCAGTTGAGAGCGGAACTGCTTGAAGAGGAAGCACCATCAGAGCTTGAGAAGATTCTGGTAGTGTGGTAGATGGTGTTTGCTCTTCCTCAACTGTAAAATCTGTGATTTCTGTGATTGGCACCCTTAGCCTCTTAGGCTTGTTTGCTCTTCTTTTGAATCTTGGTGTCTTTGTTTGAGGACTGGCCTGGGAAGGATCAGAGTTTGTTGCAGGAGGAGGTTCAGAGTTTGTTGCATGTGCAGGTTCAAGATCATCATAATCATAGGCTGCAACCAGTCTCCTCCTTTTCTGCTTTTGAGGAGAAGCAGCTTCAGTGTTTACAGGATCAGTGTTTGCAGCATCAGAGGTTGCTGGTTTATCAGACTTTGTCTTCAGAACTTGTGTAGCAACAGATGTTCTGGTCTTCTTAGTAGAGGGGTTTTCTTCAGAGTTTGTAGCCCTTTTAGACCTGGATGCAGAAGATCTGGGTTGTTTGGGGATTGTAGGAGAGACTGGAGGTTGAGGCTGTTGTGGTTGTGGTTGTTGTTGTTGTACTGGGGGCATATCCATCCTGACTCTAACTTGAGCTGGAATGAGAAGGGGTCTCTGAATTGGATACTTCTCATCTTTGGAGATGAGGTCCTTGAATACCCTTTTATGAAGCCTGAATGGCTTGATCTCATCATCAACATCAAACTCCACCTCACCAACAGTGGCATTAAACAATAATTGACAGAATCTTGAGAAATATATGACTTGTCTATTCTCATGCATTCTTTCACCAATATTTCTAAGAACTAATCTACCAAAATCAAAATTAGTAGAGTAGATCAGAGAATACCCAATCTGCAGCATGTCCATTGGTATGGCATCCCAGTTTGTAGACTTCTTTTGAAAGGCCCTGGTGATGCAGTCGAAGAAGAAACTCCATTCCCTTCTGAGCCCTGGACGCTTCAATTGTCCCAATTTGTCGAGTGATTCACTGTAGCCCAAATCAGTCATCATTGTTCTAAGATTTGCATCTCCATTAGTGATGTAAGCAGTGTCGAGCTCTGGCAGGTTGAATGCTGCTCTGACTGTGGCTGGAGTAACAAAATACTCCTCCCCTTCATATGAAAACACAATTGATGGTGATCCATCTTCACCACCATTGTCATACTTACCCGTCCTCCAAAAATTGATGATTTGACTTCCTGAGAGTCTGGCAGGAGCGGTAAGGGCGGTAGCAATGGCACTCTGTGCCAGAAATTGCTGCATGGGATGATAATCCCTTGGAGCGTCGGCAGTGTTTAGAATGGCAGCATGGTTATTGGTAACAAATTCCACACCTGCAAAGATGAAAGCTGTAGTGGCCATTAGAACAGAGTTTGTGAAGGAAGGTGTTTGAGAAGGTGTGTGAGAGAAGATTTGAATTTCAGAGAGAAGAGAGTAAGAGTTTGTGAAGAGAGTGTGTGTAAAGATTAAGTGTATAAGTGAATAATAAGCAATAAAATCTGATGAGTTAAACTCTTCAGATTTTGTTTAGCTGTACACGCATGGCTCTTTGTTCACTTGGACACCTGTCAGATTTTAACTGGTAGATGAGAGTTAGTGGCATGGAGAAAAGAGAGTAATAATCATGAGCGCAGTAAAACATGTGCAGTTATAAATGCTGATTACACGTTCTCCTATTAAAATGTTTTTCATGGAAACCCACTAACAATACATCCGTTTGGAATACTCCCTTCATATTCTCTGAATATTTGAACTCCTGAAATGTATAAGAGTTTAGAAAATCAAGATCAAATCCCTCGAATATTAAACTCTGAGATTTAAATCAAAGAAAATAAATTCTAAATACCTCAGAATAAAGACATAATTTTTAGAAAATTCATCAAAAAATCAGAGTTTGTCATAAAATCCATAGCTCAATAATGTGCTTGTGAAATAATGTGTGTGATTTAACATATTAAATCAGAGACTAGAGAATTTCACAATTTCGTAATTATAAGGTAGACAAGAATAATTTATTTAAACTCTCAAGACATAGACAAAAGACATACTCTGATGGAGGAATATATAAAATAAACTAACCCCCCCCCTTTTTTTTTTTTTTTTCAAAGACGCTTTTCAGTGTAAATGAATCACGACCTTTAAATATTATTTTGCAACAGTATTTCTCCAGTAATCAGAGATTGTGACTAGTCACCATAGATTATAAAATCTTGGCAATTACTTAATACCAGTAAGTGTTTGGGTCTTCCCAGTCACTGTCATATAGACATCTAAGATCTCAAAGGAGTACTATGCTTATTTGCAGGGGTATGTATATAGCATCAGAGTTTATAATCACTGTCTAATTTACTGAGAGAAAATGCAAATTAGTCAGTCTCACTTATAATTAAGATATGTGAAGTAATAGAGTCTCAATGATATCAATATGCATATAGTGTAAGATAGTAGCACAAAATTGAGATCAAGATTAAGGAACTTAACTGAGATTCATGATTACTAATTCAGATCATGCTTCATAATATCTTCACAGGTTATTTGTCTCAGAGAAATAAGAATGAGATCATTAATCAAGATTCAGAGTTTACAAACATCAGAGAATATCGTTAGAGAATGACGATCAGAGAATATATCAGAGTATAGCACACAGAGTATATCATCAGAGAATGTCATCAGATTTTAACAGTCAGAGTATATCATGGCAAATTTGTGAGCAATACATATGGTAATTTGACAATTGAAATTTGAAAGATCTGACCATTATGTTTACTCAGTTCCTGATATCATTCCTAGCTCATTCACCAACCTAGTAAAGGTTGCTTCACTTAGTGGTTTGGTGAATATATCTGCTAGCTGCTGTTCAGTAGGAACAAAGTGAAGTTCAATGGTTCCTTCCTCGACATGCTCCCTTATAAAATGATATCTTATACTGATGTGCTTTGTCAGAGAATGTTGAACTGGGTTTCCTGTCATAGCAATAGCACTTTGGTTATCACAATAAATAGGAATTTTAGAAAAGGATAACCCATAGTCCAACAGTTGATTCTTCATCCAAAGAATTTGAGCACAGCAGCTGCCTGCAGCTATATACTCTGACTCTGCTGTTGATGTTGAAATGGACTTCTGCTTCTTGCTGTACCAAGGAACTAGTCTTCCACCCAGAAATTGACAACTCCCACTTGTGCTTTTCCTGTCAATTTTGCAACCTGCAAAATCTGCATCAGAGTATCCAATTAGACTAAAATCTGATTCTCTAGGATACCATAATCCCAATGATGTGGTTCCCTTGAGATATCTGAATATCCTCTTTACTGCAATCAGATGAGGCTCTCTTGGATCTGCCTGAAATCTTGCACATAGACATGTGGCATACATGATGTCTGGTCTACTTGCAGTCAGATAAAGCAAAGATCCAATCATTCCTCTATAGTTTGTGATATCCACTGATGCACCAGTATCTTTGTCTAGTTTGGTTGCTGTTGCCATAGGAGTAGTTGCAGCTGAACTGTCTTGCATACCAAACTTCTTCAAAAGAATTCTGGTATACTTGGCTTGATTTATAAAAATCCCATCTTCAGTCTGTTTAACTTGTAAACCCAAAAAGTAACTGAGTTCTCCCATCATGCTCATTTGGTACCTAGACTGCATGAGCTTGGCAAATCTTTGAAAGAGTTTAGCATTAGTGGAACCAAAAATGATATCATCAACATAGATTTGAACTAAAAGCAGATCATTACCATGATTCAAGTAAAATAGGGTTTTATCTATGGTACCTCTAGTAAATCCACTTTCAAGAAGAAATTGAGCTAGAGTTTCATACCATGCCCTTGGAGCCTGCTTTAGTCCATAAAGTGCTTTGTCCAATCTGTAGACATAGTCTGGATGCTTTGGAACCACAAAGCCTGGAGGTTGTTCAATATATACCTCCTCATCCAGTTTCCCATTTAGAAAAGCACTTTTGACATCCATCTGAAATACCTTGAATCTCTTGTGAGCAGCATAGGCCAGAAAGATTCTAATTGCCTCCAATCTTGCAACTGGAGCAAATGTCCCATCATAATCAATACCTTCCTGTTGTGAATACCCTTTTGCCACAAGCCTTGCTTTATTCCTTGTAATGACACCCTCACTGTCAGTTTTGTTTCTGAACACCCATTTTGTACCAACTATGGATCTGTCTTTAGGTCTTGGTACTAGGGTCCATACTTTGTTCCTCTCAAACTCATTTAGCTCCTCTTGCATTGCTTGAATCCAGTCAGCATCTTGAAGAGCTTCCTCCACTTTCTTAGGTTCAGTTTGTGACAGAAAGCAATGATGTAAACACTCATTTGCTGTAGCTGTCCTTGTTTGCACACCTGCTTCTGGATTGCCAATTATTAAATCAGGTGTGTGAGATTTTGTCCACTTCCTAGCATGTAGAAGTTGACCATTTTCATCATTGGATCCTCCCCCTTGATCCATGCTCTCCTGATTCTGTTGATTATTCTCTGTAGCTCCCCCTAAATTTGTGCTATCAGAGTTTGAATCAGTATTCTCTGATGAGTTTGAGGCAGCATTCTCTGATGAGTCTTGGGTAGAGTCTGAAACATTCTGATGCTCCCCCTCAACAATTGCTTCATCATCATGAACCTGTAAGTCTTCACCAGAGTTTGCTGTATTTTGCTCACAGTCAGAGTTTGACTGTTCATCAGAGTTTGTTGAATCAGAGAATATTCCTTCATTCTCAAAATGCAATTCTTCATGATTATCCATGTCTTCTAAGCCCAAAATTCTTTTGTCATCAAATGACACATGTATGGATTCCATGATCACTTTGGTTCTTAGATTATAGACTCTGAAGGCCTTTGTTGTCAGAGGATATCCTACAAAAATGCCTTCATCAGCTTTTAAATCAAACTTGGTAAGCTGTTCTGGATGAGTCTTCAATACAAAGCATTTGCACCCAAATATGTGAAAGTACTTCAGATTTGGCTTCTTTTTCTTTACCATCTCATATGGGGTCTTGCCATGCTTATTAATCAGTGTTGCATTTTGAGTGAAACAAGCTGTTTGAACAGCTTCTGCCCAGAAATAAGTAGGTAGTTTAGCCTCATCAAGCATAGTTCTGGCAGCTTCTATAAGAGTCCTGTTTTTCCTCTCAACTACACCATTTTGCTGTGGTGTACCAGGTGCAGAAAATTGTTGCACTACACCTCTTTCTTTGCGGAAATCTTCCATTGTTGAATTTCTGAACTCAGTTCCATTATCACTTCTAATGATCTTCACTTTGTCTTCAGATCCATGATCCAGTAGCTTCACATGATCCATCAGATGTAAAGCAGTTTCATCTTTAGAGTGAAGAAAATATACCCAAGTGTATCTGGTATACTCATTAACAATGACAAGAGCATATTTCTTCCTTGCAATGGATGGTACATTAACTGGTCCAAATAGATCAACATGTAGAAGATAATATGGCTTCTTTATTGAGAATTCAGTCTTGCTCTTGAAGGATGTTTTTCTCTGCTTGGCCTTTTGACAGAAATCACAAAGACCATCTGAAGTGAGTAGTGATTCAGGGAGTCCTCTCACAAGCTTTTTCTTTATAAGCTCATTTATGGAGTTGAAATTGAGATGTGAGAGCTTCTTGTGCCACTTCCAACTTTCTTCTGCAGAGATTCTAGTTGACAACCAAATTGCTTTTCCTTCAGAGTTTATAGGCAAGTGGATTTCATAAATATTTCCATGTCTGTGAGCAATCACTGCCACCTTGCCTGTTGACTTGCTTACTATCTCACTGTGTTCTTCATAGAAATCAACATGATATCCTCTGTCACAGATCTGACTGACAGAGAGTAAATTGTGTTTTAGCCCTTGAACAAGAGCTACATTTGATATGATGACATTTCCAAGATTGATGTTGCCATATCCCAGAGTCCTTCCTATGTTGCCATCTCCATAAGAAACACTTGGGCCAGCTTTCTCCACAAACTCTGACAGCAGGGCCTTATTTCCAGTCATGTGTCCTGAACATCCACTGTCCAAGACTAGAATATTCTTCCTGTTGCCCTGCAATCACAAAGACCACTAATTGTTAGTTTTAAGGACCCAGACTTGCTTGGATCCCTTGGCCTTATTAAGTTTGTTAGCTTTTGCAGCGGAATTATCATTATCAGATTTTGAGCTAACAGACTTTGGATCAGAGTTTGCACTAGAAACAGATTTTGTACTTGCAGAGTTTTTATTAACCTTTCTCAAAGAAGGTTTCAATTGATAATAATCATTATACAAACTATGATATTCTTTGCAAGTGTAAATAGAATGCCATAAACTACCACAATGAAAACATGGATCTTGTGGTTTATATCTAATACTACTTTTTCTAACTCCAGACTTTGTAGGTAAGGAGTTAATGTCTTTGTTCTTCCTACAAAAATTAGCAAGATGATTAGTATTACCACAGTTATGGCATGTCTTCCTAGGTGCATTTGGAATAGGCATGTAGTTATTACTCTTGTCTATACCAATCTTGCCATTTCTATTTTTCCTAGGCTCCTTGTTTTTGTCATCAGACTTTACCTCTTTAAGCTTATGTTTAAGCTGTTTCTGAGTCATCAGTCCTATGTTAACCTGTTTGGGTTTATCAGATTTTAAATTGTTGTTAATCTCTGATTTTGGTCTACTCTGTTTAGACTTAGAGGATTCAGCAACAAATTTAACAGGTTTAACCTTAGGTTTTTGAGTTTTAACAAACTCTGTTTTTGATGACTCAGCTTCTGAGTTATCAGTATAACCTAGTCCCTTTTTCCAGTTTCCACTACCTAAGATATCCTGAGTGGTTTTGCCTGAATTAGTCCATGTTTTAATAATGTCTCTTTCCTTAGCAAGTTCTGATTGAAGAGATGCATACCTCTTTAATAATTCATCTTTGACAATGACATCATCATCTCTTTTTTTCTGAACTTCTAGCATCTGAACTAATTCTTTTTCTAGATAATCATTCCTTTTCTTTACATTTAGAGTTTCAGATTTTAATCTTTCATTCTCTAAAGTCTGATCTCTGAAGCTGATATGCAAAGTTTTAAGGAACAATCTTAACTCAGTTATATCTTCAGTATCAAAGGCAAGAGTAGAATGAGGTACCTTAGCAGTAGATTCAGAGTTGTTGTCAGTGTTTGCCATCAGAGCATAATTGACTTCTTCTTCTGAATCAGATGTGTCTGTCCAGTTTCCTTTCTTGGTGATAAAGGCTTTTTCTTTTTCCTTCTTGGCTTTCTTGCATTCAGATGCAAAGTGACCCTTTTCACCACAGTTGAAACAGGTATACTTGTCAGCCTTTCCAGCTTTCCCTTCCTTGCCCTCATTCTTCCTGAAGTTCTTCTTATCATAAACTCTGTCAGAGTTTCTGTCTTTCCTTGAAAAACTTTTGCCTTTGTTGAACTTTTTGTAGGCCAACTTCTTGAAGCTTTTCACCATCAATGCTGCTAACTGCATCATCTCATCATCACTTTCTTCAGAGTCTGAGGGAATATCAGAGTTTGAGTCATCAGAGTTTGATGACTCAATGTCAGACTTTGTGACATGAGCTTTTCCCTTGCTTTTAGCAGCCTCCTCTTGAACTTTTAGAGCAACAGACTTTGATTTTCCTCCATGACGTTTGCTCCTTTGCTCCATCTCAAGTTCATGAGTCTTCAGTCTTCCATAAACATCATCAAGAGACATTTCTCCAAGATCAAGATTGTCTCTTATTGTAGTGACTTTCAAATCCCATTTTTCAGGAAGAGCCAGAAGGAATTTGAGGTTTGAGTCTTCAAGATCATATTCCTTGTTCACTAGAGATAAGTCATTCAACAGTTTGACAAATCTGTCATACAGATCTGTCAAGGACTCACCAGATTTTGAGTCAAAGTGCTCATACTCCTGTGTAAGGATTGTTTTTCTGTTTTTCTTTATGGCCTGAGTTCCCTGACATCTGGTTTCCAGAGCATCCCAGATTTGTTTAGCAGTTTTGCACCCAATTACCCTATTAGACATTGCATTATCAAGGGCACTGTGCAGAAGGTGTTTCACCTTAGAGTCTTTACCAATTGACAAGATGTCCTCAGGGGTATAATCTTTCTTTTCTTTTGGAACCATCTTCTGAGGTTCATCTGCAAGCCCAACAGAGAGCTTGGTGGGCATATGTGGTCCATCATAGATCCTGTCAAGATATTCTGGATCAACAGAGTCTAAGAATATGATCATTCTCTCTTTCCAGACTGGATATTCAGATGCCTTAAGGATTGGAACTCTAAAGGATGAAGCTTGTGATTTTTCAGACATGATTGTGATTAAGATCTCACTGTAGTAATCTTAACAGAGCTCGCTCTGATACCACTTGTTAGGTCCTATAAACTCACTATATAGGATGATATAGTGATCACAATCTGTAACACAGTATGACAATATAAGAGATTTAAAACAATAAACTCTTATTCACAAAGCTTGAATGGTTACAAAAACTCTCTCAGTGATTTATATATATTATCACTAAGAGCTGCTAGGGTTCTTAACAATGTACTCGATAACTCAACTCATATAGAGTAACCCTATTCTGTGTTTATATAGACACAGTTACAAAATCAATCTCTGATTTGATATCTTATAAATCAGCTATGTTTTCTATCAATCAAAGATTGCTCCAGTTTTCTGTTTAGTTTCCATAGTCAGCAAATCACTCCTCCGCTTCTATCCTTCCTTGAAGTATATCCGCTTCTGAGCTCTTTCCACGTGTAAACTCTGACGAGTCTTGACTATGTAAACTCTGATCAGACTTTATCAAACTCTGGTCAGACTTTACTAAACTCTGATCAGCTTCATCAAACTCTGATCAGCTTCCAGTTTAAACTCTGATCACTTCTGTTCTAAAACAAACTTTAAGAACATTAGTAATCATCAATTATATCTAACACCTCATCTCGCTCTTTTTCTTCAATTGATTTCATTATCACAACAGATAATGGACCACTTAGCTTTCCTGCATCTTTGCGAATACCAGCAGTGGTGCAACTTTGATTAACAAACTCTTGGCAGAATTCTACCGACTCTTCTCCGAGGTAGCTTTCTGCTATACAACCTTCGGGATAATAATGGTTTCTTACGTAACTCTTCAATACCTTATTAAACCGTTCAGAAGCATACATCCACCTATAAAACACTGGCCCACATAACCGCAATTCCCGAACCAAGTGAACTACCAGATGTATCATTACATAAAAAAATGATGCTGGAAAGATCTTTTCCAGGTCACACAAGGTCACTATGACATCTGTTTGTAACTTATCTAGTTTCGACACGTCTACAATTTTGCAGCATAAAGCATTAAAAAAGAAACATAGTCTTATTATTGTGACCCTCACATGTTTGGGAAGAACCGAACGAATTGCGACAGGAAGTAATTGCTGCAGTAGGATGTGACAATCATGGGACTTCATCCCAAACATCTTCAATTCATCCATCGAAACACAATTTTTTATGTTCGACGCATGTCCATAGGGAAGTTTCATATGCATTAATGATGATAAAACTACCTTTTTTTCAGCCTTTGACAAATTAAAAACAGAAGGAGGCAAGTAGGTCTTCCTAACTCCGACTTCAGGAGCTAAATCAGCCCTGACCCCCATATCAATCATGTCAAGACGAGAAGCAGCCGTATCTTTAGACTTAAATTTCATATTCAATAATGTGCCAATCACACTATCACACACATTCTTCTCGACGTGCATGACATCAAGACAATGACGAACATGGTGAAACTTCCAATATTCCAACTCAAAAAAAATCGATTTCTTCTTCCATGGACAGTCCACCTTCTTTGACTTTCTTCCTTCCCTCCCAAATTCAAATTTAATCCGTTCTTGCTGCGCTAAGACCTCTTCTCCAGAAAGAGGTTGCCGTGCGTGCCCCAACTCCTGTTCTCCATTAAATGCTGCCCGCTGCCTCCTATAAGGATGATTTCTAGGCAAATAACGTCGATGACCTAAATAACACATCTTCCTACTATGGCTCAAATATTTAGCAACGGTATCATCCCCGCATACTGGACAACACATATAACCTTTATTAACGCAGCCAGACAAGTTTCCGTAGGCAGGAAAGTCATTTATTGTCCATAACAAAACTGCTCTCAAAGTAAAATATGATTTACTATGCGCATCATACACATTTGGTTCGCCTTCTTCCCAAAGCTTCTTTAAATCATCAATTAACGGCTGTAAATACACGTCGATGTTATTACCAGGCTCATGCGGACCGGAAACTAGTATTGTTAACATCATAAACTTCCTTTTCATGGCTAACCAGGGAGGAAGGTTATATATTACTAAAACTACCGGCCAACAAGTATATCTGTTTGTTAGTCCATTATTATGTGGATTTATCCCATCTGCCGACAAAGCCAAGCGAATGTTTTTTGCTTCGCTACCAAATTCTGGCCACCTATAATCAATATTTCTCCATGAAGGCGAGTCAGCGGGATGTCGCATCTTCCCGTCTTGTATTCGATGCTTTGCGTGCCAAGTCATTTGTTCGGAGGTGGTAGGAGATTTAAACATTCGTCTAAATCTAGGAATAATTGGAAAATACCACATGACTTTTGCCGGAACATTGACTCTTTCTTTACCATGTTTTCCTACCTTCCACCTAGATACATGGCACTTAGGACACTGAAAAACATCAGAATATACACCCCGATAGAGTATGCAGTTGTTTGGACAAGCGTGAATTTTTTCGTACTCTAGGCCTAAATCAGACAAGGTTTTCTTTGCTGCATATGCATTTTGTGGTAGGACATTATCTTTGGGAAGGAGTGATCCAACAGAAGAAAGCAAATCTGTGAATGCACTATCACTGATTCCAAACCTAGCTTTCCAATTATGTAATTTCAGCATCGACTCTAACTTGGTACATTCGCTACCATCGAATAAAGGCTGTTCAGCATCAGCCAAGAACCTCCTAAACTCGTACGATTCATTATCATAGTCCCCTGAATTATACGCAGCATCACAAACATTAACTGTTTCCGAAGCTGAGGCAACGGGGGCAGCGGGGACAGGGGTAGGACCTCGGCAATTACTATCAACTACTGACCTAGTCCTAGACTCTTCCTTATGCCAAATCCAATCAACGTACCCTAAACTAAACTCATATTCGTACAAATGACCCCTGATAATCTTTACGGGATATTTCTTGAAGTTGACACAACGTGAACAAGGACAGGGGATTTTTTTGGGGTCACAAGAGTTCTCCTCAGCAAATATCAAAAACTGCTCGACCCCCATTTCATATTCTAGTGAATCCCTATCTTTCGCAATCCATGACTTGTCCATGTTGTCCCCAAAGTACTACCTGATTGTCAAATTACTTGTCAAATAACTTGCTAAAATTTGATATCTAAAATGACAGATGGGTTGTGAGTGTGCCTACTTATTATGAAAACAGCCTAGTTACTAAGAAAAACATAACATAATAGAACATATATATATATCATATCATATGAGCACAAACCACTCCAATATAAAATAAAATACCTATCCTTATAAAATAATCACTAAGTTGCAGACTTCTGAATTAAGCAGAATAGGTAAATACAAGTATATCACCAATATACACCTTTTGTTCCAGTCTAAAACAGAGCATTTTGATCTGCTTTTTCTCACTGTACACCACCACATTCAAGGTAAAATAACTGCTATAGATGTTAACCTTAACATGCTTGTGACATTTAAAATAACACCAATCTATCTTGCAAATTATTCTGAATTAAGCAAAAAAGGTATATACAAGTGTATCACCTATATACACTTCCATTTCCATTTTCCAGTATTAAGTTTAGAATTAAGGTTTTACCAACATAGCAATCATTTAAACCTCGAAGAAAATTGTGCACATTAACAAGACCAAAGAGAAAACAGATAGCATAAAATTGTGTAACACGTATAATTTAAATCCACTTCTCAGTATACTCCACATTCAAGGTGATCTAACTGCTACAATATTCTAATTTTCACAGCTACGACACTGAACAATATAAGAACCAGTTTACTGTAAGTTTACTGAACATATATATACGACACTGAACAATATAAAATAGCTATCCTTTGTAAGACCAAAAACAAAGGACACTAGCTAACTAATTCAATATACAAAACCACTCCAATCAGTTTATGATAAGCAACTACAAACATACAAATACATATAAACATACAAATACATATAAACATACTATCTCATTTTCCAAAAACCACAACTACAAACTATCTCATTTTCCAAAAACACACACTGAAATACATATATACATACACATACAACCACAAGGATACCCAAACTCAAGTAATAAATAAGAAATTACCTCCTCCAACTCGAACAGAGCTTGAATAGACTTGAACAGAGCTTGAACAGACTCCGAGCTCGAACTCCAAACCCCACAGACTCCAAACTCGAACTGAAGTACGAGCACCCACTAAACCCACAAACTCCACACTCGAACTGAACTCTGAGATCTGTTGAAAAAACGAATTAAAGAAGCAAATGAGTATTGTAATCGAACAAACATCAGTTTATTAGGTACAAATCAACCTTTAGCGCACAAAGTTAAGGATGAAATCGGCCGAATTGGAACCTAGGGTTCGCTCGCTGAGAAAGGGGGAAGAACGGGGAGAGAGAATGTATTTTGTACAAATGATTTAATTTAGGTAGTTTTATTAGTTTTATGTCTTTTTCCTTTTAATTTTATGTTTAAAGACAGGTGTTGATGTCTTGTTCAGACAACACATCAACTAAGCGGGGGTTTTAAAAGCGTTTTTTTGTTTGTGAAAAATTTGGCTAAGTGGGGAATAGCAGCGGGGAAGCGCGGCCAATTTTTTAAAAACATGTTTTAGACATCAGTTCTACACTAAGATGATGTCTAGTTTTTTAATAGACATCGGTTTTTAAAATTTCGATGTAAAAAAGGGTTTTAACATCGGTGGTTTTTTTAACCGATGTCTAATCTGTGATGTCTGATCCTGTTTTTCTAGTAGTGTTATCAGCTGCAATGGGGAAGCCATCAGACCTGTTGCCACCACCAGTTCGTGAAAGGTTTGTCACAACAGAAGGAAAAAGTGTGCCTCAGCTCACAATTGACTCTATACTCGATATCAAAGTTCAACCAGGACAGGAGGTGAAACAAATTCTCTATTCATCCACATTAATTCATTGATTCTAATGGGAGCGATATACAACACTATACACTTAAATTGTCACCTCTTCATGGTCCAGGACGTTCGCTGCTTATGCCATGCAGAGATCAAAGAAATACTCAATGGGAATGGTTGGTGCCACACGTGCTGCCCAAAAATGCGCCAGAGCGGTACGTCCTATTGAAGGAATACCTTACTGCTTAACATGTGCGCAACCTGCGGATCCGGTGTCACAAAGGTTCACAACAGTCACTTCCAATAATTACTAAAACTAAAACAAAAGGGCTTTTATGCAGTGTGGCTTTCTCCACACTACAAGTCTATGTCAGGGTAACACAAGACATTATGCAGGTTTAGAATAGTCATCTCTGTCCAAGACACAAATGGGAACACAAGTCTAACACTTTACAACAAGGAAGCGGAACAGCTTGTCGGTGTGCCCTTGGCAAAAACTTTGCAGGAGATAGGACAGGTAATAAGAAATTCAACTAAAGTTTCACAATACATATTACAATATCAAAACATTATTACTTACTCTTGCGCAGGATGAAGACATGTCCAACATATGACCAATGGTTAGCAACATTATTGGTAAGGTTTGTCTCTTTCAAATTAAAGTCACCCAATACAACACTTCACACGGATGTGAAGAATACACAATCACAAGAGTCCTGACGGACGCAACTTCAGAGGCTACAAAAGCAAGGCCAGCCACAGAGGCAGATGCTTCAAAGGTAGGAGGACACAGTGATGCAGAGCCATCAAAAAGAACCGCACATCCAACAACTGCAACAGAAGTCCAGGCTTCCACAAACGGGAACAAAAGGCCAAAAACTGGTTGACAAGCAGAACTCCCGGCCTCCCAGAGATATGCGTGCCATCAGATAATAGTGAGAAATGATGTATGAAAATAATAGGACCCTTAAGGTTAGTTTAATTAATCCTAAGTTTCGTTAGTCTGATGAAAGACTTTCTACACATATACTTCATGAAATGGTTGGCGCATGTTTATTATTACCCCCTACTTTATTAAAAATATTCCTGCCTTACAACTACCTAAGGATCAACCACTGCAATGACACAATTGATTAAATATATTTGCTTCTAAAAACTCAATAATTTACTTATTCAATTGATACAGATGCCATTAAATTATGTGGACTAATTTATAACAAGCCGGCACCCACATATCCTACATACTTTATACGGGAATACACTTCTCTATAGATGATCGAATCTTTATGATCCATCTAAATTTTTTATTCCATTTCCTTCCAACAAAGATAGGTTTATAATATATCTTTGAAACAAATACTTAGCAAAATCTCACCTCTAAATGATTACTTGTTATGGTTTGCTACAATAGATCCTTCTGTACTTCGCCTTTACTGTACAACTAACTGTACTCATATGGTGTACAAAACTGATTATGAGGTCCTGCCTTACGCATGGAATATAACTTGATGGTGAATATTGATGAATTAACAATTTCATAAATCTGGTTCCTAACAAATTATTTACTCTTATTCCAACCTAATCAGAATAGGAGTCTCATTCAAGGTGAGATGAAAATAAAAATTTATACACAATGCATATTCGCATTTGGAGCTTCAACACTTTTTACTCGGCTTCATGCCTTAGTGTGGGCTTAATTACTCACTTGCAACTGCTTATTACACTTCAGCTTGAGCCAATGTACCTCCATCTTGGATAGGATTTCTCATACAACATACCACATATAGCTAACTCACGCACAACCACCACCGATAGCTAATTGACGCGCAGAAATATGGACAATTCACTCATAACACTAGGACCGACCCCCGTGCCTTGCACGGGTTTTAGGGCTAGTTCATATGTTAAAAGAGAAGTTTTCATGGCTGGCATTCCAAGATGTAATCACAGCAAACAGATCCTCCATATCATATATGATTACATTGGAAAATCATATAAGGTTGTGCTTGTGCATGAGAAATTCTTTAATGAGAGGACATAGCAAATCTGAAACCTGAATGTGAACCACTATACTATATGCAAAATAGTAATTAAGCAAAGCTCGGGGTAAACCATGATACTGTAGACAACTAGATAGATACATTATTGCATATTGGTAGTTTGGTGCACAGAACATATTTTTGGATGCTCTGTTTCTTGTACAAAATTGTTAGACCTGGTTTCTGCATAATGGCATTATCTACTGACCATTTTCTTGTACAAAATTATCACCTGTTCAGTTAAAGTCTTCCGTTTAATTTTATTAATTAAACAAGACCAGTTTCCCACTTTCTAACAAAACCACACACTCCTCGGGAAAATGAGGATTCCAACAAGCATGAACGACAAAAAACCTCGCCTAACAGCATACCAAGAAACAAAATACATTGTACAAATCAACAAAAACCCAAAATCGGAGCAGCAGAGAGGAAACAATGTGCTTAAACAAAGTAGAGCAACAGAGTAAAAAAACAGTGATTAACTGATTACCAGTCACTCTCTAAAGTTATAGCATCATCTTGAATATTCTCTTCTATCGTAAGAGCTGAAAATGCTGCAAAGTTTATTAAAATGAGACATTAATTCAAATATTTCACGAATACTACAATTAATAACACACGAAATGCAAAATACATATATAATGTACCTTCTTCGAATTTTTAAAGGTCATTCAAATCTTCTTATATGGTCTTTGGACGTTTAGCCGATCTTAACCAATATTGAGGACAAATCAAACCCTCCACAACCTTAGATGTCAAGGAACTCCTATATGGATCAAGTATTCTTCCACCCGTACTAAAAGCGGATTCCGATGCTACGGTGGAGATTGAAATTACTAAAACATCATGGGCAAGTTGTGAGAGGATGGGGAACCTACTTGAGTTAACTTTCCACCATTTCAAAATATCAAAATCCTCACTTTTTGTAACTTGAACACTATCCTTATGACAGATATCCAATTCACATTTGGATTCTACTTCTCCACTCTCCATCTTTTGCCTCATTAACCTAGCTCCCAATGCTGATGTTGTTCTTGAAGATGTAGTTACATTTTTGCTCAAGGAATTGAAATAAGATTGATCTTGTTAATTAGTTTAAGTAGTTTTGGGTTGACAATTCTTTTTATACTCTTCAAATAACTCCATCAACAGTACATTTGTGTCACTTACCAATTTCCAATCAATTTCATTTCTATATACCTCACAAAATGCAAACTCAATGAACTCTAACTTGTACCTAGGATCAACAATAACCGCCACATAGATGAGTTTGTTCATTTTGTTCATCACCCCAATATTTGTCATATTTCTCTTTCATTCTTTCACTCATTAACTTCACCTCAACATCATCATTCTTCATCCACTCTTTCAACAAGAAATTAACCGTGCTAATATCGTGATAAAATACATTAGATGTAACATATAAAGAACCCGATATCCTAATGGTTAGTTCATAGAAATGAACTATCATGTCAACCATCCTTCTAATATTACCCCAATCCCAAAAAGTAGGCAAAACACCGGCCTCATTAAGATCATGTACAAAGTATGGATCCATTCTTTCAAATTGTTCAAATGCCAGTTTTTGAGCCACATTTAACATCAAATAAGTGAGATTTCATCTTGTACTTCCTTCTAAACACAACATAGATTTACAAGCAATGTTTTTTTTTAACTCAATGCACTCCTTGAATTTGACTATTCTAGCCGGAGATGATGTCACAAATCTAACCGCTTTTCTCACTCTTTTAATCGATACTTTCATATGAAGAAGCCCATCATTCACAGTCAAATTAATAATGTGTGTAATAAATCTCATGCGCATATATCTTCCTCCAAAAAAATCACACCACCTAGAAGACAACCCATCCTTCAATAATTGAATACAAGTATGATTTGAATTTGCATTGTCAACAGTAATTGCAAACACTTTTGATATCCCCCAATCTTTCAAACACATGTCAATGTCCCTAGCTAATAACTCACCCCTATGACCCTCAATAGGACATAAGTTGATTATTTTCTTTTGCAATTTCCAGTTTTGATCAATATAGTAAGTCGTGATGCACATATAATTTAGGGGTGTTCATCAAACCGGCCACACTGCATAAACCGTCCGCACCGCTCCGCACCACACCGCAAAATGTGGTTTTTCTTTTTCGTGGTGCGGTTTGAAATTTTAACAAACCACGCAGTGCGGTGCGGGTTGCGGTTTGACTTTATGCAAACGCGGTTCAAACCGCACCGCCCCGCTATTTTCTAATATATAAAAATATATCACATATAATTACAAATATTTATATTATATATGTAGATTATTTATTATGATATTATCTCTTGTATGTCTGTGTGTGTGTATATGTTCAACTTACTCAACTTAATTTTAATAATTTTATAATATAAATTAAGGTTAGTTCTAAGACGACAAATTAAATATTATAATTATATTTTCTTTTTATAAAATGATTTTTTGGTGTTAAAATATTTTCATCTTAATCATTATCATACTTATATCTTTGTTTATATTTCTTTGATGAGTATAGTAACTCTAAACTTGTAAATATATATGTGTGTGTGTGTATGTAAATCTATCATAAAAATTTATTTTAAATACATATAATTTAAATTATATTTATATTGTCATTCAAAAGTATAAACTTTTTGAATGTATAAACCGCACGAACAGCACCACCCCACACCGCAATTTTGTGCTGTGGTTTACGCGGTTTTTATTTTACGCGGTGCAGTTGCGGTTTATGAATTTTTCCAAATCGCATGCGCGGGTGGGTTGGCGGTTTTAGGAAAAAACCGCACCTCCCGCACCGCGAACACCCCTAATATAATTAATCTTTTGAATTGAAGTCCAAGTGTCTATGGTAATGTTAATTCTTTGACCCGACATCTTGAAATAATTAGCAGTCAACTTTTTCTACTCATGCAAAAAGATTTGGTAACAATCTCTAGCAATGGTAAAACGTGATGGCATGTTAAAAAGTGGTAGACTAGTGCGCATGAAATCAATAAAACCTTACCCTCAACAAACCTAAATGGAAGTTCATCAATTAAAATCATGTCGGCTAACCTATGTCTAGAAGCTTTTTGATCCAAACGCCATTTCGGGTTGCATGGACAATTGAGTTTGTTTTAATTCACCACTAAGGGGTAATTATTGCAAGCTTTAAGATGATTTCTAAGTGAACTAGTGCCATTAGTACAAGTATCGGAACGATATACCTTCTCACAATAGTTGCACCTAGCTCTTTGCGCGCCTTCTGCATCTAAAAACTTTGAGAACTGATCCCACGCCTCCGACCTATCTTTTATAGGCTTCCTTGATCTTTTCTCTTTCCAGTGCTTGCATTAGTATTAGCATCATTCGAGTCACCCACTTCCGGATCTCGTTCACTTTGCGACATAATTCCAACTGAAAAACAAGTTTTAAAAAAAAGGCTATTAGAAATTTAGAATATCAGTAGGCAGTAGCTATTGCAATAGCCAACAAGTTTATAACATCTAACCGATTATATTATTCTAGAATTGAAATCGAAGATTCGAAATCAAAATCTAACAGATTATATTATTCTCGAACTGAAATCTAATTAATAAAAACACTAAATCGATGCACATAATCACTAATCTAAATCGAAATTACGAAAATTATTGGATGAAATCCAAGCTAATTAATTTCACAGTCAGCTATCTAAAATCAGCAAACAAATCGAAGAGTAGAGTAAATAAATCAAATACAAACCTGGACAGTGGAGAGAAGAGTTGCTGATGAACTAAATCAACTAAATGAATTCGTGTAATCGAGAGAGTTAGTGATTTTGTAGTCGTCTGATCAGGGATTCGTATTTCGTGGTACTGGTTAGCCGTTAGGAGAGCCACACTTTAGTATTTAGATTAGGACGGGGGGTTAGGGTTAGTGTCTTAGTGACTATCTCGACGTCTATACATATGTAATATTGTGTATATATATATATATATATATATATATATATATATATATATATATATATATATATATATATATATATATATATATATATATATATATATATATATATATATTGTTTTATATTTAATAAAAGTTCGGTTATTCCAGTTTAAATTAAATATTATATCGAAAATCGAACCGAAATTATTTTCGGTTCAAACCAAATTAACCAAAATTTTGAAAAAATGAAACCAAACTAAACCGAAATTGTATGGTTCGGTTTTTTGGTTTCGGTTCGGTATTGCTCACCCCTACTCGAGTGTTTAAACCGTGCGAATTACACACCCGTCAATCATAAAATACTAGTCATCTGAAAGGCATATGTTCAGCCTATTTGTATTTAAAAAGGTACAACTCAATTCAGATAAGAAAGCTCAGTAAATAGCAAGTCGTCGGAATCCGTACGAAGAACGTCAAATGATTTATGGGAATTATATGTCAGATAAATTCCAGGATGCTGCTGCACACCACTGAAAGAAGTTCATTAATATGTTCAAGCCTCAGTGCACAAGTAATCTTTTGTGGCACGTCCAGGAGTTCAGAAGATATAAAGTTTCTATACTTTATTTTATCAGAAGATTCCATTTAATGAAGAAGTACTTACAAGACGAAGACTCGACGAACTAACCAAATTCATATTGTTTATATGACGAAGAATATTTGATTTAACTAGATACAGATGAACCAGACAGTACATCTGTGTATCAGTTATTCAAATTAAATATTTGAAGTCAAGCAGAAGTGGTAGTTCGTTCGTTCGACAAATCAAGAAGAAGTTATTCAAGTTTAAAGAAGACAGGAAGCAGTTCTACTGAAGATTGGGTGATTAAATATTTAATAGACTATTATTTCACTTCTCAAATAATTATATTAATTATGTAATTTATTTATTAAATTAATTCACTCTCGAATTAATTTAATTTATGAATTTATATGATTAACTTAATTAAGTGAATAATTTTCTATTTTATATATTCTACAATATTACATTCTTTATCACCAAAACAAGCCCAGCAAGACAATCAGTGATTGTCTTACTGATCTGGCCACATGGGATGAAGTCAGTGTGCAAGACAATTCAATTGTCTTGTCTTGCCGTGTGATTCAATGGTGTGCAAGACAATTCAATTGAATTGTCTTGCCGAATGACTTAGTATGGCAGCAAGACAATTGGTTTGTCTTGCCGAAGTTATCACCTCTGCCAAGACAATTGGTTTGTCTTGCCGAGAGTTTCTTCTCTGCCAAGACAATCCTTTTGTCTTGCCGAATGCTTGAAGGTGTGCAAGACAATCTTGAATTGTCTTGCCGATTCTAGTGATTGTCTTTCTATCAATAGGATTGTCATACCTTCCCTACTAATTGTCTTTCTGACTTGGTTAAAGCTTGGTAGACAATCTGTAATTGTCTTTCCTTGCCTTGAATTGTCTTGCCCAAGCCTAGATTGTCATACCCTCTTTGTATTTGTCTTTCCAAGCTTGTATTTGTCTTGTCTTTTAATTGTCTTTCATGTACAAAGCTTTGCCTATAAATATGGCTTAGTTTCTTCATTTGAAAGTGTTCATCACTTTGTAATTCAAAGCATTTGTAAAGCTTTCAAGTTGTTCGTAACTTGCTTGATCGTTATATCCTCAGTTTTCTGTGCTTTGATAACCCGGTTGTTTTAATCACTAAATCTAGAATATAACCTGTCGAATTTATTCTACGAACTTTAGTGGACATTAAAACTGAACCATATTAATTATATAACGACGTTAAACATTGTTATATTAATTAATTATAATCTGATTAACAAGTTATATTTAAATCAGATTCACTTCCGCGATTTTTTTTGGTATCGATTGTATTCAACCCCCCTTCTACAATCGTATCTGGACCTAACATCATCTAGCCCGTGCTTCGCACACGGGTAATGTTTGTTATTTTCATATTTTTATAATTGATTACTTATTTGTACACATCTAATAATCACATGTCATTACATATTGTTATGTGTCTCTATTTATAACTCTCCGTTTCCACAATTTTACGAAGCATACATACCATACTTTCAGATTGAATTTAAAATGTGATCTATATTTTTTCAGAAATTCATCATAAAAAAGTTTGCTTATAAAATGAGTGTGCTTGTGTTGCAGATTCTGTTCCTTGAAATAATGCAGTGATTTCATATTTCTAAAAGTTTTGTATTGGTCCCGGTCCAAATATTTAATTAAAAAGCTATAAAACAAGAATACTTCAACCAACTGAAAATTCTGAATATTAATAAAAAGTCTTAGACAAACACCAATAAGTTAAATAATATCCATTGCGTAGAAATTAATAATAGAAACCAAAATTGAAAAAGGAACGTTGATTATCCGGGGATGAGCTACTCATTCAAATCTGGAAAGGCAGCAGATGCAACCAACTTGTCACTAGTTAAGTTGTAAACACAAACACACATGTATAGTGAATGAACGAAGATTAGGCCTTTAAAAGAAACTAACTAGTTTAACTCTTTTTGAAGACGATTTTGAGGTATCTGGTGTATCATTTTCTTGTGAAAGGTTGACGGCAGAGGTTTGCAAGTAAAGTTGTTTTTTTGTTAAATTTCATTTTGTCCCAGAAAATCAGACTATGTCTTGTATGGCATCCTTTGCATATTAAAATGCCTAAATAAGTTTATCGAAGACACTTACAATGCCAAAAGAAGATGTTATGCTATATGTTTCCGACACCGAATAAATAGTAGAGACGAATGCACCTGCATCAATGGCATCAACAACAAATACCTGAATGACCACTATGTACATAAGAACAAAGTTGTATGCTTCAACAACTTTGTCCATAAGAACAAAGTTGTATGCTTCTGTAAAGTCCTCGCCAAGAATGACCACTATGTACCTGAATGCCATACCAAAATCATTGTTAAGACCAAGACTATGATAATTACATGGAAGATATTGTACTGAATTGACATTAATCAATACCTTTTTTCTGCAACAAGAATGCAATGCTTGCAGTTGCTGCAAAAAAGCTTACCATCCTATTTATCCACCTCTGATCCACAACCTCCACAACTATAGCACCAACAACCATTTTCTTCAACACTTATGACCTTGACAACACAGAAAACATGTTTCTATAGTTTTAAAATGCAACCATCACATAAGATCTGTTAATGTTACACGATTCACCAGTGGTGCCTAATAAGTAGCGGTTATTCATTGATTCAGTAATTAATTAATTAATTAATTAATTCATCCGATTTCATGAACCATTATGTAATCCTATGTAATTTCTTCACTTAGCAGTTAGCTCGCTCAATGTCATGGTTTCCACACTTTGCTGCACAGTTCTGGGAGTTCGAGTGACAATATTTGCCTCGCCAGGTTTGTATCCTTCATCAATCAGCCTTTTATTTGTCCCACCTAATAACGTATCTTAAATTTTTTTGATAATACATGTTATATCATTACTATCTTAAGTATGAGGGTAAATTAAACTACCTCTGACACATGGCAATGACAGCATCGATATCCGGATTCATGTATATTTTCAATGACAGAACGGTGTTGATCTGTATGGTATCTGAAATAAAATTAGTGAGTAAGTGTTGCATCAGTTTCTTTAGGAACAAACGCATAAATATTAGCTGATCTTTCAAAAGCCAAAGGGTTTAGCCGGCTTACGCTTATATGTTTTAAGCTTTGTACTCGTCAGGGTCACGATGATAGTTGTTTCCCCGACTCTTTCTTTTTCCTCTTGTGTTGTTTTTGTGAGATCACCCCGAATCACCACACTACTGGAATACCTGCATTTTTATAGCCATGTTAGAATTACAAAAATTCAATCGTAAACCTAGTATTCAGGATCTTTACAATATATCAAATCACAATCACCTTCCATCTGTGATTCTGAATCTAACGATATTTCCAGGTCCATTAAATGTACCAATCTCGTGAACATCCTCGTAATTTGCAATTACTCCAATGACATTAGTGTTTGCATCAAAGAGACAAATCATCGATAAATACAAAGTGCAATAAAAGTGTAATTAAAGGTTCGTTATGTATAAGAATATGTGTCTAACCAGTTGAGAATTCCGGTAAATCTGCATTCTTGTTAGAATTTGCAATTTTGAGTAGATCACCCTAATCAACTAACTCAAACTTGTGCATATGTATCATCACGTCGTCGTTTTTAATTTTTTCCACCATTGTAGAGTTTGAGAAATTTATCAAGGTCTTAGAAGAGACTGGCTTCAAAGAACCAAAAGCTTCTTTTGCGTAGAAACTGGTAATTGCATAAAGACCTCCTTCCTTGATTTCAGTTTTTTTTATTCAGTGCGGTCCAATTATCCGCATAAACAAAAGCATGCACATGACAGTTCCATACAAAAACGGGAATATATCACAAACAATTTAGTTTTTGTCAATCAAAAAAATTGTTATAAATGTTAAGCATAGTCAATCCATCAGACACTAATTTGTAAAAATTAATATGTATGACCAAATCATGCACAATCCTCTTGCATAAATGTATGATCTCAATTTTTAAGAGAGTCAAGTATTGAATAAAGGAGTATACGTACAGAAATTAAACTAAGCAGATAGCTATGAGGTGCTTTCATGTTTTCGACAGATCTATGCCAAAACAATTCAGTACTACAAGCAACCAAAAATAGCAATGATATAAATCAACGAATCATTTTTCGGAAAAAAGAATTACTCTTATTCATTAAAAAACTCACATCTTCGTCCAGTAGTAGTAGATTGTAGCCTTTAAAATCTTGTTTGCCTCCGAAGGTCAAGATTGATGGCCACATCCTCGTAACGCGCATATCGGCACTCCAATCAGTTCTGGTTCCATAAGATTAGCCAGTTGATCGTACGTATTCATGGTGATTCTAAAAAGGGAGAAAACAATACTATGAAATATATGTAATCTTATTCACTTATCAATCATCAAATGGTATTTAGTAGACTTGTACTCGATGCTCTTTCAATTCTCCAACTTCTGATATCCCACGTGCCACTACTAAGTTCATGGGTTTTATAAAAGTTGCAAAAGCAGTTGATTTGGAAAGGATAAATCATGGTTGCGGAGATAGGTACAAATACCTTGGTCTTAGGAGTTTTTTAGGACATTGTTTGTCAAACACATCATTTTAGAAGATTTTAAGGATAATTATTTTAAATCTTGACACACTTTTAGTTAGTTGCACATTCCGTCAAATGGTTTGAAGGGTGTAAAATTAATAGCTTACAAACAAACTAACAAAAACTATATACTAAATAAGCTTGGCACGAATTTAATTATATTCATAAAAGAAAGTATATAAGAATTTGTCTATCAACTTTTTAAATTCGTGGTTTTATTTATTACACAAATTTATAAAGAGGTTGTAATTTTAAAGTTTGTAGTCAACCTCTTATATACATTATTTTATTATTACAATGAAACTAATAATCTAAATAATTAACTAATATTTATGTATGTAGTAAATATATATTATATATTATATATATTATATTAAATAAACGTTAAAAAATTTAAAAAGAAGCAAAGTTCTATTTTCAAGAAGATATATGTCATTAGTTAGTGTGTGTGTGTGTGTGTGTGTGTCTTCATATACAAGATACTACATATATGTTGATAGTTAAGATATTTTGAGATAAACTGATTGATACCAGTTTAAGGGTCTGTTTGGGATTACTGTTGAAAATTGCTGTTGCTGTGAGTAAAAGTGCTGTTTATAAAAGTTGAGACTGTTTGGTAAACTTAATTTCAAATGTGTTGTTTGAGTAAAAGCTGAAAACAAACTGTTTGGTAATTTTTTGTTAAACTGCTGTTTAGAGTTATAATTATAAATAAAATAATATTTTATCCATTATTTCATAGACAAATATTGAACAACAAATATAATTGTGTGAAACTAGAAAAAAAAACTAGTTAAGATAAAAATTACAGTCAAACTTTGATAAATGGAGTAATGTAATTATTATAATAAGCTAAAATTATTAATACGTTTTACATCATTTGAGAAAAAAAATTTGGGACAATATTTTGGGGTACCTTAAATTTGTACTAAAATCTAAAATAAATATGTGTTGTATTCAATGTCAGTTATGCAAACATCACAAAAAAATATGTGTTGTATTCAATGTCCATTTGGCCTTTGTTCTGCCAGTATCCTTATCCTTAGGTTCCTCGGTAGATTGTTTTCCTGTGTTGTATGTGCCGTATTTTATCTAAAATAAATAAAAACAAGCTAGCTGAAAACAGAAAATAATAATTCCTAGTTCACGATGAAACATATGTTAAAGCATGTGAATCTGTGCAGTGAAAATAATACGAGGCATACTTGTGACAATAGAGATTAGTAATTTGTTACACATCAGTAGGATTTAAAGAAGGTCCGGACATACACAAACCATTACCCCTGATATTACTACATCAGTATAAAAAGGCACACACAACTCCACACTACAATGCATTATACAAGCAAGTAAAAACAGAATAATGAGAAAGATATTCAAAGAATTCTCATACCTCGAAGAAAAAAATATGTGGGAAGGAAAAAAATAAGAAGAGAAACGGAGGGAAGAATGTTAATTTATTATGTTGCAAGTAACAAGAAGAGTCATATAGTTTGCCTCGAAAACAACTCAATCTACAGGATGCATGATGATCTTATCTTAATAAAAAGGCAAGTCTTTGTTGATGAGTATAATATGTTATTATAATAAAGTGTTTTATACGTGTGTATCTGTTCAACAAATATTCACAAATATTTTAAAAAAGATGATTCATAAGAAAAATGATACAACTAAATTATGAACAAAGATAAGAAAAATATATTAGTTTGACGATAAATCAAGAATAAATCTATGATTAGAAACGGTTTTAAAATACAAGGATATAATTCACGAAGACTAACCTGACGAAGATCCCCTTGATTTTGATGTGATTTTACAACTTTAGAAAGATAAAAACTTACTTCATATATAACTCAACTGAAGACGTCTTCGCGATCTCAAATCTGTTGCCATTTGTTTCTTGATGGTTCACCCATTTGATCAAAACCACGCAATAGTCTTTTTGCAATATATGATAATATGTATTTGTTTGGTGACAAGAGAGTGATGGAGATAATTTAAATTCAGTTTTATTGACGGAGAAACTAAATGATTTTTTTAACGTTATTTATCTGTCATAATTCTTTAATATTTTTGAATAAGAGTTTAAACGTCAAACTTTTATTCATGGAGGAAAAATTAATATTATGAAAATATATTTTATAGGAGCCTCAAAATACGTGCCGAAAAGTAACGTAAGGAACCTGCTGGGACAGAAGGAGTAACAAAATAAGATATGGATATTTTAACATACAATATATATTCCAATTTTTATTTATACAAAGTGTCTACAAAGTATGCTAAGAAAGATTGTGTTGATGATCGTGTTCTATCATGTATCAACTAAATATGACGACAAACCTACAACCTCTCATATCAATTCGATCTTAAACTTAAAGTTGCCCTTGAGTTTGAAGATATCTAAATACTATCAATATATTCATATAATTTATATAATAGAAGGATACTTTGACAACCTATAAAACTGCTAAAAAGAAATGTATAACAACGTAGGTCAAACATCCCCATATAATCACAATTTAGGATATCGTAATTCATATATCTTGAACAGACCAAAATCATATTGTATGAGATGAAATAATTTAATAATTATCAACAATAAATTACGCAATATTTCACTTTAAAATCCAAAAATTTTAGTATTCATTCAATGTAGATAATATGATAACGACTGTTAGAGGTGTTCCAGTGTAAATAGCTCTAAAAACGCATGGATCAAATCGCTTCTACTAATGCACTTTATAACACTTCTTCTGATAGCTATGATGACAATAAGTATGATACAAAGACTTCCTATAATGCACCTTACTCCGAGCAAAATCAAATAATCAATCAGTTCAATCCTGCCTTCGCTTGTTAGCATCTCTTTGATCAACCAGTCTAATGATTCTTTGCGTTCCCTTGCTTTCAGGGAAGATTCGACGAAACTTCTTCGTAAGAATTTGAATTTTGAAAAAATTAGTTTAAATGTGATTTTTAATTCATAATATTTTAAAAAAGTAATGTACTTATGATTCTTATTATTAATATTATTAGCTTGCTATTATATTTTCACCTTTACATTATGATTTAAAATATATAATTATAGACAAAAAAATCATTTAAACATAATATAAATTAGAACCAAGCATGAGTTTTTATGCTATTAATTTTAAAAAGTAATGTACTTATGATTCTTATTATTAGCTTGCTATTATATTTCACCTTTACATTATGATTTAAAATATATAATTATAGACAAAAAAATCATTTAAACATAATATAAATTAGAACCAAGCATGAGTTTTTATGCTATTAATTTTAAAAAGTAATGTACTTATGATTCTTATTATTAGCTTGCTATTATATTTTCATCTTTACATTATGATTTAAAATATATAATTATAGACAAAAAAATCATTTAAACATAATATAAATTAGAACCAAGCATGAGTTTTTATGCTATTAATGAATACAATAATATAATCACTTTGTTACGGGAGAACACACTAATGAAAAATAATGCTAACCATTTTAAAATCAAATAAAAAACTAACAAAAATAAATTTGTATTATGGTAAAATACCGATACAAAAAATACACATATAAACCTTTTCCTATCTTGTGTTAAACACTGCTACTACCCTCGATTATATTCACTTCTTGGCTTTCTCTCCCTAAAAATCCCCAAATCGAAAACCCTAATTTTACTTGCTTGTTCTTCAATTGCTCATTCGAAATGGTTCCTTTTTCAGTTACGGCGTCTACCCAGATTCGGTATCTGCTCGAAAGCGTCAATGATTCGAACTTTGACTCTGTGTTTCAAGAATTGTGTGAGGTATATCTGCGTGTATGTTCGTGTACGTGTTTTTGTATTTGTGGTGTGTTTTGCAATGTATAGAGTAGGTATATGTCAATTTCGATATGAAAATGAGTTAAAGTTGTGAACTTGAGTGTAGATTGTATGTGAGTTTGTGATTTTAATCGGGTTTTGCTGGATGGGTGTGTGATTGGTTGGTTAGTTTTTTGATCTGGAGGTTGAGGTTGGACAATGATCGTATGATTTTATGGATTTGGTTACTTTGGCACCCGCGATTGAGATTTGAATGTGAAATTTTATTTTTATATGAAAAATATTGTAAAATTGTTGTGGTTGTACTGTGGGTTGTTGTGATTGTAGTGTAGATTTTAATATGAAAGTGTTTCAGATTGTAGTGTGGATTGTATATGAGTTTGTATAATGTAATCGAGTTTTTCGATACAGAATTAAATGAATGGATATTATTGTTTTGTTGGGTCATTGATTATTACGTTATTCGATACTAGGTGTAAGATCTCTATGAACATTAATGTATTCAATGTCTATTTTTAATCTCCACAGATATTTTTACGGGGTAATTTCAGCCTCTTTAGTTTCGTTGAATATTTTTGCTCCAAGAAACCATAATGATTAAGAATTTTTAAGGCAACCAGTCTCTATACTTGAAATTGGAAGCTTATTCTTTTTACTGCTCTTCCATTATCTGTACATTTATCTCATGTGTATAGTTCCAAATCCGTTAAGTATCTACATTCTGATTGACCATTTAATATGTGCAATAGCCAGTATGTGTTAGGTTCGAATCTGGAGGTGTATATTTAAAAACAGTCAATATCGAGGTGTTTATATTTCGTCTATTGAAATATTACCTTAATTTAGTTGAATGTGTGTCAAGGGCCTTGGTCACACAGGCTGTCAAAAAGTCTGTGTTTGAGACTTCCATAATCCTGCAGTTTTTAAGTGTTAGACTGTCAATTGATAAGAAGTAATGTTGTTTGATATGTAGCTCTACAGTTTCTTGATCTCCTTTTCGTCTTCTTTTATTTGCTGATATTTTGCTCTCATCTGCAGTTCATTGAATATGGAACCCAGGAAAGCATATTGGTGCTCCAAACCTGCTTTGACCAATTGGCTATGCATGCAAAAGAATATAAGAACATGCAACTGGAACCTATATTCGTATCAGTTTTTAGAAACATTTTGAATAGGCCAAACTTCAGCACACTATTGTGTCAGTCACTTAGAAGTGTGTCAGTTAATGAAGAGTTCTTGGAGAGTCTCTGCAAGGCCTTGCAACTAGCAGCACCTGAAAGAATCGTTATAGGTCTTGCTCTATCAGAATCTGAAAACCTTGACGTCAGAATGTGTGGTATGCTTCATTACCATGACATGGTGCACAATCAAATACTCTTCTCTTTGTTTAATTCGACTAATAATCTAATATGAGTGTGCTCTGCAGGGAAGAGTTTCTGCATAAATCAAATTGCACAGCTATGTTCTAATAATGAATCGCTGGAATCTGCTGAGCAAATTCAAAACGTTATCATTTTCCTCAATCAATCTGAAGGACTTTCAGAGCATGTGGATTCATTTATGGAAATACTGTCACTAGTTAATTTGAAGGAGGATTCTGAGTTTATCCTATCTCCTTTGATCACAGATGAATTGCGTGAAGCCAAATTTTTCAGGTAATTTGGTATTTATATTCTGGTGCACTCGTATTGGTTTTGAATCTCTGATGGAGCTTTTGACCAATCTTAAGAACCAGTGTGGTGTGGGTTCCTAATTTACACCTACGCTTTGTATTTAGTTTAGGGTAAACATTATAAGATTAATTTTATTTCCTTAATTATGTTTCAGGAATTTGGACATGCTCAATGATGGCTCTGAAAGTGAGTTTGATACTATCTTGGCTGATATGGAGAAAGAATTAAGTATGGCTGACCTGATGACAGAATTTGGTTATGGTTGTACCGTGAATGTCCCACAGTGCAAAGAGATGTTGTCCCTATTCTTACCATTGACAGAAGCTACTGTTGCTAAAATATTTGGAACAGTTGTTCGCACTAGTGCTGGGCTTGATAGCTACCACCAGAATACCTACTTGACATTTTGTTCTGCTATAACTGGCAGCAGCTTGTCCGATCTTCCACATGTAGATTCGTGGAATGTTGATGTGCTCATTGAATCTATAAAGCAACTAGTAAGTTCTATCTTACCTTAGACCTTATGCCTCAGTTTCTTATTAGCTTTATAATTTTTATAAGCAAGTTCACGTGTTTTCATTACTAATCAATCAACTTAACTACAGGCTCCAGGAATCAACTGGATAAAGGTCTTTGAGAACCTTGATCATGAGGGTTTCTACATTCCGAATGAGGCTTCTTTTGCTATTCTCATGTCTATATACAGATATGCGTGTCAGGTATATTTTGATGATGCTTTCCCTTCCAAAAAAAATGATGTTTTTGTGTTTGGGTTAAAGAGTAGAAAGTGAGGCCACCTGCTGTTGACAGTACAGTAAAGATTTGCTAAATGTGTACACCTTAAGATCGATCTCTGTTTCATGTTGACCCAAGAATAGGAGCTCTAGTAAGAACAATAGCAAGTAAAGTAATGATTCAAAACTTGAATGATATTGTCATTTTTCATTTTATTAATTATTAATTTATTAATTGGAAATGGTAATTTTTAGATAGTTTCAGGCAACTCTATTTGTGGGGCAACAGTAATAATTCGATATGAATGACATAAGCTGAATCAGAATACATGAGCTTGATATAGAAACTTAAAACCACAATTTATTCTTAATATTACTTCAGGAACTGTTCCCGCTACATGCTGTTTGTGGCTCTGTATGGATGAATACTGAAGGTCAGCTATCTTTTCTCAAGCATGCTGTCTCAGCACCACCTGAAGTATTTAGCTTTGCACATTCTGGGAGACAGCTGGTATGAAGCGAGTTCTGAAATCTATCTCATTATGCTTTTACGATGTTCATGGCAATTATACTAGAAACCTCATTGCAGGCTTACATAGATGCCGTGAATGATCACAAGTTCCATCCGGGACATGCGAATCATGCATGGCTATGTCTTGACCTTGTGGAGGTGTTGTGCCAGCTAGCTGAGAGGGGTCATGCAGGTTCTGTTCGATCAATGCTGGAGTATCCTCTCAAGCACTGCCCTGACATTTTGTTGCTGGGGATGGCGAGCATTAATGTATTGATCTTGCATGACTACTCTTCATTTTTTTTTTTAATTTTTGTCCCTACAGTTGTTTAATTTCTTTACATATTTCTAATTTCAGACGGTATATAATCTTCTCCAATACGAAGTTTATTCAAGTGTCTTTCCTGAGCTGCTGATTAGTTCTACTGGGGCCACTGTGATCCTTCATCTCTGGCATGTCAATCCTAGCCTTCTGCTGCGTGGATTTATGGATGCATTTAGCATGGACTCGAGTAATATGATTAGAGTTTTGGAGTTGTGCCATGAGCTAAAGGTATATACATTTTAGTTGCGATATTTTTCAGTATCTTTATTTATATCTGTGGAACTGTGAGTTATATGATATAATTACATAAAGCTGAATGAGCATTTTTATTTTGTGAGCCATGTTGCTGTTGATTAAGATTTGGAGGCTAAACCTGCCTGGATTTGATTGATTCAATCATTTAAAATATTCTAGCTAAGCGAGTGAGAAATACTGTCGAATGTAATGAAATAAAGTCCATGTACTACCCATCTTGGTCTGTAATTAAATGTAGTTGAGCTGAGTATTTGTTGGAAAAAGTCCGTTCTTGAGTATATATTCACTCTTTTAAGTGAGCTCCTGAGCTCATATCTCTGTTCTACTCAGATATTAAATGAGTCAACTTCGAGTTTACCCGCAAGCTAGTGCAGCTGATTTAAAGGAGCCGAGTCGAGCACATCGATTATGTCAAGCTTGAACGCTTAGAATCTCTTTCAGTTTTAGTCATCTTTTAGTTTGACTTACAAAATAATTGTAAGTAATAATAAATTAATTGGGTATTTGAGTTTGGCCACACTCCAGCACCGCTTGTGGTGTTGACTGGAAATATTTAATGTTCGAGCTCGACTTTTATACGAGTTCGAGTTTAGTCATACTCCCTCCATCCCCCTGAGTTGTATACGCAGGGGGAGCCGCATGCACTTTAATGCTTCTGTAAAGTATAGTTTTATAACTTATTCTTAGAAAAAAAATATTCTGAATAAAATTTTAAATTTTTATTCAGAAAAAAAAATCTTAAAAATAAGTTATGGAACCATTAAAGTGCGTGCCAAATAGTGAACGCATACAATCCAGAGGGACGGAGGGAGTAATAAACAAGTTTGCGCTTCTTGTAAGTAGCAATTATATCCCTATACCTATTAAAGCATCTGAAATTAGATTTTCTTTATCTTGCTCCTCTCTGTAGTTTTTTCTGTCCTTTTAAATTCCTGTTATCAATCCTGTGATTCTTACGTCTACCCCTCCCCCTTCGTCACAGTAGTAGGCGTAGTTCATTCTTGATAAATAATAGTAATTTTGGAAGCTTTTAAGCTGGTAGTATTATGATTGAGATTTACTTATTTATTTCTCACTTCTTGTAATATGAACATTCTTCTGATGTTGCAGATTCTATCACTGGTATTGGAGATGGTTCCTTTTTCTTTTGGTATCAGGATGGCTGCACTTGCTTCTAGAAAAGAACTTGTAGACCTGGAAAAATGGCTGAATACCAACTTAGTTACATATAAAGATACCCTTTTCGAGGTACTATTTTATTTTTGGTTTATCTATACTTTTATGTCTTTTGCTATCCTGAAATGTTAAATCTGCATATTAACTGTTGTCTCTAGAGATGTTATGAGTTTTTTTTTGATATGCTGATAACACATGATACTTCCAGGAGTGCCTCAAGTTCATAAAAGAGGTCCAAATTAGCACTCAGGATACGCCACCCACCCGTTTTGATCAATCTGGTTCTCTTTGGAATATTTATTCAGAAACAATCCCTACATTTTTAAAGGTTTTTCCTGCTGCTTTTGATTTACTGATCATATTTCGTATCTTTATGTTATCTAAGATGTGTTTCAATTTTTTGTGCAGGTCCTGCAAGCTAATACGAGCTCAATTTCTTCTCGCAGTCTTTGTGAAGAAATAGAGAAGCTGAATGTGACTGTTATGCATTCTAATATAAGGGTTGTTAATCCTAATGGTACTGATTCCACAACTGCTGATGGATATGCAGAAGATATTGAGACAGAGATCAACTCTTATTTTCATCAGATGTTTTCTGGCCAGTTGGCAGTTGATACAATGATTCAGATGCTTGCTCGGTACAAAGAGTCATCTGAAAAAAGGCATGTTTTTTAATCTGTGCTTTGTGTTTGTCTTAAATATATTTATATAATTTATATTTGTATGTACAACTTTTCTTTAGAATCTGATATAATATTATTTAGTCTATTTTTGTGGGAAATGGAGTCGATATAACACAAGTTAATAAATTAATTCTATTCACATATACATTATTTAATTTCTTCGCTGGGCAAGGGAAAATAAATGATACACCTTATTTTATTTGGTTAGTTTTCAGCTGGAGATAGAGATAAGATAGTTAGGAAGGAAATCAACCAAAATTTAGAGCTCTCAAACCTTTAAAGTGAAATTATAATGTTTTGTGCTAGCTCTTCAAACAATCAAAAGTAGTATTAAAAAACTAATCTATTTCATATTTGGTGTGTCTGAAGTATCATGTACCATTGAAGTTTGTTATGGATAGTACTAGGAGCAAGTTACAAGCTTCTGTATTTGTTTGCCTGTTTTCATTTTGCTAACCATTTTATGGATGTACAGGGAACAATCTATATTTGAGTGCATGATTGCAAATCTATTTGAAGAATACAAATTCTTTTCTAAGTACCCTGAAAGGCAGCTCAAGATTGCGGCAGTTCTTTTTGGTGAGTTCCTCAGTTTCTGTCTAAGACAAGAAAATACAATTTGCTTTAGGTTTTTGCCTTATCAGTTTGTCCTCTAATATCTGTGTAACTTGTTTTTTGAACTTTGATAATTGTTACTGTATAGAGATACTTAAATATCTTATTCTTTTTTTCCCATTCTCTCGTTGCTTTTACTAGAAGCAGTCGGTACTTGTGGAGTTGTGATGTAATAGTAATTGTTATAAAAAATTTGTTGGCAGGATCACTTATTAAACACCAACTTGTCACCCATCTCACGCTTGGCATCGCTTTGCGTGCTGTTCTGGATGCATTACGCAAGCCTGCAGATTCAAAAGTAGGTGTTACTTTTTTAAGCAGTTATTTCTTTCCAGTGTGAGTTGTCTCCAACAGTATTAGCTTTACTTTCCATTGCAGATGTTTGTTTTTGGCACCAAAGCTCTGGAACAGTTTGTTGACCGACTGATTGAGTGGCCCCAGTATTGCAATCATATTTTGCAAATATCTCATTTACGTGGTACTCATTCAGAGCTTGTTGCATTCATTGAACGAGCACTTGCCAGAATCTCATCAAGCCATTCAGAGTCAGATTTGGGCCATGTTGCTGCTGTCGATCAACACCACAATCCTATTTCTGCAGCACATGCCGAGGTGAATGTTAATTTTATCTTTTTATTATTGTCAAGTTATTGAAGAGTTCTCCAATAATGGTAGATTGGGGTTATATGATTATACGAAATATAGTGGGATATAAAATTATGAAAAATTAGTGGGATACAACTTGAATTTTTTGATTCTAATAAACTTTGTTACTGTAACTCTTCAAATTTATTTTCATTACACTCGTCAGACACTTAAAAGTTCATGCAAGTAGGAATGGTTTTGAATGTATGTATACATCGTTGGCATTAGTTGTATACTAGTAGTTTATAGGTTACATAACATTATGTCGAACAGTGATTTGTTGTTCGAGTATAGCATGAGACAGTTGTTTTATGATATACTCTGCCATCTGTGTAAAGCGTATTTGATGGGAACTGTAAAGTCACCATTATGCTTTCTTAGATTCTCTTAATAATTCATGTTTATTTGCCTTCTTCTTTACATTTGAAGTTCTTAGAATACTTTGATGAAATAGAAATGATCTTGTGTTTTGACATTTCTAGAATATGTGAAGTAGATGAATAATAATCTGGTTGTAGTCCTCTTTTACTAGAGACATAGCTGCCGTTCTGGCGTCATCACAAACAGACAGTTTCTTTCATTTTGGCTTTTCCATGGCATAATTTTATTAGTAGATTCATTTCCTACTGTGCTGTTACCCTTCAGATCGTACTGGTGCTATCATTTGTTCTGCCTTTATGTTTTGTCCCTATGTTTGGAGTGTTGCATGCACCCCCTAAAGTTTTGCAATTTGTACAGTAACACATAAACAGTACACAGGGTGCAAATATATAACACTACTTTAAATTGGCTACTTCAATTTTGTCAAGAATGGTTCTTTTGTTATTAGTATATTACAAAATTGTTGCTTACGAGTTTCACTTTTTAATAAGATGCAGGGCCCCTCGTTCCCTTCTACTGGATCTAGTAGCATGCAAATAGCATCCTCTTCTTCTGTCCAGCTTCAACAGAGGCAGCAGGGTTCCTTAGAAGAGCGCAATAAAGCTTCTCCGCCGTTGTCCAGCTACATGAAACCAGCTTTATCATCTTCAACTAATGCTTCAGTTACCTCTAGTGATACATCTAGTACATTAAAGGCAAGTGGATAACTTATATTTTAGTTCTATATAATTTGTATCTGGATTCCCTGAATACCATTTGCTTGCAGTTACGTTTTGGTATTGTTAAATCTTTTTATGTACAACTTGGTTACAGAGTACAGCTAATCCTGTATTGTCTTCAACCACTGGTTTTCTTCGTACCACCCGCTCGACTACTTCAGCACGTAAGTTCAATACATATGCACGTTTTTGCTATGTTAGCATGGGTATGCGCATTAGCACACAATTGTTTTGCCAGGACCTTTTGTTTGCTTTACTAACTTGTCTGAAAACAGGGTTTGGCTCTGCTTTGAATATTGAAACACTTGTTGCTGCTGCAGAGCGAAGGGAAACTCCAATTCAGGTACAAATTTTGATCTTCTGTAATTCTGTCAGGTGATTTATAGTGTGTAGGTTATTTATACCAAAAGTTTATATATTGGCAAGGTTGGATCTTGGTGAACTTATGTTATTGGTTAGTAAATGGACCTGATAAATCTATTTTGTAGAAGCGCGCCAGATAATTTAGATCTGTAATATGCCAAAATTCTTCAGATGGAATGTGTCACTATGTGTTATTTGTGGTTGGTATTATGCATATATCTTATACTTTATATTTTTCTAGTATGCTTTTTGGTTATGATGAGGGTAGGGGAAAGAGCCTTTTACTATGCTTTTAAAGAGTCCTGTATATTTAGGTAGTATCATTTAATAATGCCAATAGGAATACTTTATTTTACAATTTTTTCTATAGTTAGTTCTGTAAACTCTTTACATAGTTAACTTGGAAATACATTTTTGCCAAAGATACTGGTTGAGTAAAAGAACTCTCTTTTTGAAGGTTTTGTTTTAGTGCGCCTAATATCTTTAAAATATTCCTTACAGGCCCCAGCATCAGAAATTCAGGACAAAATATCATTTATCATAAATAACCTATCTCCAGCTAATGCGGAAACTAAAGCAAGAGAATTTTCCGAGTTCTTCCAAGAGCAATATTATCCTTGGTTTGCCCAATATCTGGTGATGAAAAGGTATAATTACCTTAAAAGCTTAATATCAGTATTTTTGTTCGTTAAATTAACAGTTTGGAATGCTGCTGCTTCATTATCTTTCTTTACTCCTAATGCTTGATCTCATATTTAAACCGTAATCTTGTCAGAGCAAGCATTGAACCAAATTTTCATGACTTGTACTTGAAGTTCTTGGACAAAGTTAATTCAAAGCCTTTGAACAAAGAAATTGTTCAAGCTACATATGAAAACTGCAAGGTTTGTGCCATATAGTTTATGATTCTATTATATAAGGACTGTTACTTGTCAAAATTTTAATTCTGTATGTCACTATATTATTAGGTATTGTTGGGATCTGAACTCATCAAATCAAGTTCTGAGGAGCGTTCACTGTTAAAGAATCTTGGAAGCTGGCTTGGGAAGATTACAATAGGCAGGAATCAAGTATTGCGGGCGCGAGAGATTGATCCTAAGTCTTTAATTATAGAGGTTTATTTTTTGTCTGAACAATTCCATTAATTGGTTAATTTGCTGTATAACTAGGTCTAGATAAGAACATGCACTTAATTTTCTCCCTTTTGATTTTTGCAGGCTTACGAGAAGGGTTTGATGATTGCTTTAATTCCATTTACCTCAAAGGTATATTTCTTGTTACTTTTGTGCATATTATAGTATGTGGTTTGTAGCAGTCAAGCTAAATTTATATGTGCAGATATTGGAACCATGTCACAACAGTCTAGCTTATCAACCACCCAATCCTTGGACTATGGGTATTCTTGCATTACTAACTGAGATTTATGCAATGCCAAATTTGAAAATGAACCTTAAGTTTGACATTGAGGTACATGTTTACTTGTCCAACTCTATGTTTTACATTAACAAAATGTCTATAATGTATTAAATGCCCTCTATTGTATTTATTGTCTTGCCTTCTAGGTTCTATTTAAAAACCTTGCTGTGGATATGAAAGATGTCACTCCTAGTTCTCTTCTCAAGGACAGACCAAGAGAAACAGAAGGAAATCCTGATTTTTCCAACAAAGATGTTGCACCATCTCAGGCATCGATAGTTGGTGATGTTAAACCTGGTGTGTCGTCTACTCTTAATCAAGTTGAGCTGCCACATGATGTTGCTAGTCCCGCCCATCCTACTGCACATTCTCACTTATTATCCCAGGTTTGTCTTTGCTCTCATAATTTCTTAATAAATGCTTGCATGTGTCATAATGTTTTGGTATTGACAGTTCTCTCATGATTGCTATATTAGTATGCTGCTTCTGTTCATCTTTCTGCGCCTACATTGGAGGACGATAAGGTGGCTCCTTTCGTCTTATCTGATCAGCTCCCTTCTGCTCAAGGACTTCTACAAGTGCAATCTCCCTTCACTGTTAGCCAGGTTTCATGCCAGTCCCAATTTTTTAGTTGCTCTACAGACATATTTAGAAATCAGTTGTTTTGACTTTGTTGCTTTTTCAGCTTCCGACACCAGCTTCTAATATTGAACAGCAAGTGGTAGTCAACCCCAAATTGCATACTCTGGGTCTGCAGCGACATTTTCAGAGGTTCACAGTTGTTACTTCTTTCGCTGCTGAAAGTTGCTTGATCTTTTCTCAGAAGCATTATTTTTATTTTCTTTGTTGCAGTGTACTCCCTGCTGTCATGGATCGGTCTATCAAAGAAATTGTATCCAGCATTGTGCAGCGTAGTGTTTCTATTGCAACTCAGACAACCAAAGAGCTAGTGCTAAAGGTTTCCTTGATCATTTCATCTTAATCAGTAGACTTCGTGAACCAACTCTTATGTTCCAACGGATTTTTATAAGTACATTTATGTGCAGGATTATGCTATGGAATCAGACGAGACTCGAATTCGTAATGCTGCACACTTAATGGTGGCAAGTTTGGCTGGAAGCCTCGCCCATGTGACATGCAAGGTTGTATATGCAAATCAAGTTATTGTTGTTTCATCATATCATATCAGTTGTTAAGATCCTGAGGTTATACAAGTTCGAAATAGTTTATATTGTTACTTGGCTTTCTTTGACTAAGATACTGTAAATCTAATTCTATTCTTCTAGGAACCTCTTCGCGCTTCAATTATAAGTCACTTGAGAAGCTCAGTTCAGGGGTTGACTCTTGCAAACGAACTTCTTGAACAAGCTGTACAGCTTGTTGCTAATGATAACCTTGACCTGGGATGTGCTCACATTGAACAAGCTGCGACAGAGAAGGTTTGGCAATTTCTTGGTTGAGTTTGGAAAATGAAACTAGTTCTTACAATTTAATGACATGAGCTTACTTGGATCTGAATTAATAATACTCTACACAATTATTTACTTGTGTTTGCTTCTCAAAGATTGTGAAATGATATTGATGTAATATTGTTCTTGATTCCACTTCAGCTGACTCCAAATACTCATTTTGCAGGCTATACAGACTATTGATGGGGAAATAGCACAACAATTATCTATAAGAAGGAAGCAAAGGGAGGGTGTTGGTCCTGCATTTTTTGATACAAGCCTGTATACTCAAGGTCACATGGGGGTTTTACCCGAGGCCCTCCGACCGAAACCTGGGCGTCTTTCGCACTCGCAACAGAGAGTGTACGAGGTATAACACATTTTCTCTTATTAATTTTCCCAAAGTATGACCGTAGATGGATATTTTAATGATTTGCCTTTGTATTTTGCAGGATTTTGTCCGGTTACCCTGGCAAAATCAATCTAGTCAAACCTCAAATATTTCTCCAGTGGGTCCTTCAACATCCGTCAGTAGTGCCCTTTCTCAGGCATATGGTTCAGCATCTGGTCAACTAAATTCTGGTCCCTATTCAACCCTTGGAAACACAGGAATGGGTTCTGTTGCACATTCCCTTGATCTTGGCTCTGAAGAACTGGATGCTGGTCCACCGAAACAACTTAGGTGTTTTTCGAACTAATTAGCCTTGCTCTTGCATTAATTTTCTTACTGATGTTGTTACTAATTTTATTTTATCGACATTTTCTTTTCTTATGCTTTATATATTAGTGTTTCCACAATGCCTTCTGGGTTGGCTGAAGGTGTAGTTCAACAAAATTTTGAGAGTGATGCTATCCCTGTTTCTTATCCTTCTGCTTCGGCATCTGAGTTGCAGTCTGCAGAACCAACAATTGTTTCAAAAGTTAGTACAACAGATTTATAATAAGATGTGTTTGTCCGGAAGCGCACACAGTTATGTATACAACTTCACAACTTATATGATCATGAATTATCTTTCTCTCAGGAATCTGGAGCATCTGTGCAGGCATTGCCTTCTACATCCACAAGTGAGCGACTTGGAAGCAGCATCTCAGAACCATCATTGACTACAGGCGACGCGCTGGACAAGTATCAGCTTGTTTCAGAGAAGGTTAAGACTTCTACTTTTCCTTGTGACTTCAGTTTTCAACAGTGGTTGTAGTGCTTTACTTTTTTGGTCCTACGGCACGTAAATCTCTCTCTCTCTCTCTCTCTCTCTCTCTCTCTCTCTCAAATCTATTCTATTGAGTTTCTAATGAATCTGTCGTATGGCTCATATACAGCAAGCTACTTATATTTTAGAAGTTTGTGTAATCTTAATAAATATATGTTGCAAACTGTGATTTGGTCTGTTTGCTGCTTTAGTGTCTATATACTGTTACACAATATAGCTGGATTGTCAGTGTATATAATGCTCTTCTAATGAGGCTGGAAAGGGTCGTTAGAATATAATTACAGCATGAGCAGCATGCGTACATTTGTTTTGAGAAGTGAGGTCAAGTGCTCAAATTTTTATTAATATTGTATATCTACATATGTTTTTAACTAGGAACTTACACTCCCGGATTTATTTGTATGGTGAATTGGTAAAAGTTTTGTGAGGAAATTACACTGTTGTAAGATGTAATTCTATGTAATTTTTGTTCTGTAAGAGGTGCTACTACAATATGTGCATGCCTAGTTTGAAATTTGGTTTATAAATCTGATAAGGCTGTTTGTGCTTCTGCGCAGCTTGAAAGTTTAGTCACTATTGATGGTACAGAAGCTGATATTCAGGTAGAGCTTCTTTATTTTGATGTGTTTATTGGCCATAGTCTCAACTGTTATACGTGTCTTATTATAATTAGGTCACTTGAGAACGGAGTTACTGTACTTTCATGGATGTTTCCTCTAGATGGTGTATCGTGTTAAATAATCAGATAATATGTGCAGGCAATTGTTTCTGAGGTTCCCGGGATCATTCTAAGGTGTATAAGTCGAGATGAGGCTGCATTGGCAGTAGCTCAGAAGGTCTGGGACTTCTCGTCGCATTTAAGGCCTTTATGCAACCTTTTATCACCCATATTAAACATGTATGCAATATGACAGGTTTTTAAAGGGCTATATGAAAATGAGTCGAACAATGCACATGTTGGTGCACACCTTGCAATTCTCTCTGCCATTCGTGATGTTAGCAAGCTTGTTGTCAAGGAGCTGACTAGTTGGGTATGATTGTAATAATTTTTCTTTTTTGAATTGACTGTGATGGCGCGTGAATCCGTGATAGGTTTTTAATCAGTTGACGGCATTGCTAAAACCGTTAACCTGATTTTCCATTTTTGATAATGTTTGTCAGTTGCATGAAGTATCTTGTAAATGTTCGTCAGTTGCATGAAGTATCTTGTACTTTACATGTTGCATAGTCAGGATAGGTTTACATGTGATGTACTTTCAATTGACTATTGCCATCCTTCTGTATCTGTTCTGTTGATGGAAAATGATTGTATGTGTTTTTATTGGCAAAGAAATGTGAATACTCCCTAGCATGTAGCACAAGAGTGTGTTGATCACATTGCTATGTTTACATTGCCGCTTTTTGGCAAGTAATAATAAAGCACGTCTGCTAATTCTAGATGCTGAAGCTATATTCAGTTGCTCAAGAACTATGTAACTTTCTGTGGTTACTCAGGTACGCGTTATAATATGCGGCGATGCAGCTCTCTAAGTACTATGCCAAATTATAACAAGTCTAACAATATAATCAAATAGAAGAAAAGCCTAAGAGCAAGTCCAATAGGTTACCTATCTCATTACCTAATTATAATATTTATAATATAAGATAATGAGTCCTAGTGATTTAGGGGAGCTACTCTTAGTGTCAACTCCAATAGCAATCTCTATTTTTGTTCCTTATTATCATTTTAATAATAAATTTGAGGGAAAGAAGGGGGAAAAGGAGGGAAAAGATAAAGAAAAAAGGAGGGAAATGAATTTTTTATTCATAATTATTAAATAGGTATTGACTAGAGGTTACCTCAAATAGGTAATGGCTAAGAAATTTGGGGATGTGCTAATGATTTAGGTAATCACTAGGATAGTGTTGGAGTACCCTTTTTTTTGATACATTACCTAAATGTGAGTTTAGAAGCTCATTTAGGTAACCTATTGGACTTGCTCTAAAGGAAATATAAGCTGATAAGAGTAAACTCGTGTGTGTTTAATTATTATTTGTTGATGTGATGATGGGTTTATTGCTTGCATGCATTTATATATTTATTTAGATATAAGATTTCCTTCTTTATTTGTCCTTAAGCTGTCTATCATGTTGACTGACTAGCCTGAAAGTACTTGGTATTTTGTGTTTTTTGAGCATAACATTTAATTTAATCAAGATCTTGCTAGCTTTTTAATATGGTTGTATGTAACATGGTTTTATTGTAGTTTGTCCATTAATTTTATGATATCGCCAATATAATCTTTGTTTTCAAGACTTTGTTTATACTGAACAAATCATGTTTTAGGTAATCTACTCTGACGAGGACCGGAAATTCAACATAGATATTACTGTTGGCCTTATTCGAAGCGACCTGCTCAATCTTGCAGAGTATAATGTTCATATGGCGAAGCTTCTTGATGCAGGAAGGAATAGTATGTGTTAGGAAAAAGGGGTGTCATGGCAATTTGCTTTTGCAGTAATTGACACTTTGGCAGTACTAACTGTTCCATTTAATATATTGCAGAAGCTGCCACAGACTTTGCAGTGTCCCTCATTCAAACTCTAGTGATGAGCAATTCAAAAGTCATATCTGAATTACATCATCTTGTTGATGCACTTGCTAAGGTCTGTTCAATTTATTGTGTTACTTCGGAATTGATCTCGTAAACATGTATATCATAATGACTGTTATTGCAGCTTGCAGCACGGCCTGGATCTCCCGAGTCATTACAACAGCTTGTGGAGATTGCTAGGAATCCTTCTGCCAGTGCTGCTTCTTTATCAGGTCTTGCTGTCGGGAAAGACGATAACCTGAGACACTCTAGAGACAGAAAGGTTAATGGGAGTGCCATCTTACTTTTGCTCTGTGTTTCAATAGTCAAGTCATGATCAGAATATTTTTTCTTTTGCTATATATTCTTAAAGTTACCTGTTTATGCAGCAAACTACTGGTCTCTCTGCAGCAAGCCGGGAAGAGTACAATCTCTTGGACTCTGTGGAACCAGATCCAGTTGGATTCCGCAATCAGGTGAGTGTGCTTGAGCAACAAAAGCCGTTCTTAGCATTGAAGTGAATATACTCTATAGTAGCAGTGTCTGCACTTGATATTTGATATTATTTGTGAGAGAAAATCATTCTAGAACTTAGCATAAGATAGTTAAGTCTCTAATCTTTTACTTGATGATTTTCATAAATGTACACTGGTATAAAACAAATATATTCCTTCATGTACTTGAAATCCAATTTGAATAAGCCTATTGCACTGGTTTTTTGATTGCAATTTTATCAGATGTTGAAAAACCAGATAGATGGGATGGATAAGAATATATTTTTTCTATAGTTCTTGTAGGAATAGTTCTGATACTGTACTTATGAGTTCTTGTATTTATACATTTAATTGAACATAAGCTTATCTATGTGGTTGGTTCTGTATGCAGGTCTCAATGCTGTTTGCAGAATGGTATCAGATATGTGAACTTCCTGGGGCAAAGGATGCAGCTTCTGCTCACTTTGTCTTACAGTTGCTGCAAAGTGGGCTGCTGAAAGGGGATGATATGCTGGATAAATTTTTCCGCCTTCTTATGGTGCTTCTGCTTTACTATTACAGTTTTTCTTGGTTTCTAATCAGGCTGCTTCTTCTACACTTCTATTTATAGTTCTATTTTGAACCTTCTGAGTATTCCTAAGTTTAGTACTCAACTGTTTATTTTTACTGCAGGAACTCTCTGTGTCTCACTGTCTACAATCACATCAACAAACCCAGCCACTGTCTTTCCTTGCTATTGACATATATGCAGCACTCGTCTTTTCGATACTCAAGGTAGCTAGTTGATCTGGGGATCTGTGATGTTTGTGTTGGACTTGTTTTCCAATTTCTCATATATTTGTATCCTCACTTTCTTTATTTTGTTTGTAGTTCTTTCCGGCAGACCAGGGATCAAGTAAACTATCTCTGCTGTCCAAGGTTTGATTCAGAACCTGTAATGCATTTAAAAATTTCTTTTAGGGGATCTTTTATGAGCAAGTCTCTTATATCTGTAGGTTCTGGCGGTTACTGTGAGAACTATTCACAAAGATGCTGAGGAGAAAAAAACATCTTTCAATCCTAGACCTTATTTTAGGCTGTTCATCAACTGGCTGCTTGACCTGACTACCTTGGAGCCAGTGACTGATGGTGCAAACTTACAGGTGAGGTGTATGGCATTTCGTTTTGTGTTAGCGTGTCACATGTCAACTTTCCAGACCTACTTAAAAGTCACACAACGTAAAATACTAAATTATTTTGTTTTCTTCAGGTTTTGATAGCACTTGCCAATGCATTCCATGCACTGCAACCACTTAAAATTCCTGCATTCAGGTGAGTACAATGACACTTACATGTATCCCTGTTCAAGATCTGCCTCGCGAGTATGAATTTTTTACTGGATACACAGTGATTGGTTGTGAAATACTCCGTCCCGGCAGATAGTTTTTGGCTCTTTAAATATCTTATTGCTTAAGTTTTCATTACTTAAGCATATAATATTCTAACGTCGAGTGTCATTGACTTCTCCTTTTGATGTTAGCTATGCTTGGCTTGAGCTTGTGAGTCATAGAAGTTTCATGCCGAAGTTGCTGACTGGGAATCCTCAGAAGGGTTGGCCTTTTTTCCAGCGTTTGCTGGTAGATTTATTCCAGTTTTTGGAGCCATTCCTGAGGAATGCGGAACTCGGAGAGCCGGTTGGTCATATTTTTAAACTTCAGAGTACTGATTTATAGTTATATATAATATTGCAGTTGTATAATGCCTTGATTCACCTCTATTTCCAGGTTCATTTTCTGTATAAAGGTTCGCTGAGGGTATTGTTAGTGCTGCTTCATGATTTTCCAGAATTTCTCTGTGACTATCATTTCAGCTTCTGTGATGTTATTCCTCCCAGTTGCATACAAATGCGAAATATAATCCTCAGCGCATTTCCTCGCAACATGAGGCTGCCAGATCCTTCCACTCCCAACTTAAAGGTGTCTTACACGTAAAGTACGACTGCGTGCTGTATGTTTTACTTGATTGTAACCTAATTGTTTTTCACTTGGTTAGATTGATCTGTTGGCGGAGATCACTCAGGCCCCACGTATACTCTCGGAGGTTGATGCTGCTCTGAGAGCGAAGCAGATTAAGAGTGATGTTGATGAATTCCTGAAGGTAAACAAGTTATTTACTTGCTAATTGATATTAATTTGCATGAGGATGAACTGTCTATTGCAAGAGCTTTTAAGATAGTATCATCTTGAATTAATTTAGTTCCAATTGCTTACAATAATAAAAAACTTGGTTCCACTTCATTTAATTTCCTTAGAGCACAGCTCAAATGAGAGCTCCAAGAGACTCCTGTAGGCTCTTTTAAATTTCAGAGCCCCCTCTCTCCCTACTTTCAAAAACCACTAGATGCTCTTAACTTATTTCTAATCAATAAAGTATCAACTTCCCTCTGATTCCTCCACTACATTGTCATAGTTGGAGTAAAAATATGAATAAAAAATTTTGGTAGATAGGGATCACATAAAATAGAGCGCAAATACAAAGAGCATTGTTGGAGTTGACATGCTAACCAATGTACTAACTTGCCAAGAGCCAGATTATTTATTTTGTTTTTAAGGGTGAGCCAGGATATTCTTCGAGATACTTTTAACTCTGTCTTGAACCTCCCGTGAATGTGTGCCCTTCTTTTTTTTTTTTTCAGACCAAGCAACAAGGGTCTTCTTTTCTTTCTGAGCTGAAGCAAAAACTGCTGCTACCACCAAGTGATGCCGCTCGAGCTGGAACTCGGTACAATGTACCTCTGATGAACTCCCTTGTACTTTATGTTGGAATGCAGGTATGAGACTTTCTGTTTTCGTGTTGCACGTTTTCTCTGGTCCGCTTATTTAGTTAAGATTCTTGATAATTGCTAAGAAGTTAATTTGGTCATACAAAGCCTTACATTAAGAATAAACAATTCTTCCCACTCAACTGAATAGATCATGGGATATGTATTTCTTGATTTCTCATGGTATTTGTACTGTAATTTTAGGCTATACAGCAGCTGCAGGCGAGAACTCCCCCTCATGCACAGGGAAGTGTCTCATTGGCTGCATTTCATGTGGGTGCTGCATTAGACATCTTTCAGTTATTAATCACAGAGCTAGATACAGAAGGGCGGTACCTTTTCCTAAATGCTGTTGCTAACCAACTACGTTATCCAAACAATCATACACATTACTTCTCTTTCATCCTGCTCTACTTGTTTGCAGAATCGAATCAGGTAAGCATTGCTTTCTTTTGATGAAGGTGAAAGGAATCGTCAATATATTGTTGGTTCCATTTTGTTTACTCAATTTTACTCTACCATAGGTTTATGTGTATGCAAGCATGGATTGTTAAGATTAAATAGTTAATTAAATGCATACAGACTGGCATTAGTTTTCTAAAGTTTATTGGCAGGGTGCCATATCTTTTCACAAGAATTAGTAAAAAGCTGGCAAACCTTACTTTTTCATTTTACTGGTCTATGTTGGTGACACATGAGTTTCCACTACTATTAAGGCCTCTAAACTCCTCCCTCAGGACACTGTTGCATTGCCCATAGGGTCGGGGTAGCCCCGACTTCCGTAGGTCCTTGGTTTGACCTCCTAATGAGAATTGAGGCCCTTGCGCGGCCCCCCACCTTCATACTTTAATTGAGAACCAACTCCATTCCAACAGCCCTGAAGCATAGTTCAGTCCCGATTCAACTATGCCAAATAACACTTCTCCATCTTCCACTCCCTCCAGTCCACTAACTTCTCAACTTCATGACTGAACTCCCACTCCCCGAGTTCCACCCTATTGTGAGTAAGGTGTGGCAAACTGAAGTCAAAGGTGAGTGGGAAATAGAAGCAGGAGAACATGGCACAGCTGTATCACACTGAGGGTTTCTGCAAAACCGATTTCCTGTCCCCAACTTTATCTACTATACTATTAAAACTTATATATATACACACACAACAAATTCACACAGCATTCCTCACAATTGACATTTTTACATGTTTTTGACCTGTTTTAAATTTTTAACAAATGACTTCAATTTTGGTAGCAGGAAGTTATCCAGGAACAAATTACCAGAGTTTTATTGGAACGTCTCATTGTTAATCGACCTCATCCTTGGGGGCTTTTAATCACATTCATTGAACTCATTAAGGTGACTTTTTCTACCTGTCAGCTCTTTACATTCATGTTTCCATAAATTCAAGTAACTCGAAATATAATTGGCGTTCGTTTATCAAGCAGAATCCAAGGTACAACTTCTGGAGTCGGTCTTTCACCAGATGCGCACCGGAGATTGAGAAGCTCTTTGAGTCAGTCTCGAGATCATGCGGTGGTCCAAAACCTGTGGAAGAAGGGGTGGTTTCCGGTGGGTTGGCTGACATGCACTAGATATTCTGTTATTTATCTGGCACTGAACTGACTAATATTGTGCATTAAATTAAGACACCTGTAGGATAATAGATTGATGGCAACTGCAACTTATTTGAAATTGGCAAACTTTATGTTTTAACGATAAGTTAATAAGTTAAAAACAGTTCATTTTGCAATTAACCGCTAAAAAATTAGTGGATTTTATACCATGTTCATTAATTTATGACTGACTGCTTGTTCTCTGTTTGGTTGAGGAAACAAAAATGGAATGAAATCAGGTAACAAGAATAGCAGTTCTTAATAATAAGATCCGTTAGTTTGTTCAGGAAAACGTATTAAAAATTGTCCATGCCTTCTGGAAAATGTTTTTCACAAGTCAATTTAATGCAGTTAAATCAGAAGCTCTGGAAAATAAAATTTCTGTTGTTTCACACATTTTTGAGGATTTTATCTCTAGGAGTTGATAATTTGGAAATTACTTCCTCTATTCTATCGTCTGATGATTGTGTTCAAATCCGAATCTTGTAGTTTTTGTATACTTTTAAAAAAATTTAAATTCAGTTTTTGTATACCATTATCTGTTTCCAGAGTAAAATAAATGATGTTTTCAAAACCAATGACGGGAAGAAATAAAATCACACATAATCTTTTCCCACATGTAATTTATAATAAGGCAGGCTGCCCACTTGGGTTCGACGATACTAAGAGCATCTCCAACCATCTAAAACCTTGGTTAAAAGGTGAGTTGGCATACTTAAAATAAAAAAATTTAGCCAAACAGCTTCAAAAACTCAACTCTAACCATGCTCAGCTGTTGTCTATAAATTTAGGGCATATTTGCTTTGGTCTGAATGAATGCTGAATGGGCTTAACTGTCTGATACAGGTGATTCATTTCATTTGGGAAGTTTTTCGTTTAGTGCTAAGCGAATCATTTACTGCTGAGCCATTCCTTCCTCAAATCCTGAATTATCAGTTCAGCAGTTCCTGAAATCTATAGCCAGCTGCTTTTTGTTGCAGCCATGTATACTATAGTGATTTTTTTTTAATAATTTATGAATTAGTTATTTTTTATATATAATTTGCATGAAGTCATTAAAATTATTTTTCATTATTTATTAATTTATTTGATAAAATCTTTTTATAACATTTTTTTCTTAAAATTTATCTAATAATTATTATTTTTATATAATAGCATAATAATAGTAATAGTTAACGGACACCTTAAAAAAACAGTTGAACAACATTTATACATGAGTTCAAACAAATTTATCTATTTAAATAACAAAATTATGAAAAACAATATCATTCAGACACTATTAAAATTTATATGCCAAATAATATTTATTATTCATCATTCAGATATTTTATTGATTCAAATTATTCAGATATATTACTCAATCAGATGTAAGTCATTCAGATTTACCAAATGACCCCTTAGTCATCACAAATCGGCATTTATCTTAATCATCACAGCAATACTAAATAAATACATGAGATATGGATGAAATATAAAGAAAATATAATTATTTTGTAGACCTCTTGAGGCCTTAAAGAGAAGTCGATATATTAATGAAATATTAGTGAAGTAGATTCATATTATAGTTACGAAGGTTTTATTAGTTATGGTTAGGGGTGGCAATATTGGATCCGAACCGACAACCCGACACGAATTCGACCCGCAAAATACGAATTCGGGTTGGGGTTTTTCGGGTTCGGGTCGAATTCGGGTTGACCCAAAAACAACCCAGAAAAAACGGGTCATTTTCGAGTTGAATTCGGGTTACCCGAAATTGATCCGAAATTACCCGAAAATTAATATATAATATAAATATTATATATATTTATATTATTTATATTATTTTTATAAAATTTATTAGTTAAATCTAATATAAAATTATTTAATTTAATAAAAATTAATTTATTTGGATTAAAATAATATTTATTTATCATTTAAAATTTTTTTTATTAATAAATATTAATTTTCGGGTCGGGTTCGGGTTACCCACGGATAGTGCGGGTCGGGTTCGGATTGGGTGTTCTGACCCATTAAAATTTCGGGTCGGATTCGGGCTGCGTAAATTTTTTGACCCGCGACAGTCAACCTGACCTAACGCGGTGTACTCCAAAATAAACCAAAAGCCAATATATGATAAATAATTATTTTTTCCCGTACAAGTGGAGATATATGAAATATGTAAAATATGATTAAAATTAATTGAAAAACACATTATCACATATAATGTTAAAAAAATATTTAATAGACAATAAACATGTATATTATTTATACTACCAATTTACAATATATAAAAAATTGAAAAAACTAAATTTTCAATAAAAAATATAATCAAAGGTTAATATGATTTAATCAAACTTCAATTCATTGGTACAAAATACTAATGATGTTAAAAATTAAATTATAAATAATAAATTTCGAATTATATGCTCGCCGGTAGGGGTGTTCATGTGTCAGGTTGGGTCGGTTTTACCCGAAACCTTAACCCAACCCATTATATTGGGTTTTAATAATTTCTAACGCAATTAAATTTCGGTCTAAATTTTATTGGTTTGGATCGGTTAGAATTTGGATCGGTTAGGGTTGGGTCGGGTCGGCTAGAATATCATATATTTTTTATTTGGGACTGGTAAAATATGGGTATCTTGTTTCATAATGTCGTGATTTTTGGTTAACTCAGTTTCTTTGGGTCTAATAAAAGATACTGACCACGTCAACCTGTTACATGTTGATTAAGTATTAACTGAATACGTATTTAAAAATAAGAGTAAAATAGCATATATTTTTTGCTTTTTTACTTTCCATGTATATTCTGTTAACAAAGACAGATTGGGACTACTGATTTTTACTACAAAGTTGAGGTCCAGCAGAATATCTATTATTTCAATTTTAGTGCAAATAAGCCCAGAACTTATATATTTTAACTTTAGTCAAAATTTATATTTATAATTATTTATTAACTTTAAGAATTCATATATTATTATATATAATTTATGTAATGTAACAGGTTGGGTTGGGTTAGATAATGGTTGAAATTCGTTAAACCTTGACCCGACCCAACCTATTCGGGTTAAAGAAAAACGAACCCATTAATATTTCGGTTTCGAACGGTTCAGGTTAAACGGTTTAAAAAAGGGGTGGGCTCGATCGGTTTCGTGGTTTATTCGAGTTTTTGTTCACCCCTGCTCACCGGTGCTTCGCATCGGTTCAAGGCTAATATATAAATAATAATCTCGCCAAATCAGTAAAACACCACCAAATTTCACTTTTAAAGCTTCAAATTTCACTTTAAAGCTTCAATGATGCTATAACATTAAAATTTTAGCCCTTTAAAACCCACATAGTCAAAATCTAATATTTCAAAAAAGAATATACCAAATATAACCCATAAAGCTCTCACCAAAGCAATTCAAATCTGAGGTTTAAGAGGAGAATTTGTAGCTTATTCATGAATTCCCAATATATAATGTGTCAAACAATACAATGTGCTATAACATGTCATTTAAAATAGGTCAAGGTCATGCAGCTACAATATTTCCATTTCAGCCAAGATACAAAATGACTAAATTTCTATTGCTGTGGAAGCTAGTGTGGTGTACAATAATAAATCTTCATTATTATTTCTGAACAGTCAATATTTCTGAACAGTCAGGCTAAATTTCAGGTTATGCATTTGAAAAACTGCTTTCTTAAGGATACACCAATGGAACAAAGAAGGGTACAAGTTAGAAGTCATCCACCGTGTATACTATATTCTGGTGACTAGAAAAAACAGCCGTGTGTGTTGCAGATGTACAAAACGTGCCGATAACCTGTGGAGTAATCTATAGCAAAAAGACGTTCAGCTGATGCTTGAATCCTTGGAATTAGAGTTCCAGTCCGTTAGTTACTTCCGGCTGAAAGATCTACCACCTCTCTGTCCAACTCCAGTTCCCGCAAGACCTGATAAAAGTATAGATCTCGAATCTGGGCTCCACTTCAGTTCTTTCAAAGAAGAAAACAATGTTGCTAGTTCTAATGTTATTTCACCATCTTTAATATTGTTGCATGAAATCACTTTAAGCCTATTAAGCTCTTTCCAGGCAAGAACTACAGGGTCCAAACCGTCCATTGTAAGTAATGAGCACCCTTCTACAGAGAAAAGCCTTACTCTCCTACAGAAAATGAAAACCGGAAACATTGGATTAATGTTAAAATAAAGCCCTTTATTCGTAAACATTAATATGACATTATACAGCAAGTGCTGTGGTTGAACCATAATTCTATTTACTCAATCATAAAATATTTTGAAAACTAGGATAATTGATAAGAATGTCTCATGCAGGTATAGATTACCAGTATTCAGTAATGAAATAACATAATATTAGTGCCAAGTGTCAAGGGAGATGACATGATATTACAGTGTCACTTTTTCAGATTTGCATGCCCTGCAGTCTGTGCAAGAGCTATCGATTTGGAATTGCATGTCTTATTAAAGTCCGGTCCCTCTGCTATCACGTATCACCTACTCTGCTCTTATTACAATAACTGAGATTCTGCCCGAATGACCAATCCTAAGTTAATGAGACAAAACAGTTTATATTGAATAATTATATCCTTAAGCATAACATATACAAATAATGAGCACGGATGAAATTTTTTCCTGCATTTCAATCAATCCATTTTTTCAATGCCTTTGTATGTTACTGTGAATTTCTTCAAACAAATACACACGTGACTATGCCATTACTATTCAGATATAGAACAGGACTAGTTAAACTAAAACTCTAACCCACTGAAAAACACATAAAAAAAATAATACTTTAACAAACCAACAAGGCGGAGAAAACACATCCATAAAAAGGTAAATTTCAGACACTAAGATATTTAAAATCAGAAGTACGCATGTTTCATGAATCATATATATTACGATTTGTTAACTGTCAGCAAAAAAGAGTTCGACATTATACCTGCAAATGCTAGCATATGCAAATGTTATGTTATCCAATCCCCAACAATCCTCAATAACAAGATCTCTTACAGTTTGACATGCTATGAACAATGCTCTAACACCTTGTTTATCCCGCATCTGACAGTGCTGCAAATGCAATTCTTCAAGCGTTGGACAATAACTAAGATGCTCATCCGGACCCGGACACGAATCAATACTCTTACAAGACTTAAGTTTCAAAGTTTTCAAATTACCACAATACGACAGTGCTGCTAACCATCCACCATCCATTCTATGGTTACAAAGTGTCAGCTCCTCTAGCATTTGGCAACACTGGCCAACAGCTTTGATCCCATCAAAACTCCCCTCACAACCAACCAATTCAAGCTGCACCAGCCTTCTACAACCTTGGGCCAAAATCGTCAACCCAATATCCGAAACCACCGAATCATAAAATCCATCAATACAACCAACCAACTTCAAAATCTGCAAATTCCGACACTTCGAAATCCCTCTTAACACAAAATCACAACAACAATACAACTCCAACTCCTGCAAAGTCTTACAACCCTCCGCAACACAACTCAACCCTTCTTCACTCACATTAACCAAAACAAGTTTCTGTAAACTCAAACACCCTTCAACAAGCACACGGATCCCTTGGTCAACCACCCCAGAATCCAACAAATCCAATTTCTTAACAAACCCATCATTCAAAACACCCGAATTCAACTCCACCGACAAAAAATTACTACTCAACACAATTCCACTACTATGACTACGTTTAACACAAGCTCTAACAACATCAACATCAACCAAATTAGGAAACCGATAAATCAATCGACCCGAATCAAGAAACTCCCAATCTAACAACTTAAGACTCCTAACCAACTTCCCACTGAGCTTTTCCCATCTTTTACAAACTAAACCACACACACCTAACTGCTTTTCATCAACTTTAGATAAAATACAAAGCAAATTCTCATCCGAAATCAAAGAAGTACAATCGGGTCCTGAGGAAACCCGGGTAAGACCCGGATTATAAACCGGATTCACGACATGGGTTTCATCAAATTCAGTAGGGGGAGTGACTGAATTCGAACGAGAGTGAAATCGCATCTTGTGAAACACATGTTTCAGGGGGTTCTTTAATGGAGGGAATGGGCTTTTTCTCGGTGAAGATGGCATTAAATCATGAGATTTTTGAGGGGTTTGTTGATAATCAAGTAGAGATTGAAACCCAACAAGGAATTAAAATATCTCACAAATCTAATTACTCAATTTTCGTACTCAAGAAACTGCAAAAACTAGGGCTTGTATTACTATTAACACTTTTATAGAGTTGTTTAGATTAACAAGTGGGACCCATGTTTTTTCTCTCTCATGAATTTCTTTTTTGTTACTATATGTATCTTTAATTTGTTACGATATGAAAATCAATGGTTATGATTTGACATGTTTTGTATATATTTGTGTGTGGTTGTGCGCATGGGATTATTATAAACGGTTTTTCTAGTATGTGCCCATGAGCACATGCTAAGCGTGGAATTTTACAAGGTTGAGAGATTTTGATTGGCTCACATATCTTACTAATGGTGGACCCCCTGCAAATACAACAACCACACCAATCAAAACCTCCCAAACTTATCAAATTCCGCGCTTAGCATGTGCCCATGGGCACACACTAGACAAACCCTATTATAAATGTCTTTTGAGTAGATTATCTTTTTGTGGTGATTATGAAAATGATCAAAAAGTCAGAGAAGTACAACAATTTCACGAATCATAATGATGTTTTGGTCATTAATCAATGTTACCGAACAAAATAGCGGTAAGCTGTTTCCATTAAATTTATTTAGCGTATATTTTTAGGGCTTTTTTTAAAATATATATTTTTTTTATTTTTTTTGCAAACACACTAATATTTTAAAATTTTAAAAAAAAACATCTATCATTTTTTTAAATATAAATTTACTCTGTTGCAATAACACCTCCCTTTTTTTTGGCTTTTTTTATACATAACCAAGTTTAAAAGAATTTTCGCGAAAATACTACCAATTTTTAAAACAAATTATAAAAATACTATATTCCTGAAAATAATTCCAAAAATAAGGTGGTTGCATATGCAACCACATCTGCAACTGGGATCAACCATATGCAACCAGAAATACAACTTTGGAATTTTTTTTTTCGAAAATTATATTTATTTGCATAATAGTTGCAACGGTTGCAAGACAAAAAGTTAACCCCTGCGGGGCCAAACATTACAACCTCAAAAGCAACTAAAACAACAATATAGAAATCAACTCGAAATTTACACACGACTCGAAATTCATACAAAGATAGGATGTTGTGGATGATAGGAGGGACCACAAGTGTGAGTAAATATGACTTACGAGGAAGATGGAGAAAAGAGGTTCGATAGTGAGTATGAATTGGGTGAGTTAGAATCGTATAAGATTTATAAAAAATCATTTAAGTCCTACTGCGGGAGCTTGTAAAAATCGTTTAAGTCATGTTGCAGGAGCTTCTAAAAATCGTTTAAGTCCTGCTGCAGGAGCTTGTTCCTGTGATTTGTTTGTTGTGATTTCTAACAAATAAAAACATTCTCTTTCTATAATTGTACTTAAATATTCAAACAAGCTATACAATAAAACAATTTGGCATAGAATTCTGAAACTGATGCAACTACATATATCATCTCATTTTTCGCCTTCGTAATACTGTAGTTTTTTGATGAAGATCGACATGGTTCACCTTGTGAAGTATTGCTGGCATGTCATTTCTCTGCGTGAAAAATCCAGGATGTTGGGGTTTGGGCAATGCAGTTGAGTGGTGAGGAAGACAGAGAGTGGGGTGAGATGAGAGAGGAGGAGAGTCAAATAATAAAGAAATAAAAAGATGAATTAGATAGGTAGTATATTTAAAAATAAGATTCAGAAGATAGTATATTTGAAAGATTTCAGAGAGGATAGTATATTTGTAAATAAGATCCAAAAAGTAGTATACATGACAAAATCTCTTCTTCTTTTTTTCTTTTTTACAAAATGGTTAATATTGAATTGCAAGTGTAAACAAGAATTGCATTTAGTTGATTTTAATTATAGACAATATTTCCACAAATATTATTAAAAAATTGTAAAACTATTATAACTTAAGAAATATTTATGATAAATTCCCTATTTTCTATTGACAGACGGAATGTTTGATTTAATTTCATATATTACCCCTCGTTATAATTGTGAGGGTATTGTCATTAAAATTTATCATAGCTTAGTTTATCATTTTTTTGTTTTAATATTAATTTTTTTTAAATCCATTCTGCTTGCCATATGTAATATAACATTTTTATAATAAATTAACTTAATGAACCCTGTTCTGCTTTTGAGACCGATTAGAAACGGGTGTTTGTGTTTGAGAGAAGATATAACTGATATTTGATCATTATTTTGAGTTGTTTATGGTTAATAAATATTCTAGATAGTTCTGGCAAAAAAAAAAAAAAAAAAAATATTCTAGATAGTCATCCCGAGTTAGAATCCGTTTAGAACTTTGAGGTTCTGGATCCTTATTAGTAGACTCCCAATTAGACTACGATTTCAGACACAGGTCTTGATAGGGTTGGGGCTCAAGCCCTAAACATTTGACAGCCCACGTACCTCAAATGTGGTGGGATTTTATTTAGCCTATACTCCCTTCGTCCCACCAGGTTCTTTACGTTATTTTTGGCACGTATTTTAAGGCTCCTATAAAGTATACTTACATTATTTATTTATTTTTTAAAAAAATCTTGAAAAAATTTGACGTTTTAACTTTTATTTAAGAAAAGAAAAAATTAAAAATACGTTATAGAACCATACTTTACGAGAACCTCAAAATACGTGCAAATAGTGTACATAAACAATCTGGCGGGACAGAGGGAGTATTAATTAATTACGAAATTAATAAATAATATTTCAGACGCTTATTAACTGAACTTTGCTTTTTTGGGCCTTTTAATAATCCAATAATAACAAGATTTATTTATGACCTCTATCCTTTGCCCAACTTTGGATAAGTTTCGTAGGAACTTTTCAAAAGTTTTATATGACTTTCCGAGTCTTTTATACGACTTTACGAGCCTTTTATATGACTTTCTGAGTCTTTTATACGACTTTTCGAAACATCAAATTAGGGTTGACTGATCAAGACTTTCATCAAGTAAAGAATTCAAAGATCCACTTCAATATTAGTCATTCGTGAACCAGACGAGTGCACATAGCGTCAGTACGTACAACGTTGTTCGATACGTTTAATCAACGAAAAAAATGATCAAGTCAAGTTCGAGGTGTTCCTGAATCAATTGAATTCCAATTCAAAAAACGGCGCGAAAGATTTAAATTCATGTTATATATATATTTTTATTTAGCGCCACTTGAAATAAAGTCAAATAAATTTATAATATACATACATTAATATGTGTGTGTGCGCGCGCGCGCGCAAGCGCCACTTGAAGAATATTTGCTAAGTACTAATCTAAGTGGCGCCACACTCATACATACTCTTGTATAAGGCGCCATTTAAGGTGAAAGGAGGAAATCTGAGTCAAAGCACCAGTACTGGCGTCACTAAAAAATTATGGAGATTTTTCCTAAGTGCTCAGTGGCACCACATTCATTCCATACACCTATGGGGCGCCACTTTATACACCTCCTTGCGCCACTTATCTTTTGTGAGTATTTGGTTAAGTTAAAAATCAAGTAGCACCACTTATACTCTCATACACACCTTGGGGCGCCACTTCAGTTTAAATGGGAATTGTTTAAGGCAAATCTAACCATGCTTGAGTTAGTTTATTTTAGTTAATTTCCAAGGAAACTAGGATCACTTTAAGAGAACTAGGATGACTCCATATCTAACCATCTCTAGTTAAGGTCATGTATTCAACAGTACTAGGATCAATCTTACAGAACTAGGATCACTTCGCAGAACCAGGATCACTATCACAGAACTAGGATCACTCAGTTAACCATGGTTAATGTTGAAGTCTATAAATAAAGCTTTGTCTTTTCATTTGAAAACAACTACAACACTTTTAAAGTGCACACACTCTCCACACATACTCTCGAAGTGCGAAGATAGAAAATCTGTTAGGACGAGCGTATTTGTAAATTGTGTTTTGTAGACTTGTAGTCGACTTAATGTTGGATTTGTAGCCCCCTCGAGGATTATTTTTTAATATAGAATATTTCCTGAACTTGTTCAGTTGATTTGAACATTTTATCTTGTAACATAAAAATTATTTGTTACAATAGGCCACTTATGATGTAGTGTTCGAATTGAAATTAACAATTTTTTTAAGACTTTTTCAACCACCCTTTAACGTCTAATTGGGACTAATATTATCATTGCTCTAAATTTCTTCTAGTTTATTTTCTTTAAACACTGATGTTGGACTTCTACTGAGAACATGTGCCGACCCATTAGCAGCTTCAGCGTAGTAAGTTTTTGGCATTCCTTTGTCTTTCAGAACACATCAGACCATATTCATGACGATTCAACTTTGATGTTCTACTATCCCATTCTGCGACGACGTATAAGCTGTTGTGAGTTGCCTTGTTATATAATTTGCCTTGAAATAGTAATTAAATTCATTTGAGTTGAATTCACCCCCTCTCAGTTCTCAAGCAACACAACATATATCTTTTTCCTTAAAAAATATAAAAGGTTCAGATTTTTCTTTCAAAAAATAAATCCATACATTCCTACTGTAATCATCACTAAGAGTCACCATATATCTTTTTTCGATGTTAGAAGATGGAGTGAGTGGACCATATATATTTGAAGGTACCAGCTGCAACTTCTCCGTAGAACTCCATTGTTTTTTTTTTGAAATAACTTCTCTATGTATCATATCCACCAAACAACTTGTGCAAGTACTTCTCACCTCATTTAACACGGAAAATCCTGCCACTATATTTTTCAGCTGTTAAGTTGTCAGACTTTTATAATTTAGATGTCCATACCTACGATGTCCCAACCGAGATTCTTTAATTATTGAAAGCTGCATGCAAATTGGTGTCTCAATAATTGTGATCATTGTTGTTGCCAATAATTAAAACATTTGGTTTGTAGTCATACATGTCTGCATCATTATATCCCTCCCTGTATGCATTACACACATCATGTGGGATCGGGATGACAAAGCCTCTATCTCGAAGTTGGCATTTACTGAGTAATTTGTTTCTTTAATTCCGTCACGTAGTAAACTTCTGACATCATGTGAACAATCCCATCAATACCAAGACAAACATCCCATTTTCTCATAACTTTCATTTGAAAATTGTTTCCAAGTTTCACATGATACCAATAATTCTCATCCAAATTTGTAAATCAAAATTTATTTTAGCACATATGATTACTACAACCTGAATCCAAGTAACACACTTCTTTTTTCTTAGCATTCTTGCCCTCCACAAAAGTCATCAACATCTCTTCCTCATTAAATTGTGAATAATTCATCATGTTATTTGATTGTGTATATTCATACGGAAAATGTCTTAATTAGTGACACTTGAAACATTCCACAAGTGCTTTGTTAAATGACCTTCCTTGGCCTCTTCTTCTTTCTCGAGTGTTTCCTCTGTCTCTTCCTCCACACTCATCAGGTGATATTTTCAGGACTTGCTCCTGCACTCCAATAGAATTTTTTTAAATTTATGTTGATGAACGATAAATGAGTTTTGCAATGCATCAATGAATAGTTTGTCGATGTCTTTGGACTCCTCGATGGAACATATGATGTAATTAATATTCTCTGCGTTCTCGAGATCTTTTCCACAACCTTTACATAGGACAAGGCTTCTCCACAATTTATCATGTCATTGGAAACCATCATTACTCTAATGAAATACTCCGTGACCGACTCACCATGCTTCATCCTAAACAACACGAAGTCTCTACACAATGTCTGTAAATGGGCTAGTCTCACTCTTGCATTCCCCTAGTATTTAATTGCCATCGAATTCTCAAGTTATTTAGATGTCTTTTTGTGAATAATCATTTTTTAAATGGTCTTATCAATTGAACTAAACAAATAGTTCTTGGCCTTTAGATCCTTTAGCCTTGCTTCATCAACAACCTTCTTCTGTGCTGTTAGAACATCTTCCTCTATCGATTTTCGAAACCCATTTTGAACCACACTTAAATACTCCTTTTATCTGAGAAGATTTTTCATGATCAAGCTCTAATGATGATAATCCGTGCAAATGTTGAAATGTTCGGCTGACTAAAATTACCACTCTCCTCCATCTCATGCAGGGGTGAGCAAAACCGAACGGAAACAGAAAACGAACCGAATTATAAAATTTCGGTTCGGTTTCATTTTTCTAGAATTTTGGTTAATTCGGTTTGAACCAAAAATAAATTCGGTTTGGTTCGGTTTTTGATAAAATATTTCAGTTTAAACCGAAATAACCGAATTTTTAATTACATATAAAATAAATGTATATTATGTTTATTATTTCTGCTTTTTTCTGTACATTTTCAGATTAGCATTCCCTTTCTCTCTGACACATTCACCCTCCCTTCATCCTTCGAAGAATCGCATGAAACATAATCTTTACTCTCACCCCAACCCATATTCAACCCCCAACCCGTATTCAACTCCATCACTCCAAAACACAGAAGAATCACACTTCCATTCAAGACCCCAATAACAGCAGTGTTCAAAGGCGTGGATGAAGAGATTGGAGAGATTGAGTGCCCTGCTTTTGGTAAAGTACTGAGTAATACGGGTGTTGTGTTGGGCGTTATTTCGGGTCTAGTGTTGTTTTGTTTGCTGTTAATGTTATTTTGTGCGAGCTCTCTGATCATGTCTTTGCTAGCAGATGATTTCGAGATTTTTTTGGATGAAATCACTGAATGTGATTAAAAATTTCGGTTTTGTAAACCAAAACCGGAACCAAACCGAAGTAATTCGGTTGGTTCGGTTCGGTTCAGAGTAATAATATGGTCCGGTTCGGTTTCAGAAAAAGTCTAATTCGATTTTCGGTTTTTTCGATTCGGTTCGGTTTTAAACCGAACCGTCCGAATGCTCAGTCCTAATCTCATGTTTCACTAAATTTCTCTCACTCACAATTACTGTTTACGCCTAGGTCAGGTTTCTTCGAAAGCTCTGATACTATTTGTTAAAACTGAAAATATAAATGCAGAGAGCTATAGCTTTAAATAGACTTACAAAGATAAAACTATAGAAAGCAAAAGTCTCCACTATTTCAAATGTGTTCAAACGTGGAGTTTGTCATGCACTAAATCGAAATTTAATACTAACTCAAAGATAGGATTTTATTTTACTAACTCACTAACTAAACACGACTAATCTAACCCAACAAAATTATCTTCTCGACTTACTCCGGGTGGCTATAAACATTACAAAATTCCATGGAACTCCATGTATGTATTTTATAAGAGGATTGTGGTGAACGCAAATGGAGTCCAGTAAGCATCAATCAATATACTTTATAGAGAAGCGAGGGGCATGTGGATGGCGCCTCTCATATCGCTCCGTTCTATTTTTCTAATATTCTGGATTTTTTGGATGAAAAATATCAAAAATTAAAACTACCTTTTTTAGTTTTGGGTATATTAGAAGCAAGTTTCAAAATCTGATTTTGTTTCAGATTATTTATGAAATATAGTAGTTTGAAAGTTTTAATCTGATTTTGTTTCAGATTATTTAATTATGGGAAAGAGTAGCACACAAGTCTCTATGCACCTATAAATACCCCTGTAGATTGTAGAGTTTTGGATAATCTAAACACAACCTCCTCTCTCTCTCAATACCACAACTCTACCTCTCTCTGGTGATAGTTCACTTGCTTGATTTCTAACTTGGTGGTGCCGTTCTTCTGCAACGATGAGTGAAGGCTGTTTATATAGTATTAAAAAAAATAAAGGTTGTTGCAAGCAAAGGTAGTTATAGATCGCTATGTGGGAGTCGACAAATTGAAACAGGGAAAAAGAATATAGTCTTGACATGATATTGATAGATGATATCAATAAATTATCTATAAGTGATGTATGTTTGTTGGTTATTCTTTTATAATATTTGTTTTGTTCATTGGACATGTTTGTTGTTGTTAATTTTTATATGATTTACTTTGTATACAAAAAAATATGGTGGAGAAGCGAGGGGCGTGTAGGTGGCGCATCACATCACTCCGTTTTATTTTTCTAATTTTCTGGAATTTTTGGATGAAAAATATCAAAAATTAGAACTACCTTTTTTAGTTTCGGGTATATTAGAAGCAAGTTTCAGAATTTGATTTTGTTTCGGATTATTCACGGAATATAGTAGCTTGAAAATTTTAATCTGATTTTGTTTCAGATTATTTAATTATGGGAAAGAGTAGCACACAAGTCTCTCTGCACCTATAAATACCCCTATAGATCGCAAGATTTTGGATCATCTAAATACAACCTCCTTTCTCTCAAGGTTTTGGATCATCTAAATATAACCTCCTTTCTCTCAATACTACAACCTCACGAATTTAAGTTAGATGTTTTTTTCACAATCAATCCAAAAAAATTGGCGGAAGGTGATAATGTAAGAACATGATTACTTTTCAAAAAATAAACACAAATAAAATTAAGATTCGTCGTGCTTCAAATTGTTAATTACCTTTACAAATTTGTTTTCATTTTTTCACCATGAATTATAGTCCAATTTTGCAATTTTATATATTAGTATTGGTATTACATCAAGATTTTTATAATATAAAATTTATTTTATCCTACATATATCAATTTTGAAACGTTAATATAGTTTTTATAGACAGCCACAAAATTATTTTATTCTACAAATATTAATATTGAATTATTAATATAATTTTTATAGGCCGCCGCAACGCGCGACTTCTCAACTAGTTGACTTATAAGATATACTAGCAGTGCAAAGCACGGGCGGGTATATAATTCGTAATTTATTATTTATAATTTAAATTTTAACATCATTTTATTAGTATTTTAGTATTAATGAATTGAATTTTAATTAAAATTATATTATTCACCTGACTATATTTTCTCCCGTTTACTTGATAATGGACAAACCCGAATATATATATATATATATATATATATATATATATATATATATATATATATATATATATATATATATATATAAACACATTAGGATTTTAGTACATTTAATCCGAATTTAGTACACGTAGATTTTAAAATAAAAAAAATTCAAAAAATTCAAATTTTTTCCAAACATAGCCGATCGTGTAATACTTTTGAAAGATCCGCTAATCCAATCAATCGAATTTCAACGTAATCTTGTAATCTTGGTTTTTTTGACAACAATAACTTTTAAGATTAGAGTTGAAAAGAGTTATGTAATGGTTCGTGTTTATATCGAAATAGAACACATTAAAGTTAAAAAAGTTATATGAAGATTCTTGTTAAAAATAGATATTCAAAATTGTATACTTATAGCATCATTAAAATTTTTTTAATGAAATATTATATGATAATGTATTGTTATGAGTGTTTTTAGTATTTGAAACTGTTTAATAATGTAAGACTAATAGACTCCATATTTGTAAACTTGTGGTACCAAAAGTAGAGTACCAAACCAAAAGATATAATTAAAACCTTGGATTACAAATTATATCCATGTTGGCTTATTATTGTACAGTATAGATATATAATTGATATGTTTAAATTTAACATATAAATACTTTTTAAATTTCGAAACATAAGTAGAAGCCTCTTACCAGAGATTAATATTCTCTCATCTCATCTAATTTTACATCGTTTTTTTGTATTATTTAACACGTATTTTAAAACTTTCATATACTTTTGTAACTTATTTTAATTTTTGTTTTTGAATAAAAAGTTAGACATAATTATTTTATAAAAAAATAAAAAATTTATAAATTCATATTTTATAAAAATCTTAAAATACGTATCGAACCCTCCTTGAATCCAGTGGACGGAGGGATTAAGCATACTATGTCATGTTTGTCATGTTTCTAAGAGCATCTCCAAGAGACTCTGAACTAGCTCTTAAATCAAAATAATCATTTTCTCCATTTCTTACATTAGATTCTCACTACATGACAAATATTTTAATCAAAATAAGAGTAAAATATAAGTTAAGTGCAAATATAAAGAACATTGTTAGAGTTGACACCCTAATTTTATATTAATTTATTAAGAGCTTAATATCTTAAATTATACTACTATATAAGAGTTAACTAGGAGGTTCTTGGACATACTCTGAATTTCCAGGCTACTGTGATTGAAGTCTTGGTGCAGAAACTTTTTCTGCATTTACATATATCAGTAGTGGAATTGGAGGTTAATTTTTTTTTTAAAATTAAATTATTTTCACATATCAAGAGCAGCTGGAATTTTAAATCAAGATTTTTTTATAAATTTAATAAACCTAAAATCAATGACTTATACAATATTTTTTTTTCTGTTTTGAAGATTAGTTGAATTTTACTTCAAGCCACGTTTTAAAAAAAATAATATATTGCTGTAGGACCAACTCCAACTAAAATGCAAAAATACCATGTTATAAGACCATCTTCAACACTGGAACAAGTTTAAATCTTGGTCCAAATTTAGACCGAACCATCTTCCCATTCCAACAGTTTGGGCTAAATTTTGGTCCAAATTCATATATCAATATTTTAATTTTCTAACCATCTTTATATTATTATTCTAATCTCTTAACAATAATAGAAGACTTCATATTAATATTAAACTCAATAAATTCATTAAATTAGAAAAACATTACATTTGAACAAAGAAAATAAAAGAAAATTTAAAATTTAACTTAATTAACTAAAATAAAAATTACAAAGATTCTATACTACTCTGAATTAATATATTATTCCCACAAATGCTCAATTAATGCATCTCGGAGTGCAATATGTGTTAGGATCGCATCCACTATAGATTGACGTTAATCAAATACAATAACAAGCACGAAAGTAAAGAACACAAACAATTAACGTGGAAACCCCTCAAGGGAGGGTAAAACCACCAATCCACTAAATATGAATGTATTACAAGATTGGAGTCGCTCCCTCACTCAACGCTCTTGTATACAAACACCTCAACTTGATCACAAAAGTTTCTCTTGTGTATCTCTCACACAACTCTCTAACTTCCGCAATACATAAACCTCCTACAAATAGCTATATTTATAGGCACCACAATATTCTAATCCTAATTTACTTCAAATTCCTATTTATGATAATTACCATCTTTTCCTATCTTGGATAGAAATCCTTCCACAATTAATATTCTACCAAGAATCGGATTACCTCAATTATCATAAATAAGATACCTTCTCAAATTAGGATTCTTGACTTAATTAGGAATTCTGGACGGAACCCAACAAATCGTCCCTCGGCTCGAATTCCCTAAAACTTCAACTGAATCCGAGAATCTTACCTTTTTCTCGGTCTTCATCTTCGTTACTCCACCATCTAAACAATAGATGTTCTTCTTGTTCATCATCCCTCGTAGAATCAAGCTCTTTCCTTTATACACCTCGCAGTTTCGCCCTCGTCCAACGAATCTGTACCCCCGTGATGCCAACACGCTCAAAGACAACATGTTCTTTGATGCATCTGGTACAAACCTGACATTGAGAGCCTTCTTGATTGTACCATCATGGAGTTTAAGACAAACAGTTCCAACACCTTGAACCTTCATCTTCTCATCATTCCCCACAATGATATTACCAAGATCTTCATCTGTGCATAAAGTCTCAAACATCGCTCGATCCCTACATATGTGCATGGAAGCAGCAGAATCCATCACCCATTCTGATTTATTCTTCACCGAATCAGAAAGGATATCATCACTCGCCATCAAAAACTCTCCATCCTCGACCACGTGTGTAGAGTGCGCATCTTCAACTTTGTTCTTTCCCTTCATCTCTTTAAAGGATCTCAAGTCTTCTTTAAAGTTCGGACAGAACATCTGCATATGACCCGTTTCACCACAATAATAGCACTCAACAGTGCTCATATCCTTCTTACTCAGCCGAGATTTACTTCTTCCTCGTGGGTCATTGCGCGCGCGACTCCTCCCTCTTTCAGCACTTTGGACAGCTAAAACCGTCTCACCACTTTGAGAAACAGCATCCTTTGTCATCCTCTCATTATCTCTTAGCGCTTTTAACACATCATCAAGCGTAAGAGATGTCCTCCCCACTAACAACGTTTGCTTAAAATATTTGAAGGACTTCGGTAATGATGACAACAGCAACAGAGCTTGTTCCTCGTCTTTTATCGGCTTATCAACATTAGCCAAATGACATACCAGCTGATTAAAACAACTAATGTGATCATGGAGATTACCTTCTTCATCCAGTTTCAGTGAGTACAACTATATCTTCAAATTAAGTCGGTTGGTCAACGACTTTGAAGCCTATATGTTTGCTAACTTGTCCCATATCTCCTTTGGTGTCGACTCCTTCAACACGTTATATCTCACTTCGGGTGCAAGTGCCAGCCTGATTGTACTCGCCGCTCTCTTCTGGATTTTCGCTCAATCTGCATCACTCATCTCTTTTGGCTTTGTCTTCTCCAAGGCATCATCAAGTCCTTGTTGAATTAACACATCCTTGACGGTTAATTGCCACATAGTGAAATCCGTCTTCCCATCATACTTGGGTGCATCAATCCTCAACGATTTCAGATCCTCCATCAAGCCAAAAAAAAAATCAACACAAGACCAACAACGCAAACAGCCTACTTCGTGATTGCCTCCTCTTTAACGTCGAATCTACTTCTCGAACCTGAGCTCTTGATACCAGTTTGTTAGGATCGCATCCACTATAGATTGACGTTAATCAAATACAATAACAAGCACGAAAGTAAAGAACACAAACAATTAACGTGGAAACCCCTCAAGGGAGGGTAAAACCACCAATCCACTAAATATGAATGTATTACAAGATTGGAGTCGCTCCCTCACTCAACGCTTTTGTATACAAACACCTCAACTTGATCACAAAAGTTCTCTCTTGTGTATCTATCACACAACTCTCTAACTTTCGCAATACATAAACCTCCTACAAATAGCTATATTTATAGGCACCACAATATTCTAATCCTAATTTACTTCAAATTCCTATTTATGATAATTACCATCTTTTCCTATCTTGGATAGAAATCCTTCCACAATTAATATTCTACCAAGAATCGGATTACCTCAATTATCATAAATAAGATACCTTCTCAAATTAGGATTCTTGACTTAATTAGGAATTCGGGACGGAACCCAACAATATGAGCTTCTTTATTTTTAATTTTTTGATATCGTCCAAGATATTGGTGAAATCGAGCATTTTCATCGTTCTCCGCCGTCTCGAATGTAATCTTTGTCTTATGTTTAATGTATTGTTAATTTGAATTATTTTAAGAGTGTTTACTTTTATTATATTTCATGATTAATATATATAATTATTTTAGTAAAATATATTAAATATAATTTATAACTATTTAGTAATTATATTGACATATAATCATTCAATTAACTAAATTTACAAAAGTTAAAAAGTTATTATTATATCACTAAAAAGATTTAGGCCGGTGAATAGTACCGGTCTAAATTTAGGCTGACACTATTCACCGGCCTAAATTTGGACCAAGATTTAGGCTACTTCTGGGAAGATTTAGACCGAAATTAGCTCAAATTTGAACCTTTAGGCCACGATTGAATTTGTCCTAAGATTTATTTGTTAACTCTTCCAATAATGTATTTGGCACACACAAAAGTCAATCAAAATTGTTAATCAGCGCACATAGAAATAGTACTAAAAAAAAAATTTGTAACAATATCTCTAACCATAAAAACTCCTGCTAAAAGTGAATTGATATATTAAGAATAAAAAAATATCATCAATTATTTGAAAAAATCACACCCCAAATATACTCATATATTGTCTATCGATAGACTATATTTGTCGGAACTTTACAGATATGTAAGAAGATTATACATTATTATATATTGAACTCATATATATATATATATATATATATATATATATATATATATATATATATATATATATATATATATATATAAAAGAAAGTTATATGGAGTCCTATAAATTTTGGAGTCCTTGGAATCCCAATCTGGGCCTTCCATTTTGTGTTAGATCTGATGGCTGTAATGTTTTTTAATTTAATCTTTTCTTCCTTAAATTTTTAAAAATTTAAAAACCAACCCGTTCATTTTTTTAAAAGTAGTCGCGTGCGTAAGTTATCAAGCAGTTACAACTGCCTCTGAGTGTTTCTAGGAGATTTTGTAGAAGAAGTGTCCTGCACCTACGAAACATTTTTTTTTTTTTCATTTTCTCATTTTTGTTCTTTCATACTCGGGAGACAATATCTTTATTACCGGGATCATTCTGTGTAAAGTGTCTAATGTCTAATAAGAAGGCCGAATCGAGTAAGTTTTGCAGTTTTTTTAATGCATCTTTTGTTCACTTTAAGTCCTGCACTGCAAGGTCTATTGTGCATAAGATTTCTGTGCAGGACATGTTTATGGTTAATGTATTTGTCTTCCTTCGTATCATCATTACAAACTAATGGTTGTTTTTCCGTTATGCACATGTTCTTGTGTGTCTTTTGCTGTGTTCCGCACATGTGATTATGTGCTTCAGTCGAATCTGGAGTCTTTTTTTTTTTTTTTTAATGTTTGCGTGGTGAACCGTGTAATGTTTGTGTGGTGAACTCTTGCAGGCGTGCAACTATAGCCGTCATCATCAATGGTTATGTATCCTGGTTTCTTCTTAGCCTAATTGTATACCCACGGGCTTTCGATTAGTCTATTGCTTCTCCTTCGACCTAAGCACACGAGGAATAATAGCTTATCAAGCACACAAGGAATAATAGCTTATTATACACTTAAGATACTAGAATATTACACACGATGCAGAACAACTAATTATACAATGTGCAGGACACTTAAAAAACTCCAAACTGTGTTTAAAAATTCCAAGATACTAGTCTGTAATTAGAAACTGGAAGGACACATTAAAAATAAGAAACTCCGATAGCCAAAAAACAAACCAAATGCATAATCACTTATTATGCAACTTCAAGAAACAAACCAAATGCATGATTCACTTTGTCGAGAAAACAGAAGAAACACACATCACTTTACGTTGATTTATTGTTGCACAATCACCTAAAGCATATATGCTCTGAGTTCCTTGAACTCGTAACCATTCATCAGTTGCCAAAACTCTCCTGTTACCCTGTGGCAAAAAACATAAAGTAATAGAACCTTCCACATATCCTTACAAAAATATAACCAAAGGTACCAGAACCAAGCTAATATGTATATGTATACTGATAATAGGCCAAAATAGTGTTTTTTATTCACCCACTGGTAATACTGAGTAATCTAACGATGCCAAGCAAGATTAGCAGCATTTATTTGTTTGTAGTTCCATAATAAGAGAGATGTGTGTCCTGCTATACTAAACTTTGTCTAAATTGAAGTATTTACTAATTATTTACATTTTCCTAATAAAAGAATTTGAACATGATAACTGAAATCTAGATCAAAACTTACATGGTCAATATGTGATCAGTGGCCTCTAGAAGAGTAATCTTCACATATTGTTTTAGAGTGGGATACAACTTGGCTAAATCTTTATGCACAAAGTCATGAAGCTCTGCTGCCAACTCCACTCCTGTCGGACCACCGCCGACAACTACAAAATGAAGGATTCTCTCCCTCTCTTTTTCAGATACACTCGGAAGGCTAGCCCATTCAAAACAGTCAATTACACTCCTGCGGATCCTCTGTGCATCTTCAACTTCCTGTTTTCAAGCATCTAATTAGACCCGCAGATAATAATATTAGCGTTAGGAAGCTACATTGCAAAGGACTAAATTGATCTTTATCCAATCAAAAGTGCAATTGGTATACTCGGACATTCAAAACTTAAAACTCCTGCAGATAAATCACCTTCAAAAAGTGAGTGTTCTCAACAACGCCGGGGATATTGAAAGTATTTACCTTTAATTACTAACAGAGTGCAAAACTAAACCAAAAAATATGCAGATACTACAATATTAAAAATTTGCAGGCTAGATTAACAGTTGCAATCTTCATTCCCAACAAAACATAACAAATGCAGTATCACATATGACGCAAATTCAGGATCAAAACGATAACAGAGTGCAGGACTCATAAAAAAATTAGCTATAATATTACCAAACTGTTAATCTAGAATATTGTACCTTATAAGGTACAATATTCAAATCCAAACATACGCACCAAATGTAGTATCCCAAAGTACAGAACAAAATGTCCGGATCCAAAATAATCACAAAGTACAGAACTAAACCACAAGATGCATTACAAAGGCCTAATTCAATCGAAACAGTCAACTTCCAAAATGAGGACATTTCGTTGCAACATGACGCGTATAAACTCACACAAATTTCTATTACTAACATAGCCCCAACCAAAAATATTCAATATTAAGCAAATGCAAGACAAACCAGTCAATGGGGAACCCATACAATCACATAGTATCAATTGTAGGATAAAAATAACAACCAATTGCAGGACTTAACATCAAATTATCTTCAAACAAGAAAATTACACAGATGTAGGACACATAAAAAACTTGCAATCTTCCTTCCGGAAAATACATATCAATTTAATCATCACACAGAACACAACTGCAGGATGAAAAAACTCAAAGCGCCCAACTAAACCACAAAATGCATTTAAATTGTCAAAAATGTACTGCACACCAAAAGCCCTAAATTCCATCGAATCAGTCATTATCCAAAAAAGGTGATTTTGGTGTACTATGCCGAGTTTGAACACACACAAATTTCGATTTCTAAAAAAGCCCCTAAAAAACAAGGAGATGCCATTGTTTAGAGCCGACAATTGCGGCACCACCCATTCAATGGGGCTACCGGCAAATGTAGGAGAACCCATTCATTCGGGATGCCGGATTTCATGGAATCAGTCTTTTCAACGGCAAGAACAACGACATGCAAAGCAATTGAAGGACATAATGAGAAGATAGTGGACATACCTGAACTCATCTTCGAACGAGATTGATGCGTCCTGCAAAAGCCCTAACTGGTGGTTGTGTTTAGTATGGATGGTTCTGCACCTAGGGTTATACGATTATGTGGTAACGACCATACTAGTGTTTATCATCGGAGGATGCGGGATACATCTGAAGAAACGTGGGCGAAAGTGAAGTTGAAAAATGCTTGAAAATTGTCAGCGGTATATTTGATCATTAAATCAGAGCCACAGGATCTTTTTAAGATCCAACGGTGGATCTTAGGGACTCCAAATTTTTAAAAGCAATAGTGTCCCACAAAACTCCACTCATATATATATATATATATATATATATATATATATATATAGAGTCCTATTCAACTACAAACCACCTAAATCTAAAAACTAAAAACTAATGACCCAGCCCACTTTTCTTAACCAATCCAGCCCACTTTTCTCACCACTGCTGCTCAACTCACGTTAGCGCTTCTCTAGAAAACTGATACACACACTATATACATACAAAAGTATAAACAGCATATACATACAAAACGTCAATTAACACAAACTCACCCTCTCCAATCTTCATCTTCTTCGATCTGTAATTTTTATGTCTGAGAATTAACGTGGCAAATAATCTGAGATCCAGTCATAAGAGAAGATATAGAAATCACTAATTTCAGCGACACAAATCACTATTTTTTTAAGCGAATATCACTAATTTGTAAAGCGAATATCACTAATTTATAAAACGAATATCACTAATTTGTATAGCATAAATCATCAATTTATAATTATATCAAAAACTATATCAAGCTTTAACAACACTAAAATCCACGACTAAGCTCTAGTTATTCAAGAGATTAAAAGAGAGGTCGAAAAGTCGGAGGTATTGTTGACGGAGAATGGACGGAGTTGGTGATGGGGGGAACGAACGATGACGGGGGAGATGAAAGGTGGATCTGGTGAGATGATGTATTGTGTGTATATGTGCAGCATGAAACTCATCTTCCTCTTTTATTTCTCGATGAGATCGTCAGTATTGTATCCACCAGTGTAGTCGGGAGATCAGGGCTTGGTGTTGTGGGCGGGGAAGCTCCGATCACGGAAGGCAAGGGAGCTCTGAGAGTTGGCCAATGATAGATTTAGGTGGGTGGGAGTGGTTCTATGCTGGGTTTTACTAACTGCAAATGGGTGGGGTAGACATATGATTTGTTTTAACTGAGTGCACTTAGTAATTACAAGGTTGTAATAGTGGTTTTTAGTTTTTATTTTAAGATTGGTTTGTATTTGATCATGAGCCTATATATATATAGGGGCTTACTCCACTAGAAACTAAAATAGTCTAGAAACTAGAAACTAGTATCTGACCAATTTTTTATCACTTATTTTAATTGCAAATATCACTCGTTTGTACATCACAAATCACTATTTCATATACAAGAAATCTCAGAAATATAGATATATAAATATACATATATACAACATATATCATCATCAGCTTCACTCATACCACATTGACGAAACTCCAGGCATCATTATCAACCCATTGCACCGCTAACGTGGTCACCCATACCCACGATTGACCTATCACCGCTTGTCACCATAACTTGTCATTACTAGTGATTATTTACCACCACCACACACCACATCTCATCATTTTTTTACCATCATAGACCTCCTACAACTATAATTGATAATCAATAATCGATAACCAATAGCAAACATAAGTATATTTTCTCAGTTATCAATAATAAAAATTGCTAATTTAACTGCATAAAATAGTGATAAATAGCGTATAAACGAGTGATATTTGTGGTTATAAACAATGATCGTGGGAGTGGTTTCTAGTTTCTAGAATAATATTAGTTTCTATTTGATCACTTGCCTATATATATATATATATATATATATATATATATATATATATATATATATATATATATATATTCTATTTTAACAATGTAAAAAATTAATGACATACTATTTTTAAATTATAATAAACTAATATAGCAAATACCATTGAAGCACAATGTGCCTGTTTGGCTATTGCCACTTCTAACTTCTTTTATAAGAAGTCGGCTTCCACTTTTCTTGACCCGTTTGCGTATAAAGCCAAAAGCACTTATAAGAAGCTGAGAATGCTAACCTTTGTTTTAGAACTTTTACTTTTTTCCCAAAGAGTTTAATCAATTATAAGTCTTAATTTACTTCTGACTTCTAGTCCATTTTTTTACTTTAAGCAAGAACCACTATTTTAAGCTTACTCATAAAAATATCGATTTTAATTATTTAATTGGGTTCAAATAATCAAGCAACTTGTACCGGCAGCAGTATCTCATGATTGAGAGCAAATTCGGAACATGTTATTACTAAATTTGGAATTCTCACACCCTCATCCACTTGTTTACTAAAATCTCCCTTGAAAAAGATAGCAAGATATCTCCAGCTACCAGCTCCAACCACCATTTGCTCTTTCTTTTTCTATTCTCACTAATCATAGGGACCATTTCTCCTGCAATTTGTTCTTTTCTCACTCTATAATTTATAGCCAAAAGCTGCTTTCCAACACAACTAGGCTCTACCTTTCTCCATAGCCACAAATGCTTAAAAGAGATCTCACTTAGAATCTAGCTCCAAGCACTTGCTTTTACATACCAACATTGTGTAGCTTTTTGAATAAGAAGCAAGTAAGTAAGGCTACAGCTTCAAGGTTTCTTGGTTTGGAGTAAGAAGATGAGTCAGTGTGTACCCGGCTGGGATGTTGATGATAATACCAAGCTCACTTCTCAATCTCATTCTCTCTATCTATCTCCTGATCTTTCCTCGTAATCTCTCTCTTCTCTTCTCCTCAATCTTGTCCGCTAACTAAAGTATTATAGTTCGCCAAATAACTTCGGATGTATTGTATCATTGTCGGAACCAGGATTCCAAAATACCCGATTTTTAGTAACATTTCCAAAATACCCGACTTTTAGTAACATTCATTGACTTTCGAAGACTAGTCTGAACTAAAAATTTATGTTTGATGTTTATTTTCGTATTTCAATATTGAGTAGCCCCTCCTTGGTTCCGCAACTGTAGTGCATGTACATGTCATTTGTTGCTTTCTCTATGGTTGTAAATTTGAATAACTTTGTTCTGTATATGAATTTTTGTGTAATTTTTCAGGTTAGACTATGAAGTGGCGGAGTTAACATGGGAAAATGGGCACTTATCAATGCATGGTTTAGGGCAACCAAGACTGCCTTATGACATTTGGGACAAGCCATGCCTAGGCGGCACCCTGGAGTCCATAGTTGACCAGGCCACCTTCTTTCCTGACAATAAATCCGTCGGAGATGGCGCTGATGCTTGGACCACAGGCGGTGTAATAGATGCACTAGTTCCTTGCACTGATAATAACAACATGGTGGAGGGCTCCTCTACGCGAGTCATGGACTCGGGCTTGGGCAGACAGGTCGAGTCGTGTAGGGACGTGACAATGGCCTTTGAAGAGGTGAGGGTGGAGCGTCCACCCTCACCTCAGCAAAATGCAACCTCGGCCAAGCAGTGCACAGCCAACGACCATCAATCTGTTTGTCAAACAAATCCTCAGGTTGGTGTTACTAAATTTGCTAAACCTGTAAGCCGTTATCCACGGTTCATGAGAGATTTTCCGGGATACGTACCATAGGTATTATGAAAAAGCTATACTTAATCATCAATCATGTAAAGTAGTTTTTCCGCATGATTCAAAGTTCTATTAAAGATACAGATACGAGCATCGAAAAAATTTGTAGTAAAATCGAACTAAAAAAAATCGATTTAATTATGCTCGAAATCTGTTCGCCCTTCTCGCAGTTTATTATGCTGCATATTCATTTGCAAGCATCTATAGCCATATCATTTCCATCATCATCCGGTGTATGTATGTTCTTCTTAATCAGATCACTCGAGGTCATAAAGTTCATCTCAGTGTCATAAATTCGCGCCGTTCGATTCGCGTATCCTCTTAGCTAGTGATTAATAGTTCCTTCAAATTAACGTAGTTATCCCGAAATTATAATCCTTTCAAACAAACATCACCTTAGTGCTTTGTCTGCAGACGGAGGCAGTTCATGAGGAAGGAAAGAAGAAAACAAACGACAAGTCATCGGTTTCGGCTAAAAGAAGAAGAGCAGCTGCCGTCCACAATCAGTCCGAACGGGTACTCTCTCTTATACATATTTTTAAAATTTTGGTACTTTCGGGTTGTTATGTTCCTTACACTATATTTTTGCATTGTATTTATTCGAATAGAAACGAAGAGATAAGATTAACCAACGGATGATAACGCTGCAGAAGATGGTTCCAAATTCTAGTAAGGTATGTTTTCTCAATTGTGAGTTAATTTCTTTCATTAGGCTAATCTTCTGAATGTGATTTCTTTGAGTGTCTCTGTGGACTGACCCTAGATTTTTAAGGGTGGTCCTTATTTTTTGTATATATTTCTCAATGGAATATATCCGATGAAGCTAGTCCACAGAAACTGAACATTACCCCAGTAACACTGTTGATACATGTCCACATAAATTAATGTGAAACGAAAAAAACAAAGAACAAGCTGCAGTTGTTCTCGCTCGTCACACCTACGAGCCCGTTTGGCTCAACATATAGCTTATGACATAAGTTGAGAGTTTAAAATGTCTGTTTGGTAATTTTTGAATTATTGATGACGGGTTATTAAAAATATAATAATAAAAATAAAATTAATTTATAAGTAACTTATAACTTATAGATAGTTTTTATAAAAAAAAGTTTTAAAAAAATAAGACATTGAAAAAAGTACCTAAAACTAACTTCTGGCTTTAAGTCAGTTTCTAGCTTATTTCTGATTTTAAACCGGCTTCTGACTTATTACACAAACAGACATTTTTCAGCCAGCTTTAAGCTGGGGCAAATAGGCTCTACGTCACAAAACCTCCAAATCACATGAACTGCTTCTACCTAATTACAATTTAATTTTTTTGATGTGGCTGCGGATTGAATTTCTCACAAACATTATAAGTGCGGTTCAAACTACACCGTAATATTATAACGTATATAACTTTATTAATAAATGTTAAATGAAATTATATTATATAGATATGTATATTATTTATAATTATATTACGTATATATTTGTTAAACATATACAAATGATAGTTGATTATATTATAAATTTAGCATTACTATTATACTATATTTTCATAAAATGATTATACGATTATAATATGTCTTTTAATACTCATTATTATAATATTTACTTTTTTGTTTATATCTTTTAATAGTTGTTGTAACTCTGAAATGATAAAAAAATATATAAATTCATCATAAAAAATATTTTAATAATCAAAATTTAAGTTTTATTCAATTAAAATAATTTTTATAAACGTACAAAGCGCACAAATAGCACCGCATTGCACCACATTTTTGTAGTGTGGTTTATGCCTTTTATGTTAGCATGTGATGGCGATTTGAATATTCAACCAAATCTAGAATGCGGTTCGCACTACAACAAAAACACTATCAGACAACACTAATCAGATAACGCTCGGAGAAAAAGCATTGTTTGAAAAAAAGACATGACAGTTTTTTTTATCTCATAATAAAATAGTTTATTTATGATTTTAGAGTCAACCAAACCTCTCGCACCGCGATATAGCTAATCACAATAATATCTTCCAACTTACCACTTGTTTTATTACAATTTTTTTAGAAAGAAATAATTTTCGTTTAAGAATTATTTATCATTATATACATCACAGAATTATTTATCATTATATACATCATATCGATGTTTGGTTTGTTTAACTTTGTTTGGGGAGATTATTGTTGAATCCAACTCGAAACTGACAAAGTTATTCTTAACAAATATTAGATTGATAAAGCTTCCATGTTGGATGAAGTGATTGACTACATGAAGCAACTTCAGGCACAAGTGATTATGATGAGTCGAATGAACGGATCTCCAATGACATTACCTCATGCGATGCAACAACAGCTCCAAATGTCAATGATGGGCATGGGGCATTTTATAGATATGAACCCTGCCATGGCTTGCCACCCAAATCTGATGGCAGTATCGCCGTCGGTTCTTCATCCGGTTCCGTCGGTTCTTCATCCGGTTGCCCACAGGCTGAACCCACCCGCACAATCTATGCATGATTCCATGTCTACCTTTCTTGCTGCATGCCAATCTCAGGTAAATATATAGTTATGATATTTATAAGATTTCTCAATGTTTAAGAGCCTTGTGTAATTGTTCAACTTCCAATATATTTTACAGCCTATGACAATGGATGCATATAGTAGGATGGCCACATTCTATCATCACATGAACCAAAATCATGGTCCCAGAGTCATGAAGTAAGTGTGCATATATACATAGAGTTCACAAATTGATTTGCTGCTCAATTCTTTCGTAATCAAAGCGATAGATCATAGATACTGTAATAAAATTAATTGATTTGAGTAAGAATTGATTCAGGAATTTATGGTTGTGAAAGTACTTTACTTGATATGTATGTCACTAAAACAATGTCCAAAGATATGTGAAATGCAATGAGACGATTTTACTAGCAAATTCATGTTATCTGTGTTTACAAATTCATGTTATCTATGATATCTACGATCAAATTTGTTAGGTCCAATCAGACGTAGAAGGGGGGGGGGGTTGAATACGTCTATTCCAATTTCTTTGATTTAATTTAATTGCGGATAATTCTGTTTTCAGTCCATGTTAAATCAATCGTAAATAAACAACTCCAGCAAGTCGGGGAATATTCTTTGTATTAGAAATAATCCTCGGGTGCTACAAATTCCAACACAAGTGTCGGCTGCAGAGACTACAATCACTCTAATACAAACTCTCGATAAAAACGATATTCTAATTTAACTCTCGAGAATGTGTATAGTGTGTGCACTTACAAAGTGTGTAGTTGTTTTCAAATGAAAACATCAACCTCTATTTATAGGCTTTTCAACAACTAACCATGGTTAACGAGTTCGTCCTGGACGACTTGAGTGTGTTCGGGACGGATTCGATTTATAAAAATAAATCTAACTCCATAATGTAAAAGTTGCGCCTTGTAAGCTGTGGTCAAACCTTGCGCCAGTTAAGTCAAACTTGGCGCCAATACAGTGTTCTACTGTAAGAAATTACTTGGAATAATTCTAAGTGTTTCAGTCAATTGTTGCGCTCGAGAGTCAAAGGATGCGCTTCATCTGTTCTTTTGTGACTTAGAATAAATTCTAAGTGAGGAGTTCTGGGAGAGATGATACGCAGGAGGCGCAACATTTGACCTAAGTCAAATGTTGCGCTTGACTCTTAACTATTATGGTGAAACCACTTAGCCAATATCCAGGGATGCAACCATGGCGCAGGTTTTGACTTTTAGTCAAACCTTGCGCTCCAATACACATATAACTTGTGACTTAGAGAGAAAATACTCTAAGTACAAAGTATAAGTGTCGCAGGTTTTGACCAAAGTCAAACAATCATTTGTACCTTAAATTTAAAATATATATGTATATATATATTATTAATTGTTTTATGAATTACTTGAAATTATTGTGGATTCAAGTAATTTCCAATTAATAATATATTTACATATATATAGATAAATTCAAATTTAATCTTTTGTTGATGCAGCTTTAATTGACTTGATCAATTAATTCGTTGATCGAATCCACTGAATACTTTCGTACGTCCTGACGTCCTGTGCACTGGTCTGGTTCACGAACGATTCGAACTGAAATGATTCCTTGAATCCTTTTGCTTGATAATATACTTGATCAGTCATTCCGGGTTAGATGTTGCTTCGATAAATTCGATTATAAATAATCAAATTAAATATACTGGAATCTTCTGGTCTTTGATACTTGATCTTCAGGCAATCTTGATAGCAGAAACTGATTGTGCTTTATTCTTCACTGAGGCTTGAACATGTTAATGAACTTCTTCCAGTGGACGGATGCTCGTCTCAGATATCCTGATTGTCTTTGTCTGTTCGTATCGAATCTCCGACCTGTAGATTCATGTATTATACTTACGTATTGTTTCCTGTCTTTTGTTGTGTTGAGTTATCGTAATTACATTTACGTTACATTATGCTTTACAATCTCCCCCTATTTGATTGTTAGAGTTCGACAAGCAAATCCTTTAAGAGGATAACTCAACTGACACAATGAAAAAGCACACTAATTTAAACAGGAAATAATACTAAGTATAGTCTGGATTATATCTTACAATTTCCAGAAATCAAAAGTAAATACAAGCAGCCATTGTTCCTCTAGCCTGAACTAATCTTTCCTTGGCTTCTTGGCTCTTGCATTCATCAGATTGAGCTCAGCTCTCCTCTTTGCAGCTTCCTCTACTCTCTTCTGAGTGAGTTTATTCTCAATTTCTTCAATCCTTGCAGTTATGATACTCAGTGCCACTTATCCAGTGTATTCTCAGGTGGTGGTTGCTCCAGATTTTTCTTCATCTTCTCTAAAGTTTGTATATGGCCCATCTTCTTCAGTTTCTTAAAAGTGATATTCAGCTCCATTCCTTCAATTTTCATGATGACTCTTGATGGATGAGCACGAACCCTTGAACTTGAGTCCAAATACCTGTCCTTCATTTACAACAGAAACAGAAGACAGAAAATCTCGAAGTAGAGATTTGTTAAGATAAACTGACTCTGTCATAGCAAATCGTGCAAATGAAAATTCTGACATATATCGAACCCAGCGTCGATAATTCGCTTGCGTAATTAAATTATTATTCTCAACAATTGTGAAATTTGTTTTCGGAATCTCAAAATTTGCAGCCATTTATAATTAGAATTAAAAATGATTATAAATTTCGTTTCACGAATAATTACGAACAAATTTCCACTTATGTTACGAAATTAATTAATTAATAACGCTCCGTAAAACCCTAATTCCAAGAATTTCAGATTTCGATGAAATTAAAGTATGTTGTACTTCTTGAAATTCTAAGAGTTATGGTATCGGCCTCGCAAATTTTCGACACTATAACCACGTACAAAACTAGCCTAGAAGTTCGAGAGTCACGAAAAACCCTTGCGACAAAACACGATGGATCGTTAAAAGAGTGGTATGTATTTAAAGCCCTTGACAAGAGGATCTCAAATCTGGTCTCAAAAACGAAAATGGACTGGATTTAAGGAGTGTTTTGACGATTTGAAAATCTTGAACTCGGTGGTTTTGAATGGCAGTGAAGAGGATTTGTCTGCGTGTGTATATCTGCGTGTGTATATGTAAACTGATAGAAAAAAAATGAGAAGTGCAGTGTATATATGTATACAGAGGGAGGAGAGGCGCAAGTTTTGAAATTACAAAACTAGCCTCCATAGTATACACTGTAAACATGTAAGGCGCAACTATTGAAATGACTAAAATGCCCTCTATACGTAACAGTATAGATGCGCAACTTTCAGCACTTAGAGAAATAACCAAGTTAAAACGTAGTGCATGCATACAGTACTTAACAGGGGCGCAACATTTGACTTTAGTCAAATGTTGCGCTTTGTTGCAACCAACTACCCCTTGTGTACTTAGAAATTCTAAGTAACAACAGCCAAACCACAAGTACTGATCCTGGGCGCAAGTTTTGACTAGTCAAACCTTGCGCTTGGGTTCAGTACATAGAAGCCACTCAAGTTTTTATTGTATTATTTTGTTCGAAACAAAATAATTTAATAAATTGCTTGAATAAATCACAATTAATTTAAATAAAGTTAAACTAAATTAAAATTAGTCAACCAATATCTAAATTACTATGCTGCAGTTATTTTAATTAAATTCAATTAATGGTCAACTGAAAATAATTTGAATTGCTTCAAATCCATTAATCAAATATAATTAAAATGTGAATTAAATAAACACTAATATTCATTAATTGAATATAAGCACTTAAATGATTCAAGAAAATTAATTCTAAATATCTACCACTTAGCAATTAATCACATAATCACATAAAATCATGCAAATCATATAAATCATGGTAAATAATTAAAACTAATTATCAGATAATTATGTAAAATACTGGATGCTCTTTGTAAATTCACAAGTCCTGAAAATATGTACATTTTAAAACTTGTGATCTTACGAACAAATTGCAGTTATTTATTGTCTAATTAATTAGACATATTTAACATCCCAAGTTCACCAACCAGTCTAGAGAAAGTGGATTCGTCTAGTGGTTTGGTGAAGATGTGTTAGGTCCTGATACGATTGTAGAAGGGGGGGGGGGTTGAATACAATCGTTACAAAATAATCGCGGAAGTGAATCTGATTGAATATAACTTGTTAATCAGATTTATAATTAATTAATATAACAATGTTTGAAGTCGTTATATAATTAAAATGGTTCAGTTTTAATGTCCACTAAAGTTCGTAGAATAAATTCGACAGGGTATATTCTAGATTTAGTGATTAAAACAACCGGGTTATCAAAGCACAGAAAACTGTGGATATAACGATCAAGCAAGTTACGAACAACTTGAAAGCTTTACAAATGCTTTGATTTACAAAGTGATGAACACTTTCTAATGAAGAAACTAAGCCATATTTATAGGCAAAGCTTTGTACATGCAAGACAAACACTAGACAAGACAATTATAAAGAGGGTATGACAATCTAGGCTTGGGCAAGACAAATCAAGGCAAGGAAAGACAATCACAGATTGTCTACCAAGCTTTAACCAAGTCAGAAAGACAATTAGAAGGGAAGGTATGACAATCTCATTGACAGAAAGACAAACACTACAAACGGCAAGACAATTGAGGATTGTCTTGCACACCTTCAAGCATTCGGCAAGACAAGACAACAGGATTGTCTTGCAGGATGTGTGACTCTCGGCAAGACAAGACAAATGGATTGTCTTGCTGCCACACAAGTCCTTCGGCAAGACAATTCAGTTGAATTGTCTTGCACACCATTGAAACACTCGGCAAGACAAGACAATTGAATTGTCTTGCACCCTGTCTTCATCCCTTGTGACCAGTTCGGTAAGACAATCACAGATTGTCTTGCTGGGCGGTTTTGGTGATAAAAAATGCAATAATGTAGTAAATATAAAATAGAAAATTATTCACTTAATTAAGTTAATCATGTAAATTCATAAATTAAATTAATTCGAGAGTGAATTAATTTAATAAATAAATTACATAATTAATATAACTATTTGAGAAGTGAAATAATAGTCTAATAAATATTTAATCACCCAATCTTCAGTAGAACTGCTTCCTGTCTTCTTTAAACTTTAATAACTTCTTCTTGATTTGTCGAACGAACGAACTACCACTTCTGCTTGACTTCAAATATTTAATTTGAATAACTGATACACAGATGTACTGTCTGGTTCATCTGTATCTAGTTAAATCAAATATTCTTCGTCATATAAACAATAAGAATTTGGTTAGTTCGTCGAGTCTTCGTCTTGGACGTACATCTTCATTAAATGGAATCTTCTGATGAAATAAAGTATAGAAACTTTATGTCTTCTGAACTCCTGGACGTGCCACAAAAGATTATTTGTGCACTGAGGCTTGAACATATTAATGAACTTCTTTCAGTGGCGTGCAGCAGCATCCTGGAACTTATCTGACATATAATTTCCATAAATTATTTGACGTTCTTCGTACTGATTCCGATGACTTGCTATTTACTGAGCTTTCTGATCTGAGTTGAGTTGTACCTCTTTAAATACAAATAGGCTGAACATATGCCTTTCAATCTCCCCCTATTTGTTTGTTAACATAACATGCAAATTTCCTAGAGGATAACTCAACTAACAGATAAGACAAAGATTTAAACGATGGATTATAAATAGCAAAAGTTTATGGCTTGCATTGAACATTAAACCATGATCATAAATAGATTACAAAAGGATGTTCCTTGAACATATCTAACAAATATCCTAATCAATCTATTCACTCAGAACGAGTGACTTCTCCTTCTTCAGCATCTGAACAGTGAATAATTGGAGTAGAAGGCTCATTCTGAGTAGGCTCTTCAGCTGCAGTGGATTCTCCACGCTTCTTTCTTTCACGAGCCAGAGCTAGCTGGTGAAGTACCACTAAAAGAAAAAACGAATCAGACAACGGTTTTTGCCCGTTGTCTAAGCCCCTGTTTTTCCGTTGACTATCGAGCCGCCGTCTGTTACGCATATCAAACAACGGTACGAAATGTGTTGTGGGAGTTGCCTCACTCTACAGTCATGTTATAAGTTCGTGTTGTCTGACACCTAGAAACCACAACAGTTTGGAAAAAAAGTCTTGTAACAAAACCTCTATATCAAGCCTTTCTTATAAACATACTCTTGTTGTTAGTTGAAGAAGACAACGGTTTGTTTACACGAGAAACTCTTGTTCTTTCGACCTTTTAACAATTGTTTTGTAAACTAGGAACCGTTGTAATAATGTATTTACACAACTGTTTGTGTAAAGAAAACACTCGATGTAAATTTCTTTGCACAACGGTTTGATTTGACAAATGCTTGTTTTTTGTGGCTTTGTACAAGGGTCTTCTAAGTAGTGGCTGTTGTTTCAATGTCTTATAGACAATATTTTTGAACTAAAATCATGTTGTCAAAGTATATTGCAGTCAACCTTGAACATCTTGTTCCTATTGTGGTTGAGCATGTTGGACAATGGTATATTGGTGCCTAACCTGTTGTGTGACTAATGTTGGACAATGTTCTTCAGTTCTTTAAAATATTGTGTGAATAAGTCATAGACAATAGTTTTTCATTATGTTTCCATTGTCTGTACCGAGAAAGAAAGTGGGTTTTTATTTTTAATGTATTGTGTTTCTCTATCTTAGACAATTGTTTATATACACAAAATATGACTATAAATAATACCCTCAACCAAATAATGAATCAATAAATATATCAATACAAAAAATTGAAATTTATCTGCAACTTCTATCTAAAATTGCATACATATAAATCTCATGTCTCTACGAGTACTTCAAATTTTTAAGGTAAAAAGTGCATGAATAACCATCTCTATGATAAATTTCATGTCTTTGGCATTTGCAGCGTGGCTCTCCTTTTTGCCGAGCTTCTAAAATATGATCCATGGCAGACTTCAAGCTGTTGTTATCTACATTCTTAATGCATTCAAGCTTTCTGTATTATTTTCAGAAAGAGACATAAACATTAGATTTATAATAGTGTTAGTAAATAATAGAAAAGGCAGAAGTTGTAGGCCCTAAAATAAATGTCACATGATCATATGAAGTTGGACCTAACATAGTTGAACCAATTCCATGTATACATAGGTTCTAAATATAATATGGCAGAGTGTTGATCACCCAATAAAGGCACTCCTACCTTGTCACATTCTTTCAAATGGTGAGGAATTGTTTTCATGCAGGTCAGAATCTGATCATGCCACATGAATATTCAGACTCAAGATAGGGACTGATTCGAACCTTGTTTGTACCATCGGATGATATAGATGCTAGCCAGTGCTTATTGGTCAAGCAGGTTAGAATCTGATCATGCCACATGACTATATCTATGAAATAAGCTTTTATAAAGACGGGAACTGCAAAAAGCAAAGGCCACCATTAATTAGTTGTATGCAATATTCTACAACCTCTGTTATTTATCTAAAGTGGTGACTCCCCTTAATCTAATACTATACCATCAACTGCGTTATATTCAAACTACCTGATCTATTAAGGCTGTTTTATCCTGAAATTTGTGCATTCTCTAATCTTCATCTTGTAATTCCTGTTGTAGCATCCTAATTTGAAGTTTTCATATGCATGAAGCACTCTGATACAAATACAAACACAAAACAAAATTAATGAATTATAATTTAACAACATACATCATAACCCCAATAATTCACACAAGTATCTTACAAATTAAACATACCTGTGCATATGCCTTTTATGCAACATCCTGAATGGTTATGACTCGATAAAATTAAAACAAATCATATAAGCACAAATGGGGATGCATTTATCACACATTATTGCCTAGTACTTATAGCGGCATCCTTATCAGATTCAGAAGGGGAGTGGGCTTTTATACTATTAAAAGAATTTTCCAGGTGTTTGGATCCACTTGCAGCAGAGACACTCATTGTGCCTGCCATCCAGAATATTCTTAAGGCTAGTTGTTATCTTCAATGTTAGATTTTATGTACATTCCATACATATAATACAACATCTACAATACCAATGAAAAGTCCAAAAACAAATCCAAATCCAAATACAACAAGATAAGCCCTAAATCAAACATTAATTGCTTGAACAAGAACATTTCTAATCTAGCAATGCCAAAAAATTACTTGAAGATTCTACACCTTGAAAAGCAAAGCTCAAAATCAAATCTAAATTCACACACATACAAAGCAAAGCCCTAAATTTTTCCAAATACAAAACACAGGGTCAAGATCTTATAACACAAAGCAAAACTCGGAATATAAACCCAAATAGGTTAGAGATTACCTGGAAGATGAAAGCCCCAAAGTTGAACCCTAATTAATTGCAATATCAAAAGAAATACAAATAAGTTTGATTCATAACGAATAGAAAATATAAATGAGTTGAAAATATAGAGAGCTTGTGAAGAGAGTTTGTATCTACCTATAGCAGGTGTAAATCAGAGGTGTTTACAATCGACGGAGGTGTTTGTGCTTTTCTGGCCTTTCAAGAGAAAACACACCACAGGGAGCTTTACAAGAGATAGAGTTCTGAGATTGAAAAACAGGAAGAGAGTTATGAGTTTTCTCCGAAAGGATTTGGATAAGAGGAAGAGGGAATGAAAATTTTGGTTGAGAAGTAAAGGGGGGAAATAAAAATTTTGGATGAGCGGGTAACCAAAATTGGAAGGGCCAGAGTAAAAATAGCACAAGAGAGATAAAAATATTTCATTTTATATTGTAAAATAGATTGGTGAGGTATTAATTATAATATGTTTGTATTCAAATTTTATACATGAAAGATATAAAATTATTTTTTTTACGATAAAAATGTATGGATGTTAGTATATATTTATTTAAGTGATGTGTTATAATATTTAAAATAATATAAAATTAGTCTTATAAAACTTTTTAACAAAAATTTACTAAACGTACCACTTCCAAGAACGGGACTTGTGCCCCATTATTTGTAATATATTTTAAGACTTTTTTTTATGATCAAACTGTATCGATGGTACGTAATATATACTTATTTTATTGATATGTAAAAATATTGAAAAAATAAAAAATTAACCGTGTTCGGGTTTTTACCAAAAATGTAGAAAAAGGAGTATTTTTGTTACTAAACTAGTAAAAATTAATATATTTATGTTATGTTAATTCTCATTTTCTTGATCAATTTTAATTCTTATACTATTTGTCATAATAAATATATTATATTATGCATATACGTGAATGTGTATTATTCATTTGTAATAAAGAAGAAAATTTTGTGGCTCGAACCTGAGTATTAGTAGTTCTTTTGTGCTTACAATATAGAACATATTGAATAGAACTTTTGTTATCGATACATTTGCTACATATTAATTTTTAAATATTTTTTCGGTTATCTGACCGTACTAATGTTAATACATATCAATATTAGTCATGTATATTTTTTTAAAAATTCTTTATGTTTATATATATGCTTTTTATAACAAAACAAGTCATAATCATAATTTTGCCTTATTATAAAAAGGTCATTTTTATAAGTAATATTCCATTTCAAGACTTAATTTTATGGAAACCGTTGTATGCTTAATTTTCCTTTTCAAGAGTTAAAAATTCTCATTTCCTTGATCAATTCTAATTTTTGTACTATTTGTCTTAAGAAATATATTACATTATGCATATACGTGAATGTGTATTATTCATTTGTAATAAGAAGATAATTTTACGACTCGAACGTGAGTATTAGTATGTCTTTTATGCTTACAATATAGGACGTACTGAATAGAACTTTTGTAATCTATAAGATTTGCTCTGTATTAATTTTTAAATATTTTTTTCGATGATCTGATCGTACGGATGTCAGTATATATCAATATTAGTTATGTACAATTTTTTTCAAAATTCTTTATGCTTATTTATATGCTTCTTATAACAAAACAAGTCATAATCATAATTTTGTCTTATTATAAAAAGGTCATTTTTGTCCTCTAGTGTTTAATAGACAACGGTTTTTTAACACACATGTGTTGCATGAGTAGAAGTGACACAACGGTTACGTCATAATGCACTTGTAAGAGAGCCAATATTGTCTAAAATAGACTCACACAACGGTTTGTTGAAAACCCGTTGTATGTAAGTAACATAGACAACAATTTATGGGACGAAAACTGTTGTATGCTTAATTTTCCTTTTCAAGAGTTAAAAATTCTCATTTCCTTAATCAATTCTAATTTTTGTACTATTTGTCTTAAGAAATATATTACATTATACATATACGTGAATGTGTATTATTCAATTGTAATAAAAAGATAATTTTACGACTCGAACGTGAGTATTAGTATGTCTTTTATGCTTACAATATAGGACGTACTGAATAGAACTTTTGTAATCTATACGATTTGCTCCGTATTAATTTTTAAATATTTTTTTCAATGATCTAACCGTACGGATGTCAGTATATATCAATATTAGTTATGTACAATTTTTTTCAAAATTCTTTATGCTTATTTATATGCTTTTTATAACAAAACTAGTCATAATCATAATTTTGTCTTATTATAAAAAGGTCTTTTTTGTCCTCTAGTGTTTAATAGACAACGGTTTTTTAGCACACATCTGTTGCATGAGTAGTAGTGACACAATGGTTTTATAACTAAAAACTTGTCTAGATGACCAAGGTAAAACGTTATTTGAACTCATCTTCAACAACATCATATATAAAACACTTGTCTGATTACAACAACGGTTTCCCGAACCATTGTCTCCTTTTGATTCTCACAATACTAACTAAAACCATTGTGTAATCGTTCACCTAAACACAACACCACTACTGAAAACAGTTGTCTGACAAAAAAATTTAGACAACGGGTTAAAAACTATTGTCTGAATGATTGCCAGTCAATACAACATAAACCGTCGTTTGAGCGTTGGGTTTAGACAACACCACTGTTAGAAAAACACTTGTCTGTTTTGATTTTCCAGACAACAGTTTTATAACTCTTGTAAGAATCATGGTTCAGACAATACTTTCTGAATGCTGAGAATTAACAGTTGTCTGTCGTTTTCATGCAACACTTTTTCGACCAAGCGTTGTTTGATGAGTGTTGTCTAATTGCGTTTTTCTTGTAGTGTACTTCCAGTTCCACAGGGTCTTCACGGAAGTCAGATGGCTGAGATTTTGTTACACCCTTCATCCTCCGAAAGTATTGAGAAATATTTCTTCGAGTGCAGTAGGATGAGATTACATCATCAGCATCAGACTTGGCTTTAGAAGCGAAGCCCTTGGTTCTTAGTAAGGTGGATGCTAGAGCCAGACGTTTGGCAGGGTACTTTGGCAAAGCCTCTTCGTTTAGATAGACAGTGCAGAGGATTTCCTGGTGAACGAACTTTACACAGTATGGGTTCTTAACAACCTGAGGACTGTTGAAAACAACACAATCCAACAGTTTGTCACGAAGAAGTTCATTCAAGTTGGAGCAACGCTTGACTTTGTTGCGAAGTACCCAGAGCTCAGATACAGAGAATGATTTGAGAAATTCGACAGATAGTCTGAATGAACCATTCCTCTGTGTGTAGACAATCAGCTCCCACTCTTCTAGCAATCCCTTAACAGCAACAGTTACATATTCCAGTTCTAAGGCAAAGGCATGCATAAAAACATCCTCATCAGGGTTCACCTCTCGAAGATCATAGATCAGAGATAAGAACTTCCTATCATCGAAAGTTTCCCTTTGAGGTTCATTGAATATTCTTCTTGCAATGTCCCAGCCTTTTCCTTCTTTTCTTTTAATCTCAAGATTCTTCTGCTTGATCGCAGCATCATAGATTTTCTGCTTTTCAATCTTGATTTGTTCCTCTGTGATCAACTTGTCTTCCAGAAGTTTCTGATAATCACGAAGCTTCCGCTTCCTGGCTTCATTTTCTGCCTTGAACTTCCGGACATTCTCCTCGTGTTCAAGATCAACAGGTTCTTCCTGAAACAAATAACTTTCGTCAAACTTACCTTCTTCTTCAGCCTGACGATAGGTAGCATCGAATACGTCATCATCATCCATGTCTTTGGGATAATCATCATAATTGTCAGTGTTGAAGACATTTTCAGATTGATGTAATGGTTCTTTCCCTTTAGACCTTTTATAGCTTTTATCAGCTTCAGAAGATTCTTTGCCACTTGCTCTTTCTCCACCCTTGTCACTCCTATCAGCATCACCATCCTTATCACTCCTATATCCAGCATCAGCATTGCTGTTATCATCCTTGTCTTCCTTGTCCTTCTCCCCCTTAGTTGAGGGATCCTCTGGAGTAGACTGAGATGTAGACTGATTGATCTTCAAATGTTGAACAACTTGAGCCAAAGTTTGCTCCAAGTTGTCAAGCTTAGTCATACAGAGCTCCTGGTTCTTGTCAAACTTGTCCATCCTAGAGTGAATACCCTTGACATGATCATTCATTTCCTTTTGCAGAGAAGTAAAGGAAGTGTCAGCAATTTTCTCTTGTAGAGTCACCAGCTCTCCACTTCTGAATTTAGCATTTTCAGCATTCAACCTCTCAATCTCAGCTTTCATAGCAGCCATTTGTTCCTGAAGTAGATCAGTGTTGGTGTGTGCACTCACCTCACGAACACTCAAAGATTTGTCACTATCCTCTCGTGCATGTGTTTCGCTCGGTGTTTGCCTGATTTCACTCGTGTTTGTCACACCGTCACCAGTACCTGTATATACAACCATAGTTCCCTGAGATGGAACTGTAGGTTGTGAAGGAACAAATTGTCCTTCAGATGCCTGTGAAGGCTGATGTACTTGCAGGTTGCCAAGTAGAGCCTGATCCAAAAAGAAAGAGTGATCAGAAAGTTTTTCATATGACAATTTTTGAACATCTGTGCTCTCTTTAAGTGAAGAATTAAAAGACAAAGGTTCTACTAGCGTGAGTGCTAGTTGTGTGCTTGACTCATTACAGGATACCGCGGTCGGACGGCCAAATTCAATAACTGCATTCTGTGGAGAGAATGAATCTAGAGACTGTATATTTACCATTTCAGTGTCCAAATCCTTTTGGGAGGAAATGGATGCGGCTGCAGTTGTCTCCGGTTCTGCCACCCTTTGCTTCTTATGAGACAGAGCTGCGGGTTCTCTCAGAATTGCACTCCCACTCCGTTTCCGGGCTACCTTTCGAACAACTGGTGTATGAGTAGTGTCGGTTGATGTGTTTGACGAAGAATCAGTTGTTGAAATGAAAACGTCAGCTTGGTTATGAACCTGGGTGTTTACAGGTTCATTGCTGGGAGTCTGGAAATCAAATCCAATATCACAATCAAAATCTGCAATATCAATATTAAAGGTATCAGTGAGATTAGAAAGTACCTGAGCTACCTGTAAATCTGTCCTGAAGTCCTGTAGCTCTGGATTGATAGCAGAATCAGCAGGCAGAGGCTGAGAGGTGGATTGTGGTTGAGGAATGGTATGTAGATGTGTAGGTGAAGGTGTTGGTTCAGACTGAGAAGGAATGATGGAGGCTTGTTGGTCTGGGAAGAAGTTGTAATGTGGAGTGGATTGGTTTGGAGATAGTTGAGGAGAGTTGTATGATGATTGGTGAGGTGATTGCTGTGGTGAGTTGTAAGGAGGGTTGTATGGAGAGTAATGTGAGGATTGGCTGGATGATTGATAGTCTTGAAGCAGTTGAAGTGGTTGGAAGTTTTGAGGAGGAGATTGTTCTTGATGTTGTTCTTCTTGAAGTTCAGGTTGAGCTGGTTGTTGTTGATCAGGTTGATATTGTTGCTGTTGTAGAGGCTGAGGAACTTGGACAGGTTGAAAGGGAACATTAAACTGTTCCAACATGTAAGGAGTCACAACAAGAGGCACATTCTCATGCTTCTTTTGATTAGCAAGTCTTGATTGAATCTTGGTGCAAGTTCTTAGAATGGGCACCACTGCAGAATCAACGTACATGGCTCTATCTGCATCATTCATTTTGTCACTTAAGAATAGCATTAAGAATCTTGGAAAGTGACACTCAACCTTGTCATTGTCATGAATGGATCTCTGAGAGACAGAACCCATTTTTCTGATAATCTCCTTGAGTAATATCTTCCCGAAGTTAATTCGACGATTATAAGCCACAGAGAATCCAAAGATTTGAAGCATAGAAGATATGTTGTGGAAATTCTGCCTTGTAGTTGGAGCAAATACCTTTGCCAAGGTATCGAAGAAGACATCCCATTCAGCCTTCAATTTGCTTTTAGACATTCTAGGAAGAAAAATCTGTCCCTGGTAGTGGATGTCTTGGAAGAATTGAGTAATTTCAGCACTGGTTGGTTCCACTTGAAAGTTGTTCCTTGGAAACCCTAGAATCCGGTTCACATCATCGACAGTTATAACAATTCTTCGTCCATTTGGCAGATCACCAATCAACTTATAATTCTCGAGAGTTGTAGAGTTGACGGCATTAGAGTAGAAGTCGAAGAGTGGTTGCACTTGTATGGGAATATCAGCAGTTAGTGCAGTACTGACGAGGCTTTGTTGAGTCAGGAAACGGATCCACTTCTTGAATCTATCAGAACAATCCTCGAAGTTCAGGTTAGCACAATAATTGGTCTCAGCAATCTCAAATTCTCTGGCCATTTTTTAATAATTAAAAATTGAATTAAGCGAGAAATTTTCAAATAAAATGTTAATTCTCAATTATCTCGCAAAGTTCAATTATTAATTAAAATTGATTAATTAATTAATAATTCGAAATATTAGAATAATATCGAATTAAAAGTTAATTAATTAAAATGGTACTTAGTCAATTAATCCAACTCCAAATTTCACAAGCCAAACGAGTCCTTAGGCTTAAACAAATTACACAACCAAACAAGTCCTTAATTGAGAAAAATCCCCAAATCAACCAAGAACCCTAATCTCACAATCGACCTCAGATCAATTCTCAACACAAGCTCAGGCTTCAGTACACAAGAAATCGGTTCAAAATAAGCAGAATCGTCGAGGAGAAAATTCAAATTTTGGGCAGCAGTTCGTCACTAATACCACGAAATAATGCGTAACCAGCAAGCACAAAAGCTTGAGAACTCGAAAACCAGCAAGTTTTTGATGAAAAACTTGAAAAACACAGTCGATCGTGTGTGTGTGTATAGCAGCGTGTGTGTGTGTATCGAAGGAGATGAGACAATGGGCAAGACAATGAGATTGTCTTGCTCGATTGTCTTGTGAGGTTATATATACACTACACAAAGACAACGGACGAAAGGGAGTCTCGGTAAGACAATTTCAAATTGTCTTGCCGAGAAGATGCAAAGCAGTAGATAGTAAGACAATCTGAATTGTCTTGAGAGAGAGAACAGTCTCGGAACGACAATATAAATTGTCTTGCCGAGAGTTGATATAACGCAGTGAAAAGTGTAGTCAGTAAGACAATTCCATTGTCTTACTGAACTGAGAGAATACAAATAGAGAAAGACAAACCATTGTCTTGCCGAGTTGAGCAAATAAGAACGGTTCATCAAGACAATTAAATTGTCTTGCCGAGCCAGGAAGAAGACAAACACATTGTCTGAAAGAAATAAAGTATTTATAATATGGTTTTTGATTATTTTAAGATAAAACATTTTTCAATTAAAATCAAAAACCTATAATTAAAACAATACTATATATTACACGAATATTTTGTAAATTTCAACTTTAGTTAAATATAAATATATATGAATTTAACTTTAATTCAATACAATGAATTAACTTAAACTCAAATATTTATGCTTAATTAATTTTGAAAAATACAAAATAATTACAAATAATTATCTAAATGCTTAGAGAAAATTACAGGGGAGTTTATGAGCACTTAGAAAATTACTGACTAATATACAAGCATGCATAATTACTCAGAATATTATCAGATAATATACAGAAAATCATATAAAATCTAATAATATAGATATAATTACACAGAAAATTCACAAAAAGTATACAAACACATATAATACATATGAAAAATATATACAAGAGAACTATGTCATATTTAACATCCCTAACTCACAAACCAGCTTAGAGAAAGTGGATTCATCCAGTGGTTTCGTGAAGATGTCAGCAATTTGCTCAGTCGTGGGTACAAAATGCAGCACCACTGTACCATTCATGACATGTTCTCGTATGAAATGATACCTGATATCAATGTGCTTGGTTCTTGAATGTTGAACCGGATTGTTGGAAATGGCTATGGCACTTGTATTATCACAAAATATTGGAATTTTGTTTACTACAACACCATAATCATTCAGTTGATTCTTGATCCACAAGATCTGAGCACAGCAGCTACCAGCAGCTATATACTCAGCTTCAGCAGTAGAAGTAGACACAGAGTGCTGCTTCTTGCTATACCAGGAAACCAACCGACGTCCTAGAAATTGACAGCTTCCAGACGTACTCTTCCTATCAATCCTGCATCCTGCATAATCAGAATCTGTATAGCCGGTTAAGTCAAAACCAGTATTCTTAGGGTACCAAATACCTAATCCAGGAGTACCCTTAAGATATCTAAAGATTCTTTTGACGGCTATAAGATGTGATTCTTTAGGATCAGCTTGGAACCTAGCACACAAACATGTTGCAAACATGATATCTGGTCTACTTGCAGTAAGATAAAGTAACGAGCCAATCATACCTCGATAGCTTGTGATATCAACTTTCTTACCAGATTTATCCTGATCAAGCTTTGTGGCAGTGGCCATGGGTGTCTTTGCCGGTGAAGAGTCTTCCAGATTGAACTTTCGAAGAAGATCTCTGACATACTTGGATTGGCAAATGAATATTCCATCTTCCTTTTGGCTTACTTGAAGACCAAGGAAGTAGGACAGCTCACCCATCATACTCATCTCATAGTTACTCTGCATCAACTTAGCAAATCTCTTGCACAAGTTATCGTTAGTAGAACCAAATATAATATCATCAACATATATTTGTACAAATATCATATCCTTATCATGCAATTTGTAAAAGAGAATTTTGTCTATGACACCTCTAGTAAAATTGTTTTCAATTAAAAATTCAGAGAGAGTGTCATACCATGTCCTTGGTGACTGCTTGAGTCCATAGACAGCTTTGAATAGGAAGTATACAAAATCAGCAAACTCTGGATTTTCAAAGCCAGGGGGCTGTTCCAGATATACTTCTTCTTCTAGCTTTCCATTCAGAAATGCACTTTTCACATCCATTTGATAAACCTTGAAGTTGGAGTGTGCAGCAAATGCAAGAAATATTCTGATGGCTTCAAGACGAGCAACTGGAGCATAGGTTTTATCATAATCAATTCCTTCTTGTTGTGAATAACCTTTTGCAACCAGTCTGGCTTTGTTTCTTACAACAATGCCATCACCATCTAACTTGTTACGGAAGACCCATCTAGCTCCAATGATAGATTTTCCTTTTGGTCTTGGAACCAGGCCCAGACTTCTTGTCTCTCAAATTGATTGAGTTCTTCTTGCATGGCAAGAACCCAATCAGGATCAGCAAGTGCTTCTTCTATTTTCTTTGGTTCCAGTTGAGATAGAGACCCAGAGAATAAGCATTCATTTGTCGTAGCACTTCTAGTCTTGACACCAACATCAGGATCACCAATAATCAAATCAAAGGGATGATCTCTGCTCCAAATCCTTTCCCTTGGAAGATGTGTCCTTGATGATTCAGCAGTATTATCATTGAGCTGAAATGTGTGACTAGTTGATCCATCAGCTCCCCCTGAGTTGTTGCCAGGTTGACTTGATGATCCACCACTGGCACTAGTGGAATCTCCAGTGTTTCCACCATTTCCTCCACCATTGCCTGGATCATTTCCATCATTGTTGTCATCTCCTGTTGCAACCTCAGGTGGTATATCATCATCTGAATCAGAGTCTGGATAGTTGTCAAACTTCAGGGACTCAGATGGATCAGCAGATTGTAGACTTGGAAGTTTAGTGTCGTCAAATGTAACATTGACACTAACTTTCACTGACAGAGTGTCAATCACAAAAACTCTATAAGCAATTTTGGTATAACCAACAAAGATTGCTTCATATGCATTTGGCTCAAACTTACTTAAGTTCTCTTCACCATCTTTAAGAACAAAGCACTTGGCTCCAAAGACATGAAGATGTTTGACATATGGTTTCTTGTTGTTATACAGATGAAAGGGAGTTTTCATGTGATCCTTATTGATCAAAGTTCTGTTCTGGGTGTAGCAGGCAGTGCTCACAGCTTCAGCCCAAAAGTACAGAGGAAGCTTTGCTTCAGCAATCATTGTTCTAGCAGCTTCAATCAGTGTACGATTCTTTCTTTCGACGACTCCATTTTGTTGAGGAGTTCTTGGTGCTGAGTACTGTCTGTTGATTCCCTTGTCAGAGTAAAAGTTGATTAAGGTTTGATTCTTGAACTCAGTTCCATTATCTGATCTTACAGCTTTTACAGGAACACCTTTTTCCAACTCAACCAACTTAATATGATTAATTACTGTCAGGGGAGTTTCATCCTTGGAAGCTAGGAAGTAAACCCAAGTAAACTTTGAGAAGTCATCCACAATGACCAAAGCATATCTTCCTCCATCAATTGAAGCAATATTCACTGGGCCAAATAAATCCATGTGCAACAGGTGCAATGGTTCAGTGATACTATTGATGGTCTTGCTTTTGTGAGATGCTCTCTTTGCTTTTCCTTTCTGACAAGCTTCACAGAGATCATCAGAAGTAAATTCCAGGGAAGGCAAACCTCTCACTAAATCTCTCTTGACTAGAGAGTTCATGGTTTTGAAGTTGAGGTGCGAGAGTTTCTTATGCCATAACCAACTATCTTCAGCAGACGCTTTTGCATAGAAACAGTGAACTTCGTTTCCAGGTCCTGAAGACAAATCAGCTACGAATATATTTCCTTTCCTTATGCCACATAGTGAAGGACGCTTATCCTTGATATGTTTAATAATACATATCTCCTTTTCAAAATGAACATATTATCCTTTGTCACAAAACTGACTGACACTCAGGAGATTATGTTGTAGTCCTTCAACTATAGCAATATCTTCTATGATGATCCTTCCTATTTTGAACTTGCCATATCCCACAGTACGACCTTTGCTATTATCAGCAAAACTGACTGTAGGGCCAGCTCCTTCTCTTATGTCTTCCAGCAGGGATTTATTGCCAGTCATGTGCATTGACGCTCCACTGTCAAGCACCCAGGTAACTCGAACAACTCCACTAGCACCCTGCAAAAGACAACTTGATTAAAAATTCTTTGGGACCCACACTTGATTGGGTCCAGCAAACTTAAAGAACTGATTTCTATTAGGTAATACAACAGAGCCTCTTGGACTGATACTTGGTTCAGATTTGACTGAACTTACTTCCTTTACAACAGCCTTATAAACCTTGGTTTTAGGCTTTGGAACATAAGTCTCCTTCCTAAATCGAGGAGGACTAGCAGTCTTTGATCTAGCATGCTTGTTGTTTGTGTGTTGTCTAGGTGATGTGTTTTCATTTTTAGCATGCAAATTTTTAAAATAAGCAGACATCAAATTGAAAGCACAAGTCATACAATTATCAACACTACAGGATTTATGACATGCATCAAAAGCAGGAGCAACAGGAGTATCAGTCATAGTAGTAGGAACATCAATGAATTCTACTCTAATCTTGTTATCAGACTTAAAGTTTTCAGTAGAATGACATCTATTATTCTTGTTCTTACTATTCACAAAACTATTAGGCTTGTTGAATTTAGTTCTCTCAGAGTTGACACCTAAACCAGCTTTAGGCAACCTAACATTGCCTTTCACTTTGATTGGTTTTAGTGAAGTAAGGATCTCATCTCTCTTCTCATTACTCTCTTTCAATTTAAGGTCTTCTTGTTTGAGTTCATATCTAATGACAACAGGAGTCTCTAAAAGAGGTTCAGCTTCTGAGGTTTTAAACAAAGGTTTAGGGGAATCTTTCAAAACAAAAGGAATCCCTCTCTCCTCAGCACTCTTCTTAAAAGGAGTAATGTTACTAGCCTTACCTACAGATTTGTTATAGTCAAAACCTATTCCAACAGTTCTCTTGATCTCTTGTTTATCATTAAGTTCTTTGACTATCATGGAGGCATCCTTAAAGGCTTTACATTTCACTTTCTCTTCATCTAGCTGAAGTCTTAAAACAATCTCACCTTTTTCTAGAACTCTGACTTTAGCAACTTGTAATCCTAAATCCATAGTCAGTTGTTCAATTTTAGGTTTCAATACATTCATCTCATTCATCTTATAAGCATGAATATCTAAGACTAACGTATCAATTTTAAGATTGGCAACTTTCAACTTTTTAATAGCATCATCTCTTTCAAGTCCTAATTGCATAAACAGTTTAGGGCATGTAGGATCTACCTGAAAGCTTCCAGCAGGAGGAGTAAGTATCACATTCTAGTGTTTAAATTTTACTCCCTCCGTCCCATAATTCTTGGCTTGTTTGACTTTTTATGGTCAAATTGACCGAACTTTGACTACAAATTACATGTAATTCTTTTCTAATTTTAAAAATATAAAATATTCATAATAAAGTACGTAAAGTATATTTTTTAATGATATAATTTTTATTGTTGTTCATAATCATATTATATATGTAATTTGTGGTCAAAGTTTGGTCAATTTGACCATCAAAAGTCAAACAAGCCAAAAATTATGGGACAGAGGGAGTATTATTTTTTCCCTTTAATTGTATAATATAAATGCAATACCTAATTATGATCATTATATAGGAAAAATCGTTTTCTCTAAATTTGTTAAATTATTGTAGAGTTGTGTTTGTGAAATTAGTATAAATTTTTTATGTTACTCTACAAGAAAATTCATTTTTAATAACAGAAATTTCTGTTGGCATGACAGGGATTTCCATTGGTAAATCACCTTGCCAACGGAATGATAATGAAAATAATCTGTTGGCATATAGCCCGTCGGGAAGTTCATGCTAACAGAACAAATTCGTTACTAAATTTACTAACGGAATACCGACACACTAATAACAGATTTCTGATTTCTTACAACAACAATGTTATAACGAGCATGCCAACGGAATATTTTTGGTTGGTATTGTTAACGACATTTTCCCAACAAAATTCTGTTGGTACATCTAGTAACAAAAATTTTGTTGGTACATTGGATAACAATTTAATAACAGAGGTGCTAAAGAAATTCTGTTGGTACATTTAGTAAAAGAAATGCTAATAGACATGTTACTATAACTTTTCCAACCATATTACTACCAAATTCTCATCACTTTACCAAGAGAATTTAAATTATTTCTAGTATAAACAACACAAATATATTTTTTTCCAAGAGATACATCTTAAGATATTTCTGCGAAAAATAAAGAAATAGAAACAACAAATTTATACTGATTCTAAAATTTCATTATTTAATACATATTCAAAATGTGGATATTCAAAAAGATGCTGCCCAGATTGAGCTTGTATTTGATGTCCGGATTGAGCAGCTTATCGTTGTCAACTAATAAAAGGACATCTTGCCCCTCAGCATCTCGGAAGTGCTCAGCTACTGTTAGCCCAGTAAATCCAACCAGAGCATGAGAACCAGGTGGTTCATTCATTTGACCATACACAGGAGCACAATTACCCTTCAGCCTAAGAGTTAATGACAATTGTTTAAGAATGGTAAACAAGCAGACAATTGTTTAAAGCCATTTTAAAGAACAACTTCCATCACAAATCAATCGGTTACATCTACAACTTACAAACCTGCTGATCACGGAGCGTTATAACACCATTCTACATCTTTTCCTTGTACAAATCATTGCTCTCTCGAGTACTCGCCAACACAACTGTACTTGATAAACTAGACTCTTTCCAAAGCAAGCAGATGCAATAATTTTTTTCATCCCGCTAATTCAGAATCTAGGCAAGTACAAGTAAATCCTGAGAAAACACATACGCATGTCCACATGAAAACTAGAACAAGTTTTAGCTATTAAATTATTTCATATTAATAGGCTTTACCTCAGGTGCCCACCTGAGCCTAAAGTAAGGATTCTGCTATTTCTACATGTAATCATATCCATTTCTGCACTTATTGTTAATCAAATATACGGAAAATAATAAAAAATCATTAGAGTTCATGTTGGAAGCGATCATTGATAGATATGTGGAAGCAATTTGAGTAACTAGTTACATACAACAAGATTCACGGGGCCGGCATGAGAGGTTAAGTCCTGATTGAGAGGTCCATATGTTCAGAACTCATTAGAGGGTGTGATTTGCCAGAATCCTACAAGCGGGTCAAGACAAATCCAGTCATGTACCTTGTGTTTTTTTTCACACATGTATTGGTACTTGTCATCCACTCATGAATAAATTAAAACTTAGATAATCATATATGTGGCTACCAAAAACTCAAGTACTTGCTCAAAAGCAGTTTAACAGCATTATGATATAGAATGTAAGAATGTAGTGAAACCTAGAATGCTATCACAGTAGCCTTAAGCCTGTTACTTTTTCAACAAATCTTAAATTAAGAGATTTGTTTTCAACAACAAATTCAGACCCAATTAACTCTTTTTCTATCTTCCCCTCTCTCTATCTCTGTAACTCTTTCTTCCTTTGTCCATCTCTCAATTTATCTATTCTTTCTTCTCTCCATCTCTCAGTTCTCTCCCTAGCTATAACCCACACTCTCTTTCCCTCTCTGTTCCCGTCTCTCTCTCCACATAAAACAAAATCTAAATAATCCACAAAGAATGCATGAATGTAAACCAAATCAACATCAATTAAAATTGGAATCACAGTGACATGCTTTACCTTGATTGAAAGCCCCAATTGAAAAACCCTAATCACCTGCAAAACAAAGACATTCAACCCAATCAGTAGAAATAATAAAATTAGATGGCAATAGTCCAACTTAGTAACAATTATTAGAAAACCCATGAACCCTATTCTGATTATTCAGTTATGTGAGATGTGAAAACGCATAGTGGAGATGTTAGAGTAGAGACGGGAGAGGTGAGAGCGGAGAGGCAGGTCGAATCGTCAGAGTAGAGAGGAGAGAGAGAGTAAGTAGGAGGGAGTGAATTATGTTTTCGGGATAAAATTAAATACTGTACTACTTTTGTTTTTGGTGGGAATTTTGACGCTCATCTTTTCACGGAAAGAAAGTGATACTTTCTTTGTTTAATTATTATTATAACATTTTAAATAACTTAGAATTATCATAAAATAGTATTCATATTTATATGTAAAATTATTCTATTTAGTAATATATTATATTAAAATAAAATCCACACATCAAATAAAAGATCATTTTTAAAAAAAATTAGTTTCATTTTTTAAAAAAATTAGTTTCATTCCATTAAAGACTAAGTATTTAAGCCACGTTTGACTACAAAATCCATACACCAAATTAAAGACTAATTTTTTTTTAAAAAAAAATTAATCAATATTATCACGTTACAATAACAATCGTATGGTTGGATCGTCTAAAATAATTTTTAGAAGAATAATTTCATGTTTGAGGTAAGTATTCGATTTAAGACTAAGCAACTTGACCACATTTGACTACAAAATCCACACAACAAATAGAAGGCTATTATTTTTTCTAAAAAACTATTAATCAATGTTATCACATTAGAATAACATCCGTACGGTTGGATCGTCCAAAATTATTATTAAAAAAATAGTTTCATGTTTCGAGAAAGTATTTGATTAAAGTCTACGTAATTTGACCGTATTGCACTACAAAATCCGGACACCAAATAAAAGGCTAATTTTTTTAATAAAAAAATTAAGCAATATTATCACGTTATAATAACATCCGTACAGTTGGATCATTCAAAATGATTTTTAAAAGAACAGTTTCATGTTTCGGATAATATTCGATTAAAGGCTAAGTAAGTTGACCGCATTTGACAACAAACTCCACACACCAAATAAAAGACATATTTTTTAAAATTTATTTTAATCAATATTAACATGTTATAATAACATCGGTATGGTTGGATCGTCCAAAATGATTTTCTTAAAAATAGTTTTATGTTTCGGGTAAGATTTTCATTAAACGCTAAGTAATTTAATTGTATTTGAATACAAAATCCACAACAAATAAAAGGCTATTTCTTAAATGTTTTTAATTTGTATTATCACATTACAATAATATCTATACAGTTGGAACGTCGAAAATAAATGTTTAAAAAATAGTTTTGTGTTTCTGGTAGGTATTTGATCAAAGGCTAAGTAAATTGACCTCGTATTTGACTACAAAATCCACATACTAAATAAAAGGCTAATTTTTTTTAAAAAAATTACATATAATATTTCTACTTAAGAACGTAATATAAAATTTCTAATTAATAATGAACCTATTAACAATTGTGTTACATATATAAATTCAGGAAAATTACTTAATATTAAAATACATATCAAAGTCCATTATATTATTGGACTTTTTCTACAACCCATATCAATTTAATCAACTAAAGCCCATTGGGCTTCAGCATTACACACATGTCAACTAGGAGACTAGCATAATATCCGCGTGCAACTTATATTAATTGTCATCTAAAACTAATGACCAATTACTAACGGAACTGTTAGTATTTACTAACGGAATATCAATGAACTTAACAACAGAGGCTTTGGTCGCTAGTCTGTTGCTAATTCCTTGGTCTTTTGTTACTATTCCATTGTGTGGCTATATATCCTAACGGGACGTCTCGTTGGTAAATAAGCGTAGGTATTTCGTTGCGAATTGGTCGGCAAAGCATTGATTAGACAAATCGTTACAGATCCGTTGGGAACTACCAACAGACTAATTTTCCTTAGCAATTTCCGTTGGTAAAAACGCTTTCTCTTGTAGTAATGAAATTAGAATAGATGTGTGTAGTAGAATACTCCCTCCGTCCCAAAAAGAGTGAGCTGGTTTGACTTTCACCGAGATTAAGAAAAAGGTTGTAAGTTTAGTTGAAAAGTGGGTAAAGTGGTAGGACCTATCAATATTTAATAATAGATTTGAGATAGTGGAGGAAAGTAGTAGGCGTAATAGTGTTTATTTAATAAAAAAGAGAGAATAAAATAGAGAGGTAGTGGATGTAATAGTGAAAAGTAGTGTTCAAAAATAGTAAGCATGATAGGTTCATTCTTTTTGGGACATCCTAAAAAGGAATAAGGGTCACATAAAATGGGACGGAGGGAGTACATTTTAGGTATGAGTTAATTAGAATGTTGTAATTTTATTTTATTTGCGTTTATATTAAATTGTATGTATATTTTGTAGATGACATCCGATCGTAGTTGGGTTGGTCGTAATCGATACAATGAGTTGAAATATGTAACGGAAGAATACAAGAATGGTGTAGATAGGTTTCTTAGATTCCTAAATTTGCTTGTGATAATCTTAAAGATGAAGATGAAGGCCTTATCAAATGTCCATTGCAAAAGTGTAAAAATAAGTATTTCAAAGATCCTAGTGGCGTGAAAGTTCATTTGTATCTTCATAGGATTATATATGCAGTGGTATGCCACATGGGATTTACACGGGGAGAAGGATGTGCCCCGAGTTGAAGTTGGAATGAGTTCTAGTTGCAATGATGATGATGACATGCATGATGCTAATAACATGTTAAGAGATTTTGTAGAAACAAATATATATTTTGAGCATTTTGAGGAGGAACCAAATGCCGATGCCAAAGAATTTTATAATATGGTGAATGATGCCTCTGAACCAATTTATCCACTACAAGAATTTGCATCAAATTTGACGGACAAATTTGACGGAGTAGTGAGGCGCTTAAATGTGACGGAAATATGGCTGTCCGTTGAATATAACATGTCATAAATTTGACGCACGCATTAAATATGATAAATATAATGTAATTGACAGAGCTCCGTCATATTAAAATTTAATAAAAATGACGGACATCTTAAATGTGATGGAATTTTTAATTTTAACAGATATCCATAATATTTATAATTTATAAATTCAATGGAAGTAGTATGTTGAATTTGAGGACTTAAATATGACAGAATTCTATCATATTTAAATCAATAAATATGACTGATGGTCCGTTGAATTAAAGAGAACCCTAATTTTTTAAAAACACGCCTTGTACGGGAGGCTACTAGGTGGCTTTTATTTTAAGTCGGAGTCTCTGTGTACAACATTGTGATCATGGAAGATTGGAGGCTATAATAAAATTACACAGATTTATAAACAAATATATTTACTTTATGATCAGCAATATATTGAGGTATGTATGATTTCTTTTATATCATTGTATAATATTTATATACACACATATATAAAAATCATCTTATATATTATGTTAAACAATTGTTTTCTTTATAATGCTCAAGTAAATCATTATAAGAACAATTGTCATACTCAGCTTTTATTATATTCTTGGTTATGATGTTGTATATATGTATTGATCTAGCAACATTAGTTTTGTTAATAGCTTTGACGTGACCAACTATATAAATAACTTTTCTGAATAGATGTCTTCAAACCGAAGTTGGATGAGACGTAGGCTTGATGGTAAGGGTGGTATCTCTGCAGAGTATGTAGAAGGTGTTAATTCTTTTGTTGAATTTGTTCAACCGCAAAAGAAGAAACATCTAGAAAGTTTGATTAAATGTCCGTGCAAAAGATGTAAAAATTTGGCTTTTATGACTGAGGATGCATTAAAGTGGCATTTGTTACAATTTGGCATTATTGAGGTATATGTTATACGGGATCTTCACGGCGAAAATTCTAATTGAAATGCTCATTATTCAGTGGGCACAACTTTGAATCATGGCACTAATGTAGATAATGATGGGTACGATGTGCTTGAAATGTTAAGGGATGTTGTAGGGGAACAAAATCAAATTGAAAATATGGGATCAGAAGCTCGAAATGAAGAAGATTCTGAGTTTTACAAGTTGGTGAAGAGTGCTGCAGAACCTTTATGTCCAAATAGTGAAGAAGAAGATACAAAATTATCATTTGTTATGAAGTTGCTACACTTCAAGAATAAGCATGGTTGTAGTCAAATGGGGTTTGATGAGTTGCTTGAGCTAATTTGGTCCGTTTTGCCTAAATCTCATACATTGCCCGCGACTTACAATGATGTGAAAAAAATGGTTAAGAAATTAAACTTGGGGTATGAAAAGATTGACGCTTGTGAAAATGACTGTATGTTATTTTACAAGACAGATGCTGAGCATTTGTGTTGTGATATATGTGGAGCGGACCGGTATAAAGAGCGGAAGGATGCAAGAAAACCATTGATACCAAAAAAGATCTTGCGATATTTTCCCCTAACTCTGAGACTTAAAAGGCTATACATGTCAAAACATACATCACAATATATGAGGTGCATGGTACAAAAATAGAGAAGTGATCGAAGGACAAATAACTCACCCGACTGATGGAGATGAATGAAAACGATTTGATAGGGAATTTCCATCATTTTCAAAAGAGGTTCGAAATGTTCGGCTAGGTCTTGCAACTGATGGATTTGAACTGTTTCATGATTAGCATGCAAGAAAGTATAGTGTTTGGCCTATTTTTATTGTGGTGTATAACCTTCCTCCCTCTATGTGTTTGAAAGATCAGTTCATATTTATGCCTCTCATCATTCCCGGGGATAGGGATCTGGCGAAAGACCTCAATGTCTATCTCCGTCCATTAATTGATGAATTAAAAATGTTATGGGACACGGGAGTAACAGTGTTTGATCAATCTTTACATTCTAATATTATAATGAGGGCGGCACTACTTTGGACGATAAGTGACTTTCCAGCATATGGTCAGGTTAGTGGGTGGTCAACCAATGGGAAGATGTCGTGCCCGATGTGTGTAGGAGATGTTAAGGGATTTCAATTGAAGCATAGGGGGAAAGCTAGTTACTATGGCACTTCTCGAGTTTTCTTGAAACCAAATGATCCTTTGAGAAGAAACTATAGGTATGGTTGCAGGGAGACAAAAGCAGTTAGATATCGATACTCTAGTCAAGCAATAAAGATTCAACTTCAGCCTGTTAAGTTTTTTCAACATGGGAAAAAAATCTGGCGCAAACCAAAGGATTTTGGGGTTACACATAATTGGACTCGCTTAGCCATGTTCAGGGAGCTTCCATACTGAGAGAGACTTCGCCTTCATCATTGTTTGGATGTTATGCACACTGAAAAGAATGTATTTGATAATATATTTTATACAATGGTGGATGATAGTGAAAAATCCAAGGACAAGAAAAAATCAAGACATTATTGTAATCATTTAGGAATACAGAAGGAACTATGGATTCGTGATGATGGTACAAAGCCTGAGGCACCATATGTTCTTACAAAAGAAAACGTTCAAAAATTACGTAAATGGGTGGATGAACTGAAACTTCTAGATGGATGGAGCTCAAACCTATCTCGATCTGTTAAATTTAAAAAGGGAAGTTTAGAGGATTAAAATCCCATGATGGTCATGTTTTTCTTCAAAAATTGATGCCCATTCTGGCTCGTGACTGGTTGCCGAGCAAAGTTAGTGATGGAATTATTGAATTGTGTAATTTTTTTAAAAATTTATGCTCTACAACATTGACAAGACAAGATCTTGACCAAATGGAGGAGGACATAGTACATATATTATTTAAACTTGAACTTATTTTTCCTCCTAGTTTGTTTTACACAATGGAGCACCTTCCTATTCACTTGGCAACAGAGTGTAAACTTGGTGGTCCATTCCAATATCGGTGGATGTATCCTTTTGAAAGATACTTGGGTAATTGGAATTTAACAATAAAAAACAAAGCAAGGGTAGAGGGTTCAATGGTAGAACGGTATGTCGAAGAAGAGGTTGCTAACTTCTGTTCACCGTACTTTGAATCGGACGTAAAACTATTCATAATCGACAACAACGTAATAAGGCACCACGACAGAACCATTATCCACACTTGTTACAAGCCTATACCCATCCAACAAGTAAAATTAGAAGGGAGAAACAAAGGATATTGACTGGTAAAGAGCGTGAGATTGTGAGATATTATGGTCTGATCAAAATGCCTGAAGCTTCTGAATACTTAGAGTATGATTTTTATTTTTGCTAACTTGTGATTTGAATATTCTTCATGTTTTCGGATTAATTTTTGAATCAAATCATATTCTGACATTAATTGTTCGAGGAAATTTGAAGATTTAGTACATGCACAGAAGTCAAGTATAGAACCAGCCAGCTTCGAAAGATATGCAAAGAAACATTTTATTAGTTGGTTTGAAAGAATGATATGTTATATAAATATATATATTTTTTATCATAAATTTGATGATTTGATGTTTCTTATTAATGATTGTAGATAAAAAATGATCCTAACCTTCAAGAGAAGTTTAAGGACATAGTTAGAGGTCTAATGCAAATTGCACAATCTTATCGTGGCTGTTATTCCAATGGTTTTATAGTTGATGAAGTAAGAATTAGGGTATAAAAGATTTTTATATTTTGTGGTTTCATTAGTGTCCATAGTTTTTATGTTTGTGCCATTTTGGTTTTTAAGTTAAAGTTCACGTAGGTACAATCATTCAAGTGGAATATATTTGGGTCCATGATTTCAAAATTTAGTTTTGCAACCTCTTACTAAGGTGGGTGGCTCATCAAAATTTGGGGTTTCTTATTGTTTTGTTGTGCAAAAACTGTATCTCTTGTTAGTAGTCTAATACATTAAAATTGGATGTATCTCAGATGATAAAATCTTCCTACTATATTTGTGTTTTATCATACTTGATAATTTTTAATTAATTTACACTTGAATTTATGTCATTATTACACTTACAGGTGTTGACAGGTTTTATGCTATTACTTATTCCATTGGTTGTGATGATAGTGGTGGTGCCGGTGATACGACGTGGGGCAGATAGGGGTCGAGGTGCTGGAAGAGGAGACAAGGGAAGTCATTCTGGTGGTGGCTTTCATGGGGGAAGATGCAGTAGTTCTACCGTTCCTTGTAGCAGTGGAAGTGGAAGAAGAAGAGGGAGGGGGAGAGGAAGGGGTGGAGGAACTAATGATGGTTTTAATGAGCTAAGCAGTTATTTCGAAAGGGCGGAAAGATCTATTAGCAATGGGGAGTATCCGAATGCTCCACTACCTGGTGAACCGAAGAAAGGTGTTGTTACATTTTTGGGAAAATAGAAAGTTCTTATCCTTTTATTACAATAGTTAGTCCTCTTAAATATTTATTTACAAATAAATATTATATTTTGAAGTATTGATGAACCCCGACACAAGAAGAGTTTGAAGGGAATTGTGAGAAATCGTTGGCCAACAGGCCCTGTGCATAGTCTTGGCAGACCCTGTCGCTCATATTTTGACAGCAATGAAGTGCTTAACATTTGATGTAAGTATCTAGTAACAGAGAAGGGTATTAAGTTTTCCATGATGTTTCAATCTTTATCCATTTTATTACTTTTAATCAACAATAAAATGACAACTTAAATATAAATAATCACTAGGCTTCACAAAATAAAATACAAGTACAGTCAATAGAGTAATATACTAGTATTGTTAAAATTCATATTGTAGTTATGATTTATTTTAAATTATAAAAACATGCGTATTATGACTATGCGGAGGGGATGACACTGGAGGATGCTCATGCGAAGGTGAAAGCTCACTTAAGTAGCAATATGAGACAATTGCTTTTTTTAGCGTAGAAAAGCTGATGAGAGAGTTGCAGAAAGTCGACGAGATGTAAAGCCTCCTTATGTAGATCCTCCAATATGGGACTCATTATGTGATTGGTGGCATTCTCCTAAATTCAAAGCTATGTCACCACAAAATAAAATAAATCGGCCAACAAATGATGTTATACACACAACAGGCGCAAAGCCTTATATCAAATTTAGACAGGTTAGTTTACTATAATTTCTTGATATTACGTATGTTTGATCTTTTTCCAGCGAATGCTTATTAGTTTAGCCGTGCTAAAAATGTTTTGATAATGAATTTTTGTTACTCTGTTCTGTATAGTGGTAATATATCATTTATTATTAAGAAAATATGTCTGTATTGTTAGTATTGGTGTCCTAGAGACAATACTATTGTGTTCTATCGTAGACATTTATGGATTATGTTATATTGATTATTGAATAAATATTTATTGTGTCTTTATTTACTGCGTAATAAATTGAAAGCATAATAAATGTCCTTGGAATATTATATGTAATTCTATATCTCTAAGTACGTGACTTAAAATGGAGATTATGAGAATAATATCATATTCCTAAATGTCCCTAGTCGAGTATTATTGTTAAGGGACAATAATGATGCATTAAGACTAGTATGTTTGTTGACTGATGATCACATCTCATTGATCATAGGTATAGTGATGCTAAAGTCAAGAACATAAGTGCATGTATCGACACATGGCACTGGAATGACCCACCGTGAGATTTTACATGTTAATAAGTGTCATTGGAAATTCTCACTGTGATAATGATGTAATGATCCTCTGACTTGATATCATTATATTTCTATATGAGAATTAATATACTTTGGTTGCACTAAAAGTTACCTTTGACCGGGGGATGATGAAATGTACATTGGGTATATTATGAATCGTATGAGAAATATGAATGATCTAGAAAGGATTTAACCCTCCTATTTTAGGAGTGATATTATTGGCCTCTTGATTGAGTGAGACTATAAAATGCATGGCCGTGCTCAAATATTGATTTGTTTAATAGTCTACTCATTGATCAAGGAAATTCGGATTAGACGATGAAGAGGATGACACAATACATGCCTTGAGTCTGATCTATAATATAAGGTTAAAGGGATTATATTACATTGTACATTATTCACAAAAGGTTTAATTGAATCACCAATTATTATTATTACTTGGGTAGCAATGATGTATTACTAGATGCCGCTCATTGTTTATAATTTTATTATTGGATATTAAAATTATTGCCAACGTAATAATAACCTAAAGGGTCACACACTTTGAACGTTTAAAGGAGTTTTAATTTAAATTCTGAATTTAAATTAAATGATTAATTCGAAATATATTATTTAATTGAGTCGGTCTTAATTAAGTCATTAGAATTTCGAATTTAATATTAAAACCAAAATTGGATTAGGTTTGGAGAAGCCCAAATCCGATTAGGGTTTGGCCCATCTATCTCTCTTCCCTATAAATACATAATGATGTATTGTTTTAGGGTCAAGTGTCAAAAATCGTTTTATTAAAAACCCTAGCAGCTCCAGATCAGGAGAGGCTAGAGAGAGAGAGAGAGAGGTTGCATTCGGCTAGTACCGGCTCCGGTGATCTTTGGCGATCAGACGTTCGTGTGGACTGATTAGAGACGCGATCCTTAGACCGAGGGCTGCGTGGTGATTGCTCGATCCGGACCTCCATCTTTCGCTAACGTAAAGCTTCAACAAGGTATTACTTCGTATCTCCATGATCAGCCGTACTTTATAGATGGATCCTCGGGTTAGGGTTTCGGAATTTTGATTTTACGTCGATTATCCGCTGCGTTTGTTGCCCCGAAACCCAACATGTATGTAGTTGAAAATGCAAAATTAAACGTTTTGCTTGAATTTAGAATTATGGGGGTAAGGGGGTAAGTTGAGGTGCATGTATGCAAGTCTTACTATGTTAGAATATGAGCTTCAACCTTTTGCAGCATTATGAAAAATTTTACATTATTAATACCATCATATAGGTAAAAATTTGTCATATTTATGTTATTTATACAATGTTTCTCACTCAACAATGTTAACATCTGTTTGTAAATGCATATATTTAATTTACTTATTACATATACAATCAAACAATATATATTTATAAATAATTATGAATTAAAAAATTGGATAAAACATGGCGGAGTGGAAGAAGTTTGAAGAGGATCAGGATACTCCGTAGTGCATCGCTGTATTATGTCTTATTTCCCGGGAAAATCCTGTTTGTTTAGATTCTAGTATTAGTTATCTAGGCTTTTCAGTGGTCCATCGTTGTGGTACTCTAGTTTTTTGTAAGCTATGCTCATCTCTGTTGAAACTATTCATGTACTGTGGCTTCTCTTAATGAATTAAAGCTGATTTATAAAAAAAAATAATTGGATAAAACAAAATCAGACATAAAAACAAGCTCAGTGTAGCTCAAAATTTAGACTAACTATATTACTTATTATGTATAATAACAGGAGCTTGAGAAAGAGAAGAACAGGGCAATTACACATGTTGAGTTTTTTGAAGCTACCCACAGAAGTGAGTTTTGGACGCCAACAGCAAAACGCATGAAGGTATATGATAGTGAAAATATGTTTTTGTAAGTCTAAATGTAAAGACAACCCTATCTGTTACATAGGGATGATAACTCAACAATAGAACAGGACATGTAAATAATACTACGCCCGCACAGGAATCGGAAGAAACAAAGACAAAGGTTGAAGATGCCATCTACAGTCTTGAAGGAATAAGTTCATGGGAAGAAGTTCATTAATATGTTCATGCCTCAGTGAATAATAAAGATTGAAGTATTCAAGATTGTGGAAGTAATGGAGATGTTGTCCAAATACCTAAAAGATTTCAGTGCAACCCCTGAAGCAAGATATTTCTATGTATCTTGGTTGGTTATTTATAATCAACAAACTGAAGCATAAACTAACCCGGAACCGACTGATCAATGGGTTTGCAAAGTATTTATCAATCGAAGAATTGATCCAGTCATAACAAGTCATTTGTTCCAGAGCCAAGCGAAGCCAAATGCCCAGCCTCTACAAGATATGCCAAAGCTTACCTCTATATGTCAAGCTTCCACCAAAATCCATATGCATGGGATGTGACATGTTTTTTTTATATGTGTGCACTTATATATTTGTATATGTACAAATATATTTATATATATGTATATATGTATATTTAATTATATATAATATATATAATATATATGTATATATGTTTTTAAACATATGTATATGTATATTTATATGTATATATATTGAAATAAATATATATGTATATAGTATATGTATTTATATTTTACATAAACATTTATATATTTAAGTGTGTATATATATATTATATTATGTGCATAAATATATCTATATTTAGAGAGAGTTATATATATCTTTATATATATATATATATATATATATAGGCACTTGCTCAAATGAGAACTTTCTTAAAATGAGAACCGTGAGAACTTTTTTAATTTATCAATATCTCATTCATTTGAAGGGCCCCGCCAGGGGCACCTTCACAAAAAATGTATATAATTAAGGTCTCCACCTAGCTAGTCGAAAAAAAAAATTAAAAAAAAAATTAAAAAAATTCACTGATGACGTGGCAGTGGACTTTTTTTTTGAATTTTTTTTTGAATTTTTTTTTTTTGACTAACTAGAGAGAGACTAGTTTTATATACATTTTTTATATTGGGTACCCACTAGTTTGATGTTTAGATTAGTCAAAATATGATAAATTAACGAAGTTCTCACGGTTCTCATTTTAAGAAGTTCTCACTGGAGTAACCCTCTATATATATATATATATATTTATATTTATATTTACACATAGTTATATGTATATTATATATATTTAAATATATGAGAATATATTTAAATATATATGTATATATATATATATTACTATATGTTTATATAAATATCATATATATGTATATATTTATATATACTTTTCTTTATATATTTATGTTTATATTTATATTTATAAATAACTATATATATATATATATATATATATATATATATATATATATATATATTGGGGGAGGTTCAAAAGAGACGGAGCCTTAGCGAGAGACATGAGAGACGCGATATCCAACCGTTGGATTAGTCTTGATCTTGTGATCAAATTAAATATACTCCATACTGTATAAATACAATAAATTTTGTATAAGGGCAGTAGATGGAACGTTTTAAACAAATAAAAATTTTATACGTATCATTAAGTGTATCAAATGCAGAGTTATTTCGGAAGTTTCCTTTAATAAGGAGATAAAGAAAATGATTTACTCTCCTTAATTTATTCTCATGTCCAAATTATAATATTCCCTTTCTGTTTGCGAAAGTAGTCAATGAAATTAGGATAAACTTAACAGGTTTCCTTTCATAAATAGATTATTAATAAAATTTATATCCCATAATTTAATGCTGAGATGCTATTAATCTTTCCTTACATATTTCCAACACGTATCTTTGTATTGTATGCTTTCTCATCTCTCCCAAGTTTTAATGAAGAACACAAATTCAACACAACAAAACCCAATCAACTACCAGTATGCTTTTAAATATTTTCGTGTTCTTGACATTTCTTTGGAACATATATATAAGCATACTTCTTTTGTTGTTTATTTTTCGTAGATGGTTGCACCAACAATATTTTCGATAATCCAAGTTACAGTTGAAGATTTTGGATTTTATATACAGAACTTAGACAGAGATTGGATCCGTGAATTTTAAGATGGCCTAAACTTCGTTAGATCAAGCTTCGGTGATCTTGATCCAGGTTTAAATTATTACAAAGAATACATGAGAGTATTTGGATTCAAGGATCTGGAATGAATACGCTTATCATGATTCAAGGACATGCCACCACCACCAGGATGGGTTCATGTCACTCATGAACTTTTACTTTTCCAGCCAAGAAAATTAGTGGATTATTTCTCATACACTAAAGTTGATATCGAGTTGAATGATTTTACAAGTTTTAGTCACACAAACATTAGAATTAGACACTAACCTATTAAAAGTCATGGTGAGGAATATAAACATGCTTGTTCATACTGTTGGATCTCATCGTTCTCTTTTCTAATTTTGGTGTTTTTAGTGTTCTTTTAAGAATTCTATAGCCGTTCTCTTTTCTAATTTTGGTGTTTTTAGTGTTCTTTTAAGATTTCTATAGTTAGTCAAACAAAATGCATAAATCTAAATCTAAGCGAACATTTTAAAGAACATTTTATTCTTTATTCCAATAATTTATATTAAAGTTTTACCATATTCACGTGTACATTAATGCATAAAAGGCTGGTTTACAATCCCATGATTTATGCGTTCTATTTAATGATTTTGAAATTTAAATTTTTTTACCAGTTTCCTTATTTATGTTTTCTGTAGTACGATTTGCTTACTACTACTAAGCTCCTTTTCATTCTTTGAGGATTCTCTTAGGATTCTTACCTCCAAAACGAATGTTATAGTTTAACAGATAAAGAAACAACAACTAATAGAATCTTTATTTTAAAATAATAAAATATTGAATATTATACTACAATATTTAAATATTGAATCTTACACCAGAATACTTAAATGAATCCATGATAAGATAAGTGAAAATATAAACAAATATGGAAAATGTATAAAACTGAAAATTCTTAATATGTACTCAAAAAAATTACATTAAATTATATATTATGCCAAACTTAAATATTACGAGCAAAGAAAATGTTGTTTGATCACTTATTAAAACCTTAGTATTATTAGTTTCTCAAAAAAAAAAACCTTAGTATTATTGAGAACACCTTAATGAATCTCCATATTAATCAAAGTAATAATTCTCTATTAGTATATTTTAGAAAATCACAACCATGTATTTTTATTATATGGCTACATAACACCTTAAAGAATCTCTACAAAAGAACATATTGAATTAATATCTGAAAATTTTAAATTAGAATATTGAATAGTTTATAAAGATGTCAACACTTGTCACGCAGGAAACTTAATTAAACAATTTTTTTTAAATTTACCATCTAAAATTAAATAAACATAAAGGTGCAATTTTTATCCTATACGTAACATCTTAAAGAATATCTATAAAATTAGTAAGAAAAAATAAATTTGAAAATATAAATTATTCAATAAGATATTTTACATTGGTGAAGAACTCATGAATTAATATAAAGCTTATTGAAATAATTTAAAATAACTATACCTTTTCATCTAACTTTTAACAAACAAGATATTTGATCGTGAAATTATTATCATCTGTCTAAGGAAGACCTTAAAGAATCTTGTGAAAATAGGTTAATAATTTATAATTAAAATTTATAAATTAATCGGTGAAATATACTATAATTGTAAAGAAAGAATGAAATTTTCTTCTTTAAATAATAAATATAATAGATTTTGTGGATATTAAAAGTAGAAATTTATTGATATTATTGTAATTTTAATATTTATATTTTAATATTAAAATATAATTAGTCTTATCACTTTCACGAACACGTTATGGAATTTCCATATAAATTAAAACGTTAAATCCTTAATGCAAACTTTTTAATATCACTATTCATCTTCCCAAAAAGTCCATATAAATTTTATCATATTTTTAATAATAACAAATTTATGAGAGGTTAATTTTAATATCTATTGAAATATTTATTTTTTTAAAATTTAATTACGGTGATATCTAAATTTTTTTGAAAATATTATCTACTTTTAACGGATGGTAAAGACACATTATTGATTTTATTATGTATTTGAAAATGATTAAAAATAGGAATTCAAATTAAATTAAATGAAAATATGTAATTGTTAACACTGCATTCACGAACACCCTAATGAATCTTCCAATCATATCTTGCCATTTTCCACCACCTTATAATCTTCAACCACTTTTGAATATAAATTTTTCTTCAAAACTTATTTTTAAAACTTATTTTTTCATAAAAAAAGATACTGTGCACAAACTTTCTGAAAGTGATATTGTACACGAACCTTACAGTATCACTTTTGAAAGAGATATATAATTCGAATAAAACACTTTAAAGAAATTCATTTAAAAACATAAAATACATTACAAAATCAAAATTTTAAAATACGATGATAATTTAAAGTATGGTTTCTATAAATTCTAGAAATATTTTTTATATTATTCTATTAATAGTTCCCTTAATTATTTTTTTAGTTATAAATTTATTGTTTATGCCAAATATTTTTTTTATATAATTTATGTTTCTTTAAAGTGTTTTTGATTCTTTAATCTCATAAGTGTTGGTGGATTCTTCCGTTTTTATTAATGTGTCCTAGTGAAGAATATATTATTAAGTTCTACTTAATAAATAAATGGAAAGTTATTTGGAGGAATATGGTAATGAATCTTTTAGAGATCAAATTTTTAAAACTATCACACATTTGAGTTAGCACAATAGCAATCAAAGTCATGAATTTAAAATAATATAATCTTTCAAATTTTATGGTTTAGATTAAACATGCTATTCTTAAGTTTTTTGGTTCCATAAGAACACCTATTTGAACAACACATATATAAGAATATTACTAGCAGAACAATAAAATTTGGTTTGATCTCAGCATCAACAACGAGTGTTTTGGTAATTCATTGTAAAATATCATTCGGCATAATTTTACAGAATCAATTCTCGTAACCAGGAGTAACACACATTCTATTTAATAACGACATGGTATCGTTACTAGATATAAAAGAACATTACTCATAGAACAGACCAGAACCAATTCATCACTGTCCTCATCTGAACACCAATCCTCATCAGAACACCATCATCTTGAAACTTAGCGTGGAATCAAACCCAGTCGAAGAAAACCATCATTTTTTTATCATGAGACAGCGAGTTCAAAACATCCACAAGCAAACAAGGTCTAGCCCTAACAATCTTGACTCGGTACTCCTTCCGCTATCTCAAAAAAAATTTCATTAATCCTTAAAACTGGTTCAAAAGAAGATAACAAAATTTCAGAAAGCTTCACCGGGTACTCGTCTAGTTCGAAACCTATTATAGAATCAAACCCGGTTGAAGAAATCCATGTTTTTTAATTCTAACAGTCGGCTTCTCGTGCCTGAACAAAAAACATCAAAAACAAAAAAGAATCATTGTTCTTTGTACTGTTCTTTAAACAATCGTCTACATATGCGATTCAGAGAGATGAAGAGTAACAACGAACCTTGAGACAACCATGTTAGGATCAATCGACGTTGACATTACATTGTTCTGCAACTCTTCCCCACAGTCCTCATGCCTGAACAAAAACATCAAAAAAACCATGAACAATTAGGGTTCTTTGCAGTGTTCTGTATGAAAATCGTATGTAATCTGTGTATCAATGAGATCAGCAACAAGAACAAAACCTTGCGTCACCCATGTTAGCTTCAATTGACGTTGACATTAGAATCCTCTGCAACTTTCTTCAGCATTTACAGACTTGTTTCTGAGTTATATGTCGTACATATTAAGTCCTACAAAGCTTCCAAATTTAGAGAATCCCATGATTGAAGCGTGAAATCAAAAGAATATACAACTTACCTTAAAAAAAACGTATACGGATCGTATCCATGTAATTTATATCAGCGTATACAATTCTTTTTTTGACTAGCATGCCCCTGTAGCTGTTCAAAGAATACTGATAGAATCAACGGCTCATATTAAGTCTCTCTAGTCTCTTGATAAGGGGCGTCTCCCCCTATATATATTTATATATATTTGTATGTACATATAATTATATATTATATATATATATTTGAATATATGAGAATATATTTAAATATATGTACATATATATTATTATATGTTTATATATATAATATATATATGTGTATATATTTATATATACTTTTATTTATTATATAAACACAACATAATATATTATATTATATATTATATGCATGCATGTTGGATGATGTCATGTGTCTACACCTAGGGTTTGCATGTACATGTGATGTCATGTGTCTACACCCAAACTAGGGTTTAAGCGCAAGTTACAGGGAATGAAAAATAAACTAACTCAAACCGTACAGTGGAGCACAGGGAAGTATGAGGCGCAAGTTAGGAGAGAGAACGGGGATATGGGTCTATATGAGAGGCGCAAGTTCAAGTGACTTAGAATTATTCTAAGTAACAAGACTTACACAGGGTAAACTACTGGCGCAAACTCCTTCCCTCATGTGGCGAAGTTCAGGAGAGATAACAGACACATATATGCGGTATACAAGCGCAAGTTGGTTAACTCCTTAACCAGGAGTGACAACAGTACTACACATTATGTTTGGCGCAAGTTCATCCATGCTATGAATCTCTCTAAGTCATGATGACACGGAGTCTATGGTGGCGCAACTTCAACTTCAGTGGAGCAAGTTCATGATACATATATTTGTATCTATATATCCTGAAGTTAACTAGGGTTAGTTAATGAAAAGTCTATAAATACTTCAGATGTTGCTTCACAATTTACACACACTCTTCACCACCTTTATGGTGGAATGGCTTTGTGCCTTGCACATTACTACACACAAATAAATCATAGCTTAGTTGTGTAATATATATATATTTAGAAGCTAGGGTTTGCGAGTGTACGTAGTAGTAGCCATTGTAGCCAACCTTCGGGTTTGGATTTATAGCACCTTCGAGGTATTTATCAATATACAGATATACCTTGGAAAATATTGTGTGTTGGTTTAATATTTTCATATCCTCAGAAACCGACCCGATATATTTCCGGAACATGAAACCCATTACAGGACTGCAATTTATTTACCCCCTTCTACGATACTTTGGGCCTAACATTTTTAAATATTGTATATACAATTTGTTGAACCCGGTATTCAATTTTTATAGGATGTGCTGGTCAAGTTATGGGATGAATACAGAGATAGTTAGCTAGACTCAGCTTGGAGGTGACGAGAGTGAGACATGCACCTCTTCTCTTCCCACTATTCCTCCACTATCACCGACCAAACGAAGACGTTTAGAGGCAGATATTGCCTCCTAGGCTTCTAAAGAGTTAGGCACAACAACATACAAAAAAAACTGAGAGGGTCGTGAAAAGCTTATAGATATATATGGCAGTGATGTTGCATCAACTAGTCACGTCTCTGGTATCCAGTCTTCTCACCTCTCAGATGATTTACTTCATCAAGCCATTGGTAATGTTGCACTCATAGCTCATCCCAAGGCCAATGTGGATTCTGTGTTGAGCTCGGAGTTAGATTATGATGTTCAACATCTTGCTGCAGAAGCCATCCCTGATCATTCACATTTTGCTAAGTATGTCAAATTTGTTTCTATGGCAGTTGAAAAAATCTTGAGCACAAATGGAAAGACCATCATCTAGGTATTATAACAATTTAATAGCTTAATTATATTTCTAAGATATTATTATTTTACTCATAATTAATTTTCTTAATATTAGAACAAACCAGCAATATTATAAAACTCTTATGCCGTGCTTTTACAGGATGATACCACTTCCGATCCTAATGATGGTGATGCCTTCGATCATGATGATATATATTCTTCACCTCTCCGAGGATGAATTGATTAATTAGGTTCATTTTTAGGCATAATTTTTTTTTAACATTTTAGATTGTAAAAAGGATTTATTTCTATTGTAGATTTGTGTTTATGAATTTGTTATGTTTATGGACATATTTAGAGTATGTATGACAAAATCTAGGAATTGTTGGCATCTTTATTTTGTTAGTGCATTATTCGTTTAATTTATGATGCTTTATAAATTTTATGATTTATACATGTGGTGTAGTTTGGTAATATATAAAATAAAAAGTATATAACAACAAATTTTGATCTAGTTATGGTTCTTTAAGTTGACAAAAAAATGCACGACTGTCATATTTACTTTTTTTTTTAAAATGACGGATGATCATCATATTAAGTTTTTTGGAGGGAATTTTTTTTATAAAAATTTTATTGCAAAAATTGGCGGGAGAATAAATTTGACAGAAGATTGTGTTGTTTTTTACTAATTTAAAGGGAATTCAATTTTTTTTTTAAAATTGAAGGGGGGAAATATGAAAATCTAGCACAAAATAAATTTAACAGAATGTTCCGTAAAATTTATAAATATGACGGACATGCTATTTGTGACGCCTTCTAATTTGACGGAGAGATATCTATCACTTTTATAGTAATTTTGACAGAAAAAAAGCATAAAATTAACGGAAATTATTAAATTCAACGGAAATTTGTCCGTCAAATTTAGGCGCATATCTTGTAGTGATCTGAATAACAAGGATTACATAAGATTGTCATTTGTAAAAAAGCTACTACATTTCAAAAATAAGCATCATTGTAGTAGCAATAGCTTTGATGAGTTATTTTGTATTATTGGATCGGTGTTATCCGATGGTCACAAACTTCCCATGAGTTATTATGAGGTGTGAAAGATGATATCGGGATTGTATATGGGTTACGAAAAAATTGATACTAGTGAAAATGATTGCATGTTATTTTACAAGAATGGCATCAACAAAACACATTGTGATACATGTTATACAAACCGATACAAGGAGCAAAAGGACTCGCAGAAGAAGAGGATCGCACGAAAGATCTTGCGCTATTTCTCTCTCATCCAAAGGTTGCAACTCTTGTTTATGGCTGTGAAAACAGCTGAGTGTATGAGGTGGCACCACAACAAAGTTGTAGTTAAAGGCCAATTATCTCACCTCACAGTTGGTGATGAGTCGAAATAGTTTGATAGTAGATTCCCGCACTTTCCGAAGGACATTCAAAATGTTAGATTTGAACTTTATCCACGGATGAATTTGACCCATTTCGTGATGCACCTGCAAGGGAATATACAGTGTGGCATTTGACCCATTTCGTGATGCACCTGCAAGGAAATATACAGTGTGGCATGTACAACCTTTCTCCACCTACATGCACGAAGGTTCCGTACATGTTAATGCCTCTTCTCATTCAATCAAATTTAACCGTTTGTTGTAATGAAACGATACTCACGAGAAGATATAAACCGATTACATATATTTCAATAAATTATACCTCTAAAATCAACTAATTGACCACTTACAGATCGATTCGGGCAATCGGATTTACCTTAGTTTCCTTATTGAGAAGCTGAACAACAAAAATTTGTCCTTAATTATAATCTTTTTTGCCCTATTTTCCTGAAAGAAAGCTAACAAGAAATTTTTTATCATTCGCTCGATAGGAAGATGACGCAATGGGGATAATAAGATCTACTCTAAGAACACTCGGTGTGCAAATAATATATAACTACCAACCGAATAATATAATTCACATACATGTTCGATAGTCGGCAATAATTAGCTTAACATGGATATTACGTATATAGATCATGCCAGGCATATAGCTCGTATACACTTCATATTCATGCCAGTAAGGTCCATTAATCCTAACTAGTTGTTATTAATCACATATTCATGCATGCTTTCGGCTATTTATTATCTAGATTTATGCAGAAGAAAACACATGTGCGTGACAATATATAACAGGAACCATAAATTTAAACAATACAGATTTAAATAATAAATCACTAAAATATCATAGTTAATCACCTTTCAGGAACCAAATGAAGCTAATAAACACCCTTTGCGAGTTATTACGGATAAGGCTTAATATAGCATGCAGGACATATAAGTGTATGTACATGTTAACTTAATTTAATTAATCAAAAAAATTAAGGAAGTAGGTGGTGAATCCCCATCACAAGCACTTGTAATAGGCCAACTTGTAGCTTCTAAATATCTATATAATTAAAGAAACGAATTGCTTCCATGAGCATCATCCCAACAAATCTCCAATCTTGTTCAATCTCTTTGTAAATATTTTCTTGTCCATTGATTTATGCTATAGACAATGGAACATCTGCTCCTTGGTTTAGCATTTGTGTTTATCTTCTTAAGTCCCTTGATCTATGGGCACTCAACAAACGAAGTTAAAAACCTATGTAGCAAAACCCCTTACCCTAAACCTTGTGAGTTCTTCTTGAGCAGTGAACCTAAGTATGGTATTATTGATAATGATCAAGATTTCCTCAAAGCATTGATGAACTTGACACTAGACAAGGCCATGCAAGCAGATGAGAACATGAAGAGTCTTGGCCCCAAGTGTCACAATAAGCGCGAAAAGGCTGCATGGGATGATTGTCTAAAGCTCTATGAGTACACTATCAACAGACTCAAGAAATCGGCTGATCTTGCGAAAAAGTATAGCCATGATGATACTCAAACATGGCTCAGTGCAGCTCTGACCGATCTTGAAACATGTCAAGCCGGGTTCATTGAGCTAGGGGTTACTAAAAATGTGATGCCTTTGTTGAATAACAATGTGTCTTTTCTAGTAGCCAACACTTTAGCTATGAATCACAAAGGAAAGAAGGCTAAATTGCCATCTTATAAGGGTACATTTCCTACATGGGTTTCGCCTGGTGATCGGAAGCTTCTCCAAGGTTCTTCGCCAGGTGACAATGCGAATATTGTGGTGGCTCAGGACGGTTCGGGTCAGTACGAGACGGTGGCAGCTGGCGTTGCAGCTGCTAAATCAAAATCGGGAAAAGGTAGGTTTGTGATATATGTCAAGGCAGGTACATATAAGGAAAATGTCGAAATAAGCTCGAAAAATATCATGCTTGTGGGTGATGGCATTGGGAAGACGATAATTACGGGAAGCAGAAGTGTAGGCGGAGGTTCCACCACATTTAATTCGGCCACTGTCGGTGAGTTGCTCATAAATCGTTAATTTAGGTATTAAATATGTGAATATTAGATGTGTACGGTTAAGTCAGTGGTTAAGAGTTTATCCTCTGTCATCTCGGATTTGGGTTTGACCTATCATTCTTTCTATTGTCATGTGCACACCATAATTACTTTTTACATTGACAACAGAGATTTTTATTGATGGATATTTTTTGTGATTACACGCACATTATTTTTACAGATACTAATTCTTTCCTGTGTCATGTGCACATCATACACCATAACTATTTTTTACATTGACAACGGATTTTCATTAATGGATATGTTTGTGAATACATGCACATTCTTATTATTACTGAGATTGCAACCGATAAAAAGTCTGCCAATCTAAAAAAGTAGTAGTAGTTATTTTGTAGTTATGAATGCACACTAGAAAAATAAATCAATACTAATACTAACATAATGCAGCCGTGGTTGGCGACGGATTCATCTGTCGAGGGATCACCTTCCGTAACACCGCTGGAGCGAAGAACGAGCAGGCCGTGGTGCTGCGTTCGGGATCCGATCTGTCGGTATTCTACCAATGCAGCTTCGAAGGCTACCAAGACACTCTCTACGTCCTTTCCAACAGACAATTCTACAAAGACTGCGACATCTACGGAACAGTCGATTTCATATTCGGCAATGCAGCAGTTGTTTTCCAGAACTGCAACATTAGGCCCCGAAAGCCACCAAACGGCACCAACGCCATAACGGCTCAAGGCCGAACCGATCCGAACCAGAACACTGGCATTGTCATTCACAATTCCAGAATCACACCGTCTGAGGAACTCAAGGCCGATCAAGGCTCGGTAGACACGTATCTTGGAAGACCGTGGAAGGAATATTCACGAACCGTAATAATAAAAACATTTATGGATGGATTTATTCGGCCGGAAGGTTGGCTTCCGTGGAGCGGTGGTTTCGCGTTGAAGACATTGTTTTATGCTGAGTACGCGAACACGGGGGCCGGTTCGTCGACTGTGAACCGGGTGGGTTGGCCTGGATATCGGGTTTTTACTAGTGCAAGTGAAGCATCTGAATTTACAGTTGGGAATTTTATTGCTGGAGATTCATGGTTGCCTGCCACCAATGTACCTTTCAATACTGGACTATAAAAATTTCATGAACTTGGTAATACAAGCTCAGTGTATATGAACGTTGTATGATGATCGAATAAGATGTTGTATTGTTTTCTATAATATACAAAGTAAATTCATTGGCAAGTACAGAAGAATCTTGATAAGTGTTGTAAAAAGCGCAAATCGGTCCTAAGCGGTATGGTGACCTTCTAGCGCTTAAGTGGATAAGCGGAAGCTTAAGCAGAATTTTAAGCGGGTGATTAAGCGGAATAATAATATATATTTAAAATTTTATATATAATAAAATTATATGTAAAATTAAAATTATAAAATAATTAAGTAATAAGAATTTAAGCATAAAATGTTTTTGATAAAAAGATATTTTTAATATTTTATTATAATTTTAATAATATTTATAAAAAAAATATTTATATTTAAATATAAAAAATAAGCAAGTCAACATCATTCTAACCGCTTAATCCGTTTAATGTCCGCTTAACAGGCCGCTTCATGTTAAAAAACGCTTAATCACCCGCTTAATGTAAAATCGAAGCGCTTTACCCTCCGATTCCGTTTAAGCGCCCGCTTAGACGGCCGCTTAATGCGCGTTTTAGAACACTGATCTTGATAAATAATAAAAAATAATTTCGTGAAATTAATAATTTTCTTAATTTAAACATAATGGATACTCCTTCCGTCCGAGCAGGTTTTGTAGGTTACTTTTTGGCAGGCATTTTGTATAGTTTTATAATATCTTTTTTAAATTTTTTTCCCATAATAAAAATTTGAAGTTTAAACTTCTATCCAAAAAAATTAAATTAAAAAACGTTACAAAATTATATTTGATGAGAGTTTCAAAATACATGAAAATAACAACCTGTTAAGATGGAGAGCACATTTATCTACAAATTTCATAAAATAGATTATATAGATGGAATATAATTTTCAGTCCCAACAGTATTTATTAATTAAAATTTAACTTTATGTGCAAAATATTACCTGGTCTCTTTTTATATGACATGAAAAGATTAGGTATTTTGAAAAAGTTATTTTTTATTTGTGTCTATTAATTATAGTAAATTATTGAGTTGTGTGTATTTAATATTAGTTAAATATTGAAAATTATTTTAAAATAGAAATAAAAAAATATTTTAAGATTTTTTTTTTAAAAGTGTGCAAAAAAGACGGGAAAAATCCTTCATATTTAGGTGGCATAAATGAAATTATTACATCTATAATTGTCTATTTTATGCTAATTAAACAAGTTGGTTTAACTTGTACTCCCTCCGTCCCCCTCAATTGTTTACATTGGAGGGGGACACGGAGACCAAGACAATGTATGAAAAATGAGTAAAGTTAGATGAAAAGTGGGTAAAGTGGTGGGACATATCAATATTTAATAATAGACTTGAGATAGTGGAGGAAAGTAGTGGGTGTAATAGTAGTTTTTATTGTTAAATATGAGATAGTGGGGGAAGATAGTGGGTGTAATGATGAGAAAAACTTACTATTTATGGTAATGTAAAGAAATGAGAGGGACATCCCAAAATAGTAACTGTAAACAAATGAGAGGGACAGAGGGAGTATCTATTAAATTCATTGACGTCCTTGGCAGGAATATGCACGTTAAGTTGTCTGATAAGAGTATCTAACTAATCGGCGATCAATGATAATCAGCTATCGAGGGACCATTTGCTAGCTTGCATGGCCTCAAATCCTGTTTAACTATATATTTTATTGCCTTTTGGTCCCCCATAACCGTTTAACACTTATGAAACCCTTTGATATGTATACGTTTGGATTGAACACGGAGATTAAAAAAAGTGTATAAAGTAATATAAAGTAAGAGGAAAGAGAAAAAAGTGAGTAAAGTGGTGGGATCCATCAATATATAATTGATAGATTTGTAAAAGTGAATGAAAGTAGTGGGTGGTTGGGTCTTTTATATTATAAAAAGTTACCACTTTAGGAAGGTTTTGAAATATATAGAATTAAGTGAGACACCCAAAAAAGAAAAATGTATAGAAATCAGAGGGACGGAGAGAGTATAATATGCTAATATTATCAGGTACAGATACTTGCCATCTCTATATATCTACCTGGAAGAGATTTGATAAATAGTAGTGTAAGCCTCTGTTCTAAAAGTCGGTGATTAATCCCTGTTCCGTAGCTCACCGAACTGATTAAATATCCGATTAATCACCGATCAACCCGATTAATCCCCGATCAATTCAATTAATCTTCGATTAATCCTTGTTCTGTGACTTCACCGATTAAGTCCGATTCCCGTTTTTTACAACACTGGTGTAAGCTGATATATATAAACAGGAATTAAGGTATTAATATGGTCACGAGGGTGTTTGTTCAGACTTATACGTCCGGATTTTAAGTCATTAAAAATTTATGTCTATATAATAAGTCAGAATTGATTTAAAATTAAAAATTAATAAATAATATATTTCTCATCAACTAATTTTGGCTTTAAATTTTTTAATGAAAATCAGTTCCAAACTAAATTAAATAATTTATTAAATTTATTTATTTATTATTATTTTAATAAAATCATTTATAACATAAACAACTCAAACAGAGAATTTAAATCGAATATTCATGGCATCAAATGACAGGTAATAAAATATTCCCAAATAGGCTCATCGAAATGCACACGATCCTTCCCCGCCCCATCTTGAACCTCTTTGTCCTCAAGAAGCTCGTCCCGTTGCAGGCCCCTGTTAAAACCACCAGAGGCATCATCTCTTAGAGCAAACATTCCATCTAAAGTGTCATGACATCCTGGAAAGTACGGGTGAGCAAAACTCGAATTCAAACTCCAAACCGAACCGAAATCGGTAAAAAATGATAAAAACTGAACATAAAACCGAGTCAAATTGGAAATGAATATTTTAAAATCAAGCCAATTCTAGTGGATGCGATTCCGATTTTAAGAGAAAACCGAATCAAAAAAAAAATGAACCGAATCGATTATTAAAAGAAAATAATAAATACTATTTATTTATATAATTTGATAAGAAGAATATATAAATTCAATTAATACCATAGGTTATCAAATACTCCCTCCCCATTTTAATAATTTTATTTCTTAAGAAAAAATTCACATATTATTTGTCCTTCTTCTTTGTCCAACACAAATTTTATACAAGTTTCAATGTTAATATTTATTAGCACACACAATTTTTGGTTTATGATGCAAACTATGTTGACTTTTAAAAAAATGAATGAAAAATTGGTAGTATTTGTATTTAACCAATGCATGACAATCATAACAACACATCACATGTAATATTTCTTAATATGTGTGATTTGTGCAAAGTGGACTATTAAAATGGAAAGGAGGAATTAATATGTTAGTTGTATGTAGTAAAGTATTGTGTTAGTAGTGGAGCAGTGAGTATGAACTTCATGAGTTTGAACATTAAAGTATGATTATTGTTGGTCCTAGGATGTATTGCAGAAGGGGAGGTTGATGCAATATTGATAATTTCAAATCTTAATTCAATAACAAATATAGATTTAAGGTTATCAGTAGATTATGTTGTAAGCTTGAAGAACACAATAGTTTAACTTCACAAAATAAATGTATTATTTATTTCGTTGTTTTGCTACAACCTCAAGAAAGTGTTTCTCAAGCTTCAGTTCTCTCAAGAGATACAATGGTGTTTGCACTCGGATTGTGTTGTGTTCGTCTTGTGTGTTACAATAGAACTTGTGATGTTTTCCTATATGACTATCAGAGTTTACACATCAAAGTCATCACGGGTTCCGTAAGTCTACAAGTAGATTATGCTTTTGCGGCTACTTGTAGATTGCAGCTCTTGTGACTTTTCCTAAAATGCTAATCAAACAGATATTACATTGTATGAAAAGCAACCTAGGATATACATTCTAATTTGAGGTTTGCAAATCCCAGTGGATAGTAACTTGACATCTTTCAGGCGGCTATCCATGACTTTGTGTATTCATGAGTTTCAATCGTAGACTTGGCAGGTGTGCTACAAAAACAGCTTTCTGCAGCATCCCTGAACTTTGAACATCTTTATCTGCCACATGGTTGACTTGATGAAGAATCAAATTCAATCCTGTATCTCCGATGACAATGACATAGAGACACCAGTGCTTGCTGTCAAAAAATGATCGGGATGACAGTGACTTCCTGTGAAAGCTTCTGTCAGGAAATCCAAGTCCTTCTGTCTTGCGTGCGGAAACTTGTTGTCTGCGGAGTTTCAACCAATGTTGCTGTCAGATATAAACTATTTGTCGTGACCTGCAACTGCCTGTCCTTGGTATAGTATTGCTGTCAACCCTCTAACAGTAGCGTTCTTTTATTCTTGTTGTCATTCTAATGTGCGCCTTGGGGCATAGACAATTCAAAAACTTCTTCCAAAAACATTCTAACTACATGACAGTTATGAAAACACTACAAAGACATACTCTGGTTGTGACAGTATGTTCTACTTAGATAAATGTAAGTAAATAAAAATGTTAAGTTGATTGCTATGCATCACCTATAAATCCCAACGATTATAATATCATGAGTGAATAAGCATAAACAAATATATTAGTTATTATAAGCATGGTACCATAAAGTTAATTTATATAATTAGGTTTTTGTTTATATTTTAATTTTGTTGGATATAATTGAAAATACAATAAGTAGTTCCTTGTTCAAGCGATTGTCTAAATTTCAAAATATCTCATTAACCATTAATCTAATTAACTAATTTATTTATTAAATTTGAAGTATGTTTTTTGATTATTTTTTTGGGGTTTTAAAACTGAAACCGAACGGGCGGTTCGGTTGCGTTTGAGGTTTTCAATTTTTAAAATCAAGGACTTTCGGTTTCGATTTCAATTTTACCTAAAAACTGAACTGAACCGCGGTTTGCTCTCCCCTACTTAGAAGGGCACCATAAAAGAGTTTGACATAAACATTATTTTGCAAAGGAAACAAGCCTAGCTACAAAGCCCAGTAACAAGAGATGCCTAGACTGAGGTTATAAAATAAGAGAAATAGAGACTCAAGTAGGGGTGGGCAAATAAAGAAAAGGATTCTCCTTGTAATACATGATAAATACTCCTTCCATCTCATTTGATGTGTCTTCATTGTAAATTTCACATATATTAAGAAGTAAAAAGTGTGATATTTTTTGTTTCCAATTTGTCCATTTTAGTTGCATATAATCAGATGAATATTTCCCCAAGATGTCATCATTTGTCGTGCAATTACGACTCATTAATTACAAGATTGACTTGATAAAAATTGGTTTCATCTCGGTATAATAAAATGATTTTACTAAGTTTCCCTCTTAAATTTGCAGCTTAAATTTAAATTATTTTCATGAAATGAGTTTGGCAGAATTAAAAATTTTAAACTTTTCCACCAAATTTGTCAATATAATGGAGCATGAACACCTGAACTTTACTTACATAATTTAATCTACAATGAATATTCTAAATAATTTTGACGTAAATTTTTCACCTAGCTCAAACCAACTATCAGATGGAGAAGTCGTCAATTTGTTTGATCTTAACAGAAGTGTCAATCTTTCTTCATATATAATTTTGATAGTTAAGTATCATTTTTTGCTCTATTTTTCATAACATGTTTGTGCTACTACAGATTTGGAGAATGATTCATACGAAGAAAATTTGCAACAACCATAAACAAAATCAGCTAGAGACATTAATCTAAATGAAAAACTTTGCTAGACAATAGTAATTTCACAATAGTTCTTTTGTTTAAGTTTTTGGCATAAGATGATCTCTAAATATTCAAAACTTCAATTTTTACAGGTGAACAAGAAGAAATAGAGAATGAACAAGACTCGTTACTAAACGACCATGTACCACAAGGTCGGCCAATGCCCAAAAAACTCAAACTGTTGTCTAATGTAGAGCGAAAAGAAACTATTTAATCTTGCTAGGTAAAAAAGGTGTCTCCGAAAAGCTTCAAAAAGGCACCATCAATGTTTCAAAAATGTTTTTTGTATCAACTCGTATAGTATCACGCATATGGAGGCAGGCAAAAAATTCTATAAACCGAGGTTTGGCTGATGTTAGTAAAAAATCAAAAATTATGGACGTGAACGAATCAAAATTGATCCAAAATAATTAATTCAGAAGAATACCTTTCTCTCGAAGAACAAGTTTGGAAGCTCAGGCATGTGCTATAAAGATCATTAGAGCAACTCTACATTGTCGAGTAACAATGAACAGATGAAGTGTCATAGGGTTGCAAGAACCCTTGTAACTAACGCAATAACTTCTGTAGGAAGGGACATGAACAGATTTTTCTTGATTAACAAAGTAATCTCTGCTATTTTGGAAAAGTGGTCGCCTGGTGATTCTAATACTTTAATTTGCATTCAGTAAGACAACGCCAGGACACACATTAATCCAAATGATGAAGAGTTTCGTTTAGTTATTGCTCGATCGGGTTTAAATATTCTATGAACTTGTCAACCTCCGAATTCTCCTGATTTGAATGTCTTAGACCTGGAATTTTAAATTCAATCCATACTCAACACTAGGAGGCTTCCAGGACTATAGATCGACCAGCTAGTCAAATTAGTGGAAAAACATTCTACATTTTCCCAACTAGTAAGGCGAACCATATATTTTTAAATTTAAAAAATTGCATGATTGAGATCATGAAGGTCAGAGGTGCCAATACTTACAAAATCCCACATGTCAGGATAGGTTCTTTAGAAAGGTAAAAAAAACTACCAACTCAGATGCAGTGTAATGAAAGCTCATCAAAGATGCGACTACATGGTTTACTGTTTCTGAAAATATCTTATAAAAGAGCTATATTTGATTTATTTTCTTGAGTAAATTTACTAGTCATATTTTTGTACTCATTTTGGTTAAAGATATCTTTGTGTACTTTTATTTATATAATGGGTGTATTTTGGACTTGTACTTATAGATTATTACTACTAGAACTCATAAAAATAAATAAAGCAAGACTGTGTGTGTATGGTAGAAAACTAAAAAAATAATGCATAATCATTTAAATGAGAATAATAATTTCATTCATGGCAAAAATGACATTATATAAATTTATTATCCAGTACTAGGGGTGAGCAAAACCGAACCGAAACCGAAAAACCGAACCGAACCGTATAATTTCGGTTCGGTTTGGTTTCATTTTTTCCAAAATTTCGGTTAGTTTGGTTTTTCGGTTTGAACTGAAAAAAAATTTGGTTTGGTTCGATTTTTGATATAATATTTCGGTTTAAACCGAAATAACCGAAGTTTTTATAACATATAAATAAATATTATATATATTATGTATAGATAACCCATTAACCTGCTCGACTCTGGGTTCTGTCTCTGGTCAGTAATCACACGAACTAGAAACAAGCTAAGTCTCTAATATCATAGTTCTGGAGATTTGGTAAATCTTCTGGTGTTCTCTCATCTTTGGGTCAAGGTGCCAATACCCAGTGATTAGCATTAACTTTAACAGCAATACCCCCTGCACAACCCTCACCTTTAGTTGGAAAGTCTCCTATCGTGGATTTGTTAAATGGATTTCGGCCTTCTGTGCATATTTAGGTATGACTGTAACTAAATGCTTGAACAGTAGAGGGTTTTTGAAATTTCGGTTTTCTTTAACCGAAACCGAAACCGAACCAAAATAATTCGGTTGATTTGGTTCGGTTTCGATTGAAAATTCGGTTCGGTTCGGTTCTGAAAAAAAAACTCAATTCGGTTTTCGGTTTTTTCGGTTCGGTTCGATTTTGAACCGAACCGACCGAATGCTCAGCCATATCCACTACAAATTCAACATGTAAATTCAATCAAAATATGGCAAAATATATTTAATAGCAAAATATAAAAGAGGCAACAAGAATGTGAGATTGAATTTATATGTGAGATTATTAATATATTTTGATTTATATAATGTGATTTTTGCTATATTAAATTATGAAATTTTTTATTCTAATTAATTAAGAACCTATATTTGATGAATTTTAGGGTTTGAACATAATTAGTTATGGACATGTTTCTCGTTAGAAAAATGCCATTTGTGGTAGAACGAACAATTAATAATGATGTTAATACAAGAAATGTGTCGTCTTCTTCAAAACAACCTCCTATAGAAATTGATTTAAATAATCTTTTATCGGATTCCGGGTTAAGAAAAAACATTCTCAAATATCATCCAAATGGTCGAGATAAGATACAAAGATTTTATCTTTAAAAAGTCCATGTCAACCAAAAGATCACGACTTTCCACAATGAAAAATTGGATTGATAGAGACGATTTGTTCCTTTCTAGGTTTAATGACTATAGTAGCACTTGGTTGGAATATAGTATTTTAAAAGATACGGCATTTTTTTTATGTTGTTATCTATATAAATCGAAGATTGGAGAAAAACCAAGTGGAGATAGTTTTACCGTTGATGGATTTACAAATTTGAGAAAGAAAGAAAGATTTGATTCTCATGTTGGAAAACATAATAGTGCTCATAATCTAGCTTAGAGGAAGCGTCAAGACTTGATGAATTAAGAACAACACATCGAAGTAGCTTTTGAGACACATTCAACTCAAGTTCGAAAAGAATATTGAATGCGTCTAACGACAACAATGATTGTATTCGATTTCTTTTGCATCAAGGACTAGGTTTTCGAGGAAATGATGAGTCCACGGATTCAGTTAATCAAGGAAACTTTCTACAACTATTCAAGTTTCTTCTTAGTTGATGTGCTTGATGTGATTGTCGAATATGGTACGAATTCAGAACAAAAAGGTCAAGCTTGTGTCTTACTTGCTTTAATACAATCATTTGTGTTTGTTTTTTAATTACTTACATTTGATAAAAAAGTTATTGGCACTCACAAATGATTTGTCATTAGCATTGCAAAGAAAATATGAAGGTATCATCAATGCAATAGGCCTAGTCAAGATTTTCAAGCAACGAATCCAAGAAATGAGAGATTCTGGATGGGAATCTTTGCTTATTGAAGTGTCTTCTTTTTATGAAAAAAATATTATCAATGTCTCAAAGATGATGGATGACAAGTTTGTGCATAGAGGAAGATCACGAAGAAATTCACAAAATGTAACGAACTTGCATCATTATTAAGTGGCGTCCTTTTGTACTATCGTTGACATGCAACTTCAAGAGCTAAACAACCGTTTCATAGAGACAAATTAAGATTTACTTCTTTGCATTGCTTACTTTAATCCTATGGACTCTTTTGCGTCATTTGATAAGCAAAAGTTGATTATTGAAGTGTCTTTTTTGCTTATTGAAGTGTCTATTTCTTATGAAAAAAATAATATGAATGTCCCAAAGATGGATGACAAGTTTGTGGATAAAGGAAGATCATGAAGAAATTCACAAAATGTAATAAACTTGCATCATTATCAAGTGGAGTTCTTTTATCCTGTCATTGACATGCAACTTCAAGAACTAAACAACCGTTTCACGAGTCAAATTCAGAGTTACTTTTTTGCATTGCTTACTTAAATCCTATAGACTCTTTTGCGGTATTTAATAAGAAAAAGTTGATTCGACTTGCTCAATTTTATCCTTAAGAATTTTCAAGGGTTCAAATTGCTATACTTAAAGATCAATTGAAAACTTATATTTTTGATTTGAGATTCGATAGTCGATTCTCAAAAGTTCAAGATATCGGTGATCTTTCCAAGACTTTAGTTGAAACAAAGAAGAATGTTGTGTATCCTTTAGTTTATAATTTATTTGTTGGTGAAGCTCTAATTTCCCTGGTTGTAACGCCATCGACAGAACGAGTATTTTCGGCTATAAATTTGGTGAATACTAGACCACGTAATCGTTTAGGAGATGTTTTTATAAATGATTGTTTAAATTGTTTCAAAAAAAATGATTGTTTAGTTACGTATATTGAGAGGGAATATTTGATAGCATTGATAATGAAAAAATCATTCAAGTCGATCAAAATATGAAGTCTTATAGGGAACAACTATGAAATGTATAAATGTAATATAATTATATTTTGAAATTTATATAGCCTGCCCTCATGAGTTTGAAATCATGGATACATCCTAGATATAACACAGCACAGTCAAAAGTTAACCAAAACTAAACCTCTTCTATTGTATTTGGAGTTATACCATTTTTCCTTGGATGCGTAAGCTTTTGCTTAATTTGTAGAATATATGTTCGATTTTTATCACATTTTTTTGCCTTTAAATATGATTGCATGATTTAGTAATGATTTAAAACAAGAAGCTAGAATTATATGCGGATCTGGTTCTGTGACATTCAAATACAATTATCCGAAAATAAATTAAAGAATGTTAGGTTTGGGTTAGGTCCAACTATTCTACATTTTGAACAGTAAATTCAATATCATGTCATACTGCCATGTAGATTTACTGTAGTCCCGGCAGATGATTTAACCAAAGTTATTTGATTGCAAGTAAAATCTGGTTTAGTGAATTAAATACAAAGGTTTTCGAGTTTAGTTATCCACTTGCCAATTGAAGGCTAGTTTAATAATAATGAAGTCATTTTACCCATTACTAAAGCCATATCACACTTTTAATCTTGCACTATTTCTTAAAATAATAGTTGATGGCTGTGGTCTTCTTCCCCTTATCCTCCCAATTAAGTCTGATCTTGTCTTTTTACTTTATGCTAGTCTTTCATTTCATCAAGTGTATATGCTTCTCGTCACGTCTCGCCGCTATCAAAATCCAGCAATAGGATTTTGCAAAAATATACCTTGTTGCTTCCTTGCAGGATATGATCAGAAAATATTAGAGATTTGGTGCATTTTATTGTTTTAATTTCTTTTTCAACCATCTTCTGCGGTTGGATATATATGAATGCATGGTACCTGGGTCAATTTTGTTATTAGAAAATTTTGATGCGACAATTAAAACCACTGTATAGTAAGACAATGATGGACTAAAATTTATTATTAGGCACGATCGGATAGCCCAGTGGTTAAGGGTTTATCCTCTGTCGTCCCAGGTCATGGGTTCGACTCTGGCTCACCCCGAGAATATCTTCGAACAGATACTCACTTTGTAAGGCTATAAGCCATATTAGTCAAAAAAATAAAATAATAAATAAATAAATAACATGAAAATTTAGATATGTCCGAATATTTTTAGGAACATGCAGGTTTTTCTCCACTAGTCCTGAGCTATGTGGCATGTACCATCAATATTGCACCCCGAACTACACATAATTTGCTCGTCTTTCCAATTAAACTTTTTGCACAACTTGAATTTGGAGACTGCTATATTTTCCACCTTGTTGCTGGAGTTTATTCATGGGAAGATTCTCTGAAATTGTATCTTTTTCGAAGTTCAATTGTTGTCAACTTCTGACTAACTTTTTTATTGTTGTGCTTGGTGTGCATGGGTTATCGAGTTATTTAATTAACTTAAAACAATTAAAACAGTTTGAAAGCTTTCAATTCAACTCCTAACAAATTTATTGACAAGCATATATATATATATATATATATATATATATAGGGTTGCACTCCACACAGAACACTTTAAAAAAAGAACAACACAGAACACTATCATAACACTTCATTTTTCACGAAAAATGATTTGTTAAGACTATAATTACATAGTTAGGAACCATTTAAACTTAATATATGAAATCTAACATCCAAATTCATCCACATTATTAATATGAAATATTATAGAATCCTGAACAGAATCCAAAATAGAATCCGGAATAGAATCACATATATATTTTTTCCACAATTAATTTTACATAGAATCATGTTATTTTTAACCCCAAATTTATTTTTAAACATGAAGGATACTATTATTATTCATAATAAAACATTAATCAACTTAAAATTTGAAAGTAATTCAAGTTTTAAATGAGATTCTATATATGATTCTGAAGTGTTCTGTGTTGTTCTTCTTTTAAGAGTGTTCTTTTTTGAGCAATGACCTATATATATATATATATATATATATATATATGGGTAATTTTTTTGGTTTAATTGAAGATTTATGGAAAAATATTAAAAAAATCAAACATAAAGTAAACCTCATCAAATTTTTTTATGATGCTATAAATGAACTCATATATTTGTAATAAAAATAAAAACTAAAATTAATTATAAAGATCGATTATACACTGAATATAAGTATAACAACTTTGAATTTAATTGATTATTTGGAGTTATTATTGTTAGGGGTCGTTTTGGGTAAACGAAGTGTTTCTTATTTAAAGTAAAAGAGTAGACTAGAATTGAGAAGTAAATTAACACTTATAAATGATTAAATTATTTGAGAAAATAGTAGAAGCCCCGGAATAAAAGTTAGCGGTCTCAGTTTTTTATAAGTGTTTCTCGCTTTTTACACAAACGGGTGAAAAAAATTAGAAATCGGCTTCTTAAAAAAAAGCCAGAAGCCTTATTTGCTAAACAAGCATTGAGTTTGCAAAAAATAACTCCAATATACCTAATACTATTTAACTAAAACATTAAAAAAAAAAAGTTATTTTGTATAGCTTATCATGTTTAGCTATAAACGTTATATCTTTCAAATAAATGGAAGAGAATCAAATAAAATTGTTAAATCAATATAGTTTATCTCATAAGTGCTTCTTGCTTAAAATAAAAAAAATGAAATAGAAGATAGAAGTTCGTTAAGACTTATAAGTGATTAAAGTGTTTGGAAAAAAAGTAGAAGTCATGGAACAAAAGTTAGGAATCATAATCTTTTATAAGTGATTCTCGACTTTTTACACAAACGGTACGAATAAGTGTTTCTAATTTAAAATTAGAGAAGCGGGCTTTTAAACCCCTCCCAAACACCCACTTAATATCAACTTCAGTTTTCTTTTTACTTAACTAACATTACTTTGCAAAAGTAACATTCTCGCGTAAAGTAGTAGAAAATTTTTAAATTATGAAAATATAATGCAAATTAGTGACGTCATATCTAGCTAGAAGTTTTTGTTTTTTACAAAATAATGGTCAAGCAACAAGACCCTATTTTTTAGAGTTCCTTCACTAGTTCATACTGGGCTGTGGTTTTGATTGAGACCGACATTGTATGAAAGCGCAACTTTCTTGAAGTTGATGTATCTTATCTTGTTTTACCCCCTAAATTTCATAATCCTATTGATCTTACAAGTCACGCCCATAGGTCAGAAGAATCTATATATTACATACCTAAAAGACAAACAATTTTTCTAAATTCTTTTTTGCACCACTGTTGAAAGGAAAACCACTGCCACTCTTTCTTTCCAGTTGTTATTGCATTTTAATAAATTACATAGGTGGCTTTTACAACCAACTTTATGGATAAAAAGAAGAAACACATAGGGTAGATTCAATAAAGTATAACATTCAATCTAAACTACCCTATTTTTTTTAATTTCAAATTGATAGTTATTTTTAACCTAAAAAGCATCTATTGGAAAGTGATCAAGTATTGGGGAAAACTGCTTCATGTAAAATTAATTTATTATAATTAAAAGAAATTTGGTATAATAAATTTATTAATAATATATTCTATAAATCTTTCTGTGATTTATATTTCAAATATATATTCGTTAAATACAAAATAATAACATCTTTTTAAAAATTAAAGTGACACCTATCAAATCATACTAAACAATTACAAACATATCTTTTTAGTAGTAGTAAATTTGAAAGTTATCCTACAATAAATTTGTAAACTTGCAATGTGATAAGATCAATCTCAAGAAGATACGCCAAAAATTATTGGGAAATGTTGTTCTGTCAACACACTTCCCTAATTGTCCATTTATGATGCATGCAGAGCTCTCTCCAGCTAATAAACGCTCTAGGACTCTTTAGTTTTATAGTGAAAACTTTCTATACATAATATCACACTAGCTAGTCTAATTTTCATGAAGTTGACTGTAAATTTTAATCTGAACATTTGAATTCACATATAATTATAAGTTTAATATATAATGATTAATGAGTAGATATATATGGGTAACTAAAATAACATGTTACAAAGATAATCAGATATATTTATTGGACAATACCACTGATTAAAGTGTTAGTCTTAGAGTTACATGTACAAATCATATAATCATCTTTGATTAACAATACACCGGAAAAATATGAGCTATTTGTCATTTACTAATAACAAATCAAATTATGTCTTGTTTTATATTATCCTAACGTATATATGTAATAATTTTTGTTACATATTATATAATGGCTTGTAACTCATATTCATTTAAAAAATGATATTATTTGTTATAATACAACTAATTAAGCTATCTATAATTAAAAATTCTATGAGTAATACTTAGATAACATAAAAAATTGTATTAATCGAGAAAGATAGATCTTCCATGCAACAAATAATTTACCGTACAGAAACGCCAAAATTCTATTGGGAAATGTTGCCCTGTAAACACACTGCCCTAATTTTAATTTATGGTGCGCTCAGAGGTCCTGTGATGCAAATAAATGTTGATGACTCAGAGGTCCTCTTATGCAAATAAATCTTGTAGGAGCCCTGTGTTGTAATTTGTAGTGGCTTCTGGATGATCTATATAATGCTTAGTTGAGCATGGTTTTGCCACACCATCATACCCTAACTCCTTTTCACACCTTCAACTTTACTCTTTCTTCCCTCTTTCTTGGTTGTAATACAATACTAGCTAGTAACAAAAATGGCCGCTTCTCAATCATCCAGGCCTCTACATTTCCAACACTCCTATGAAGATAATAATCATCATTCTCAAGTAGTATTTGACGCCTCAATTATTCAAAAAGAAACAACTATACCCAAAGAGTTTATCTGGCCTGACCACGAGAAACCTTCACTAAATACTCAAGAACTAAAGGTCCCTCTCATCGACTTAGGTGCTTTCCTTTCAGGTGATCCTTCGGCAGCAAAGGAATCATCTATTCTCATAGGCCAAGCCTGTGAAGAGCATGGATTCTTTATGGTGGTTAATCATGGGGTTGATACAAACTTGATATCTGATGCCCATAAATTCATGAATTTGTTTTTCGACCTTCCTCTGTATGTAAAACAAAAGGCTCAGAGAAAACTTGGTGAAAATTTTGGTTATGCTAGTAGCTTCACTGGAAGGTTTGCCTCCAAGTTGCCATGGAAGGAAACATTTTCATTTCAATACTGTGCTGATGAGAGGATGTCCTCCACCACGGTTGAAGATTACTTTACAAACAAATTCGGACCTGACTTTGCAAAACCCGGGTGCCTACCCTTTAACATCCTGTCATTTTTTCTTTCTATATTTTGAGTTATATATGATTTCTACAATAAATTTCTTGTTTTTTGTGCTATATAGGAAAGTATATCAAGATTATAGTCATGCCATGAGTACACTATCACTCAAGATTATGGGCTTGCTGGAAATCAGCCTCGGTGTAAGCCGTTCTCACTTCAAGAATCTCTTTGAGGATCACGATTCCATCGTCAGACTTAATTACTATCCACCCTGCCAGAAACCGGAGCTTACTTTAGGAACTGGACCTCATTCTGATCCAACTTCTCTAACCATCCTTCACCAAGATCATGTCGCTGGGCTTGAAGTGTTAGTCGATGATCAATGGCGGTGCATTCTTCCTAACACTAGTGCCTTTGTTATTAATATAGGCGACACTTTGATGGTATAACACTATAACCTATTACTCACCACTCTATTTTTAACTGTTGCTGTTTTGCTCAAAGTTAATTTATTGAAGTACTATTTAACTGCACATGAGTACTAAATCCTCAGTCAAAGGTAAGATTCCTATATGTCTGTTGTACCTTGTACTTTTTTAACATAAATAGTGATCGAAAGAAAGTAGAGATATACACTCTCTGGTCTATAATATTAGTCGTTTGACTTTTTACACACATAATAAGTCAAACGACTTATATAATGGACCAGTGAGAGTAGTAGGGAGCAACTAATTAAATACAAGGAGGTTGCATGCTCTTCTTACATGCATGTTTCAGTAATCTTTTGGTTTGATTTACAGGCTATGACGAATGGAAGATACAAAAGTTGCTTGCACAGAGCAGTAGTAAACAACGAAACCGCTAGGAAATCAATTGCTTTCTTTCTGTGTCCGAGGAAAGATAAGGTGGTTATCCCACCTGCAGAGTTGGTGGACCAAAAAAACCCAAGATCATATCCGGATTTCACCTGGGCAGAGCTACTCCAGTTTACGCAGATGCACTACAGAGCTGACATGAACACCCTTGACGCATTCTCTACTTGGCTTCTCACCAAAAACAACAGAGAATAGCTGGAAGAGGGACAAGTTGTTTGATACCCATAGACCGAGTTTCTTGAACTAAAGTAGTAATAATATGAAGTGCAATAATAAGAACAAGATCTGAGTTATGTGAGGAGATTTTGCACTTTTGCTTTTGTTTTTCCTTTCAATCAAATCAACCCCTAGCTAGGGTTTGTATCAGATGTTTGGTGTTTGCTGTTGAATGAATGTTCCTTTGCCTTTTTGTTCAACTTTTCGTGCAATAAGTTAAACCCACCACTTGGGGACATTGATGTTAATATATACTTAATTCTTAAACATTAGGACATTTGAGCACAAAGAGCGATTCTGCTATGGGGTAGTGTATCTAGAAATATTAACAGGACGACGAGCTATAGACAAGAGTCGACCGAAGCTAACTGTTTGGGCCAAGCCATTTCTGAGGGATCTTAAGAAACTAGACCGGTTAATGGACCCGAGACTGGAAGGGAACTACTCGAAACAAGTAGCTAATTAGAAGGCCGCTGCACTGGCCTATCAATGTCTGAGCCACAATTCCAAGTCAAGGCCAACACTAGTGCCTTTGTTATTAATTGTCACAGATTTTTCACAGTATAATAATAGTAACTGTTATGTCATATTTTGGCATAGCCTATTTTTCTAATTATCTTCTAGTTTTTGTTTATTAATTCATATTAATAATTAATTATTTGGCCACAAGTAATTATTCTCTCTCTAAAACGAGTAAAGAATCAACTATTACAGAAAATATCTCCAAACGATATCATTTAAATTAGAAAAGATATCACAACTCAAAGATTATATCAGATTAAATTCAATTATTTCAGCATTTAACGTCGCATATCCCTAAAGTCTCTCGGGATAGGCCCAATAACAACTGAACTGGGTGAGATTTATCCTATAAAAACACAGGTACATAGACATCCTGGGATATGAGATCGGATACCCAAGACAAATCGAGATATCTCTGTCAAGCTCACCCATCTTTTTTTATAAACCCTAAATCTCAAAATCAAAATTCTTGTTAACCAAATCCTCCGTTAACAGTAACTAACAAAATAGCCGGTGAACATTATCTAACTTACATTATGGTCATTCAAAATCATAGCAAGTTGGCGCTTCATCTCCTTCATTTGGCTTCACATGTGTTGCAATTCCTTATTTTCTTGATCTTACAATTCTGTTAAACGATCTTTCATTTCCTAGACTCCACCCTGCATTTGGTGGTGATATTCGTTGTTACTGTAATTGGAGCTATTATTATAAGAAAGTGCAAATCATTCTAGATCATATATGATACTCTGCAATGAAACTAAGCCATAAATCATGTTCTTATCATCTACCCTTCAACAACTTCCAAATATAACTGATCTTCATCAACAACTTTATGTTATAAGTTATAACGAACCTTCAAGAGGCTGAGAACGTTGTTCACGAAGTTCCTCGATCTTTTTCTATACAATAATGCCAACCAGTGGTGGAGCCAGAGTTTATTACCAGGGAAGGCCAAAATATGCTGAAATTTTTTCCTCCATAACTGAAAATAGAGAGATCCAAAATATGTTGAAAAAATTGAAAAAAATGACTACATAAAAAATCGAACATGACCCTTTGAAAAATTATACTACAACTAGTACCACTTGATTTACATACCACACAAGGATTATAATATACAAAAGAAGTATTTATAGAAATTTCAGGGAGGGCCAACGCAGAACCTGGGCCCAATGTCGCTCCGCCACTGATGCCAACACAATACATTAAATGAACTATTAAGCAAAACTGATTGACCCCTTGTAATTCATAAAATAGTACTTATATATGTTATCTTTGCTTTTTTATTTATAGGGGTCTACTTGTCGTGAATCACTATATGTTTATGTAGATAAACATCAATTGGAGTTGGATCTTTATCATGAGTCCCAGCCTGTAGATAAACAAGTTATACAAAATATTTATTTTAGTTTCAATAATGAATGTCTCAACATTGATATATCCAAAGATTAGTTGTTGAACGTTCTAACCAAAACTATGTTCTTACAAAATTGAAAACTTACTAGATTAGTTGCATGTGTTTTGAGGGTTGCTGAACTCCTTGTATGAGTGGGAAAATAATTATCTGCTTGTACAATTTCTCTTATGAGTTGGAGGTTTTTCAAAATTCAACTCAACGCAACCAGACATTGTGTCAACTCTATTATCAATGTCACCTTTTCTCACACTGCAAAAGTTTGAATAGCGAAGAGTTGCTTTCATAGACCATGCCTTGTATATGAATTTGGCTTCTTGCCTCGAAACAAATGATTTCTGAAACAAAATATATGATTTTATAATTTCTATTTACGATATATTATAAATGATTCATAAATAAACACAAAAAATTGTGCACTCATAATATCCCACTGATCATTTATAGTATAGGTTATAGTCATATTATTTAAGTTGAACGGGAGGATTATGTTATAGCCATGCATATGTAAGACTCTGGTAATTATAATCAAAAAAACCATCAACATCTTAATAACTGTATCCCGCTTATTGCAAATAATAAGCAAAAACCATAATCACTAAATATATACTTATACCAATTACAATCTAACACCAAATGGAATCTAAGTTGAGTCATGAACACATTTCCTTAAATAAACAACTGAACAAGGCTATGAAAACTTTTTTTAATTATAATATTAAAATACATATAATTATTTTATTGGTAAATTGCAACATAATGTATTTCTTTGGTAAATTTAAATGACATAAATGCCTTTTCTTGTAACTGAATATATCCCATTGATAAATTTGGATGACATAAATGTCTTTTCTTGTAATGAAATAAGTTTAGATGATCTTCATTTTATCCTTGAGAAAGTAGCATAAATTATTTTTGATTTTTGCAAGCAAGAAATGTAGATTTAATACAAGAGGCTTACGTACCCTATTTTTATATGTTCAAGCTACCACTTAGTTCTTTGAAAACAAATAACTTAGATGTGATAGGTTTTTTCCAAGGCGAGGTCCTTTAGACCATGTAAGCCACTGTCAAAAAACATGTAACTCACAAGACCCAAGCCCAAGTAGGTAGGAATGCTGACATGAAGCAGGTCAGAGGATGGATAATGATCCAAAGAACGGAGGTGGAGACCTCCAATGAGAGGAGGTAGAGATCTTGAATGAGCGGAGGTAGATACCTTGAATGATATACTCACGCAACCTGAGCCGGGACTGGCGATGAGCCTTCATATATTGTTCATCCTCTTAAGGCGTGGGGGAACCCATAAGGGACTTAGTGTAAAAAACTGGTGACCCCTCAGTTGGGATCGTCTTGAAGTGGGGACTTATGTGAGGCTAGCAACCCTTCCTCTAGGAAGGATCTTTTTTGGGTCTAAGGGCCCATTTGTGTAAAGTGATCTAGTATAATCATGAGCCCGATGTACTTGCTCCCGTATGGTTGTGTGGCCTTGGTGCTTGCAACATCCATCAAATCGGTCCATGTTCAAATATCGGCCCGTCGAGGTCCATAATGATTTTAGGCATATATAGCAACTATCCTCGATTTCCTAGTCGTCATTAACAATGCGAGGAGGAATCAAAAGAGCTTGGGAAAAGAGAACATGGACGACTTAAGGCCCACATAGAAATATTTGGGGATGTGCTACCTACTAAGTTAACGACCCCTTGCATGCATGGCCGCAACCAACGAGGCTGAAATTAAAATTAAATTTTAATTTCAACTCTCCATTATTTATCCTGAATTTACATAATTTTTTGGAAGAAATAGAGGAGGTTTATATAATTTTTAACAAAATTATATCAAATTTTGAGGTCTAACAACTTTTTATGTTTCAAGGATCAAGCTTCGTTTGACCTCAAATCAGGTTGAACTAAGGTTTCCTTGGGCGTCCTGGTCGAAGAATAAATCGAGCTCGGGTCATCCTGAATTTGGGACCATTTGGCTACACTTATTATTCAAAAAATAAAGGTTTATTTCTGAAAAAAATACACAAAACTCCACTTTTATCATAAATATGCTCTTATTTTTCTTCGAATAACGAATATGAAACATCTCTTTAACAATTATATCCAAAAAATTATTATATATGTATGTGTGTGTGTGTGTGTGTGTATTTCAAATTATTTTGTCCTCGAGCTCATGGAAGACTTGACTTCGAACGAGGTCTATTTATTGAAAAATTTGGATTCCAGCTCGATCACCCTATCGACCTCGACGTCAATCTAGTTTCGACCATGAACAAGGTTAATTTTCATGTCGTCGTCCAGGTCAAATAAGATTTTGAGTTTGATGCTTTCTTGCTTCAACCTCGAATAAGGTCGAGTTGTGCACAGCCTTGTCATCTAGCTCGTGGCTATTGTCGATCTCGAGCTCGAAGGCCCACTTGTTCTTGAACGAGGTCAAACATTTTCTAGCCAGTTCAAAATCACTCATGGGCTTGTTCTATTTTCGACCTCAAATGAGATCGATCTATAAGATATTTCATCATCAAGCTCGAAGGACTTTTCAAACTCATATCCTTAGTCCGTTCGACCTCATACGAGATTGAACTGTTGCCTTCTTGGTCATCCAGGTCGAGTGTGATCGTGCTCATGCTAGTAATAGTCATTTCAACCTTAAATGAGGTCGATCTATATGCAATTATGGCCACCAATTCGAAACTATTGGCGATCTCAACCTCATGTCTTGCTTGAAAATGATTTTTGGATCCATTCAGGTCAAACATGAATGTTTTTATAAACTAAAAGATCCTTGTTTGGCCATAAGTTGGGCTACTTTGTTAAAAAATCTAAAAATATATTTGAATTGGGCCCTTATCGGGCTGATTGGGCTTCAAAGCCCTTTGTTTTTGGGTCTAATTCTGAGGCTGAATCTAGACAATTCTCAAGATATTCTTTGGATTTATTTATGTTTCACAGAGTATTCTAGAATTGGGCCCTTGGTTGGGCTTATCTGGGCTGCCTGTCCTTGAAATCTTTTGAGAATTTTAGAAAAAAATTTTAAGTTTAATTTTCATTTATTTTTTTTCTCATTCTTGAGAATTATAGAAATTTCTCAGCTCAATTCGGCCGGTTTCATGGGCTTTTGACCGGTTATTCCCGATCACTTGGCCCATTTGTCGGGAACACTACCTATTGGGGAGTAGTATATATGTATGGAGTGAGTTCCCTCATTTTTCACTTCTCATTTTCATGTTCACCATACTGATGGGATCGTCTCGTTATCAGACTAGTGGTGGGATAAACTGATCATTGGAAATGAGTTTGACAATACTCATCTTGTCCTATGTTGGGGTAGGAGTTACCTCCATGTTTCTCTGGTTCTAAGGTCTTGATAAGCTAGCTTCATGCGGGTTGATGTAATCCAGAGCCTCTTCCTCGCGCTTGTATGGTTTTGCTAATATATATAGGGAACTAAGGTTGAAGTTTCCTTCTACTGTAGAGCCTTATAAAATTGAGTTTCAACCCTTAATCCTGCAATCTAGAAATGCCAACGCATCTGCTTCCAGGGGTGATATTTGATGGTCCAAGCTTTTCAAACTGTTACATATTTGATGATGTCACAGGTATCTAACTTGTTTAGTGTGCAGAACGGAAGATCAAAGTTTAACCAAGAGTCAGAGTTTGACGACTGCCAGCTGGATCAGAGTTTGCAGGCGGCTGATTTCTAGGAGAAGATCTGGATAAACAAGGAAGATAAAGATCAAGGAAGATTGTGCAGATCAGGACAGCAGAAGGATAGCTACTGATTAGATTATTTTAGGAAGCAGATAATTATATATCAATCAGCAGATATCATGTAACTGTGTATAAAAACATAGCTTAGGGTTTACTCTAGACGTGTTGAATATCGAGAATATTATTCTTGTAACCCATCAGCTCTTAGTGATAACTTATAAATCACTAGGAGAGTATTTGTAAGCTACTGTGTTTTGTGTGAATAAGAGTTTAGTTAATTTATTCTCTTATTCGTGTGTTTTGTTTTGATTGTGTTCACTATATATAATAATATAGTGAGTTTATTCGGCCTAACAAGTGGTATCAGAGCCAGCTCTGTTGATATACCTACAGTGATATCTTAATCACACAATCATGTCTGAAAAATCACAAACTTCAAACAGTAGATATGAGTCAATTAGGGTTCCGATCCTTAGGGCATCTAAGTATCCTGTCTGGAAAGTGAAGATGGTCATGTTTCTGGAGGCCACAGATCCAGAATACCTGGATAGGATTTATGATGGTCCAGACATGCCAACCAAGCTTTCTGTTGCAGTTGGAGATGAACCTCAGAAGATGATTCCCAAAAAAAAAAGATTATACTCCTGAAGACATCTCATCAATCAGTAAGGATGCAAAGGTGAAGCACTTGCTGCACAGTGCTCTGGACAATGCTATGTCAAATAGGGTGATTGGATGCAAAACTGAAAAAGAAATATGGCATGCCTTGGAAATCAGATGTCAAGGAACTAAAGAAAATGATGAGGAATTATCAGACAACACAAACTCTGATGCGGATTCATCAAACTCTGATAGATTACTATCAGAAAATAATGAGAGCACATCTCCAGAGGGAGCATCAGAAAATCAGAATGCTCATGAAGACAGCATGAATCATGGGGGAGAAGCATCAGAGAATCAGAATGAAAATGGAAATAGCATGGATTATGGGGGAGGATCCAGTTCCAGAAGTAAATTGCAACATGCAAGAAAGTGGACAAAGTCTCATACACCAGATCTGATAATTGGAGATCCAGATGCTGGAGTGCAAACTAGAACAGCAACAGCAAATGAATGTCTGTTTCATTCATTCCTATCTCAGACAGAACCCAAGAAAGTGGAGGAGGCTCTTCAGGATGCTGATTGGGTGACAACAATGCAAGAAGAGCTAAATGAATTTGAGAGAAATAAAGTCTGGACTTTGGTATCAAGACCCAAGAACAGATCAATAGTTGGTACTAAATGGGTGTTCAGAAACAAGACTGACAATGAGGGCATAATCACCAGAAATAAAGCAAGACTGGTAGCCAAAGGATATTCTCAACAAGAAGGAATTGACTATGATGAGACCTTTGCTCCAGTTGCAAGGTTATAAGCAATCAGAATCTTTTTGGCCTATGCTGCTCACAAGAAATTCAAAGTTTTTCAGATGGATGTGAAGAGTGCATTTCTCAATGGGGAATTGGAGGAAGAAGTGTATGTTGAACAACCTCCAGGTTTTGTAGACTCCAAATTTCCAAATTATGTCTACAGACTTGACAAGGCACTCTATGGACTAAAGCAAGCTCTAGAGCATGGTATGAAACTCTGGCTCCATTTCTATTAGAAAATGGATTCACCAGAGGTACAATTGACAAAACACTATTCTATCTCAACCATGATTTTCAAAGCTTATGCAGTCTAGATATCAGATGAGCATGATGGGAGAGATGAGCTATTTTCTGGGACTTCAAGTCAAACAGATTGATGAGGGTATATTCATTAATCAGTCCAATATACCAGGAACCTGCTAAAAAGATTTGGCATGCAGGACAGTTTAGCTGCCACCACTCCCATGGCAACAGCCACTAAGTTAGATAAAGACACTGGAGAATCAGTGGATATTACTAACTACAGAGGCATGATAGGCTCACTTCTATATCTTACAACCAGTAGACCTGATATCATGTTTGCTACCTGTCTCTGTGCAAGATTTCAAGCAGATCCAAGAGAACCACATCTGGTAGCAGTTAAAAGAATCTTCAAATATCTCAAGGGAACAGTTGAGATGGGACTCTGGTATCCTAGAAAATCAGACTTTACACTAATTGGCTACCCAGATGCAGATTTTGCAGGATGCAAAATAGACAGGAAAAGCACCAGTGGAAGCTGCCAATTTCTAGGAGGCAGATTAGTTTTTTGGTTCAGTAAGAAACAAAAATCCATCTCCACACCATTGCAGAGGCAGAGTATATTGCTGTAGGAAGCTGTTGTGCTCAGATTTTATGGATGAAAAATGAGCTGCTGGACTATGGGTTAACTCTAACTCAAATTCCTATTTATTGTGTTAACCAAAGTGCTATTGCTATGACAGGAAATCCAGTACAACACTCAATGACCAAGCACATCAGCATCAGATATCACTTCATCAGAGAACATGTGATGGAAGGGACAGTGGAATTACACTTTGTTCCTACAGATCAGCAGTTGGCAGATATCTTCACCAAACCTTTGGCTGAAGCAACATTTACAAGACTTGTAAAAGAACTAGGGATGATCTCTGGTCCTCTCTAAACTCTACTTAGCTATCTAAAAACATATCTGTACTCATTACTTGTCACGAGCATGATTTATAACTGCTTATGTTATTCTCTGACTTAAACTCTGATGATTATATTCTGATGTGATAAACTCTGATGATTATACTCTGACTTGACAAACTCTGATTGCATGAATTTTTCTCTGTTGAGTGACTTTCCTGTGACGAAATAGTTGCAAATCTCTGAGTTGAGTCAAAAGTAACTCTATAGTCTGATATTTACAGATGTGGAAATTCACTTCACAACTTTCATGATCTTACTCTGACACTTAGACTGCCTTACTTCTTAGATCTTAGATATGTCATCAGTGTAGAATTTTCTTTATTCCCTTTATGAGCACAGAGTCATTAAATCTTAAGTCTGGATTAGTTCAAGTTATGTCTTCTCTATAAAAAAATCTATATATCTACTCAGGTACTCCTTTGAGATCTTAGATATTTTGTGTTAGGAACGACCCAAGTGCATTGCTGGTATTAAGCAAAATGCATCAGAAAAGCAATATTTTTCTTGGGGACCTTTCACATTCTCTGATTACTGGAGAAATACTCTGAGCATTAGGAAATTGATCTGATGATGGTTATAACTCACTTACCCTCAGAAGTTTCCATTCTAAAGATTATTCGTGATTTAATAAAGAGAAGCGTATGTAAACTCTGATCCATACTATAGTAGACTCTGCTGCCTATGAAGTGTTTAAATAATTTTCTGACAAACTGGTTCGTTCTAAAATTCTTAAGAATTTTGTCAATCTTTGTGTCAATCTTAGATTCGTGTATTCACACACTTTACACTCCATATCTGTGATTAACAAATTTTTAAGACTTCGAGTGATTCTTGATTAAATTCAAATAAATGTAATTTGTACACTCTGAGGATATATATTTGTCATATTTGAAGACTCTTGATATGTCATCTCTAGTCAGATAAATTTTGTGTATATATCTTGTCACTGTCGAATACTCTGATATTTATTTATACTCTGGTTTAAGTCAATCTCTGATCGACTTCGAACTTTATTAAATGAATATTTGTCTCAGTAAATATCAGATATTATTTTCAAATGGTACAAAAATCTGTTTGCATTCTTTAGTGGAGTAAAACATGGGTGATTATTGTGTTTTCTCGGAAATGGTTATGTAAACACAAGTTTACACGCAGCAGTAATAATCACTGCTCCACTATCGATTTTTTTTACCGTTGAGGGACTGCCACGTGTCCCACTACCATCTTTTCATCAGTCAATCGCGTGCATACATATATATACTCAGTTAAAAGATTTTTATCTTTTACATTTACACACGCATTTTACTCTCTCTATCTCTCTCTATGCTCTCTACTCTCTCTTACCCATTTCCTCAAACACCTCTAATACACACTCAATTTTTCCTCTTTTTACAGCAACATGACGACTAGTGCTTTTGATTTTGATGGAGCTCAGTTTGTAACCAATAACTATGATGCTATCATGGATAATGGTGAAGCTCCAAGTGAATTTCATCTCATTCAAGACTTCTGGGATCACAGTGAGCTAATGTACACTCTAACTCAGCAGGAATCCATTTCTCTGGCTCAAGTTCTCACCTTCTGGAGAACAGCAAACTACAATGATGGCGGTGAACATGGCTCTCCATCTCTCACTTGCCAGTATGAGAGTCAGGAGTATTTTGTATCTCCTGAGACAATACACAAAGCTCTTCATCTCCCTAAACACAGCAAGTTCAATTCATCTGTTTACACTCAGACTCTAAGAGATATGATGAACTTCTTCGGCTATTCTGGAAGTACAGACAAAATGGGGGATCTCAAACGCCCAAATCTCTGTAAAGAATGGAGTTTCTTCTATGACTGAATTACCAGAGCTTTCGGGAACAAGTGTAGCAATTTTGATGCTATTCCTCTATTCAGCCAACAAATCGGGTACTCTCTCATTCACAATCTCAAATTTGACATTGCAACTCCTATCTTGAGATTTATTGGTGAGCGGAGGAAAGAGAATAGGAATATAGTATATTATTCTAGATTTTGCCAGTTGATATTCTCTTACTGTTTTCCTGATATTCCATTGCCTGAAGATAATATTGAGCTACCTTTTAAAACCACAAAAAGGGCATTCACTGATTTGATTAAAAAGGATAGCAAGAAACCCCAACTTCCAGTATTTGCAATTCCTGTTATTGTACAGGACAAGTTGAAGCTGGCATTACCAGAGAAATATGGTCCTTTATTCTCTGATGAGAATATCCCTCAACCATCATCCTCCACTCCACAGGATGTACCAACCTCTGGTCCTTCCCAACAAGGGCCAGTTGTAAAATCTGACCTTCCCTCTCCTAAGAGGACTCTTAGATCATCTAAGACCTCTCTCCAACCCTCACTATCTACTCAACCCAAAAGGAAGAGGAAGTTTCTGCAACCCATATCAGATTCTGATAATGACGATACACCTCCTCCTCCATCACCTCCACCAGTGAAACAATCTAGAAAGAAAGTCAAGCCCACAAATATCACTGATCTGACTGTTGACCCTCCTCAATCAGAAGATACTCTTCAAGCCTTGGTTCCATTCTCTGATCAACCACGGGCTGCAGACCCTGTCCTGGTTGAACCAATCTCTGCCATGCCACTTGAGGAGCCTGGTACTACAGCTGTCATTCCTATGACAGAGACTCTTAATCAGGATACTCTGGTTGAAGCTGAAGGTCAAGAAGAACCCATCCTGAACTTGAATCAGGAATCTCTGATTCAGACTGAAGAACATGATGCAGCTCCTGTTCAGGAGATCTCTTGTGCTGTAAATTCTGATGCAGCCACAGAAGCTCTGGCTTCTCATACACTCAGCATCTTTGTAAATGATGATGATGATGATGCTACAGAGGTCACATCTGTTCCAGCAACAGTTCCAGCATCTCTTCAAGGAACAACCTCTGATCAAGCACCAGTTCCAATCTCTGATTCTTCTCCAGTTAAAGATTCTCCTTCTCCAGTCAAGAATACTGTCTCTGAGCCTCCACAACCCTTTGCTAGGATAAAGGTATGTCAGATGCAATATCATCAAGGTATGTGCAGAGCTACACCTCCTTCTATGGAAGCCAGACTTTCCAATATAGAAGCTACTCAGAGGTCCATGCAGTCTACTCTGGCAGAATTGAGCTCCTCTGTAGCTCAGCTGGTTCAGTTTCTCACCTCTGCTAATGTCAAAAAGGGGGAGAAAGTGTCAAAGGACAAATGTTCATCTGACCAGCCACTGGAAAAACAGAAACCAGATGATGATAAAGATGGAAAGGGAGTTGGAGATGGAAATTCTAGAGAGCAGATCATAATGATCAAAGATAAAGAAAAATCTGACAATAATCAAAGGAGTGATAAGGTTGGAAACTCTGAAGGACTCATAGAAACAAAGAAATCTCTGGAAATGGTTATAAGTTCTCCAGCTCAAAGTTTGACTGCAGTCAGAGAATCAAAGTCTATCTCAAGAGAACTGACTGTAATTGAACCTGTGATGCCAGAAATGGAATAGCAAGGAGAAAATCTGATTTCTGAATCAGAGAAATTGATTGAAGCTGGAGATCCAGAATCTCAGAAATTTTGTCAAACTCTGAAATTCAGAGGAAGAGAAACAACTTTGTTCTACAAATCTCCATCTCTTCAAGCTATTGATGAAGCTGTTGCAAGGAAAATTTTTGAAAAGGAGAATCCAGGATTAGACATTGAAGCCATCAGACAAGAAGAAGAGAGATTAGCAGCTGAGAAGATGAAGATCAGCAAGCTAAAGTCTGATAAGGAGAAACCAATCTCTGATTCCTCAAAGAAGCAATCAAGACCAAAAGAAAAGGGGATTGTGATTGGAGAAATTAATTATTCTGATATCAACGGACCCAGAACCAGAGCACAAGCAAAGTCTGAGATTGAGTCCAAGGATAAAGGGAAGAAACCTGTTGATGGTGTTCCTGTATCAAAGATGAAGTCAATTGTCAAGATTGCATCAGAAGCTCCTTCTCAAAGACTGGTACAGCTAAGCAAAGCTACAAATATAATCTCTGATGTGTCTGGTATAGTTGAAGAAGAGGAAGAAGAAGTTGGACTGACCAGGAAAAGGAAGATTTCAGAAACAGTGGTCAAATCAGCCTCTGACCTAAACTTAACCTCTGACATTGCTCAAGTTAAGGTTCAAGAAGTAAAAGAAAAATCTGATAAGTCAGAGCCTGTAGAGACTAAAGCTTCATGGCTGAAGACAATTTCTGATAAATCTCAAGATCAGAACAAGAAGAAAAGCCACTTTGGAAGCCTTGGAACCAGTCTGTACAAGGAATGTTCAATGCTGACCAGAATCAGACTTCATGGAACCAGAGGAAAAGAAGCATATGACACAACTGGATTGGGTCATTGGAAAGAAAAGCTGGAAACCAGCTCAGCTGCCAACTTCAGAGATCCATATCCTCTGACTGACAAAGTTGGTGAAGCTGTTACCCAGAAGGACCTTGATAAGATAGAATCAGTACAAATTCTGATGGATACTCATGATGGTACAGGTGACAAAGAAAAGATAGCAATCTTTCTCAACACTGGCAGAGTATACAGAATTTCAGAAGCTGATTTATTGTTGAAATCTCTAAGGGAACTTGAGCATATTCACTATATGCTTGAGATAAAGAATGAAGCAAACCCAGAGATGGTCTGATCTGATGAAAAGGACTATTGTAGAAAAGAGAAGATTTTATGGGATGAGTCTTGATGAAGAATACATTCCCAAGATATCTCAAGATGATGGCTCTGAGATTGAAATGCAGAAAAATAGCTCTGTTATGGAAACTATAGCTAATACCTGAATCTTGGGGTACAATAATGATGCAGATAGACCAAGAGTGATTCAACTGGGGGAGGCAATGAGAAGAAGCAAGGCAAATGCCTTGAGATCAGCTATATACCAGACTGGGGAAGACACTGAAGAGCTCAGTACTGTTAAAGGCCAGATGATACAAGCTCTGAAGCAGATTGAAGAAGATCTGATTAATCAGTTTGTCAAGGAAAGCTTTGGATATAGGCTGATCAGATAAATATTAACTGCTGGTTCTGTAAGTTGTAATTAGTTCTATAAATTAATCATTCATGCATTTGTCCTTAGTCATTTTTGACATCATCAGTATATATATTAACTTGTTCATTTTGTATAATGTACAAGTTGGGAGAGATTGTTACATATTTAATGATGTCACAGGTATCTAACTTGTTTAGTGTGCAGAACGGAAGATCAGAGTTTAACCAAGAGTCAGAGTTTGACGACTGCCAGCTGGATCAGAGTTTAGCTATGATCAGAGTTTGCAGGCGGCTGATTTCTAGGAGAAGATCTGGATAAACAAGGAAGATAAAGATCTAGGAAGATTGTGCAGATCAGGACAGCAGAAGGATAGCTACTGATTAGATTATTTTAGGAAGCAGATAATTATATATCAATCAGTAGATATCATGTAACTGTGTATAAAAACACAGCTTAGGGTTTACTCTAGACGTGTTGAATATCGAGCATATAATTCTTGTAACCCAACAGCTCTTAGTGATAACTTATAAATCACTAAGAGAGTATTTTTAAGCTACTGTGTTTTGTGTGAATAATAGTTTAGTTAATTTATTCTCTTATTCGTGTGTTTTGTTTTGATTGTGTTCACTATATATAATAATATAGTGAGTTTATTCGGCCTAACAGTATGTGGTTAGAATCTAGTTAGAATTTAGTCATGATATACTAGTATTTTTGGAGTTACTTAGATTCTCTCTAGGCTGAATCCATTTATATTAGTGTATATATTTGAAGCATAACTTTTTGTGTTGGATATTTGATGATTTATTAATTGATATTTTATTTCATTTTTAACTGCATATAGTTGTTATACTTTTAGTGTTGGTGATATTTTACATGCTTATATATATATCACTAATATTAATTTTTAATATTTTCTGCGAGGAGTTGTGTGAGTTTACTTGTACTCAATACTTACATGTATAGGACTTGTGAACTTTTCTTCAACTTTCCCTCGGGCGCGCTTGCGAATATCTTTGTATGATTGTCATCATTTTAATTGTTATATGCTGATCTGATAATTATATGATATTGCGTAGGTAATTATTATTTTATCTTAGTTAAATTGTGATCCACAATTATATGCTTATTTGTTTCATGATTAACTTTGATAGAATAATAGAAGCATTATTAATTCATTTTTGAAATATTTAATTGGTATCTATTTTTTATGCTTTGTTGATGTTTTATTTGTGATGACTTGATTGTGACGTATTGGCACTGGTGAAATATTGTTGCATATTTCTTAAAACCACTAGTGCTAATATATTTTAGGTGTTTAATATTTGAGTACAAGGGAGACAACATAATCTTTATTCTGTCTCATATTTATGTTCTGGAGTTGTGAGTTTCTTCAAAGAAATTTTCTTATCAATTGATTTCAACAATTGGTATCCACTACTCTATTTCATAAATATTTCTTGGAATATTTTGCATCTATACTTGTAGCGTCATAGGACGAGACATTGATTATCTTGTATTTGTGTACTTGGTGATCTTTGTCACTTGCAGTGTCTATTTTGACAATGTGCTAGTATGAGGCCTTTTCACTAATTAGTTTGACGAGTGATTTATACACTGTAGCGCGTAAATTTTCTTGTTTCCTTTTTAAATTGTAGTGAGAAACAGGAGTCTGTGTCTTTTTCAAAAACAAGTTCATTTAAACCTTTTATGCATAGATTCAGACTCTCGTACTCAAACTAGTTTTTAATGGTAAACTTTGATTCTTTCATCGGTTGTGATTGTCATTTTTTTTTATGAAAATCATTTATGCAATCACAACTGATTCTTTTTTCCTCAAAAGATTAAATGCAATTGCTTTCATATATCTACGATTATGAAATAATAGTTTGATGCCAACATCCTAACTATAAATGTCATATCTCCACAATAATATTGATATTTGGACAGAACAATCTCCATATTAACATAGAGAGAAACATGATATATGAAATATTGACAATTTTATCACTCAAAATGAATTGAATACAAAGGTGCTTAAATAGTAACCTAACTTCAATGGTCAAAAATAAGGAAATCATTTATCTATTATTGCTTTAAGTATTTTTCAAATATATACAAGAAAATAAAAATAGAAAATATCAAAAATATTATAACATACAAATTGCTGGTAAAATTTCCTAGTTCAGTGTATTATATATAAAATCTGATTTACACATTTGTTTTAGGTACAAGACTTTCTCAATTTTTTGTTATTAAGAGTAGAGAATTCAAAGAGTAAATCAAGAAAATTACTTTGAGAATAAATTTTATTTCAAAATTTTCAAGCATGCGTATTTTAGTATGTAGTACAAGTGTTAGATAGAGCCCAAGTGTAGCATTGACAAGGTCTTGTATTGCCCCAAACTAAACGGCATGCACTTGCCTCCACAAAACTCCATTCTCTGTGCCAATTGCTTAGTTCTTTCTTACTCCCTTTTTCACACACCTTTTCCCCTTTTTTTTCTCCTTCGGACATTTCAACTTTCTGATCCAAAATCAATGGCATTAATACACCTTCTTTAATCCAAATATTTCTCTCCCGGCTCCTCATTTAATTTAGTAATTAATTTTCTTCATTACGAATTATACTCAGAGTTATGCTTGGTTGACTGGCGAGCATTTTGTGTAACAATGCTCTAGTCATGACACGTGTACAGTTGTGGCATAGTTCTGATGGTTGTTATTTTTGCGTTGAGTGACAACCTTGTGAGGTTAGCCAAGTGTGACTTATGTTCAAGTTAAAGACTCATAACAAACCACAGCAGTTTCTTGACTTGTACATGCAATCCACAGGCTTTTTAAGCTCCATGTGTAATTCCCAAAAATACCCTTCTTAATTTAATAAATAAATAAACAAAAAAAGTCCAAGATTTTGCTGATAATATCCCACAAAACCAGAAATAATACTTTTTTCTATTTCTATAAAATAAACAGGAATTAATAAAATAAGATATCTCATACGATATCTCGAATTGGGATAAGATTTTATTTTTCGATATCATCTCTTCGAGAATAGTTTTTTTTTTTTACTGAGGGTATAAAAGGAAAAAATAGAGATGTGATTATTACTAGGAATAACTAAAGAAACGGGCAAAGGTCGCATGTTACATGTCTCTCTTTCCACCCTACTAGCGAACTTAATTTAGTCTACAAATAAATGTAGATTGGCGTTTTAAATGAAAGTTATTAAAAAATAAAATCCACAATATCTGATTTCCTTGCATCTAAATACTACTAAACAAAAGTGTATACTAGTTGTTTGTGTATATAATCTCTCTCTTTCTCTCTATGGGCTAGATGAATGCTTGTTACCTACTTCACTTCCGCAAGAAACACAAAAAAAGCTGAGTTTTACAAAGAAAAAAAAGTTACTTTTGTTGAGAGCCATGGAGACGCACAAATGTAAGCTGTGTTGCAGGAGTTTTGATAATGGGAGAGCTTTGGGTGGCCACATGAGATCTCATATGTTGAATCTTTATGTTCCAGGCCAGCATGATGATTACGAGTCGATTCGGTCTTATTCTGATGAAGAAGAGGAAGAGGATAAAGGGGTGTTGAATTATGAGCTTAGAGAGAATCCCAGGAAGAGTTTTCGTGTTGTGGATCCTGAATTTTCTGTGGTGGTTCAAGATAGAGAGAGCGAGTCAGAGTCGTTCAAGAATGATGATCTTGATCGTGTTCGGAGGTCTAAAAGGATCCAGAGTTTTGATCATGAAAATCTAGGTTGTGAATCGAAAAAGTCTAAGTTGAGTAACGAGACGAATTCTTCAGGTTCTGAGACGACAGAGGAGGAAGATATTGCGTATTGTTTGATAATGCTGTCGAGGGACAAATGGAGATCACCAAAACGGATCAATAAATATGTGTCTATGGATTATTTTGATGCCTACAATGACGACGAGGATGAGGAGGACGAGGATGAGGACGAGGAGGAAGTTGTGAAAATTAACAAATCGGGTAACAAGGGTAAAGGGAAGTATAGATGTGAGACATGTAACAAAGTTTTTAAATCGTACCAAGCTTTAGGTGGTCACAGGGCGAGTCACAAGAAGATCAAAGCGACGAATTTCGAAGAAAATGAGAAAGATAATCGATATAACAGTAATGCAAATGGTGCCGAGGTGAAAATTCATGAATGCCCTGTTTGTTTTAGAGTTTTTGCATCCGGACAGGCACTTGGTGGACATAAAAGGTCACATGGCATTGGTTTATCGAATGGAATTGTGGCCGCAACCGCTAAAAATCGAACTCAGTATATCTCGCTAGAGCAGGGTCCGGTTAAGGAATTTTCGAAATATGGTGGTGAGACCAAAATTGATTTAAATCTTCCTGCTCCGGTTTGCGAAGATGAGTTTAGCAGCCAGGTTGAGGTTTCTGCAGTTTCTGATGCTGAGTTTGTTCATCCATCAAGTTGAGTTAGAAAGGTGAAATTTTGGGGGTTTTTTTATTTTATTTTTCCTTAATATCTATATGGCATTATGGATCAACGGTTTTTTTCTATTTCGCTTCATTTCACTTTTTTGGAAATTGAGACAAATTGGTATCATTTCTTAGAGAGAAAACAGAACAATTTCATCTTATATTCGCTTATAATTTTGTTGCTATGTTTGTTTTCTCCTTATGGATATAGCATCGAGGGTGTAATGGTCAATGGCTCCGAAGTTGATATTTTCTTTGTTCAACTGTTTTTTTTTTCAGTTTATAGGAAATATATATATTTTTTAATATATAATATCTTGAAGATTTCGGGGTACAATAAATATTGGTAAATGGTAAATGCCACGTCATTTCTGTCCAAAATGTATAGTTGGAGGTTGAACTAATTCTTTTCTTATCTTCTGCTTTCTGCTAAAATCAGATTGCATATCTGTAGCACAAACAAGAAAAAGAAAGTAGAGAATCAATTCGCTTTTCTTTTTCTGGAAATAGTAAAAGGAATTATTTTGATATTAATTACTAGTTTTGTACTAGGAGTATGTACATACTATACTAATATTATTCGGTAACAAGATGTTAAAGTTGGTAAAAGTATTCGTGTTTTTATTATTATCAAATGTATAAGTGTTTGATAATAATAATAATGCATAAAACTTACCATTCTAAGATCGTAGGTTTGATTTCAATGCAAAGAGAGAAGTAAATGAACTGTCATGCAGAGGTAAATACGAGTGTGCTAGCAGTTTTTGGGATTAGTCATCCGAATTAGTTGAGATATATGAAAGGTGGTCCGAGTCTGGAACACCAGATAACAAAAAAGTATTAATCCAACACAGAAATTTGATTATCTAAAAATTTAGTAAGTCATTTGTTCTGATATCTCCAGGCAAAATTAAATGCTCAATCTTTTGGTGACTTTATATACATAAATATTTCCAGATAGTTTTTGATTTTGTTTTAAAACGTTTTCCATTTACTATAGTTGAGAGAGACGGTGGAAAATCCCCTGTTTTGATGAGTGAATATTGTTGGTTTAATTTGGCATGACCAAAATATCCGGTTCATGCATTGAAAATGTAAGTGATTCAATTCATATTCATTGTTTACCAAAAACCCCCTAGGCTTTGTTTGTACGTATTGTTTTAGAACAAGCTTTCTCCTTTTTGTTTCTTGTCTTCCATTTTAAGTTGCCCACAGTGCATCAAATGCCTATTTATACTGTAATTTTTATGAAACCTTTTGAGAAAAGTTGCCGAATGTTCTTTTGACAAAATTTAGTCCGTTTAGTCGAAGATATAGACATAAAATTCTTAATTTATTACTTCTTTGTATATAAATGACTATCACAGTATCACTGTATTGATGTATCACAGTAAAAATCAAAAATGGATCAATGTATTAATGTATCACAGTAAAAATCAAAAATCGAACGTACCTTTATCTTGTTATAAGCCCAAGGAATATTTTTTTTACCACGTACATATAATTTCAGCAAGTTGCTACTAACAACTTGACTAGCTATGTTAGTTCGTGAAAGTGGTAGATGCCTAGATGGGGCGAGAGCCAAGAAGTGTGGTAATCTATCCAATTGCATGCGAGTATAGGTGCAAGTAGGGGAGAGCATGGCCGGTTCGGCTCGGTTTCGGGATAAAATCGGAATCGCAATCATATATCTTCGGTTTTTAAAAATTGAAAACCACAACCGTCGGTTCAGGTTCGGTTCCGGTTTAAAACTCCCGATTCGGATGTAATCGGTTCGATTTCGGTTATAAAACCGAGAAATATAAGAATGAAAAATAATACATGAACAAGACACTCCGGCCAATAATATAAAACTGACTCTTAACTAGAATTCTCATACAGAAAATATCCGCTAAGCATACGAGATACACAACTGATAAAATGAGGTACCACCTACCAGACAGAATATAGAAGATATAGAATTGGAGCGGCCGACCGGCAGTGAACTTAAATTAATATTCACTGCGCAAGAAAAATTAACAGACTTGTGTTTCCTTTAAATATTGTAGAATAGATTTATTCATTTTTAAACATGTTATAGATTCTATATTACATATATTAATTATTTATTATTATTTTAATAATCAGTTCGGTTCGGTTTTTATCAGTTCAGTTGAAAGTATATCCGGAACCAAATTATTTAAATCGGGCCGATTTTTAATTTTTTGGTTTCAGATCAGTTATATTTGGATCGATTTTCTCCGGTATTTCCTGATTTCGGTTTCAAATCGGTTTTTAGCTTAGCCCTAGATGCAAGTGATGTATAAAGTCATCTTATACAACACATATTGCACGTTGAAACCATGTTGCGAGCAGAGATTGCAAAATAATCTGACGGATCCCAGTTCACAACTAGAAATTTTAGATTTATCAAACATGATTTTTTAGATTTGGATTTGGATATAGATTTAGTTTTTAAACTAGAAATTTTTTGGATTTGAGATAGGTGTACCGATCCAAAACCCGATCTGAACTGAAACTTGAAACCCAATCCAAACCCGAAACCTGAAACCTGAAAAATCCTAAATATATAATATTATATATGTATATAATTATATATATATATATATAATTTTATAATTTTATATATACTTTTATATTACACATTATATTAAATTATATATAATATACATATACATTATTTTATATATTAGACATTATACAATATACATATTATAGCATGATTTTTAGAACATACATTTATCAGCTAAAAATTGACTAATAATTAAATTCAAATAAGATAAATTATATTATAATTCAAAGATGATATGGTGAACAAAACATTTTCTAGTGATAAATATTGTTAATTGGTTGATTATAAAATCTATACATAGAAGTGACTTGGGCCTAATTATGGGCCAATTCATATAATCAATTATCCTTTTTAACCAAAATTATTTTATTTTTTTTATATTTTCTAATTAAAAAAACTCAATTTTCTTAAAATAACATTGGACAACATCACAACTACCCTTTTTAACTAAAACACATTATCTTTTTCAGAATCCTAACTAAAAAATCGATCTAAAAATAACAAATGCAACATACATATAAGAAAATATTATTATATATAATCATTAATTCAGTGGATCAGGTTCGGGTATTCATTTTTGGGTATTTTCGGGTACGGGTATGAATAAAAATTTTGGGTTTGGATATGGATTTTTCCATACCTCATCCGACCCAATTGTCATCCCTAGTTGCGAGTGTATGTGGTAACTTTTTTATTATAAAACAAAATCGTGACTGTGGGGTGTTTGGCCCTCCAGGTTCTAGAAGTAGTATACTTCTTTTTGATAAAAATCATCTTTTAGCTGGGAATGGCAATGAATTGGGGTCGGATTGGATATGATACAATTCAAATTTAAACTTAATTTTTTTATTCATTTTCTAATCGGGCCCGATTCCGATCCGACGGATTTTAAATCGAATTAGAGTATACTTGAAATTCGAATTTTTTGTATATTGAATATGGATATAGTTGAAATTCAAAATCCAAACTCGAAACCGAATTTTTAAAAAATTTAAATGTATTAGTATTCAATCATTAATCTTCAAATACACTAATATTTCCTAATATGCATGATTATAAATACATTATTAACACTAAAAATTTATTAATTAATATATATTTTAAAGTAATAGTTACACCCATCTTATGATCCTACATTGAATGTGATAATGGTCCGAAATAAATCTTAGGTTTCCGGTTGGTACATGTGGTAAGTTACAACCACAGAAATATGGTTCGTTTAAGGTGTCGAGGAAGATCAACGATAATGCTTATGTTGTGGCTCTTTCTGATTCCATGAACATGTCCAATACATTTAATGTGGCTGATATTTTTTAGTATCACGCTGATTCTGCTCTATATCCAGATGAGAGCTCGAGGTCGAGTTCATCAGAGATGGGGGAGACTGAAGTAAGACTATTAGCTGCACGTATAGAAGCCGTAATGGATAGAAAGAAGAGCATCTACGGACGGCGTGATCATGCTAAAGGCTTAACATGAACATGCCTACTTTATTAATATTTGATTTTAATTAGGAATTGTCTTTATTACTACTTTATTTTCATTAGGAATTGTCTTTATTTCCTTGTAGGGTTTTCATATCCTATATAAAGAATATTATGATGAATTTTATGATTAATTATTATTGATTATCAAAAATCCTTGAGAGTTTTCACATCTTTCTGGTGGATTTCAGAATTATCAATTGAATTCATGCTTGCGGATTCGATCTTATTCTTTAGGATTAACGTTTGTTTTTCCTACGCTTCCGTACGACGTCACCCGAGCATGACACGCCATGAGAAACTGGAATCTGACATTGAAATCGTTGGAGTGTACACGATCCACCATCTCCTAAGTGTCAGGAGAAGAAAAATCAACAAACTTATCATACAGAGACTCAGGCAGATCCATAGTAAAATCAGCCCCCCTAAAGCTGAGAAGAACAAGATAAAAACCTCTTGAAAAAGCTGGTGCGAACCTCCCGATAATAAGCGGTTAGAGCATCACTCATGGGAGGAAAAGCACCAACCCAACGGTTTTTGGGAGCGATTTTACTGCTCCTGGAGTAACACTGTTTGCGAACGAGGTTTGGAAGCCAAAACCTCTCAACTTAGGAGCAGCAAATAATTGAAGCAAAAAAAGGGTGGGGTGTCAATTGTGTAGTTTATTATAACAAAAACCTTGAGGATGACTGGATGCAGATTCACACGCTCATTGGTCATAGCTAGGTAGGAGTATCAGAACTTCCTAGCTAGCTTCATCCTAACGTTTCTTTGACGCTCATTTTAAGCCCTTAGCTATGAAGTTCAGAAAACCCTTTTCTCTTTCTCTCTCCCTCTCACACTCTCTACCTCCCTTTTGGCCTCAAAACAACAGTATCATGTCCAGGAAGAAGGGCTAGTGGCGGATCGAGCTCCGAAAGTAAGGGTTGTCGTACACAATATTTTGTAACAGTGATCAATTGGTTTACGTTAACTCATCGTATTAGTTATGTTAAAATTAATTCTACAATTGTTTTTATATATTAATTTTTTTCAATTTATTTCACTTAAATTAGTATATTTTTCAAAATTCGATCATCATTTATTCAATTTTTTTGTATGCGATTCAATTAAATGTTATGTCCAATTTATCTTTTTTGAATATCTAAATACTTCATTAATAAATAAGGCTGTAATTCGAGCCGAGCCGGCCGAGTTTCGAGCCGAGTCTAATTCGAACCAAGTTTAATCGAGTTGAGCGGAGCCGGCTCGTTTAGCTAATCGAGCCTAAATCTCTGCCCGAACTCGACTCGTTTAATTTCACGAGTCGAGTCGAGCCGGCTGGTTTAGCTAAACGAGCCGGTTTTAACGAGTCGAGCGGGTCAGCTCATATAATTTTACACTTAATCGAGCCTAAACCTCTACCCAAATTTGGCTCGTTTATTTTCACAAGTCGAGTCGAGTCGGCTCGCTTAATTAAACGAGCCAGAACCTTTGCCTGAATTTGGCTCGTTTAACGAGTCGAGTCGAGTCGAGCCGAGCCCTGTTCGACAAGTTCGAGCCGGGCGAGCTCGCGAGCAGCCTGACTCAAATTACAGCTCTACTAATAAACAAGTCATATCCACCTTGATTAGAATGTTCAATACCAAAATGATAATACAGAAAACAAAAATTTAATATTCAGACTATGTAATTCTTTACCGTTTCACACCATTTCTTTTACTATTTCACAATATTATCTACAATACTAGTAATGTTATGTTTTTCCTCAAATCTAGTACTCCACTTTACTCTAAAAACTATTACAAGACTAGTTATCTGATATGGATGCATTTACCAGAAAGTATTTTAAAAGGACGGAGAAGTCAACATAGTATTGGGTAGGAAATCTTTCTAATGAATGCAAGAAATACAAGACAATTGTACTAGCAAGAAATTAACATTAGATTGTTTGTTTTATTCTATTTTCCAATAATATGCCTATAATGTAGGATCTTGTCTTTTGGTGTATTCAGTTTATATGTAGCCTATATAAAGGCCTTGAAGGAGAATGAATGCATACAATTTTTATATCTGAAAATAAGTCTAACGAGGCTCTGTCTAGGACGAGTGTGGTTGAGAACCTTTCAATATAACTAATACACAGAAAAATTCTCTTCTATCTAGACCTGTGACTAGATCCTTCGCTAAGGCTCATAACAACTTGGTATCAGAGCCAGCCGTCATGGGTGATGCAGAGAGTTTATCGAGCAAACTGGATGCGTTCATGGAACAAATGGCTACACGACGACGTGCACTCGAAGAGCAGATGGCAGAATTGTCCATGTCCGTTAAAAGAAAAGGAAAAAGGGCTGATAGAAACAACGGAGAAGAGCACAACAGAATTCATGGCCGCATGGGAAGTTCTGGAAGTAGAAACACGAGTGAGTCACAACCAGGAGGTTATATGGTACCTCGGTACTCTAAGATGGAATAACCTACTCATGATGGCACAAAAGACCCTTGGGTATGGCTAAAACGATGTGAGAAATTCTTCATCAACCAAAAGATTGCTGAAGGCGATAAGGTGGGGCTACTTTATTTTCACTTTCCAGGAGAGGCACAACTTTGGTTTGATCAAATAGAATAGGAGGAGGTAGAATTGAGTTGGGAGCGATTTAAGGAATGTTGTCACGTGCGATTTGGGCCTCCTATGAGTAGTAACCCTTTTGGTGAGTAGGCTAATTTCAAACAAAGTGGATATGTTGAAGATTATCAACGTCAATTCTAGTCGCTGCTGGCTAGAACTTCAGATCTTACACCTCGCCAACAAGTAAGTCTCTTTACGGCTGATTTAAAAGAAGAGTTGAGGATTGATATTGAGTTACAACCAGGGAATCTTGGAATTGCCATGAATATGGCTCGGGCATTATAAAGGAAGCAAATAGTGTCACACGGAACACTAACCTTGCATGTTAATGGAAATTGGTCTATTCCCAAATCCAACAATAACGAAGCTATTCTCTCATCTAACAAGAATGTCCCTTCCAAAAGTGGGGCACAGTTCGGGAAGCCAAGTAGTAGTAACTATCGGACGAATATCGGACGAACAATACTACACCTTTTGTCAAGAGACTTACAAGAGTAGATATGGCGGAAAGAAGGGCTAAAGGACTTTGGTACAAATGTGATGACTCTTATAATCAAGGGCACAGATGCAAAAGGTTGTTTTGGATAGAGGTACCAGATGATGATAGTGAATCAGAAGAAGACAAGGCTGGTGACCTTGAGATCTCTTTGAACACCATCAGCACAACATGAAATTCGCCCACTATGCAACTATTGGCAGAAGTACGTGGTTTTACGGTTTCAGTGTTGGTAGATTCAGGCAATACACACAACTTTCTACGTGAGGGCTTGCTTCCAAGTTTGGGTCTAGAAGTCTAGAAAAGACCGGGATTACAGGTATGGGTGGCAAATGGTGAATGCGTACCGAGCATGGGAATTTGCAAGTGTGTAACTCTCCAAGTTTGAATGACATCTCTCAGGCTGACTTTTATACCATTCCTTTGGAAGGATTTGATGTGGTGCTGGGAGTGAAATGGTTATGCACGCTTGGACCAGTTTTTTGGGATATTTGTTCTTTGACAATGAAATTTTTTCTTAACGGAAAGAAAGTCTTATGGAAAGGACAACCCCCTTTAGCAGAGGCACGACTGAGTTTGATGGGCACACGGAATTCAAATATGATAATCTTGGATAATTTATTGGTGGAATATGTAGACCTATTCCTGGAGCCATCAAGTTTACCTCCAAGCTGAGAGAGTAAATCACATACATCTTTTACCTGAGAAAGGACCTATTGTTGTGCGACCTTATCGATATCCTCATTTTTTAAAAAGATGCAATTGAGAGACAGTGTGAACAGATGCTGCAACAAGGAATTATCAATCCAGATAAATCCCCATCTCTTCCCTAGTACTTCAATCAAGAAACAGGATGGCTCGTGGTGTTTTCTGTGTGGACTATCGAGAGCTAATGCCAACACCATTAAGGATGAATTTCCAATACCAGCAGTTGATGAGTTGTTTGACGAACTTCATGGAGCGCAATATTTTACAAAGTTGGATTTGAGAGCAGGATTTCACCAAATTAGGATGGCACCATCAGATACGGAGAAGACAGCTTTTAGAACCCACCATGGGCACTCCGAATTCCTAGTAATGCCATTTTGTGTTACTAACAGTCCTTCAACTTTTCATAGTTTAATGAATGAAGTTTTTCGGCCTCATTTATGTAAGTTTGTCTTGGTTTTCTTCGATGACATATTAATTTATAACAAAACTCGGGTTCAACATATACAACATGTGAAAATAGTTTTCGAACCCTTGCGCTCTAATGTTTTGTTTTTGAAGAGGTCGAAGTGTTCCTTTGGTGAGTCACATGTGAATTATCTTGGACATGTCATTCATGGAGAGGGAGTGGAAGTTGATACCACCAAATTCAAGGCCATCACAGATTGGCCAACACCTCAATTAACCAAGGCGTTACGAAGTTTTCTAGGGATGTTTAGGACGAGTCTTGCTGAGAACCTTTCAATATAGCTAATACACAGAAAAATTCTCTTGTATCCAGGCCTGTGACTAGATCCTTCGCTATGGCTCATAACATTATCATATATGATGTGCAAAAAATATGATTTTAAATATCGCAAGTGCACGATCTCGTTTTAGTATTTTAGATTCGTTCCACAGAGAATATGAATTAATTTTCACAAACCTTTTATTTTTAATCTAGACGAATTAGAAATTTTTAATTTTGAAAAGATTTTTATTTAAAGGTAAGTCTAAAATTGAGAAATTTTGTGTGAGATTTTTAACTAAATAACCAACTTTTAAACCAACAAAATTCTAATTTTCATTGATAACATAAATAAACAAGAAAACTAACTCCACCCAACATAATAAATGAACACAGCAATCCACCACTCAATGAAAAAGAACCCAGCTCAACACATTATTGAAAACAAAACATGCGCCATAACTCAGTCAAGTAAAATTCGACTCTGAGAAACAACTCACAGTTACTAACTAAACCAAACAATCTACTCAAATTCTATCTACACCAAAGAACAACGAATATCAGCTGCAACACCTAAAAGAAATCCAGATAAGCAAACAGTGATGCAACTCAGAAAAATGCAGCAGACTCTGTACCCAACTCGACTTACTTATCGATTTACAAAACACAAGGAAAACGCACAGCATAGGAACAAAACAAAACCATACAAAACCAACTACTCGAACTAAGCTGCAACTCGGAAAAAAACTAAGCTATTGAAATCAGTGGCGACTACAAACACGAAACTGCAACTGAAAAAACAAACGAAATGACAAGAGGCGACTCAGGAAACTCAGCTAGCAAAATAACAAAACGCAGCTTAACTCGCCGTGACTCTGTGACTGACTCAATTTTTCAAACACCCAACCTCGACTCGGACAACAGACAAAGCCCCAGCGACTCAGTTATAAATCAAACCTAGACTTAGTTTTATAAATCGTATCACTTCACAATCAATAGTAATTGAAAATTGCCAATGTTTTGAACGAAATAGGGGAGGTGGGTTTGTAAAACAAAAGTTAGGGAAGGGGTTTTGCAGTTTAAGTAATAAAACAAAGCAGTGGCTCGGGAAAACAGAATTCGTGAGAAACTCACGAACTCGGGTAAATCAAACTCCAATTTGGTGCGAACTCACTGTGTGACTTAAGGCTTAAGCAAAACGAAACAAAGTCAATTAAAATGTAGAAATCACACAAAACAAAATGAACAGTGGTGAATGGTTTTAAGTAAAACAAAAGCAGGGGTTATGGAATTCTGTGATTTAAAGACTTACTTAACCAAAAATCGCATAAGTAACATTAATAAATTGTAAAGTAGAAGTTAAGAAACTAAATCCCTACACAAATTTATTTTGTGCCAGAATTTAGTCGAAAGTAATTAAGGTGCTAAATGAAACTTAACCTATAGTATGGGCTCCTTCATTTCCCCCAAACACTTAAGCGTATGGTACATTAAAAGAATCATGGCCTCAAAGAGAAAATCAAGACAAGAAACAAGGCAAGAGCAAGCTAAAAGGAAATTTATATTAAAATCAAAGAGTGTTTACAAATGTGGGTATGAAGGTGGGACTAACAAAATAAAATCTAACACTATACTACCAACTAGGAAATGACTAGGTGAAAAGATTGGTTTACATGAGAATTAAAAGGGATATTTATAGCTAAAATCTATGATCTTGGGGTGGAATATTCTTGGAATATTTCCTTTCCATACACTTCTCTTCTATTCTTTCTTTCTTCCCTTTTTTGTCCATTTTCCACTTCTTTTCTCTTATTTCTTTATTTATCTACGATTTCCTGAAATAAAACAAATAACTAATATAAATATGAAAACAAACAATAAAAAGGTAATTAAAATATGCAAAAATATGAACTCCTCAATATACTATTCTTTCACTTGAAAAACTAGTGCAACAGTAGTTATTTTTGTGACTAGTATATTTTTGCCCCTAGTAAAGAATTTATTATTGTAAAAATAAAATTTTAAGGAGATCAGTTTAAATATATGCATCATATGAGTATATAAAAAGTAGGAACAAAATTCAAGAGGGGTTGACCCCTCTTGCCCTTCGCTTTATATGTGAAATCCTGAGTCTACCCATTTTTCACTCTCACAATAATTTACTTGTGGAAGAAAAAACGCCAATTTCATCCTTTTTACCCTCTTTCTCTCTTCTTTCAAGTACCACTATGCCCCTCTATTTTATTTATTTCCCATTCTAATTGCATCCCACAATACATTCACAGATTATTACTTTAGCATATATTAAACTTAACGAAACTAGCGAGCCCGCGACAATCCTCAACGATTACACCAAGGTGAGACCGCATTGGGCTTGAGCTTTTGATTGCTTGAACCACAACCAAGCAGTCAGATTCTACTGTGATACGTTCCCCTTGAAACTGATCGCTCCAGCTAAGAGCTTCTTTAACCGCCATGGCTTCTACAAGCACAGGAGTAACTAGATGAGGGTAGAACACTACTTTGGCTTCAACTAACAAGCCTTCAACCCATAGTAGATCGCCTAAAGTTCTGCAGTTTCAGGGACCACCAGGCCAATATTGCCTCCAACCCCACGAACCCAGTGACCATCCTTCTTGAAGATTCCCCCACACTTGCACTCATTTGGTTCCTGCTAAACACACCCTTAACACACAATCTGTAAGCCATGTTTCTATGGTCTTTAACCAAACCACAAATGGTGTTTATATAGCAGTGAGTAGTGGGTTAGTTAGATGTGTGTAGTCAATGTTCTTGTTGTAGAGATGGGAGTTATAAGATGCTATGGATCAAAATCAAGGGGTGAGCTTCGTGCTTTTTGACTGATCTCGCGAGTCGGAACTCAGACGGGTCCTCACGAGGTGCCTACGTATCTTCAGCGGGGTGAAGAATCAAGTCAAAAAACGTAGTTCTATTTTGGAGGGGTAGAGCCCTTTATATAGATGTCTCAGGGTTAGAGACTGATTAGAAGTAGGATCCCTGGTGTTAGAGTCCTAGTAGAAATAGGTATTTGAGTCAGAGATAGGATAGGACTGATCCCTGATCGTTATCTTGAGCTGCTGGAGGTTATCTAAGACTCTAGATAGTTATCCACGAAATTCAGAGTTCTTGTAGGACTCTCGGAGTCCTGGACTCATCAGTCAGACTCCTAGTAGGACTAGGATTCGAGTTCTGGGCCCTGGACGGGCTGGGGGCTCGAGCCTTGAGATTGGGCAGCCCACGTTTCCGAAACGTGGATGCCCAACGGGCTTTTTATAACCTCAACCTGCTAGTTACGAATTTTGGGTGTTAAACCCAGAATCCGGACCTCATACTCAGACCTTTAATCAGACTCGGGCTCAAAATAACCCAATAATTTTTAGGGCCAATTTCAGACCCATATCATAAGATTTTATTCGTGACTAGTTGACCTAGGAAATTAAGTCGGCCAATGCATGTAGTTGAAGGCATTGATAGGAGGACATGACCAATTCATTGAAAAGATGGGTGCAAATGCTAATAACTCCACTAGCTTAAAAGCCTAGAAATTAAAGTATAATAGCAAAAAGGCATTTTGGGGTACATCAAGTGTTCTGGGGCGCTTTTTGAGCATTTTCCGAGCTCTTCTTGGGCGCTCGACCTCGCCCAGGTCGATTTAGGGCGCATTGGGCGCCCACGTCGATGCTAGCGCGCACCTCGGGCGCTCGACCTCGCCCAGGTCGATTCAGGGCGCAATGGGCGCGCAGGTCGACGCTCGAGCGCACCCTGGGCGCACCTCGGGCGCTCGACCTCGCCCAGGTCGAAGGTCGACGCTCGCGCGCACCGTGGGCGCACCTTGGGCGCTCATGGGCGCTCGACCTCGCCCAGGTCGATTTAGAGCGCTCAGGGCGTCCAGGTCGACTCTAGGGCGTACCTCGGGCGCTCGTGGGCGCTCACGGGCGTTGGGTTTTTTTGACACCCAAGTTGATTGTCGGCCTCACCCAGGTCGATTTAGAGCGTTTTGGGTGCCCAGGTCGACCATGGTGAGACCCTCAAGTGCTCCTTGGGCGATCTTTGGGCTCCTGGGGTGCTCATAGGGTGCTCCTAGGGTGCTCATAGGGCACTCCCAGGGTGCTTCTCGGGCGCTCTCGAGCGTTGGGTGTTTTTTAACACCCAAGTTAATTGTCGACCTCACCCAGGTCGATTTAAGGCGGTTTGGGTGCCCACATCGACGCTGGTGAGGTCCTCTGGCGCACCTCGGGCGCTCTTGGCGCTCCAAGGGCGCTCATAGGGCGCTCCCAGGGCGCTTCTCGGGCGGTCTCGAGCGTTGGGTGTTTTTTAACACCCAATTTAATTGTCGACCTCACCCAGGTCGATTTAGGGCGTTTTGGGTGCCCAGGTCGACGCTGGTGTGGTCCTCAGGTGCACCTCGGGCGCTCTTGGCGCTCCTGGGGCGCTCATAGGGCGCTCCTGGGCGTTTCTAGGGCGCTCTCGAGAGTTGGGTGTTTTTAACACCCATGTTGATTGTCGACCTCACCCAGGTCGATTTAGGGCATTTTGGGTGCCCAGGTCGACTATGGTGAGGTCCTCAGGCGCTCCTCGGGCGCTTTTGGCGCTTATGGGGCGCTCATAGGGCGCTCTCGAGCGTTGGGTGTTTTTAACACCCATGTTGATTGTCGACCTCACCCAGGTCGATTTAGGGCGTTTTGGGTGCCCAGGTCGACCATGGTGAGGTCCTCAGGCGCTCATAGGGCGTTCCCAAGGCGCTCATAGGGCGCTCTCGAGCGTTTTGGGAATATACATCGTTTAAACATGGATTATGCAACCATTAAGTGTAATCATGCTTGATTATGACTTGTTAATGGTATGAGATAAGATTAGGCCTTAATCAAGGTTTTAGGGGCCTTTTCTAGGCTAATCCCTTGATTAGGGTTTTATTGAGTTTTATACATACTTTATACATGTAAACATGTATAAATATTGTATTTTCATTTATTTTTAGGCTCTTTGAAAATCTAGATCCTTCCAAAACCTTCTAGATTATGGGCTTTTTCTTGGGCTTGGGCTAGTTGACCTGTAATAGCAGGTCAGTTGGCCTGTTGACATGTTAGATGACATGTTGGCCATCCTATAAATAAGTGAGCATCCTCATTTCTCACTTCTCACTTCTCACTCTACAAGTTTACAACATCTCTCTAGAATTCTCTTGAGCCTCAAGCTTTCACCACCAAGGTTCTTTCCAGCTCAAATGGCTGATCGGGAAGCATCACGCTTGGCCAAGATTTCCAAGGCCAAGGGCACCTCCTCCAAGAAAAGAGAGGTACTCCTATAATTATAAACTTTTCTTGTTCATCTTTACTTGATTTGATCAATATTATGCGGGATGAATACCCCTCCCTAGCCGAGCTAGGTTCTTATGGCTATGCTGCCGATTGTTCGCCTTCGTTAGCTAAGGTCTATCATAGATTGCTTAACTTTCCCAAGGCTTATTCCCTGGTCTGTGCCGAACCCGGGGATAGGACCTATCATTAGGATCCTCAGCACTTGTTTATATACAAGCATGCTCTACTAGCCAGACTTAGGTTTCCCCTGCATCCCTTCATCCCTAAGCTCTTAGCTGATGTGGGACTCAATCTTTGCCAATTGACGCCCAATGCTTGGCGTATGATCCATTGTTTCATGGTTCAGTGCCTATCTAAAGGCCTTTCCATGTCTGTCCCATTGTTTCGTAAGATTTTCCAATTCAAGAACTACCCGACGGGTTCTACGGGTTGGGTTCTTATTAGTCATCGGCCTGACCAGCCTCATATTTTCAACAATTCTTCCATTCCGGATAACAACCCTCGTTTGAAGAAAGAGTTCTTCAAGCTACACTGGGAAGGGGAGATTGGGGAACTCTATTCAGATCCAAGTTTTGTAAGGTCGTTGATGGGAGTGTCATCCAAATGCTGGGATCTCCTTGTTGAGTTCAATCTTAGAAAGCTTGGTCTTTCAAGGGTCAGTGATGAAGGTATAAACCTTTTTTTACACCTAGGACTTTTCTCGGGTCTACCCCATTATTCACGACTTAACTTATTTATTGTTTCCCTTTTGCAGCTTCCACACAAATCAATGAGCCAAATGCGCCCCTCCAAGAGGAGACGGGGCAGATGAAGCGGCATAGGTTGGCTAAGGACCCTCGGGTCCCTCGGGAATTGCCCGCCTTCCTTCAACCTCATTCGACGGAGGGCGGATCATCTAGTCAGCCTCGGGCTTCCAAGTCTCAAGCCTTTAAACCGGCTTGGGGTTTTTGAAAGACTGATTCAGTGCTGGGATCGACTGTTCATGCCTCTGATTGGTCCCTTCACTCTATTACCCCTGCCGACTACCATGATGTGGTGCTACAGTCGGAGATCGAGGGGATTGATGGCCTTGGCTCTCAAGCCCTTGCTAGTGTGAGTATCTTTACACACTTATTGTTTAGGTTTTTCGAGTCTTCCTTAACCCGTTTGTTTACTTGTCTCAGGCCAATGCCCAATTCCAAGCTTCCCTTCATCAGGCTAAAGCTTGGAAAAAACAAGCTGTGAGCCACAAGAAGGCTAAGGAATCCTTGGAAGAAGGCATGGAGGCCCTTCGAATCAAGGATATGGAAAAGGACGAGATCGTGAGTCAATCGGAGCTGGTGGAAGCTCGAAGCGAGCTAGTCGAGGCTCGAAAGGGAAAGGATGCTATCATTGACGACTATATGGACTCTGATGAGTTCAAGAAGTTGATGGAGAAGCACAATGAGATCACCTTTCCAGAGGATTACAGTATCGGGTGGAACGATGCTGTTAAGAGCATTCATGAGGATCATTCGGACATGTTCGACCCTAGATGGGAGTATATCTGTCCCATGAGGATTGTTCTTGACTAGTCCTGTTGAAGAGGAAGTCGAACCTTTGGATGTTATTGAAAAGCATCCGGTTGGGGAGTCCGACTCTATAGATAGCTCGGAGGCTGATTTTGAGTCCGATGAGTAGGATTTATTAAGGACCCTGCGTGGTCTACTTATTTAGACTTATCTAGCCTTTACTTGTAGTATTGGACTTATTTAGCCTTAACTCGTAGTATCGGACTTATCAAGCCTTAGCTTGTAATTTTAACTCAATCAATGTTAATCGTAACTTATTTGTGGTTGAATTCATGTTCCGGGTTGATCCGTTCACGGTAGGCAAACAAAACTCAAGGAAAACATTAAAAACATGAGATATGGAGCAATCCATAAGAAATTTTATTGAAGCTATAGTAGAAGAGATAAACAACTAAAATCAACTAAGTTATAAACTAACTGGCAGTGGTCTATCAGACCTTATTCGATGGTCATCTACTTACTAAGATAATCAAATATAATAAATCTTCAAGTCGGTGGCATGACAACTCCTTGGAAACTCAACTCCATCCAAGGTCTGAAGCTTGTACGAGCCGCGACCAATAACATCCTTCACCTGATACAGACCTTCCCAGTTTGGGGCCATCTTTCCCTTGGGACCAACTCCTGAGGACTCAGCTTTCCTTAGGACTAAATCCCTTTTTCTGAAGAATCGCTCCTTGACTCGGAGATTATAGTAATAGGAAGCTCGTTTTTGGCTCTCAACGATCCTGGCGTTAGCCTCATCTCGGACCTCATCGATCATGTCGAGTGCGAGTCTCATTCCTTCCTCATTGGCTTCGAGCTCATACTGCTGGACCCTGGGGGAGGTATGAGTTATCTCAAGTGGCACCACGGCTTCAGCTCTGTAAGCTAACTGGAACGGGGTTGCTCCGGTGGAGACCTTGCAGGTTGTTCGATATGCCCATAGTATAGGGAGAATCACTTCAGCCCAAGACCCATGCGCTTTCTCGACTCTTTTCTTTAGTCCATCAAGGATTATCCTGTTGGCTACTTCAGCTTGCCCATTGGCTTGAGGATGGGCAACCGAAGTGAATCGTAGCTCAATGCTATAGTCGTTATAGTATCCTACAAACTCTGGATTGTTGAACTGGGCTCCATTGTCAGTAACCAAGACTCGGGGTATGCCATACCTGTATATGATGTTTTCCCAGAAGAACTGAGCAACTTGCTTGGTGGTTATCTTGGCCAGGGGTTTGGCCTCAATCCACTTGGTAAAGTAGTCAATAGCCACTATCAAAAACTTCCTTAAAGCACTGGTGAGTGGAAACGGCCCTAGGATATTCATCCCCCACATAGCAAAGGGAATCGGGGAGTTAATGGATGTCAGCATCTCTGGGGGCTGGCGCACAATAGGCGCAAACCTCTGACATCGATCGCATCTCTTAACATAATCCTTCGCCTCCTTCAGCATATTTGGCCAAAAGAACCCAAGGCGAGTAACTTTGTGAGCCAGGGCTCTCCCACCTAGGTGCTGGCCACAAATTCCTTCATGGACCTCTTTCAGGGCTTCCCGAGCCTCATCTGGCCTTAAACACTTCAAATATGGTATAACAAAAGACTTCTTATAGAGAATCCCATCAATCAGTGCATACTTTAAAGCTCTTACCTGTAGTTTTCGTGCTTCCCCAGCATCAAGTGGTAGGTGTCCAGTTTCGAAATACGATTTGATTTCATCGATCCAAGTGGCCCCCGTGTCAATTGGGGCTACCAGCTTGGCATTGATACTTGGGGTTTTCAAAACCTGATAGTAAACACTTCCCGAGCACACCTCATTCTCCGAGGATGCAAACTGAGATAAGGCATCAGCCTTTGCATTCTCTTCATTGGGTATATATTCTACCAAACATTCTTCAAATTGTGTCATCTGAGCTTTAACAATTTTCAAGTATTTCAGCATTGTTTCTTCTCGTGCCTCAAATTCTCCATTAACCTGTGACACCACAAGTCTTGAGTCCCCACAGACTTTCAGGTTTTTAACCCTCAGGGTTCTCGCCAATCCTAATCCAACTATAAGGGCCTCATATTTAGCTTCGTTGTTGGTAGTTGGAAAGTCTAACTTGATCGCGTACTCGACCGTGAACCCATCCGGGCTTCGGAGCACCAGCCCTGCCCCACTATTTTTTGTTTTTAAAGCTCCGTCAAAAAATAGTAACCAATACTCTTTAGGTTTCTCCTCTTCTTTGGGTTCCTCTACCTTACTCTCCTGCCCCCCGACTTCCTTGTTGTCAATGGTGCATTCAACGAGGAAGTCAGCTAGAGCTTGAGGCTTGATTGCCACTCATGGTTATTCATTCGGATCTGGTTGATACCAAAATCAGTGATGAATGATACCTTAGGAATGTCGTGCTTATTCATTCGGATCTGGTTGTATCCACTAAAGCCATCCATAAAGCTCAACATCTCGTGCCCAGCTGTAGCATCGATCAGAGTATCTATTCTTGGGAGAGGAAAACAGTCCTTAGGACAAGCGTCATTCAAATCTGTGAAGTCTACACACATCCTCCACTTTCCATTAGCTTTCTTGACCATGAATGGGTTGGCTAGCCATTGTGGGAATTGGATTTCCTCTATAAAACCTGCTTCCAAAAGCTTATCGACCTCCTGTTTTATGGCTTCTTGCCTCCCAGGGGCAAAACTTCTCTTCTTTTATTTCACGGGTTTTCTATCTGGGTTCACATTAAGCGTGTGTGTCATAAAGAGGGGATCAATCCCTGGCATATCAGCAGCGGTCCAAGCAAACACATCCCGGTTGTTCCTCAAGAACTTCACAAATTCGGATTTCATATCCTCGGGGAGCGACGCCCCTACATAGGTCACCTTCTCGGGCTCATCCGGATATAGGGAGATGGGAACCAAGTCCTCAGCAGGTTTCCCTCTCCTTTCCTCTTCTTCTCGGACATCCAAGTCCTCAATTGGGAGAACCTGCCCCCCGGTCCTACTAGATTTCAGAGCCCCCACATAACAACTTCTAGCCATTTTTTGATCTCCTATTTCTTCTCCCACTCCGTTCTTGGTAGGGAATTTGATCTTCAAGTGGTAGGTGGATGGGATTGCTTTAAACGCATGTATCTCTATCCTCCCAAGGATAGCATTGTAGGTTGATGAAGCCTTGACGACCAAGAAATTCAACATACATGTGGCCTGTCTAGGCTCGGTGCCCTTTGTCACGGGTAGTTATATGATACCTTCAATCTTTGTCTCCACATTATTAAAGCCGTATATAGGCATATCTGAAGGTGTCAATTGCGAATCAGAATATCCCATCTTCTCATATGCATCATGAAATAAGATATCTACTGAGGCTCCACTGTCAACGAGTACCCTTTTTACAGAAGAGTTTCCAATCAACGGGGTGATTACCAAAGGATCATCATGGGAAAATTTAACTTTGTCAAGATCTAAATTGTCGAATGCTAGAGCAAACTCAATTTTTGCCCTCTTCAGGGGCTCTCCAACAATGCACATCACTTCACGAGCATAAGCTTTTCGTGAGTTACTAGATAGGCCTGCTGCGGTCGGTCCTTTAGAGATTACATTGATCACAGGCCCTCTAGGCTGGTTTCTCTTATCCCTATTATCGTTGTCTTTTCCACGATTATCATTGTCACGGGGATTCCTATTTGTATCCATAGTATACCTGGACAACTTGCCTTTCCGGATCAAAAACTCAATCTCATCCTTCAACTGCCGACAATCATCGGTCTTATGTCCTGTATCCTTATGAAACCTGCAGTACAAGTCCTTGTTTCTCTTTTTGGGGTCAGTCCTAATAGGCTTCGGCCATCGAATACTTCCGTCTTTCTTAATTTCCATCAGGATCTGACCCCTAAGGGCATTCAGCCTTGCATACTCAGTGAACCTCGGTCGTGCTCTCTTTTTGGTCGGGGACTTATCACTATCCCCTGTCTTCGAATACTTACTATCCGCGTTGTACTCGGTGTCGTTTCCACGTTTCCTTGGGTTCAGGGTCGGTCCCTGGTTATTCTGGGATTTCTTCAGGCTTTCCTCAGCCTTGATATACTTCTCGGCCCTCTCCTGGAGCTCATTCATGTTTTCAGGGGCCCTCTTGGCTAGTGATCAGCGGAAATTATCATCCGTGGTTCCTTGCTGTAGGGTAATCATTGCTACTTTCTGGTCTAAATCCGGGACCTTGAGCGCCTCCTTAGTGAACCTATTCATATAGTCTCTGAGGGATTCATTCCTGCCTTGGTGAAGGTTCATCAACGAGGCTGAACTCTTAGCGTGGGTCTTACTCCCAATAAACTGACCTATGAAAGCTCGGCTCAAATCTCCAAACGAGGATATAGAGTTAGGGGGTAGTCGACTATACCAGTGTTGTGCCATCCCACTCAAGGTTTGGGGAAAGGCTCGACACTTAATGGCCTCCGTGACTGGTTGCAACAGCAATGCATTTCTGAAGGTTCATACATGATTCGCGGGGTCACCCGTTCCATCATACGCCTTAATTGTGGGCAACTTGAACTTCCGAGAAATCCTTGCTGCCATGATCTCCTCGGTGATGGGGGGATCGGGTTATCTGGATCACCTGCAGCCAACAAGTGAATTTTATTCATACCTGCGTTCTGAGGGTTTTCCGTCTGTTGCTGAGGTTCGGGCGGTGGCTGCCTGGCCTGGTGTGCCGCCCTGTCTCTTTTCAACTGAGCTATCTCCTGTTCATAAGCTCGAATCTTGGCTTCGTACTCCTGGTCCGTGGGTCGACGGGACTCGGGGTTGTTCTGCCTAGTGTTGTGCTAGGAGCCTCGGCTCTGATTTTCATCTCTCCTTCTTCGTGGGGGAATATCATAGTCCCTCTCTAAATCTTCAGAGGAGTCGTCCGTATAAACAACATACTCATCTGTTGGTCCTCTTGTGGTCGTCACAACGGTTGAGTAATGAGTCCCAAAATTAGTGGTTGTGGCCACAACATTAGTCATAGGGGGCAGCGTGCCAAAAATCATAGGAATCGAGGCTTGAGCAGCGGTGGTTGTGCCACTGCTAGCAAGGGTCAACGTGACTGGTGGTGTGGTGATGACGAGATTCGAGGTTCCAGCGGTGACCTGAGAAGAGGGTGGATCCTGGGTTGCAGTGTTGTCTCCGTTTGAAGGAGCATGAATTTCTGAGCGTAATCTGGTGGACACCATGGTTGTTATCTTCTTCCCACAGACGGCGCCAAATGTTATGGATCAAAATCGAGGGGTGAGCTTCGTGCTTTTTGACTGATCTCCCGAGTTGGAACTCAGACGGGTCCTCACGAGGTGCCTACGTATCTTCAGCGGGGTGAATAATCAAGTCAAAAAACGTAGTTCTATTTTGGAGGGGTAGAGCCCTTTATATATATGTCTCAGGGTTAGAGACTGATTAGAAGTAGGATCCCTGGTGTTAGAGTCCTAGTAGAAATAGGTATTTGAGTCAGAGATAGGATAGGACTGATCCCTGATCGTTATCTTGAGCTGCTGGAGGTTATCAAGGACTCTAGATAGTTATCCACAAAATTCAGAGTTCTTGTAGGACTCTCGGAGTCCTGGACTCATCAGTCAGACTCCTAGTAGGACTAAGATTCGAGTTCTGGGCCCTGGCCGGGCTGGGGGCTCGAGCCTTGAGATTGGGCAGCCCACATTTCCCAAACGTGGATGCCCAACGGGCTTTTTATAACCTCAACCTGCTAGTTACGAATTTTGGGTGTTAAACCCAGAATCCGGGCCTCATACTCAGACCTTTAATTAGACTCGGGCTCAAAATAACCCAATAATTTTTAGGGCCAATTTCAGACCCATATCATAAGATTTGATTCGTGACTAGTTGACCTAGGAAATTAAGCCGGCCAATGCATGTAGTTGAAGGCATTGATAGGAGGACATGACCAATTCATTGAAAAGATGGGTGCAAATGCTAATAACTCCACTGACTTAAAAGCCTAGAAATTAAAGTATAATAGCAAAAAGGACCTATACTAGGCCTGTAACATAAAAATTAATTGTATGTTACAATTAAGAGGACCATAAATTGCAAAAATTTAACTGTAATTTTTACAAAAGATAGCTAGGATCATAGCTTGATTACAGTATTTGTATGTTTCCATAATAATGGACATTACATAATAATCAAAAGGTGAGACTAGCTTCAATATACTGCTGCATATCTTCCAAGCAGGTTGTTTAAGTGTTGCCATTTTTTCACTCCTTGCATCCTCCAAGTTCTTCAAGCTTGTAACATATTTCCCATCCTTAGTTGTTGTTTGAGGTTGTATCCCAGGTGGTGTTTTAGTGACCCTACTAGTTTGTGTAAAAGCCTAAAAAATACAACCCTATGTTGCACTAGGAATTGGACCCTTTTTTATGTTTTTCTTCCTAGGTCTATCTGCATGGCTTTCTTCACTGGGTAGTGGACCTTCATGGACAAAGTGAGTGGTACTACCTTGAGTTGTTGGTGGTCCTTTGACACTTTGATCACCCCCTGATTCTGCTTCTTTTTTCTTATATTTTTTTATCATAATTCTGTGATTTCAATATCAAAACAGATAAGAAGAAATAATAATAAAGAGTGAAATTGCACACAAAATATTTGAGAATCATATCTTTGCAGCACATGTCCTTGCATTGTGGCCTTCTAGTTGACAGTAATTACAATGCAACTTGCCACCAACCTTTCTGAGTTTCTGAGAATCATTAGGCAGCTCAGGAGGAATGTCATTCCTTTTATTTCTTTTTTTCTTTGTTCTGCCTGGTTGCACCTTCATCAATGGTGGAAATGGTGTCTTCTCCCAATACCGCTGACTGTTTATAGGCTCAACTATGTGCTCATATGTTTTCAAAAACATGTCCCTGTGATAGGTTTTATGAATAAATCTAGAAATGTTCAGATTCTTCCACATAATACATGCACATGAATGATAGCATGGTAGACCAGTTAGATCATACTTTCTACAAGCACAGGTTCTAGCCTCCAAATCCACAACAATTTCATGCCCCCATCACATACAGTCACCAAATATTTTGTGTTACCACTCCATTGCACAATACAGCCACCACTAAATCCCAAATCTTTGTCATAAATGTATAAAAGTTAAGACATTGGAGTAAATATTAATGAATACTATTAACATTCTAGTATACTCGTTCACTTTTCTCATTGCATTTGGACAAATTGGATTTAGTTGATAACTTGAAATCATTTTGTCCCTCCTACTTTATATCCTTCTCATGACAGCTTTGTGTATCCCCTGTTGTAAACCAATGATAAGAAGGTCCATATATTCTCCTATGCTATTGTTGAGTACTTCACAATGATTGTTCACAGACATGTCTGACACTCTGACTGACATGTAGTCCTAAAACCAGACCTGGACCACTATGATCTAGGTTTTTCTATTAGCCAATCATAACATTTCTTTGATAATTTTTTCAATTCAAGAATATGTTTGTCAAACATGTAATCATTGGTAGCTCTTGCTGCTTTCCACAACAGAACTCTTAGGCCCCTACCTTTATGTTCTTTACTCATATTGTTATAAGATGCATTACACAGAACCTGTGTCCAGCATTTGGAACCACATTTTCTAGAGCATTAATTAACCCATACAATATTTAAAACATATTGTTAACACAGATTCACAAAATTAAAACGAATGACAATAATGTACATACCTTCTACCTATTTGAAATGAAGGTCCATGCACCATTGTTGACAATCCCCACATCATCTAATACCAACTGCAAAAACCAATTCCAAGAGGCTGTGTTCTCTTCCTCAACCACTACCCATGCAAGGGGATACATGCCATCATTTGAGTACAGCAACAGCAGATAAAAGTTGGCCTCCATATTGCCCCTTCAGGTGACAACTATCAAGGCCAATCATAGGCCTACAACCAGCCATGAATCCTTTTTTGACAAGCCCAAGACAAATGTAGATTCTCTTGAACCTTCTTATCTCCTGACAAGCTTCTACATCTTCAAGTTCCATATGAACTGTGCTATCGGGCATACTCTTCTTAACAACATTCATGTAATCCCATAGAAGTGAATATTGTTCCACATGTTCACCTTTAATATTCTTCAATGCCAGTCTTCTAGCCCTTCCTATTGCATGCCTACTAACATCACATTTCCAATCATTCACCATGTTTTCTTGAAACACAGGTATTGGCCATGTAGGAATCATTCTTACATCGTTTTCATAATATTGTGCAATTAATCCACCTTGAAGTCATGTGCTTCTGCTCAAAGGTTTGTGGACAGGTATGTCTAGAATTGATGGCTTTAATCAGAAATATGGATGATTTTTGCATTGACGATGCATATATCTTCCATCTACAACCAAGAGCTTCATAAATTTTTTTTACTCTTTTACCATAGTTCCTGAGTTGTTTGATGGCTCTCCTATCCTTAATTGCTTGGTTCTTCACTACTTTCCTAAACTGTCTGCACTAGTAAATGTCATACCAATTTCAAAGCTGCTCTAATCATTGTCCTCATGAAAAGCAGGATACCTCTGATCACCATCTTCATCATCTGTGCTATTGGCTACCATTAATTCTCTCTTCATCACTCATTACACAATCACTCAAGTATGACTCTACATTCTCTGGTATCCAATTTTTCAGTGTTCACTGGGACATCTACAGTCACAGCTTCTTTTTCTTATGAATCCTTACATCATCATTAGTACTATCTATGTTGGAGTGGTCCTCATGAAAGCTTGCATTCTCATGATCACTAATTTCAACTGCATTCTCTTCAACTGGATGATCTTCAACTACATTATCCATAACCGGATTCTCTTCTCTTGGATTCTCTTTACCACAAAGACAATCAACCAGATCATCAATGTCAATGATGTCTCTGTTAATCTCCTCAAGTTCAAACAAGGCTTCAAAATGTTGTCTTTCAGATTCCCTACTCTTTGGATCATCAACAAAGTATGGGTTTGTGTACTAGGATATTGTGTTTGTTCTTCACTTGTTTCACAATAAAGATTCAACATCCTAGAGGTATCTAAATAGCAGCACATTTCAAGCACTTGACTGTCACTAATTATAGGGAATAAACCAGATTCCATGGCATCCTTCGGCAGTTTGTAAAACAGGTCAGCAAAACCAGCATCCACGCCACAATTAGTTAGCATGCTATATAATTCTAGCAAGCTCATTTCATCCCCATCACATTTATCTACATACTTGATACTTCCCCAACATACCTCTTAGGGTTAGATGCAAAATGACCTCCAAAATGCAATTTTACTTTAAATAGATCGTTATTCCATACAAATCATGCACAACAACAAACACACGTAGATATAAGTCAACTGTCATTTTCAAACATTCTTATAAACCAATTTCAATCGGGTACTATTGACAAGTCATATAAATGGCAAGAACAAAAAAACAAACACAACTAAATCAAATCGGACATCATCAAACCCTAAAGAGCTAAAAAACACGTGTTATTTCAGACATTATCTTAGCTACAAAGTTGCATGAGTAAGAAGCCAACACTCACCTCCATAATCCGGAGTCTCGCGACCAACACCAACAGCACTTCCACCACCGTCATCGATGTCCCTTATCAACCATGTCATCACGATCCTTGCTTACCTACTGATTCTCTAAGCTTCGAAAAATTAAACACACAGAGAGGAAGAGTGACATAGAATCAAATTTATGGCGGTCCTGTGTGTGTCCGTGTGTTTTAATGTGCTGTTCTAAAGGCTAGAGTAAAAGACAAGAAAGCCCCCACTCTTTATCAGTAATTACTAACAGAAACTGCCAAATGGTAACAGATGCAAACGTGTCAGGTACACAAAATGTTTAATTGAAAGGTTAAGTACACAAAATGCACAAAGGCCATACTTTGAGTACACAAAGTGCATTTAAGTCTAATTTTACAAGTTACAACCCACAACATGGGCAAAAATACTAGTCTATAATATTTGAGTTGTTCAAATGTATTTACACTATAAAGCACGTGCCACACAATACAGAATACAAAAAACGTATCAGTGAGTGGAAGTACTCGTAAATACAGAGTAATGCTCAAGGACTGAATGGTATAATGCTGTATAATAAACAATATTCCCTCCGTTCCATTTTATGTGAGTTTGTTTGACTTTCACGAAGATTAAAAAAAAGTTAGTAGAAAAGAGTAAATTTAGTTGAAAAGTGGGTAAAGTTGTGGGATCTATCAAAATTTAATAATAGATTTGATATATTGGAGGAAAGTAGTGTGTGTAATAGTGTTTATTTAATAAAAAGAGAACATTAAATAGAGAATTAAATAGAGTATTATAGTGAAAGTGTGTAAAGAATATTAAATATATAAGTTATTTTTTCCGGGACGTCCGAAAAAGAAATAAGGATCACATGAAATGGGACGGAAGTATATATTAAAGCAGTGTTATAAAAAGCGCATTAAGCGGGCGCTTAAGCGGCCGTCTAATCGGCATCAGTCTTAAAACACTTCGATTTTGTACTAAGTGGGTGATTAAGCGTTTTTGAAAATTAAGCGGACTATTAAGCAGATTAAGCGGTCAAAATGATGTTGACTTGCTATTTCTTTTTAATTTTAAATTTTTTTTTTATTATAACTATGATTATATTAAAATATTAAAAAGAGATATTTTATTACAAATAATAACAATTTAAATTCTTGCCACAACATAATATTATTTTTAAATATATTTATATTATACATAAATATATAATTATATATAATAAATCCGTTTGTTGACTCGCTTAAAATTCCGCTTAAGCGTCCACTTTACCACTTAAGAGTTAGAATGTCTTTCCACCGCTTAGAACCGATTTGCGTTTTTCAGCCGGTTGTATTAAAGACACCGGATTAAAGAGAAGAGGAGAGATTTGAATAGTCAAATACGATAAATTCCAAATTCTAATAAAAAAATGAATAATCACGAAGAACAGCCAAGAAAACTTGGTAGCATGAAACACACATTCATGTTATTACATCATTCCATTTTCTCTCTCCCATTGTCTCTCTTGACATCTCCGAACATCCTCAAATTTCAAACACAATTCCTTAAAATTTCATCAAAACTAACCTCAAAACATGAATTCAAAGCAACAACTAATGGACACACTCACATCACACATATCATTGTACCACTCTCGATCAGCTCCCCCAATTCACACAAACCCTAACCCTAGAGCTTCGATTTTGAAATGGTTCAAATCTCTCAGTGTTCATCAACGTCGATCGTGTCTCACGATCGTTGATTTCAAGTTTGTTCAGGTGTTGTTGGAGATGGACGCGAAATTACGCGTCCATGGTCGTGGTTTGTTTATTGTTTTGAGTGATATGATGTCGGATGAGCGGCCCGAGATTCCGAGCGTTTGTTTTCGGAAGTCTCGGGGCCTTTTGGAAAGAGTTTATGGAGAATGTGAGGTGGGGAAGTTGATTTATGAGGCGGTTAGAGTGTTTGATTCCAGAGATGGGGAGGTTGTTGAGAAATTCTCGGAGTTTGTTGGAGGGAGTGAGAGGTTGTTGGATTCGGTTACGGTGAGTGAGAAGTTAGTTGAGGATGTGGAGAAGTTTGTTGAAGTGATGGATGAGGTTTCTGGCGGGGCGTTTTTGAGGGGGGAGGAGAGTAAGTTAGGGGAGGAATGGGTGGAATTTGAGTGGTTGAAGGGGAAGGGGTATTACGGGATTGAGGCGTATGTGGTTAATAGGTTAGAGGTGGCGTTGAGGCTTTCATGGATGAATTGTAGTAGTGGGAAGAAGAGAGGGGTGAAATTGAAGGAGAAGGTGAGTTTGTCGGGTGTGGCGGCGAATGTGTTTTGGAGGAAAAAGGGGTGTTTGGATTGGTGGGGGAAGTTGGATTTTGCGACGAAGGAGAAGATTTTTCGAACATTTGTTGGAAAAGCTGCGAAATTGATGGTACTTACATTTATGTTGGTTATGGAATGTATTGGTTTGTATATAAATATATTGTTTATAAATGGAAGATTTACTTGGTGGAATTGTTTTATTTAATGACGTGAATGCTTAGAGTGTTATTGAAACAGTAAATGTGTAGAAAAAAGTTTATTATGCTAAAATACAATATTAAATTCTGTTTCGCGAACTTAAATGTGGAAAGTGATTAAGTTAGACAACTGTAGATCTAATTAATTGCACATTCTGTTTTCATGAAGGAGGCTCTTGGGCTTTTATTCTTGTGTGTATTATGAATTAGTGGCTGGTGTGTAAAGAATTTATACTAGCATGATCCTTATTGAAATTCAATTTGAAACTTTGGTGCACAATGTTCTAAATAATTTAATTTTTCCCTAGTGACACAAAGAAATGGATATCAAAAAGTTGTACACCTGAAATAGGGTTTGAGAACATGAAGATTTTGTGGTTTGTCTTTGCGCTTTATAGCCACTTGCAGTTGCTCTCCTGTGACTACTATAAATACTTTCGTATAACACTCTTAAATTTCTACTAAACCTGACTATAACTACAAAATTACTTTAGAAACATTTATTCTCATATGTGTAATAGTATTCTCTTCTCGCCACCTCAGAAGTGAAAATATGGTTATTAGTGATGGCTATTTAATTTTCATCGATCAGAAATTATTATGTGAAGGTTGGTATTTACATCATAAAGCATAACAGAAAACCTAAAAACTAATATAATAAAATGTTCTATCAAATATGTTCTGGAAATAATTGTTCGTAAACTGACAAAATCTAAATCTTTGACTAAATAAATTTGAAGTACCTTCAATTAGCAAAAAAAGTAAGTTGCTTGGTGCTGTTTCATTTTTAATTTTGGAATGTTTTTTGCATAAAGTGTGTCAGAACACCAAAAAAGTTTATTTATGAGTTACTTGTGAACTTCAGAGAGATGGTCCTTATTCTGGTCTGTACATGAATTAGTGCTGAGTGGGGAGTTTGCTGATGAGGTGGTCTAGCTTGGCTACCCTTTTAAACTCTGTAGCATAAAGATAATGCTTATAAGTACGATTTGATGATATTAATGTAATTTAAACTAAATGTCCAGACTGAAGTAGCTATATTTTCAGAAATATTGTAATTAGTTTGTTTCCCAATTTAATAATTATAGATTATATTTAAGTTTCATGCCTACATTATGATAGCCCATATCGTTATTGACAGATAAACACTAATTTAATTGTCATTTGTAAGTTGTTAAAAAAATGGTTCAAAACTTTTAGTAATTGATGTTTCCATGTGCTCTGTGTAATGAAGCTTATAAAATTCTATATGCATGGATCCCCTCCTTGCTTCTTCGGGCATGGCTAGAGTTTTTGTACTCGGGTCATTCGTTAATTGAACAACATTCTATATTTTATTAGAGTCTGTGAGATTTTAAATAGCCCCTTTAAGCTATTTCTATTAGCGTTCAACTTCCCTTGAGAAACCTATCCCATTTCTTACTAAGATCTGAAAAAGGAGAAATTCAGGATATAATCCCGTTTCTTGCTTGGCGTGATTTTCTAAATAAGTGTCATGTAAATCAGTTAGTTGTTAGCTACTTTTATGTTCATGACTCTTCATAAGTGAAACAAATTTTGATACAGCTTAGTCATACATGTCCTTTAACAGTAAAAAGTTATCTTGGCTGTCTATATCTTGTTCCAATGAATATTTTTAATTTAAATGACATGCTACTTTTGGCATGGTTGTCATTCTTGTTTTTCCATTAAATTACGTTTAATACTAATGATGATATATAGTTGTTCTCCTTTTATTGTGGAAACTATATGGATGGTCTGATTCTCTGACCTTTGATCACAATGAATTTCAGACTCTTGAAATTTTGAAGACTACCAAAATTCACATGGAGGGTGGCATGCGGCCATCTATGACAAAGGCTAAACTTCCTTCAAGTTATGACAAAGCAGTATTACGTCAAAAGTCAAGTTACGTGCCTCAAGGATCAGTTGCAGATTTCAACTCAACTCTGACTTCTGGATTTGTTTCTGGAACAGCCTCTTCTTCTGTAGAATATATATGCAGATGTTTGTCTATACTTCAAGATATCTCTGCCCTGTTATTATCGTGCAATCTTAGTAGTGAACATGCTAATGAGGAATTATTCTTTAGCTCATTAGGTTCTGTTAATTCTACCTCTAATTTTGTATTTAGGAAACTGAGAGGGTTGCTCATGGTTGTTTCACTAGATTGTACAAAACTAGAATTATTTGAAGAGGTAAATGGGAAGTGTTCTACTAAGAAATGCACTGAAAAATCTAGTGCTACTAGTCGTAGGAAGAAAGGAAAAAGCCGAAATACGAAAAAGGTCTCTTCTGTCAGATCTTCCATTGATGATCCTAAACTGGATAATTCTTCCAAGGTATAAATTTGTCCTCACAGACTCTTTGTAGAAGCTCTCCGCATGGATAAACATTTAGTTCTAATTGCTTAAAGAATATTCCAGGTTGAGGGATGTGAATTGACCTATAGTGAGAACATAGACATGTGTCAGATCAATGCTTTGGCTAGTGTGATTCAAGAAAAGGATCCAAATAGGGAGACTTCTTTGTCAGCAGTTGACATGGTTGTGTTTTTTATATTATCATTCTCGTATTTGTTGTGTTGTCAATGGTTTCTAACGGATTGACTTTGATCAGGAACACACTCAGAAATCTCTTAGTGGAAATGCCCAGAACTCTGGCCTGAAGAATAAGAAAAGGAGCAACAAACATAAAAACTCTTGGTTAAGTAGTGATGCTAAAGTTGAAAATTCTCGAAGAAAATCAAAGAAAGTTTCAGCTGATTGTGTTATTTTAGAAGACATTCCTGGTGATGCTTCAGTTAAGGAGAAGAGCACAGTACCAAATCCAAGCACCGGTAAAAGGGATCTTAGTGAAGAGGTCGATGCAGTGCAAGGCATTCAAATTGAGAATGATTGTGTTCCTAGTGCTGCTAGCTGTCAAAGTAGTACAGAAGACCATCAACCTTCAGTAACCATGAATGAAGTTCTCTTTCCAAGATTAGAAAGTATTAATTCTTCTGATTCCATTTTTTCTCCTGTGATCCCAACATCTGAGTGTTGTACCATTCCTAGAAGTGAAGATGTTAATGCTAGAAATTTTGGACATAAAACTGAAGCAGTCACAATATCAGCTTTTCCTAAAGAAGGGTTAGGAGTTGCTGATCCAGTAGAGATCACCAGGACTCAGGAGCAAGATGAGTCTAGCATTTGTAGTCATGGAAACACGGTTTCTGCTGGTTTCCCTCCATACGAGTGGCCCAGTGTAGCTCCTTTTCACTTTCCATCTGTTAATACACATCTTCCAGCTACAACAGATAGATTGCATCTGGATGTTGGTCACAACTGGAAAAACCACTTCCACCAACCGTTAGTGCAAACAGTGCATCAGGTGAGGAAATCACCAATTGAAAATGGGTGCAATGGCATCCTCTCTCGCCCTATGTCAATGAGCTTAGATTGGCCTCCTATGGTACGAAATTTTAGTGGATTAATTCCGTCAATGACGTATAGTTATGATACTGGGTTTATACCAATGCGGCAACCATCTTTTCAGCAGAGCTTTACTGCACAAAGCTTGCAGCATAGTGCAAGTAATTTTGATGATGAGAGGCTGTACTCTGGAGATTCCATGGATATTTCCGATAAAACAAATTCACAAGAACCAGCAGATGAGAATGAAAATCATTGGATATCTGAAGAAGATATTGAGGTACACGCAGTTACTGGGATGGATTACAGTCAGTACTTTGGTGGAGGTGTGATGTACTGGAATCCTTCTGATCGTACAGGTACCAGTTTCTCTCGCCCTCCTTCTCTTAGTTCTGATGATAGCTCATGGGCTTGGAGGGAAGCAGATATGAACACCACTGTTGATGATATGGTTGCCTTCTCTTCATCCTTTAGTACTAATGGTTTGGCGTCTCCATCTACTGCTTCCTTTTGCTCACCTTTCGATCCTATGGGGCCAGCACACCAGGCTCTTGGTTATGTGATACCGGGAGGTGATGTAGCAGGAAAAGTGCTTCACTCCTCATCAACAATGTCAGATGTAGCAGCAGAGGAGATTGCCTCTGCCTCTTTGTCCAGTTTACCTAGCGACACTGAAGCAATGACAAATGAGTCTCTTCCTTACCCAATTCTTCGACCAATTATCATTCCAAGTATCTCACGAGAAAGATCAAGATCAGAGTTTAAACGCAGCCAAGATCATAAAAGCTCGTGTGTTCCAAACAGAAGGGATCAACCTCGAATCAAACGGCCGCCTTCACCTGTGGTACTTTGTGTTTCACATGCTCCTCATCTACCTCCACCTTCTCCTGTTAGTGAGTCTAGAAAACACAGGGGTTTCCCTACTGTGCGATCTGGTAGCTCTAGCCCAAGGAACTGGGGAGTGCGAGGCTGGTTCAATGATGGAATCAGTTTTGAGGAGTCTTGTATGCGCATGGATGGAAGTGAAGTGGTCTGGCCTTCTTGGAGAAGTAATAGTCTCTCTTCGCGTCAGTTGAACCAACCTCTAGCAGGGACCTTGTTGCAGGACCGCCTGATTGCAATCTCCCAGTTAGCTCGGGATCAGGAACATGTAAGCATTTCATTTCTTTGAATTCCGATCATATTAAGGTTTGCTTACTTAACAGATTCCTATTATTACGCTTTCTGCTGCAACTTTATTGTTTATAGTTATCTTGTTGCAAAGTGATACATGCCTTATAAAAGTTTTACATAAGATTCTGTTGCTGTTTTCTCTTTTTTCTCTTGAGTTATATGGTTTGCATACTAGACAAATGTCTTCAAGAAATCTTTTCTTTTAGTTATTAAATTCTGTTATAAAAAAATAAATTATAAGCTAGTTGCTTATCATCTGTTATAACTTAAATTTATGAATGAACAGCCAGATGTTGCGATTCCCTTGCAACCCCCTGAATCATTGAATTCTTCTTCAAGGAAATCTTCTCTTTCTTTGATGCACAATCTCCTTCATGATGAAATTGATTCCTTCCACAAGCAGGTATAGAGCTTGACCGAATGATTCTTTTAAGATCTGAAGTCGATATAAATAATTTTTTTACGAATATTAAACTTGAAAATGTTAATATATGAACATATTGATGTTGCAAAAGATTTGATAATTTATAGCATGTTGGGACATTTAAGGTTATTGCAGAGAATTTGGTTAATAAGCCTTACATCAATTGGGCTGTCAAGCGTGTTACACGATCTCTCCAAGTCTTATGGCCCCGGTCCAGGACTAATATCTTTGGCTCAAATGCAACTGGCTTGGCTCTTCCAACAAGTGATGTTGACCTTGTAGTTTGTCTCCCTCCAGTTAGAAACTTGGTAAGAACATCACTATCATTGAACCAGCTAATGTTGCTTGCTAAATTAAGTAGAGACCTGGAAAAAGTAAAATGAAGGTGATCCTGACGTACAATGTTTGCAGGAACCCATAAAAGAAGCTGGAATCTTAGAGGGACGCAATGGAATCAAAGAAACTTGTCTCCAGGTATGCCAGTGTCAGATGTCAGTGATAAATTATAATTAATGCTCCCTCCATCCCATTTTAATAGTCTTGTTTGCAAATTTCACATATATTAAGATATACTAAGTGTAATGTCTCTTCTTCATTTTAATTCACTATAATTGCATTAACAACACAAGCATACAACTAACAAGAAAAAAACTACACAAGAATACAACCAACTTTTCATCAACTTTTATATGTAATCATACTGTGATTAATGTTATATTTAATGGCTTCCAAACAAAATTAACATTATTTTTAGTAACAGTCAATGAAAATCAAAATTATTCCAGGAGTCTCTGAAGTTTTAGTTGTACATGTTAATGGAAGATATAGACTACAAGTAATTGGTTATTTCGGGTTTGATCAAGCTAAAAAATGGTCAAATAACATTACAGCAAAGGTAGGAAACAAATGTGTTCTTGTCACTGACCTGTATACATATTTTTATTATAAACTATTATAGACATACTATTTAAACTATCATTTGTTAGAATATTAATCACAACAATAACAAATTAAGTTAACAAGTCGCCCAAATAACATTACATTAAAGATAGGAAACAAATGTTTTCTTGTCACTGACTCATGTACATATTTTAATATCTTAAATTATAAACTATTATAGACATACTATTTAAACTATCATTTCTTAGATCATTAATCACAACGATATAAAAAATATAACAAAGGTAAACTGTAGTTGATATGTTCCATATTAAAAGATGATAAAAGGTTTATAAAAAAAAGGAGGCCCAAAGAAGACAATAAATAATAGAATATTTGATGTACAAATTGTGAATTGGGCTTCCATTTATCCCCTTTCCTCCCGCCATTGCCATTAATCGGAACTCGCTTGTCTTTGTGTTTCTTCTTTTATATCACCCTTTTGATTCCATGGTACATCTTCTCTTTCATTTTTACTTGTGTGTGTATATATATATTTATTATTTCTTACTTTCTTCAGCTTTATATTTCTTATATTTTGATTATGTGCATATGTGCAACAAAAGAATTAAACTTTCCTCCAAAATGGGGTTTTTCATGTCAACTATCTCCTAAATTCTTGTACTCTTAAGAGAAGGGATTAAAATATGTCTATTATTAGATTTATTAATATACCATTAACTTGAAAACCCATTTATAGTTTAACCTTAGTGTTAAGTTGTTTATTTATATAATAAGATTTTTGGGTTCCCGGAATTCGTACCTGTGGCCATCAAATTATAGAGTTTTGAAGTTACTAAGAGCATCTTCAATGGTGCTCTAAAATCACTCTTTAGATAATAATATATTATATGGCTCCTAACAAGTTAATATATTGAATATCGTGACAATTCTAACCCTACCTTTTTATACTTGCTCTCTATTTATAATTTATTATTATTTGAGAGAAAAGTTGGAGAGAAAATGAAAGAGAGGTGAATGGAACTGGAAGAAAGTGAAATAGTTGATAATAAGTTAAGAGCACCTAGATGTTATATTAAAAAGAGGAGAGAGAGGAGGCACTTAAATATCCATGGGAGCCTATTGGAGCACTAATTTTTCCCATCATCCTTAAATTTAGAGTTAAGAGCTTGTTAAAAGAGCCTATTATCCAAAACTTAAAGGTGTTTTGGAATTGTATTAGGTCGAAAGAGCAGCAATCCCATATTAAGTTGGAAAAGCTTAACAATCATATGTTTTAGATATCAATCTCAATTCTTAGGTATATTGATCAAAGATTGTCTTTTTAGTTGTTACTTTAATCTCCCAATGCGATATTGATTAGTTTGCGATTTTCTCAAGAGTTTAAATTGTGAATTACCATTTTTTCATGGATGATGTGTGCAAATAACGAAATGTGATTCTGGATCTGAATCCTAAAAACTTATTTTGTGTTGTGGAGAAAGATTGTATGTGTGAGAATAATGAAGAGAATGTTGCTTTCTAGCACATAAAACCCATAGGCAGCCCTTATGAATATAACGTATAGTGACTAAAATCGCGAACAATCATCTCCAAGCGATCTTCTAAATGCGAAGAATTACAAATCCCTAATGGAGCTCCTATTCCTGCGGGTTATATACTTATCTTTCATGACTTCGGCTGCTAATTGAAAAACATCCTTAGCCAGTCCAGAACCTTGAAACAAGGAAGGAGTTTCTTTCTTGCCAATTAACATTGAGAACTTCCATAAGGGATATAGGATAAACAACATTAGCTGCCCATAGAATGCCATGCCCCTGTTTTATATCAAATGGTCATGTAAATCTAACCTCACTGTGCAAACTATAGATACTTTTGGAAATTAAATCAATGAAAATTAAGTGATTATGTGACCCTTCCTGCACCACATAACACCAGATTTAGAGCTAACTTTAATCACAAAGGTTTTTATGGAATCTGGTAAACTGAATTTCATGCAGCCATAGCTAAGTTTTCTGCTAAGATATTGAATAGTAATCCATTTTCACATTCATTTTATGTTGTTTTTGCATTTTCAATAGGAAGCTTCAAGCCGTGTATAGTGGACTCGGTTTATGTGGCCCAGACTGGAAGGAAGCGGTTTTAAATTAGCTATATTCTAGATTAGTTAGCTTAAATAAATCTTTTTTCTTTATAGGGCTAGGGTTTTGAGACATCCACCATTAATCTTTAGTCGCAAACAACCAGATTCACGATTTTTCCTACTGACCACATATCAGTTCTTTACCACAATTTTACAGTGATCCAAACTCATCACATATTCTAGACATTGCAATGACTACACTTGTCTTCTTTTATCATATAGTAAATTTGGTTAATTAATTTTTGTGCCCAATAGGATCGTTGATTTTTACCAACTCTTACATTAATGTACGATTATCTAACATGTGTTTATTCATTACTTTCGTTTCACATGTCAAGTTTATCTTTATTCATTGCAATCTCTTCATGCTCTTGATAAATCCTGGGTGTGTGTTTTTACTTGTGAGATTGATTATGTATGTTTATTGTTTAATTCCATAATTGCAAGTATAGTTTCCATGCAATTAAACGATAAACATACATAATCAATCACAAGTAAAAATACACGCATAGGATTTATCAAGAGCTTGAAGAGATTGGAATAAATAAAGATAAACTTGACATTTAAAACGAAAATAATGAATTAATACATGTTAGATTGTCGTCCATGAATGTATGAGTCGGTAAAAGATCAATGATCCTAATTTGTTTAAATTGGACATAAAAATTAAATAACCGAATTTTCTATATGATAAAAGCATATAAAAGAAGACAAGTGTAGTAACTGCAATGTCTGGAATTTGTGATGAGCTTGGATCACTGTGGAGTTATGGTAAAGAACTGATATGAGGTCGGTAAGAAGAATCGTGAATCTGGTTATGACGTTATGTGCGGCTAAAGATTGATGGTGGAGGTCTCAATGCCCTCGTCCCTATTTAGAAAAAAGATTTATCTAACCTAACTAATTTAGAATATAACTAATTTAAAACTGCTTCTTTCCGTTTTGGGCCACGTAAACCGAGTCCACTATACACGGGGATGAAGCTTCCTATTGAAAAAGAAAAATAACTATGTCTATTTTTTTTTGGAATTCCCTGGAATGGTGTCAAGCTCTACTTTAAGCGCCTGCCTTTGTTGTCTAGAGGCAGATTTCTACAACTCCGTATAAATGCAAAAAACAACATAAAATGAATTGAAAATGGTATACTATTCAATATCTTAGCAGCGAACTTAGCCAGGAAGTTACTAGGTATAATGTATGGCTGCATGAAATTCAGTTTACCAGATTCCATAAAAACCTCTGTGATTAAAGTTAGCTCTAATGTGGTGTAGGAAGGGTCACATAATCACTTAAATTTATTACTTTAATTGGTAAAAATATCTATACCTTGCACAATGAGGTTAGATTTACATGACCATTTGATATGGAACAAGCAGTCTATGGGCAGCTAAGAAGTGGAGAATGAAACATCAGCTTAATGTTGCTTATCCTATATCCCTCATAGTAGTCCTCATTGTTAATTGGCAAGAAAGAACCTCCCTGTTATTCCAAGGTTCTTTGGACTGGTTAAGGATGTTTTTCAATTTACGGCTGGAGTTGTGAAAGATAAGTATATAACCCACATGCATAAGAGCTCCATTGGGGATTTGTAATTCATCACAGTTAGAAGATAGCTTGGAGATGATTGTTCGTGATGTTAGTCACTTTATGTTTATTCTTAAGGGTTGCCTAGGGGTTTTATGTGCTTGTATGCGGCATTGCATTCCCTTCATTATTCTGACACATAGAATCTTTCCCCACAACACAAAATAAGTTTTTAGGGTTCATATTCAGAACCACATTTCGTTGTTTGCACACATTAGCCATGAAAAATGGTAATTCAAAATTTAAACTCTTGAAAAAATCTCATGCTAATCAATATCGCATTGAGAGATCAAAGAAACAACTAAAAGGACAATCTTTCATCAAGATACCTGAGATAGAAATCTAAAACATATGATTTTTAAGCTTTTCTCCTACATTTAGAAGTTTTGAGAGAGTCTGCAACTTAATATGGGATTGCTGCTCTTTCGACCTAATACAATTATAAAACACCTTTTAAGTTTTGGGGAGTTAGAGCATCTCCAATGGGCTCTTAACAAGCTCTTAACTCTAAATTTAAATAAGATGTGAAAAATTAGTGCTTCCGGCTCTTTAAAAATTTAAGAGCCTCCTCTTTCTCAAAGAGCATCTAGGTGCTCTTAACTTGTTATCATTTAAAATAATATTCACTTCGTTCCAATTCTATTCACTTTTCTCTCAAATAATAATAAAATATGAATAGAGAGCAAGTATAAAGAGTTAGGGTTGGAGTTGTCACGATATTCAGTGTATTAACTTGTTAGGAGCCATGTATTATATTATATTTTATTGAGTGATTTAAGTGCACCATTGAAGATGCTCTTAGAAACTTAAAAATTTAAAAACTTTCTAATCTAATGGTCACAAGTTCAAATTCTGGGAACCCAAAATTTTTATTATGTAAGTAAACTTGACACTAAAGTTGAACTATAAATGGGTTTTTCAAGTTAATGGTATATTAATAAGCATAATAACACATATTTTGATCCCTTCTCTTAATACTACAAGATTGGAGATCCGGTAACTTGATAGTTGACCTGAAAAATCCATTTTCGGAGGAAATTTTAATTCTTTTGCTGCACATAATCAACATATAATGCTGTTTGACATTGTAACCTATTAATAATAAAGTACTGAAGCAGAAGAGAGGATCACAAAGTAGACAATTTGTTGAGAAATATGTGCATGATTTATAATTATCCGTGATTGATGAACTATAATTACAGTAAAAATACAACATTCACTATCGGTCAAACAAAAGACATCAAATTTTAAATTTTAAAGGCTGCCCTTAACATGGGATCACTACCCTTTGGACCTATTCTATGCAACTTGCTTCAAGTTGTAAAAAAACTTGTTAACTTAGGACAACATGACATTTGTTTCAACCCGCTTTCGGAGTTGGAACTCCAAAAGCCCAGTATTGTCCAAAAAAAAATAAAGACAGGGATTGAACCTTAAGGTTGACCCCAAAAAACAGAGGGGTTTCTAGTGATGCAAAATCAATAGTTTCTCATGTATCAATTGTTTTGATGTGTGTCACTGTCATCATTTATGAATTCTGTGTCTATTGTGCGACCACTTGAGCAATGTTGTTGATATGAAAGAGTTGATCAAATACATATACATAATGGTAATAATAGTAAAACTAAAGATAAATGGATAGCCATGTAATATAAAGTTGAAGAAAGTAAGAATAAATAAATATGCACACACACACAAGTAGAAATGACAGAGGTGTACCATAGAATCAAAAGGGTGATATAGAAGAAGAAACACAAAGACGAGCAAGTTCCCTATCAATAGCAATGGCAATGGCGGGAGGAGGGGGGATAAATAGGAGTCTAATTGTACATCAAATAATATTGTTTATTCTCTTCTTTGGGCCTCATTTCTTTTCAAAACCTTTTATCATCTTTTATGAAACAGATCAACTACAGTTTACGTTTTTTATATTGCTGTGATCAATATTCTGATAAATGATAGTTTAAATAGTATGTCTATAATAGTTTATAAGTAAAATATGTACATTCTAGTGACAACAAGAACACATTTGTTTCCTACCTCTGTTGTAATGTTACTTGGGCCATTTGTTAACTTGATCAAACCGGAATGACTCGGTTATTAGGAAGTATTGGTATTTTGTAAACCAGAATGACTCGGTTATTAGGAAGTGTTAGTATTTTGTACCAAACATGCTTATTAAGTCGACAAGTCGAGCCTCAGCGCCCGGATGCCTTGGAATCGACTAGTCGACAAGTCGCCCGACTAGTCGAAATAAGTCGACAAGTCGTGATATACACACATAAATATATACATATATATATATATATATATATGTATATGTATATAGTAAAGATTATATAATATAGATAAAAACACATCATTCAATATTTCAAATAGGAAAGAAACATCAGGTTGGAAACAGAGCAGGGCAGCAGGCAGATAAATTGAAAAACAGAGTATGCAAAACAGAATTTAAAAACAGAACAAAACAACAGCCCCACTGATCATTTGGCAAGTGCAGAACAAAACAACAGCCCCCACTGATCATTTACAAACGATCAAAATAAAAAAAAAGTTGATATATTTTTTATTAAATATGAATAAAAAATAATTAAAAAATAATTCATAAAATATTTTTAATTTTAAAAGGCAGGATAGATAACATCAATATCAAAATATTTTAAGTAAAACAAAATTAGAATGGAATTTTCAAAATAAAAGATGGAAAAAATAATTATAAATATGATTTAAAATAAAATAATATTAAAAAATATTTACTAAAACGTTTTTAATTAAATAAAACTGAATAAAATAAATAATTATTAAAAGTTTTTAAGTAAAATAAAAGTAGAATGTAATTTTTAAAATTAAAGTAAATAAATAAAATAAAACCGGAAATGGCGAACGGGAACGCGATCCCGGCTGATCCGGGTTGACTTCCCCGTGTTTTGCGGATCCATAGGCCGTACCGCGAACCGGGTAACACTGGTATGAAATCTTTTTTGGGTGAAGAAGAGGACAAATATTAAGGGAATTTGTTTGTTTTTTTTACAAACAAGACTACTAAAATGTGGAGGGAGTATTTAATATGTTCTCATTTCTTTCTTCGAGATTATGGATAATATTGCAGTTCTTAATATTACATATCTGTCTATCATTATTATATAGTTTCAATGTCTATTTTATATCAACAGGATATATCATATCTATTTTATAATAAATGTCAAAATAGTATTTAATTGTTAAATTTTGTAGTTTCCTTGTTTCAAAATATGTGCCACATGCCAACAAGTCTTGCTATCATTTTTGTTTTTCAGAAGATAGCCACATAATGTATTACTAAGCTTAGCTATGGATTTTAACCCCTATATATATGTCCGGTGTAAATATTTATACAATAAACGCCGAGACATTGAGAAGAAGGGTCTCTTTTTCTTTCCTAAGCCAGAGGGTCACCCTGCAGTAGGCTGAAGAAGGGCTCTGTCTGGTTCTTATACCGAAGCATAATAATTCCTGTTAAAATATTTAAATTTTATTCTGCAGGAATAGGTCAATGCAATTAATTGGAGTGTTGACTTATGCTTCTCATTATCACCAAACATACTATTTGATTTTCTCTAGATTCCATTAGGTCTTTATAGACCTGCTTATATACAAATTAGGCATATTTACCTAGCAATGGTGAAGCCATAAACCTTGGTTCCACCTCAATCATATTGGTCTATGAAGTTTACATTGTCTAATTAAGCCTTGATGTATCATTAGTTGTATTGTAGCATCTGACTTTACTAGAAGCTTCCCATACTTCTTGCACATGCCATCTTTAGTATCTAAGAGTGTCATGTCTAGCAGATGATATTTTTATTGATTGCTCTGTTTTCTTCAGTAGTTTGTTTCATTGACACATTTCTGTTTCACTGCAGCATGCAGCTAGGTATCTTGCTAATCAGGAGTGGGTTAAAAGTGATTCTCTCAAGATTGTGGAAAATACTGCTGTAATGAATCTTTCTTTGTTATATCTTTTGTTTTTGTGCCTGTAATTTAGTTTATTAATCTCATTTTGCTAATATTTTCTTTCTAGATACCCATAATCATGGTTGTGGTGGAAGTTCCCTGTGATCTTGTAGTGACCCATCTACCAATTTCGAAGGAAGAGCAGCCAATTCAAGTTTCTAATGAACATGACAAGATTTCTTCAACAGACACTGATGTTTCAGAAAGCTCTGTTCTACTAGAGCGTTCTAACATGAATAATGCCAAAGGGAAGACCAAATCAGTTCGTCTTGATATTAGTTTCAAGTCATCATCTCATACAGGACTCCAAACTACAGAACTGGTATTCATCAAGTGTTCTCTTTCTCTTTTATTTAGTTATTATATATTCTATCATTTTGCTCATAATTTTTTAGAAGATTATCCTCTCTAGTCTCTAGATTTGATCTTAATAGTTTTCTGGAATCAATAAGAAATTATGCTAACAAACTTTCTATGCAGGTGAAAGAGCTAACTGAGCAATTTCCTGCCGCCACGCCACTTTCGATGGTCCTAAAGCAGTTCTTGTCAGATCGCAGCCTTGATCAATCCTATTCTGGTGGCCTTAGTTCATACTGTCTGGTAAGTTCTTTGATGACTGATTATATAGAGATATAACAGGAGCTTGTTCAGAAAGAAAAAATGCACATAACACTTGAACAATAAGACCTTTGAGTGGCCCAGTAATGCATTTAGATTTAGAAATGAGAATAGATAACAAATGAGAATTGGAAATACATAACAAATTGGTAGCAATAAAACCCATGCCTGAATTCTTAAAAAGGAGAGCAAAGGCATAACCCCAAAAATATGGAAATCTAATATAGTTGTTATGTACTCGAAATTCAGAAAATTTAATAAAGTCAATCCCAAACGAATAGGAGAGGCGAAAGCAATTGTAAGTACATAATTTGTTTGATTTTTGAGAAAGTTATTCGAGTAGGTCTCCCTAGGTTAGAGATGGATCAAACTTGCACTTTGAGTAGGCATTCACATTACCTAATATATGAGGCATTTATGTACTCATGTATTCTATTAATAAAGACCTCTACAAAGGCGTCAGCAACAACTTATAAGAACTTTATAAGACTATTGCAGAATGGCCTTTGACGTTCTATCAAGCTGCCTTGTTAAGTTTGGATTTGTCTACTCTATGTCTAGTATGTGTGTGTGTCATAAATGTACACATATTAATGATGATTTAGACAAATCATCACAGTGGCATTTTGTTCTTAAACTAGAAAGAGACTTCTAAGGCTTGAATTTATCTCAAACCTATTGTATGAGTCTTACAGGTTGGATGAACTGAACCCATTTCGTTGTCCAAGTTAACCAAATCCTTAATTAATACGAGTAATTTTATTCATCATTCTCACAAGATCTACTGAGATTTTATGGTTCAAAGTCAATTTTTTTTAAGTAAATATATATAACTGAGACATGGATGCAGTCTTAAATTTAGACATCTGTCAACCGATTTCTTCAACTCGAGGGTTGGTTTGTTGAACAACTTGCTATGGGACAGGATATATGTAAAAAGAACTATAGGGGTTCAATTCATCTGAACTTTACCTGGTTGTCAATAGAAACAACCCCAAGTGTAAATCTCGTCGTATCAACTAACCACTTTTTGAGTTTTTGATGTTCTCCTTTCAGTTTAAAATGCTTTTTAATTTTTTTTTATCCCCTTCTTAAGCCGAATATTTTTCTCAATTTACAGATATTAATGATCACACGTTTTCTTCAGCACGAGCATCACCACGGGCGATCCATTAACCAAGTAAGATTTACATGATGCATCTTAGTGAAATTAGACTTGTACTTCTTGCACATTTATTTGTGTTGTCCTAAATAAGATATATTAAAGTTAGTCTTGTCATTGGTATGAATTTAATGCAGTATACTATATGGCTAGAAGCACCTAATAATGTTTGAGAAGCAACAGTTGCCTTTTTGTGTTATTTTATTGTTTTTTTGTTATCACTGTTCTTAGTATTCTTCTTATTCTAGGTGAATAAGCAGTATAACCAGAAGAGTTAGTTAAGTAATATGCAAACTATTATAAAGTACAGAATGCCGTTTATCTTTAAAAGATTTAAGCCTCTACAGTCGATACATTAATCTTAGAAAAAGGTAGTACACGACTCACTTAAAAATTAAAATACTTTGAAAAGAACCTAGAAATTTAAAGAAGCGGAAACAAATTTCAGAGGCAGTCTGTGCACTTAATAGAAGAGAAGGCTACGAAGCACGTTAAGAATAGACAAGGACTTCAGATGCCTCCGAAAATTTCATTTATATTGTCCTCCGCTTGGGTGCCGTATCATTTTCCAACATTACAGTCCAATCCAGCAACGTCTTCATAATTAATTTCAGCTTCACGCAACGTAGTATGCCAAATGACTGAAAACAATTGTATCAACCAATAAACATCTACTGTAGAAGCATCTGATCTGTCAATTCTTCCTGTATATATCACTTATAAAATCTGTTAATAGCATTCCGATGGGGACAACACAACCCCTGTAATAGTAATTTATTTTCAGAAGACCCTGAGGCTATGTTTGTTACCAATCTTAGTGATTACTATTGGACTATTTGTTCTAATTCTATACTATAACTATATTCTAGTGTTATCTCGTGGACTGGATCTTATTCTTTTTTGTTGATCTTGTTTTAGGGGAAAACCAGCAAATCTCACTAAAACTTTAACAAATAACAAATTAGACAAAACTCTCACAGCTGGTCACTGCTCATCACCTTTTACATAATCCTAAAGAAATAAATGAATTACCCATTAGTTAGCCCACACATCTGGAGACTTGCAATGATTACCATTGTATTAGAAATTCCCTTCTTTTCTCTAGCCTGCCCTGATGCAGTTAAGAGTTATGAACAATGGATTTTTGAACTAGAAATGATAATCAGATAGAAGTAAAGAGCTTGGTGGATTAAGGCATATTGCAGATGATCCACTACCCCAAGGGTTTTCCAATTGTGGCAAGGATAGAAATGGCAACTTGCTTAGAGACTCAATTTAATATTTACTAATATTCCAATTATCAACTGTAAGATGGTATCTGCGGATCACATCAAGTTATTTTATATTATATATATTAATGTAGGAGTGATCTGCTACCAACACTAATCTTGTAAAAGCGAGATTTCCATAATCTAGATGAAATTTGTCACTGTTTAAACAGGGCAGTCCGGTTAGAACTTTGTTATTACGTTTTTTAGGTTACACACACAATTACGAGTATAAATACCTGTGTGTTGGCTAGCACCTAGTGTAAGGTAACTCTTTTGAAGAGTTTTCTTAAACAGCATCACACCTGTCAACTGTGCAACCTGTTGAATTAGCCAATCCAGTCAGTAAGTCTTTGGTTTAAATATCCAATTCACACATGCAATTACTAAAGAAGATGTACTGTTTGTTTCTCGTATACTGGTAATTTTTAGCTTGATTGCTTGGATAAAAAATATTATTGACAATGTGAAAAGGTATTTAGATATGTTAAAGTTTATATGTTCTTCTAACGAAGAGTTTAAAGTTAATTTGCAACTAACGTTTTTTCTCTTTTGAAGAATTTTGGAGGCCTTTTAATGGATTTTCTCTATTTTTATGGGTAAGATGAAAGTTCTCCAGATTTGACGTCTTCCATAAATTTTTACAAATTTCATGCCACCTTTATAGTTGATAAGGAAATTGTGTTGATGCAGGAATGTCTTTGATCCACGCCAAATGCGGATTTCAGTTAGAGGAAGTGGGGTTTACATAAATAGGGAGAAAGGATACAGGTGAGGGTAAATTTTGGTTCCTGAAATAACTTGGTTGTACGGTTTTGGATCTCTTAAAGAACTAAGTTTGATGATCTATTGGTTGCATTTGTAGCATTGATCCAATATATATTGATGATCCTCTTTTCCCTGCAAATAACGTGGGAAGGAACTGCTTTAGGATACATCAGTGTGTTAAGGTTAGCAATATGTTTGTTAAAGTGTCACTATCCTATGCAGTTTCATTTACTTTCGAGGTAGATTTATCTGAGAATTTTTATTGACCTGTCTAAAAATTTCAATGTGTTTCTTTATCTGAAAAAGATGCTAAAGGATTTGTGTGGTTTGAGTTTCTATTGCAGGACTTTTGTTTCAGAGCTTATAACTTTAGTAGAACAGAGCTGTGGAAGTGTTAACTTCAGTAAAACTATTTCTAATCCAACTATTTTATTGGACCCATAAGAAGTCATACCAACACCAATATCTTTTACCTAGGGACTTAAATTATGACTCCTATGAGCATCTCCAGTAGACTCTTACTTCACTCTTAAATATATTATAAAATATTGACTCCTAGTAGGTTAATGTGTGTTCATCTCCAACAATGCTCTTCATATTCACTCCTTATCCATTTTTCTATTATTAAATATAGTATGCAATCATAAGAGTACAAGAATAAAGTGGTGAGAGAAAGAGAATATATCATATAATATTAGTTAAGAGTCTTTAAGAGCTCTTCATAAGAGAGGAGAGAGAAGAGACTCTTAATGATTTAAAGAGCCACTAAGAGTCTCTTGGAGCAACTTTTTTTCACTTGCTCTTCAAATTTCTAGTTAAGAGCTTATATAAAGAGGCTATTGGAGATCCTCTAAGACTATCTGTTATTCTCACCGTTACACTATTTATCGCTATGACTCTTTGCATGTTTTGAGGTGAATATACATTGTATTCTTCATAAATATTGGAGATATTTTTGGTTTTTTATTTGAAATTTTTATCACATACGTGTAAAAGTCAAAGCAAGCCGTGTGGTGGAACAGAGTGGTCTTGGACTAGATACCTTGAAGTTGACTATAACTTCGATTTTCTTAAAAGGAAAAAAATATACAATATACATTCTTCTGAACCCTGATTCTGCAAATTTTAATGATCCAGATCCTCTCAGCTTTATTTTGGAACATTTTACTGAGTCTTTTATATTCGACAAGCTCTTTGATGTAGGATAAGAACCGAAAAGAATGATTTTTAAAATATTAGCAATAAAAGGATAAAGCTAGGGGTGATATAATCGCTGAAGAACCACTATCTTTGGGGTTTGTAGCTGCAGAAGGGAGACGGAATGATAAATTATAATTAGTATATGTTTCGCCAATTTTGGCTGTGTAAATTGCATGTCGGGACACTGGAAGATTATTACAATGATGCTTAAATTCATTGAGCATTTGATTCTGGCATTTTCGCTTTTCATTTCCATCATGCATTTCTGCCTCACTCATCTCCCCTCCTCAAAAAAGAACAAAAGTAACTTATTTTACAATGTGACAAAGACCAGGTTTAGTTTCATGAATTGGAAGGTTATCATCAACTGGTGGGCTTCGATAATGATCTTTTCATCAGCTGGTAGCCTGATAGCATTTTCGGGATTTTTTTTTTGTTGTAATTTACTTGGTATTGATGTTTACATATTCTTTTGGAGTTGGTTAAGAGAATTGTTGGCTGGACTTTATTTTGAACATTCTAGTCATTTTCACCTGAACTTGGTATAGCATCATGGTAGTCTTTTTATATCCAATTGAAAGGATATTTGCTTAGATCACTCTCTTTCCATCTTTCCGTGCTAAAAGCACTCTTTTCTCTGCACTAAAATCCGGGAATCAAAATCTGGCAAGACTAGCACTTTGGTATCTGCACAAGAGTTCGTCTTAGTTTATGTCTTTTTCTGGAGTTATTCCCCCCCCCTCTTTTTTGCATTTAGGATTTCATCATTTCAGCTTTATCAGAATCTACCTATTTAATGGACATATAAGTGATTATGTACGATGTGTAGGAGCTTCCCTGTCAGTATTAATTTTTGCAACTAAACTTCGAATTTTTGAAGCAAATTATCAAGGTAAGCATCAAGTCTGAATGTTGAATAAATTGCAGGCATTTGCAGATGCTTATGTGATTCTGGATGATGAGCTAACATCTCTTCCCAGTGATGGTGATACAAGTGCTAACTGTCCATGCAATCTGCTACACAAAATTATTCCATCCATAACAATTTTGAATGTCTCGTAGGCCTATATACTCCCGAGGTACCCTAAAACTGTGAGTATATTTCTTTTTCCTGCATTGCTTTATATATGCTAATTATCGTTTCCTATTTTAATACTCAGCCTCCTTTTTTTACAATTTATAATTGTATGCTAGGACAACTTGGTATATTCTTCAATGTTATAACAAATTTCTGATTTGAATTTTGTCACTACATATTTACTCTTCCTTCTTGGAGCAAATTCACCACCTTATTAAAAGAGAGAATTTGCTGCTCCACACTGGCGGAAATTGTCACTCAAATTATTTCAGCAAAAATATGTTTAAGTAGGTCGGTGAGGAATTAGGAGATACTTTAATTTTGAAAAGCCTAGACACTATGTTATCATTTTGTCTTTAATTATGTACTAATCATCTTACAGCAGAATGACACCTTTTGAATCTTCTTCCAGACTTTTCCCATTATTAGACCTTGAAAATACTTTTCACGAAAGTTGGAATTGAAAATTTTCTACTAAATTCTTTGTAGTATCATATAAACTACTTATATACGAAGTTCTGTTTATTAGGCAGTATTTAGTTTAAAGGAGTTGCACAAGTGCTGTATTGAGGGAACCTTGAAAGTTGTGGCCCCAATTTTCTTTCCGAATCTATATGTATTTGCGTTGCTGTGTGACAGTGTTCGTGTGTTCCGTTGTATTCTTTCTTAGACGCATGACTATCCTCTATGTTCTCAGTTCAGTTGATTGTTGGTAAAACCTCCCTGTACCAGTAGCATACTTGGCTTGGGAAAGGATTTGCATTTCATTCATCCCTATCTCCTACCCTCTGCAAGCTTTGAGAAGTATGATTAATCTTTAATCTGAATGATTTATTTCTAGCAATTCCATATATATCTTGTAGCTATATAATTGTCCAAGTATACTGTGGATTTAGCTTTAAGTTTTTATATTCTCTAATCATGTTTGTCCTTAAGTGAAGCTATGATTTACAAGATTAACGACGACATGAAATCTGTGAAGGAAGGCACTGGTCAGCATCAGTACCCAGGCATTCTCTGCACCTTCTTTGTTTTCTTTTTTATTGTGTATAATAAAATTTAACATATGCTGTATGTACAGTGGGATAAAAGCCAGGAAGGCTGTTTGTTAAGGGAAGTATCTGTGACATATTCACGTTCGAAGCGCTGGAATGAGAATTTCTTCAATTCTTTTAATATTACATGCAAAGCCCTGGAATGTGATGTTCTTCAATGCTTTGAATCTAACCCTTCCTAATAAAAGCCTTGCAGGTAAACGTTACTCTCTTATACTCTTTGCAAGAATTATTACTCGTAAAAAATCTTGACCCTTCTGTAGTTTGCTGTCAACTATCTTTCTTCTCTATCTTTAACGTCGTACTCTATTGGCAAAGTTGAAAATAAAACCCTTAAATTATTTGTGTTGAAACAATGTTTGGCAACACTATATTGACTGATAGTAAATCATGTATAAGAAAAGTAACAAAATCTCTATCTTCCAACTACTGCATAAATTTTATTTGTATCCAATCCCCAACTCTCCCCGAGAAAACATGTAAGACTGTGTGTGGAAACATAAAATATAAATTCTATATTTTAGCCTAAAAATATGAATTCCATTAGATTGTATGTGGCAACATCAAATTAGTTTCAAACGAGGGATATCAGCTGACATGAATTGAGTAATTTCAAGTTCTCAAATTTTACGCTTAAATCTGAATAACTTGGAATTTGGTCAAACCCAATTATAAATTATTTTGAATATCTAAACATTTGATTTGTTCAAATCCAAAATATAAAATGGGATCCAATCTTTGAAACTGGTCACTAGGGTAATTGATCCAACCAAACCGATATAAAATCATGCCAAAATATTTATTGTAATTTGTTTGATCCGAATATGATTGTAATTTTCCAGCAACAAACTTATTATGTTTTGTTGTAAATAGTTTATTCAAGGTATTCTATGAGATCGTACTAACCCCACAATACAGATAATTTGTAAAATCTTTTGTTGGCTCCTAATAAACTGTACCTCATTTTTCATTGTGCTGCTCTTACCATGATTACCCTGTGGACTGTTTTTATTAGACTTTTGTAGTTCTGTAGTTGTCTCCTCTCTGGAAAATACTGGTTAGTGGTATTTTCAAATATTTGATTCTGGACTTAAATTGCTATTTAGTCTCATACTTGCATATGACTGGACCCTTGGCTCAGTTGAATCTTTTTTCTACTAGCTTGATTTCTATTACCTTTGTCCATCCATAATCACAGTAATTATACAAGGCAGGGGATTTGATACATAAATTTAATAATTTCTGTAGCCCTTTTACTTGTGATACATGTACTATAAATGCCAGTTTTTTTTCTTTTGTGCTTTATGTAGGGTGCTAATTGCTGAAAAGGATCTCTGGTTTGCAGAGCATTTCAAAACAGGTTCTTTCCCCTTTGTGTGTGTGTGTGTGGGGGGGGGGGGGGGGGGGGGGGGGGATGCTTGTTCACGCATTGTGACGGGGCCAATGGAAAGGAAGGTGTTGAAAAAGGTGAGTTGTGGCTTGGCTTCCATTATGCGAGAGGGACCAATCAGGCTGGAGTGCTTTGGAGTGGATAGAATGACAAGGAAATGTAGTGGGCCTAGTGGCTGCTTGTCGGGATTATTGCATGAGGAGATGAATGCTGAGAGTTTGAACAAAAGGATCCCCTTAATTTTGTACCAACAAAGAGAATTTCAAGTACTCCAGCAAGCAGCCTTAATTTTCTACTGACAGAGAATTCCAACTTTTCAAGTACTCGAGCAAGCAAGTTTTGGTGAAAAAAGGCATATTACTGGACACGTGCTGCAAAGACAGGTCCGTGTTTGGTCAACTAATAAAGTAATCAGCCATCATAAGATTAAGGTCCGTGTTTGGTCAACTAATAAAGTAATCAACCATCACTGTGTCAACTAGGCACTTTCTGTTTCTTTTGGCCATGCTTTCCTAGTATTTTGCCAACCTTAGATAAGTGTCCAACTCTAGTTCGGATAAAATCTTTGTATATGTAATAATAGGTCAACATCTTTGAGTATAGTAAATCTTCTTATGAACCATGTGCAAATTATATCAGAGTTTCACCTTATAATGGTACCCAACCAAAAAAGACGGGGTGTTTTTGTTAGTGCGTGGCGTTCGAATAATCACGCATCTATAATAGTTAGCGGGGACGTCAATATCCGTCTAGCACTATGATTCATAAGAGTTATTATGAGAACAAATTGAAGAGAACTCTAAGTGGCATTTATTATCTAGCATTTTGTTGCTCTATATATGAAAACTTGGAGCAAGTTTTGCGAGCGATTAACTAGCTCAAACACACAAACATCTCCTACAGATAGTGAATTGTCTTCAGCAAATTGTGACCAACCTCGAGCAAACCTGCACCGATTGCAAAAAGCGTAGCACCAAATGGGCCAAGTTTTTCCATTAGCGTGAAGGTGTACTTGGAAATTTTGGTTGCTCCTCATATACCTTTGTGTAAAAGCCCTCTTGATATCCTGCAAAATGTGTGGCACTCTGCACATTAGTATTTCTTAAGATACATTAAGATCCTGCATGTAGATGACAAGGTATTATTATCTATGACTTTGTACCACTTGGCTTCTTCCATCTATAAATGATGGACGCACGGTGAGAATGAAGGAGGGGTTCTTAGATTTGAAATCTTTTGCCGAGGCAAGTGCATTAGCTTTCCCTTTATCATAGGTCGAACAGCCCAAATATAATCCTCCTGCAATGTGTAGTCAGTAGTATGTTAAAAATGAGGCCTCGCCTCTCTCTGTATTGCACAAATAGGTGGGATAGAGTCCAAGTTGATAGACAAAATTGAAGTAAAAATGGTTAAGTTTAACCTCTCTTTCCCTTGGCCTTGGCCTCGGCCTCGGAACCATTTCTACTGCAGCTAGCGTGACGGTCTTTCTCCTCGTGAGCAGCAGCTGAAAGTCCTATCACCATTGTTTTGGTTAACCTGCTTTTTGTAGACATTCTGAAACCTCCACTTAGCCCACGCCTTGTAGCCGAGGTGCCTCCATTCTGCGTAGCCATGTCCTCACCTGATGAATCCGTTTCATCATCAGAGCTTTCTAAAACCATCTCATGCATGTCAAAACCTTGCTGCTGTGTATAAATATCAATCTCACCTTGCTCAGGAGGTTGAATATTGCCATCCAATCTGCTCACAAGAGCTTTCTTGTGCTGCAGCTTTCGTATTAGACACTCACCAAAATGACATGCTTCCGCGCAGGCTGAATTTGCTCTCGTCTTCTTACAGGCCTTAAGTCCATCGACGTCAATGGCTACCCTTTTCCTCACTTGACTAAATTCCCCCAGATTAAGATTCTTTTGTTCATTCATATGTAGTGAGCTATCCACTGGATAATCCACCTCAACACCCCTCTGATCATATATGAAAACATCAAACTGGGAATTCCCTTGGTACTTGAAAACCAGGAAATGCCCGAAAGCTAGAGAGTAGAATCTTGCGAATTTAGGCCATCCATTTTGTAGCCAGACCTTATCACCATCTCCAACTAAATCAACGTGCCAGAATGCACCCCCTGGAACCTTCAGGGAAACGCCAACATGGAGCTGCTTTCCGTATTTCCTTACAAATTTTTCCGGAATCATCTGAGAAAAATGACAATACTGAATAATGTAACATGCATGTATAGAGTATGGAGTGCATATATTGTGGAGTTTGTTGTAGAAACTTACCATCTTATCATGCAAACAAATCTCAGAAAACATAATCTTGCCAAAACTGCGGCCTTTTCCAGCAGAATCAGACATCTCCATTACTTAGTTGAGCTCCTCAGGTAGATAACTTTAGGAACATGAAATAGAAAATTCTGAGGATGACTACTCTTTCTGACAATTTTGTATTGTGTATTACTACAAATATGCTAGTGAAACTTAGATTGGATTGTTGGAGTTTGAAAATTTTAGGAGGTGAGAGATTTTTTTTTTTTTGTCCTTAATCTGGACAGTGCCATTGGAAATATGCATATGTTACTTACAACTTTACCTGGTTAACTTTCTCAGATATCGATGCTTGATGTACGCATTTTGTACAGTAATTTTCTTTTCAGTCGTGTGTTTGACATTTGACATCAAAATATATAAATTAATTGTTTTTTTTTCTGCTAAGCTATAAAATATGAAATAATTGTTTTTCAGAACTGAAAATTGAATCAAGATGTTTTATTGATGCAGATGGTATAGTATTATTTTCAAGTTTGCAGAAGTATTTGTTAGAGTTTTTGGGAGGAACTATAAAGTGCTTAATTTCTTTAATACAATAAATAAAAATTATGTAAATTTAAGGCGGGGTTTGACTGTCCTTTGAAACCCACTCTTATCTTACAAGGCAGAAGTAACTTGCGGCCGTATGGATAAACTTATTTTTTTCTTCGAAAGTAAATTAAAATTTATAAGTGATTAAACTGTTTGGGAAATAAGTAGAAATTCTGAAATAAAAGATAACATTCTCAACTTTTTATAAGTATTTCTGACTTTTTATACAACGGGTTAAGAAAAGTAGAAGCCGACTTCTTATCGAAATTAGCCATCGAAAGTAGTCAGAAGTGGCGATACGCAAACACTTATTCGTATAGTAAACAATTTATAGATCAAATTTATAAGACACGATATGAGAAGTTACAAATTCTATCTTATTTTACAAAAAATATAAAGGACGATTTTAATAGATAATTTATAATAATATATGATATCAATAATTTTATTTTTGATAATTTGTTATTTTCAAAAAAACATTAAAAACATAAAAAAAATAACATTTTATCTATAAATAAGCATTATACAGTTTTTAAGTTTAACTAGGGCTCCAACTTCGATTACAACATAAATAATATTAGCAGATTCTAGTGGTTAAACTTCTTAAACATCTCAAATCCTAATTTTGTCCGAAACTTTTGACTTTCAAACATGATCAATAATATTAGTTATGCAATCGAAAAATTTAAAAACATCTCTAAAAAGTCAAAATAAAAATAGATATCGGTCACCCTGGGACACTAAAAGTCATGGAAGACGAGAACTATCTTATCTTAAATGTCCGATGGCGTTGAATATGTTTGTCAACTCATAGTCCAAAAATTACAACTTTGTGAAAACCGCACGCGATGCTTTTGTGTCCCCTAGATTTAGGAAAATGTTATTTCGAGAGTGAATATTTTATTTCCACAGATGAAAAAGCATGAAAAGAGATGAAATTACCTCTCATATTATTTTTTTTCTTTTACTATTATTATGATGTATGCACGGGTAAGTTTTATCTTTTTATGCTTTGTTTATTCTAAAAATTAAAAATATGCTCTGAATATAACATTTCCGCATATCAAACACGCATGCATGTTAACATGGTTTCTAAAGGAGGTACACACTTTTGCAGATGTACACAAAATGCATGAGCTTGTAACTGAAACTACAGGTACACATCCTGCATTTCATTCGATCTTTCTCAAAAATTACATGTATTAAGTTTCGATTGGAATGTCATCTCCCCACAAGTGCTAGAAATCTTAGATTCAAGAACTTGAACACCTTGCATAGTATTTATTCATGACATTGTCTTGGTAACATATGAGCAGATACGAAAACCATCTAGCATTCTAGCTCTTCGCTGCTCGATGTATGCAAACTTTTAGCAACATTTGAGCTTCATTAATCAGCTCAAACACACAAACATCTCCCCCACAAAGTGAATTTTCATGAGCAAATTTCGACCAGCCTTTACAAAATCTGTGCCTCTTCCCAGAAACAGTACACCTAACAGCCCAAATTCTTTCTTCAACTTGAAGGGAAACCTCGAAATTTCGTGTCCTCCTCATATACCTCAAAGCAAAAGCCTTATCAATAACCTGCCAACACAAACACACATATGAATATAGGCCAATTTATATACTTATATATGAATATAGGTCAATTTAAATACCACTCGTCGGTCTGAGGCACCCTGATTTGATGGAACAGTAAGAACGAAAGACGGTTTGCTAGATTCTGAAACTTTGCTCAATGCTGTAGAATTCTGTTCATCCTTAGCTGAGGCCCCCTTAGTTACCCTGTCTGCATTTATCATTATTCATTCGTTAGATTAGAAACCGGAATACTTAAGATATAAACAGCAGAGGAATCAAAACACCTTGGTGCATTGGATTATAAAGATTAAGCTCTAGTTTTGTCTGATCAATCATGCCAAGAGGTTGAGCATTATCATCCAATTTCACCTCGAGATCTTTGTCGGATGTAACCTTTTCAATTTTTTGGTGCTGCAATTTTCGCATCCAACAGTCACCAATATGACAAGGTTCTATGCATGCAGAATTTGCTCTTGTTTTCTTGCAGGCCTTAAGTTCATTGATGTCAATCATTGTTCTTTTTCCCACTTGAGTCGATCGCGCTTGATTAAAACTGTCTTGTTCATCCCTAACTGTGAGAGTGCTAACGAACGGATAATCTATTTCAATACCACTTTTGTCATATATAAATACATCGAAATGGGAATTTCCTTGGTATTTAAAAATCAGGAAATGCCCAAAACGCAGAGAGTAGCAGCTTGCGAATTCTGGCCAGCCATTTTGTAGCCAAAGCTCACCACCATATCCAACCAAATCAATAGGCCAAATTTCACCCTTGGAAGCCTTCAAGCAAACACGAACATTAAGGTACTTCCGGTACTTCCTTGCAAATTTTTCAGGAATCATCTGGGAAAAGAAATAGATACTCATAAGAATAAATGTAAAATCAACAATAGATGTAAAAGTAACTCAATCTAGTTTGTTCCATGCCATGGGCGGATCTAGCACACAAATTTTAGGGCACCAAGCAAATTTTTGGAAAGTATCTATATATTTTTAAATTTTGTGAGGGTACTTTTATAATCTTGCAAAATTTAGAATGATGAAAAAATGCAAAAACAAAATTTGGTGAGGACACGTGTCCCCCGAGGCTCTTTCTAAATCCAACCCTGTTCCATGCATAAATGTGTAGATTACAAGTTAAGTATTAATATAGGAGTAGAAATTTGTGAAACACTTACCAGCTTATCATGCAAGGAAATTTCTGAGAGCAAGATTTTATAAAAGCTGCGCCCCTTAGCTTGAGAATCAGATATGTCCATTAATAGCTTTTCACCTTAAGACCATGCAACAGAATACTATGGAGATGAATACTCTCTTGGTTTTAAATTTTTGTATCAGAAGACAAATCTATCTCAGTACATTAAAAGATTGTTGAAAGAAACAGCAGTACCATTTGTAGTATTTTCATGACCTCACAAGATGCCATCGAAATGCATGTTAAGCAGCTATCATGGTGTGAAATTTCTCAATACTTTTAACACCATTTACCAAAAACTTTACAGTTTAACTTTTTCAGTTTTCAATGCTGTGTAAACAATTCCCAGTGGTTTATATGAGTTGATGTTTGTGCCAGTCTTGTGATCAGATGGAGAAATGCAGTGAAGCATCAGATCAAATACTATTAAAATAGAGCACTACTAGTAGAGCAAGAACGACACAATTATACATCATACATGTGAGCCTGTGGCATCAAAGCTCGTTCCCTTTTACATGTCTCTTTTGATATTAAAAACAATTTTCGTGATTTTATTCTTCACTACACTTTTAGTGAGTAATTAATAATTATTTTGAATTCACTCACTGCCATTTATCTTAAATTTTTGGTCGAAACGTAGAGGATTTTCTTATGGCCGACTTGGATCTATCTTTTGGACACCATGGTTTTAAAAATTTACTAACTGGAACAATTTTAAGATACAGAACATTCAAGATATATAGTGACCAGTGACCACTGTTCTAACATTGTGCTGCTCTGTATATGTGAATATTTAGCAACATTTGAGCATAGGACAAATCTAGGAATATTTTCTTAGAGGCGCATCAACCAGATTTTTAAAAAACACCTATATATTTTCAGATTTTTAGGAGGCATTTCTATAATTTTGTAAAATTTAGATAGGTGAAAAAACGCCAAAAATTTTTTTAGAGGGACACGTGGGCAGAGAGCCAGGATCAAATTTATAAAGGGACACCATAATTTTTTTAACACAAAATAGGTCTTGAAAATATACATAATTTCTACAACTATTACAAACTTCCACGACGAGTTTTCATGTGTTTTTCAACGTTGCATAATACATTCGTTATCAACACATTCAAATATCTCCCTTTCAATATAAATGACTAAACTATCATTCAACCATTGATCGCCAATATGATTTCTGAGCTTGGTCTTCACAAAATGCATTCCTGAAAATATTCTTTCAACGGTTGCGGTAGCTACTGGCAATATTAGTGACAATGTCAATAAATGATAAACCAAAGGATATACCCTGTCTCTTCCGTTTCAACCATTTTTCTTGAAAGTTGTCAATACCTTTTAGTGCAGAAAATTCTACAGTTGAACGCATATCTACAGTAAAAAAATCTTGCCTTCCAATAACTTCTTTAAAAAGATAACAACATAAACAAAAGGTTGCATCCTTATCAATGCTATACTCTAACCAATTTAGATGATCTGCAAACCAACTCGAATTGAATCGTCTATTTTTCTTTCCAAATGAAGTTATCACATATTTTAATGACATATACTTTCTAATTAATGTCAATACTTTGTAAAGTAAGACCAAAAATATATATATTTACGTTTAATATCTTTTGAAATAATTTTTAAATAAAACAATAAAAAATTGATAAGTCAAACTCGGATTTGACCTCGAGTACTCGGAGTTAAACCGAGTTTTGACCGATTTTTTAATAAACAGTTTTGAATCCGATTACTCGGAACTACTCACGAGTCTGTGTGTTATTGTTATGACCGATTAAGGTTCAATATAGGTTTTGTCCAACTACTCACGAGTCCGTGTGGTATTGTGTACTATATTGCTTTTCAAATTTCACAAAATTAGGCCCATGACATATTCAGATAATCCACATCTCAAGATTCAAAAATTGAAAGGCTACTATATAGTTTTCTTATCTTGATTTCATTAGTATAATTCATGTATTAACATATTTAGTTAAATCTGAATTCGCACTATCACAAATATTTTATAAGAATTTTTTTTAGGAGGCCCCAAAATTTTATTTTCGCCCCTAGACCTTCGTATGATATGGAACAGCCCTGCACACAAGCCCTTCATGTTGCATGGTTGTACACCTGGAACTTCAAAATTCCATAACGTCTGGTTCAGCCATCAAAGTATCCCGATGGAACACAATGATTATAGTGTACACCGAGTGATACTCACTCTGCTTATGAGAGTGTCCAAAACTCACAGATAACATAAGGAATTGAAAATGTGACTAAAATAATGTTGACCGTGATCTTTTAACGGAGATAGCGAGCTGGGTTGTGTTTTGTTTAATTTTTATAAGCTGAGGGGGGCATAATGCCAACATTATAAATACGTTACAAAATCGCAAAAACCACCTAAGTTAGGGGATGCAAACTGTGAATTACTCATAAAAATATTGATTAGGACAGAATCAAACAAAGAGTGAATAAGCATTTATAGATAAACAAAATCAAGTAGCAAGTTATATGTAATCATTTACAATCTCTGAATCCATTAAAATAAGGCAAGTAAAATCTCCAGACCATAATCCCAATTTCAATTATAAAAAACCCTAAACTATAACAAAAAATTGTACAAATAATAATAATAATTTGATTTAAGTTGAGATAATAATATTACCTAAATATGAGAAGATGATGATTTTGAGACTTGAAAAATAGATGAATTGAATGGAGTTGTGGTCCTATTCCTAATCGTACGGTGAAGCCGTGGAAGGTAGAACCAGGCGAGAGAAGTATTTAGGGATGGGAGTATTTGAGAAGTCAACACATAAAAATAATAATCTAGATAATTCAGCTGGGAGCACCTGTTAATAATACATGTGGGACCCACAACAAAAAATAATTGTTTTTTTAAAAATTGCAGGGGCACGTGCCTCAAGTGTCCTCATGTGCCACCGCCACTGCGTGTCCCCATACCTTTTACTAGATCCGCCCCTGTTTGAGCATGATTAGCTAGCTCTAAGACATAAATATCCACTAGAGAAAGTGAATTGCCATGTACAAATTGTGCCCAACCTCGACCAAATCTACACTTATTCCAACCAACGATATATGCACAATAATAAACACCCCAAACTGCATGCCCAGGAGTTTTCAAATAAACACCAACATTGAGGTGTTTTCCGTATTTCCTTACGAGATTTTCTGGAATTTTCCGCTGAACAAATGATAACAATCAGGGTCCTGGTCCCTGACGACTGGTTGTCGGGGATAGGTTATTTAACACACACTTCCAGGGGCGTCAGATCTATATTTCAAGAGTCCAGATTAAAACTTCGTTTTTTAAGTATTCGCGGATAGGAAAAGTTCCTATCCACAGAAAATTATAGTGGATACTTCAAAAAACAAGTTTCAATCCAGACCCTTGAAATACAGATCTGGTAGTAATGGAGCTGTGTGTTAGATAAATCCTCCCTACAATCAGTTGTCAGGGACCAAAACCCTAACAATCAATGGTATTGCATGCATATATATTGGAAATCTGGTTAGATTACTTACCATCTTATTATTGGAAGAGATTTCGGATAATATGATTTACAAAAACTGCATCCCTTGGCTGGAGAATCTGATATGTTCATTGTTTTGATATATATAGCTCTTCAAACTGATGATAGATGACTTGAAAAATCATGCAATAACCTCCCCGAGGCAAGGATGGCTTAAGAGATGGTTGGAGTCTGAAAATTTTGGGATGTGAGGAATAGATTTAAATTTCTTCGACTATTCATGCATGTTAGGCAGCTTTTATGTTACGTTGGTCTAACATACTACTGGACTACTATGTGTGTGTATAGATATATATATGTATGTATTGCTATTCCAGATTTCCAGCCCCTTCTTCTGTTGCCAGCTTCTACTTATATACTATCTTCCTCACGTGCCTTGCATGTGCTCCTCACTTGTCTTCTTAGTCCGGGCCTTTATGCTTAATGGGCTATCCTTTCTACGGGCTGAGGCCCAACATTTGTCCCCCCTGAATTGGGCTAATCTTTAGATGAGCCTGAAAGTAGGTATATTGTTTCTCTGCTTCCTTTTATTTACCTCTTTAGTTTGGTTTTCTGGATTTTTGTTGTAAAAAAGAAATTTTCTTGACCTTTGTAATCCAGCCCTTTCATTTGACCCGTGTCTTGGGACCTGACTATTTGCCTTGATTAAAGTCCCACCTTCTTTCTTTTGATATCCCCACGCAATCTCCTCTCCTTTTCATTATTAGTCTTTTAACCTCCTCGTTATCCTCCTTCAAGCTTCTTGAATTAGGTATTCTCTTGCTCTTTTTCCTTATTTTTTTTCTTTCTTTAAACATGTCTTCTGTTTCAAAGACTTTGAAATCCTCTTCTGCCACCGCTACCGACTCCGCCGCCGACGGCGTCGACGTATTTAGTGATTTGAGCCCTCTGGAATCCTTCCGTGTTCCCCATTATTCCTCTCACAGCCTCGCTACCTTCACCGGAACCCTCGATCTTTCCGAGAATGAAATCCCTGTCAAAATTGAAAGTCGCACAACCCGCTTCCAAAGGCGCCCTTTGGTTTTTCCCACCTATCTTCCAAATGATTTACACAAGGTCTTTGGATCCACTTCATCTTTCAATTATCGTAGCACTCTTACCTCTGAATCCTCGAATTTGGCTGGGTTTGAAGATTATGGAATTATAGGTGAAGGGTTACACCTTTCACCTGCCGAGTCCCGAAGATCGCATGTGGAGCTCGCCTCGCAGTGATTGGCAGTCCATTCCCCTGTTGTTTTTTAAATATGGTTTGCGATTACCCATGCATCCCCTTTTTACCGCTGTTCTTGAAATCCTGGGTTGTGGACTAGGTCAATTGTCTCCCAATGCTGTCATCCAAATCGCTGGGGTCGCTGCTCATAGTCATGAGTTGAAAGAGATACCCACTGTTGATTTGTTGTTCTCTATCTTTTGGTTCAAAATTTCTGGGGGACAACTGTACCTGGACAAGAAGCCGAAACGCACTCGCTTAGTGTATGTGAGGCCTTCGAATACTGGTTACCAGGTCAAGTGGACGTATTGTGCTGGTCATGAATTGAGTTCCATAAAGCCCTGGGGAGATGTCTCAAAAGTCTGGCTACATGCCTTGAACCACCTACCCTCGTTACCCGAAGCGTATTTGAAACACTTTCATGGAACTAAAGAAAAATATGACTTTGAACATTTCCTTAATGATGATTTTTTGGTTAAACGTTGTTGTAAGCTATCTTGCCTGAACTTTGTTCCTCTTTCTGTGAAAGGACATCTTCGATAAAAAGATTATTTTGATATTTGCATAACTTACATAAAATTTAAATTCACTTAGAATCCTCTCCAATAGGACATTTTATTTAATTGATTCTGTCAAAAGTCAAATGGTCAAACTAGCTCAAAAAGATTCTCCAAAATTATATTTATATCATATAAATATAAATGATACTCCTTGTTTTACAAAAAGATTTTCAATATCTTTCTAAGGAGTATTCAAAGATTTTACACCGCAATTTATCGGACGAGAAATAACGATTAATGGTATCTTCTTGTTTTACGATTGCGAAAGCAAAATGCAAAAGAAGCTTGAACAAGGAATATACATCCATTATATTTTTTGGAACACTCTTTTGACATTTATTTGAAAAGACAGGAATTTATTAGTCAAGTCTTACTTTTTAAAGTAATTTATTCCCACTTATGCAATTTGTTATTTTACGGAATAAATTATTTTAAACTCTTAAAATATTTCCTTCAAAATTCAAAATATTTTATATTCAAGGAAATATATTTCTAAGTGTTTACTCAAGTCAAAATATTAGCCAAAGTTCTGTTCAAACTTGAAAAAGGCTAATCGTATTTTATTCAAACTCGGAGACTGGTTTTTATTGTTTTAAATCCAAATAAAATACTTCTACTTGCTAGAATGACTTGAATATTGAGATGGATCATTTGAAAAATGTTTTTGGTGCATAATAAAATTTTCGTAATTTTCTAAGAAGTTTGGCCCGGACGCTATTTTCAGGGGCTGACTGGGATCGTTGATAGGACGTTTGACCAAGTCAACATTGACCAAAATTTCCAGATCACCATTTTCCAATATTCTATGATTTATCATATTTTTGGTGTAATTTATTGGAGGTTTCGAAAAATCGTCGCATTTAATAACGATACAAAGTTACGTTATTAATCAAATTTTCGGGAAGCGTGCTTGTCTTTTAGTGACACAACTCAGCTGAGATTTCTCCCATAAATTTGTTTGTCTTCTTGTTCAAGTGGCCAACAAACACAACAAAACCACATTCCACACCTTTTCAATCTCCACCCTTTATTTTTCTTTAATCTCAACCATTCACTCCACCCACTTCCCTCTATAAATACCCACCTCCCACACACCAAATACTTCCAAGCTAAGAGCCAAGAAAGTGCTGAGATTTTTAGAAGTGTTCAAGTTTTTCAGGTTCATACTCTCTCTCTCTTTAATACTTCATCTCCAAAACCTTCTCTTTCTTAAATATATATTCATATATACAAGGTTTTGATCTACAAGCTTTCTTACACTAACCGAGCTCATCCACAACCACTTCCAAGCCTCCGTAAGGGCTGCCCACATTCTTCCAAGTGCTCAAAATCCGGCCGAACCTCCGGATAATTTTTGCGGCGAACTTTTTCGGTCATCTCCCGTAAGTGGTTATTTCTTAGCTTCTTATTTGTGTCTTAACCGACCATTTTGTTTCAGGAATTTGTACTTAAACTCTCTTCATCTTACAAGTTCTTCAACAAGGTTCTCTTAAAGAGACCAAAAGATCCGGATTTGTTCAAGATATAAAAGATATATATATATATCTCTTTTTAAGAGAACAAAGAAAGAACATCCGAGGAAGTACTCAATCTCTTCAAAGAGACAAAAGATTTGAACATAGTTTCAAGAGTACTTAATCTCTACAAGATATTTGTGATAAAAGCATCGTCGTCCTTCCATCTATCACCTTAGTGTTGTGTGGAAGAAAGATTTACGACAAAAGAGCTTTTAATCACTATAGCTTTAAAAGCAAAGTTTAGCAACTTATTTGTTGTTATTATCTTGGCTAAACTTTGAGAAGCTAAAGAAAGCATATTCGATCCCGCACTAACTTAACTTTATTATCTCGGGAATATATCGAATATTCCGAACTATTGTTCGAGGAAGCTTTCTATATCCTAAACTTCAAAGAGCACAACTCAAAGAGGCTAGCCACCCACATATCAATTATCTTGGCTTTATCAAGTTGTGCAAGAAGTTAAAGAAAGGATATTTTACAATCTCCGAGATCTTTCATTATATCTCAAAATGGAGTTTTGTAAACCAAGTATTCTTTGATCAACATTTTGAATCAAAAGAAAAGAATACTTGTGTAACCTTAAGCATATTCTGCTTAACTAAAAAGGCTTGATTAATTACTCCCAACTTAACTATACTTGGAGTAATTAAACGTATACTTGATCTTATATTATAGATCCAAAGAAAGTATACTATACTTGACTATAATATTTATAACTTGAATATTATTGTCATCTCCGAATTAGTATAATAACATACTAGTTCAAAACACATCTTTTATAACTTGTTTGTTTCGTAGATATTGTGTTCTAACTTTTGCAGTAAGGTGAAGTGAAGTGAGGTGATTCTTATTCTAAGACCCAAGTCCTAGACGCACTAACGGGGAGTTAGTCGTCTTCGCACCGTGAAGAAAAGAAAAGACCCAAGATCTAAGACCTAAGATCCAAGACCCGCAAAAGCTTAGGAATACAAAGACTACACACCAAGGCTCTACACCGACTTTGAAGACGTAATGGGGAGTTACGTTCTAAGATAAGTCACGTAGAGGTTTTACATTTATTGTGAGGTTATAACGGGTAGTTACGAACCAAGATAAATATTTGTAAGTTTAGATTATAAAGGCTTCTCCGCCGGCTATAAGGAGTACATCTTTCTTATAGTGAAAAATCTCGAGTCCGGAGAGGAGCTCGGGGACTAGACTAGGGATGAGAGAATCTATTAGAGGTTGCTACATCGCGAACCAGGATAAAATCGACCGTGTGATATTTGCTCTTTACTTCCGCACATATAATTGCTAAACAACACGGTAAAAATATTTAAAACTGGGAAAATATTTTTAAAAGGCAATTATAATTTTTAAATTGGACATTAAGCTATTCAACCCCCCCCCCCCCTTCTAGCTTAATTTACGCCTTATTCAGGACCTAACATTTTGCTTTCAATTACTAATTCCTGCTTCTTTTATTTTGTTGTTTGTAGTGGCTGGAGCGCCTTTGCGTGCTTTGATCAAGAAATCTCCGAAGATGATTAGCGGCACCATCATATGGCGTTGTTGGCTCAACGAGGAGCAACATCTCTTGCGGCACGAGCTCTGGAGTCAGCAGGCGTAAAGGGAGATGAGGAGAAATCTCGCCCATCCAACCCGACTCCGAAGGCTTTGGATGTTGAGCCAGACCCTTCCGCAGATCTTCCTAATACTGAAGTTGTGGATTTGTCAACTGAGAAAGAGCGGAAACGTCATCACAAGGGTGGCGATGATCCCTCTCATTCGCACCGTAAAAAATCCAAAAGCAGTTCGGGCTCCAAAGGTACTCATGTGGCCAAGCCACCCAAAGCTCCCGTGACTGGCTCTTTTCCACAGGCTGTGGCTACTGCTAAAAATCATCTGTATCAAGTATGTGAAGTTGTTTGTCTTTACTATTTTCGTTGTCTTTCTTAGTTAATATATATTTTACCATTTGCTCCTTGACTCCTATTTGGGTGTTGCATCTCCCCAGCTTGTTGCAGACTTTACACACACACACACATATGTGTGTGTGTATGTATGTATGTATGTATATATATATATATATATAATATCTATTATTTAAATAAATATTGTTTAATTTAAAAAAAATTAATTTATTGAATTTAAATGATATTTCTTTTTTACTTAAGAAATATATTTGTTAAGAAATATATTTGTTAATAAATATTATAGGTTGGGACGGGTATAGGTTATTTGTGGATAAAATAGGTCGGGTTTAGGTTAAATATTCAGATCTATTAAAATTTCGATCCGAGTTCAGGTTAAGTAAAAAAAACCAACCAGCGAATGTTTCAATCCAAAACAACTGACCCACGAATGATTCAATCCTACCTGAACCTGACACGATTGAAAAATTACTAGCCCTACTCGGATGCCCTGGGCTTATTTTGATCTCTTTCAAATATTTTGTTGAGACCCTTGATATATGATACAAAAATTTTAGTTAAATCTTTTTTTTAAACTATAGATAAAATAAAAATAGAAAGTTTTAATCTAATCTAGCCCTCATGTTAAAGTTAATTTAGTTGTCATAAATTACTATCGTCCTGAAAATGTGTTATAAGATTTATTTTATTATTATATATAATGAATTCCCTTATGAATTGGATTTTTTTCCTCATTAATGAATTCTTTTAACACAAATTAATCCCGATGATTACAAATTTTGGTCTACTAGTCACGATTTACATCAAATATACATCAAATATACACCAAAATAATTAGAACATTAGAATCTCAAAAAATGTCTCAAATTTTTTTCTCGAATTTAATTGGTAATGTATAATTGGTTCCACTCACATTAATAATTATAGACACTCCTATATGCACATAAACTATCCATCTGTCTGTTACGTTATTTGGAAAAATAATTGAAACAGAATTTGGATATGTAGCATTACTCACAATAATTTTAAGTCATCTAAAATTTGGAATCCAAAAAAGACTATAGGAAATAATTCTTCTACAAATGGATTTTATGTGTGATTCAATTTATCGATGTGAGATGAGGGAGAACTAATTTGACTGAAGTGCTCTTTTAGAGAAAATTAGCATAATAACTTGCGTAAGGTACATGTCATTTATTAAAATTCTTCCGTGCATATGTAATTATAATATTCTTGATCATTTTTTATTGGTAAATATTGCAACGTCTTATATATATATATATATATATATATATATATATATATATACTAATATTTTTTGCCCGCTTCGCATGGTTTAAGAAATTAATTTTGTATTATTAATTTAATTTATTTAAAAAAGAATTTAAATATTATTAAAAGATTTGAAAAATAATAAAGAAGGAAATTAAAAGAATAGTTTGTTAATAAGTAGCAGCCTTATCAGGGATGGCAGTTTTATCCGACCCGATGGATACCCGACCCGATTAAGTCTACTGAACCTGATTTTTTGAATCTGGATCTTATTTTTAAACCCAAAAAAGTGTGGATCTGGATCTCAAGTATTCTAAACCGAGACCCGGCCCGAAACCCGATTTAAACCCAATCAAAACCTGAAACCCGGTAAAAATCTGATACAAAATATCACACATACACACACATATAGAGATATGATCAAATAAAAAAAAAATTATGTTACAAACTCACAAACTTTTTTTTTTGAATTTTTTTTAATTCTCCCGTCGTGTTAATCATTCGTTATAGAAAGTATCCCTGTTGAAAATTCTTGAAAAAACATTACAATTTTTAAAAATAACGCATAAATAAACCGTGCATTCAACACATTATAATTGGGGTTCAACATCGGGTTTGGAACAATCATTGTGTTGAATATATTCATAAAAATGACTAAACTATAACTCTAGAGTTTGGATATGGTTTAGAAACATAAATGTTGGATATATATCATAAATGTTAATAAAAGGAAAAAATTAAAATTTTTTATAAAAGCATGCTTTAAAGAAGTATTAAAATATATATCAACCCAATTTTAAATATATATACTATTTAACAGGACAGCAGTGCCTGATTACTTGTGCAAGTCTGAAGAAGTTACCGGAAGTACAAACAAAATATAAAGAAATGAATGACTGCAGTGTAAAGCAAAGTTTAAGAGTCACTTTAGTTCAAGATTTGATCCAGGTCAAAAAAGGTTACTACGACTCAGACTATCACTTTGTTGCCCGGCATCTATACTATACTATTAAAGCCGAAACATTAAAAGTTTGGTCGGTCGGTACTTGGGCCAAAATACGGGCCTATCTATATAACTAATTATTCTTTTTAATTTGGGCCAAATTACGGACCTATCTATATAACCAATTAATAATTTTTTTAAAATCGTCGGTACTTGAGTCAAAATACGGGCCTATCTATATAACTAATTATTCTTTTTAATTTGAGCCAAATTACGGGCCTATCTATATAACCAATTAATAATTTTTTTTAAATCGAAACAATAAAAGTTTGGTAGGTCAGTACTTGGGCCAAAATATGGGCCTATCTATATAACCAATTATTCTGGACCTATCTATATAACCAATTATCTTTTTTAATTTGGGCTAAAATACGGGCCTATTGATATAACCAATTAATCCTTTTAATTGAAATATATTACCTTTTTTATATTTCTGACTAAAAAACTTAATCTTTTAAAATAACATTGAGAAACATGGTAATTACTTTTTTTAACTAAAATATATTATCTTTTCATAAATTTTCTAACTAAAAAATTAATCTTTTACAATTAATACGGACATGGGCGACATATTTATACGTAAAGATGTGGGTCAAAAGTCTAAACGTCATACTTGGGCCAAAATACGGGCCTATCTATATAACTAATTATTCTTTTTAATTTGGGCCAAATTACGGACCTATCTATATAACCAATTAATAATTCTTTTAAAATCGTCGGTACTTGAGTCAAAATACGGGCCTATCTATATAACTAATTATTCTTTTTAATTTGGGCCAAATTACGGGCCTATCTATATAACCAATTAATAATTTTTTTAAAATCGAAACAATAAAAGTTTGGTAGGTCAGTACTTGGGCCAAAATATGGGCCTATCTATATAACCAATTATTCTGGACCTATCTATATAACCAATTATCTTTTTTAATTTGGGCTAAAATACGGGCCTATTGATATAACCAATTAATCCTTTTAAATGAAATATATTACCTTTTTTATATTTCTGACTAAAAAACTTAATCTTTTAAAATAACATTGAGAAACATGGTAATTACTTTTTTTAACTAAAATATATTATCTTTTCATAAATTTTCTAACTAAAAAATTAATCTTTTACAATTAATACGGACATGGGCGACATATTTATACGTAAAGATGTGGGTCAAAAGTCTAAACGTCATACTTGGGCCAAAATACGGGCCTATCTATATAACTAATTATTCTTTTTAATTTGGGCCAAATTACGGACCTATCTATATAACCAATTAATAATTCTTTTAAAATCGTCGGTACTTGAGTCAAAATACGGACCTATCTATATAACTAATTATTCTTTTTAATTTGGGCCAAATTACGGGCCTATCTATATAACCAATTAATAATTTTTTTAAAATCGAAACAATAAAAGTTTGGTAGGTCAGTACTTGGGCCAAAATATGGGCCTATCTATATAACCAATTATTCTGGACCTATCTATATAACCAATTATCTTTTTTAATTTGGGCTAAAATACGGGCCTATTGATATAACCAATTAATCCTTTTAATTGAAATATATTATCTTTTTTATATTTCTGACTAAAAAACTTAATCTTTTAAAATAACATTGAGAAACATGGTAATTACTTTTTTTAACTAAAATATATTATCTTTTCATAAATTTTCTAACTAAAAAATTAATCTTTTACAATTAATACGGACATGGGCGACATATTTATACGTAAAGATGTGGGCCAAAAGTCTAAAAGTCAAATAATAAAAAATAGAGGGAGTATTATTATATTGGTCGGGCGGTCGGGTTTTGCACCGAATTACGGGCCTATCTATATATAAAACCAATTATTCCTTTTAACTAAAATAAATTATTTTTATATATTTATTAGCTAAAAGAACTCAATCTTCTAAAATAATATCGAGCAACATAGTAATTGTCTTTTTAAACAAAATGCGTCATCATTTTTAGATTTTCTAACTAAAAAATCGAGTTTTTACAATTAACACGGACGTCATATATATTAAAATATAATATCATTAAATATAATTATTAATAAATAACATGTAATATTATAAAACCAAAAATACATTAATAACATTATTTTTAAATACTCTAATGATCTCACATTAAAAGAAATATTACAAATCTATCATATACTATATATTATTACAATATTAATAAAGCCGAAATAAAAAGTTCACTTGGTCGGTCAGTTAGTAGAGTTGGTGAATGGGTTGGTATTTTATCCACGGAGCTCTTGAATTTATAACATGTTATAGTATATTTTTTATCATCTATTAAACCAAAACATTAAATTCAAATTAGTATGATGGGTCGGTATTTGGTTTCATGCGTCTCTTTAAACTATAATATGATAATGAAATATTTAAAAGGTTGATTGGTTAGTTTATATATGAGTTTATAGGCCTTCTTAAATTATAACATGTAAATTTTTTTTTTTAACATTCTCATTAAAATATATATGTTCGACCTAATATTTAATTAGCCATTTGACGGACTTAACTATGAAGAATTTATCCAACTGCTAAATAAAATATTTATTTAACCACATTATTCTATCATAATTTTATTTTTACAATAAAATTAGATAAATTTAAGATATATAAAATAAAATAACAAATATGTTAACCGCCCGTGCATTGCACGGGTTATAAGCTAGTACATTATAAATTATAAAGTAGTTATAATTTCTTAAATTAATTTTAATTTTATCTTCTAAATAAAAATATAGTATTTAAATTTTATTGGAAAAAAAATTAAAAACAAATTATAAAACTATACATTATAATAATCTTAAAATATGTGTCCAGAAACAAAACGTAAAAAAATCCTTTATATCACTTCAATCTCTGCTTCTCATTTATTCAAAAAGAGAATCAATATCTTATTTCTTTGAGTTCTCACATAAAAATGGTTCAATACGCCCTCCGTCCCATTTTAATAGCCTTTTTAGAAATGAATTGTTGTTCCAAAATAAGTGACTTTCTCTTGTTTTCATGCATTATTTGATAGGTGAATTTCTATTCTACCCCTCATTAATGCAACTTGTATTTTCTATGCAATATAAATAATAGTTTAGTTTGACTTTATTAGGGGTAACTATGTAAAATTATTCAAATAAACATCTCAATAAATGTAAAAATTGGTTTGTGTGCATCTCTCTAAAAAAGCAGTTAAAATGGGACAGAGGGAGTACTATTTTTTTCATTTATCTGCAACACAAAACCAAATTTCAAAGTTTCAGTGCCCAAAGACTAATCACAACTAGAAAGGCGCACCATCATAATTTCTATTACTAAAACCCACCAAAAAAAGGATGAAACATGTTAAAACTTTGATTAGTAATCTCTCCGAACCATTATATGAAGTATATATTTTGGTCTATTTGTTGAAAGGATGGAAGGATGTTTACATTTGATTTATGGTTCCAGAGGAAAGCCACCATTTAAAAAATCTGAACCCAGCTTCTTCAAAGAAATCAAAGGATGACGTGAACAGTTTACCAAACATTCTTGATCCACAAATCTAGTAACCCATTGAACAACTTCATCTCTAGTGCAAGCCAAAAAGCGTAATTCTTTCTACCTCATCCAGATTTCTTAAAGCAAGAAAGTCCACGTGAGGCCCTTTTACATGGGTACACAGAACGTTAGGTGTTCATCACAGAAAAATACCTGGTAATCCATTAAAAGTATAACCCACTAACAATAAAAACTCTCTTAGATCTTCAGTCAAATGCAGAAATTTAAAGTTTCAAGCATCTATGTGAAATATCGAAAAGAAATTTACCCATTCCATTAGCAGATGTGTAGATAAAGAACAAATCACCGTAATCAAAAATCACACATTGCGTATCTACCTGAAACAATCAAAAAAGCATAGATCAATTAATCAAGAGGGATACAAAATCAGAAAGAACATGTTAATCAAATAAGTAATCACAAAAAAATTATATCTGATTCAAACACTTAACTACAAAGATTTCTGGGAGAAAGCTGAGATATAGTAGTGCAGTAGTACAGATTTGTGCACGTGGTTCAAGATTTGTTTCAGATTTTGTGATTTATGTACACGTGTCACGTTTCTGCTGGAACAACACATTACAAACGTATATTTGTATGTATTGCAGTGGCATACGTTGTACATACGCTTGCTTTTGGGAGGACAAAATCGTAATTACACAGCATAATAGCCTTCAGGCAATATCAATTAAAGAGATACATACATACATACATATACATACATGTATGTATCTACATACATACATGTATGTATCTACATATACATACATACATACATGTAAGTATATATATATATACATACATACATTCATACATGTATGTATATATATACATACATACATAGATACATTTATGTATATATATATATATATACATACATATCTATATATATATTAAAATGATTTTTTTCAATTCATATGATTTTCATGTAAGACATTATTCATATACACTGTTTCTAACATTGCTCGTTCATCAAATTATACACATTTTCATGTTTGTGTCGTGTAATTTGTATTTACTGAATGAATACAAGTAGAATAGTCATGTACATGAAAAAGAAAAAAACTTCAAATTTATTTCATGATGTTGTTGGGGAAGAACGACACCACCAACAAGTTAGAAATCGAGCACCTCACTGAATGTGTAGAACGATCACCAAAGATATAATGGATTACGATGTCGTTGCAGAAGAAGGGAACACCGGCGAGTTAGAAATCGAGTAGAGAATTATCACCAAAGTAGATATGACAGAAAAAAGGTGTAGCGACTAGGTATTTTAGAGGTCCTTGCCTATCTCATCTAGGTCGAGGGGATGCAGTCACTTGTATTACTACTTCATAAGTTGTGCTCGACTCGACCAATAATGAATCAACTCCAGCCAGGTTTACAGAGTCCATGATACATAACCTTGTAGTTTTAGCTGCGGAGGAGCTAAAAGTGATGTTATTCACTAGATAATCAAAATTGTAGACTCCAAGTAGTGATGTTGCAACTAGCGAGCTAGATGAGATGGAATACCTAGCACAAATTCCGAATCTGTTTGAACCGACAAGTTTAGCCTATACACGTGAAGCTTCACGTCATGTAGGTAGAGATTTACTGAACCCTAGACAGTTGCTTGATATATTCATGAACGTGGTAATCATAATGCTATATGGCGTGAAGATTCACATGTATAGTATTATACTTACCACGTTCATGAATAAATCAAGCAACTGTCTGGGGGTCTGGGGTTCAGTAAATCTCTAACTACATGGCGTGAAGCTTCACGTGTATAGGCTAATCTTGTTGGTTCAAACAAATTCCGAATCTGTGCTGGGTATTCCATCTCATCTAGCTCGCTAGTTGCACCATCGGCAATGCTTGGAGTCAACAGGAGTTTTCCAGTGAATGACATCACTTTTAGCTCCTCCATAGCTGAAACTATAAGGTTATGTATCAAGGACTGTCTGAACCTGGCTGGAGTTGGTCCATTATTGGTCAAGTCGAGGACAACACCTAAAATAGTAATACTAGTGACTACATCTCCTAAACCTAGATGAGATGGACAAGTACCTGGATTGCTAGCAATGCCTGGTACTAAAAATGTAACAAATCAATTTTGGATATAAATATATAGATGAATTAACAAATAATTAAAATATGATTATATATATGAATTATATTATAATTTAATGTTTAGAACTATTATAAAGAAAATAAACAAGAAGAATTATCAAAAATATTATTTTTAGATTTTCTTGTGATTTTATTAAAATATTAACAAAAATATGGTTAGCAAATAAAAATTTCGTTGCCATTTTTCTTATACAATTGCAACCCTCAAAGCAATTCTTTTGCAAAAATTCGAAGTCAATTTTTTTTCCACATTCGAAGTCAGTTTTAATTGCATCAAAAGTGGTCTTGGTTCCAACCAATTGCATTTGGCTGCTAAATCGTATATTTTCAATAGCTCTTAGATCATACACATGTATATGAAAGGAAAAAAAAATATTACCAGCAGATTGTATCCAATCGAATGACGACTTTAATCTTCGTGGAGCCTTTTCTTCATTGTTTACTGCAAGAAATTCATGTATATATATCATATAAATTTCATAGACTAAATTGGAGATATTAGAAATAATGCCTATAAAATATTTGGGAGAAAAAACGATATTAAATATGATTAAAATTATGTGTTATTTTGGAGTTGTCAACTAATCTTTTCAAAATGATTGTCGTGCAAACTAAAAATCTTAACTGAAATTGATTAATCAAGTTATTAAAGAAGATTTAATATTAATATAATTACCAAATTACAGGGTTACAACGTGATTCAATTTAATTTTAGATTAAATACCCAAAACTCATTTAAAATCGTAACTTGCACAGATCCAAACATATCTAAAATTTAAAACAAAAATTCAAAAATGTGTGCGTGTTGCAAATCAGATCATACTCAAACTTGTTTCTTTTCGATTTTAAAATAACAAATCTGAAACTTACTTATATTTCAATGAAAATTGAATAAGTATTCGTACATTATTGTTTTAAAATTCAAAGCAATAAATTACCGATATATCGAAATTATTGTGAAGCTAAGTATACTGTTTGTGTACATAGGTACAAACACTTGATATAGACGGGAAAAGATATGTTTAAAAAGAAAAAGGAACAGAAAACAATCATGGAGATGTTAAGATATAAAAACATAAGAATTACGAGGAGGCGGATATATATAGATATGATGAAAGAAAATAGGGTTTCTGTTAGTATTATTGGGCTGGACCGTGGGATGGGCTTTACAAATCGAATGCTATAAAAAATACATATAACATCTAATTTTATATATTATTTAGATTTAGATCGATTTGACAGGAAAATAAATTAATTTTGTGGTTTAGGTTTAGGTAACCCATACAGGCCCAAAATTTGAAATCTCCAACTCAAAGAATATATTTTATGGTTAACTTTACCGTCATGAAAAATTTTCACCCCTACAAATCATGTAGTCTGTAGATAAAATAAATCAATAAAAGATAAGGGAAAGGTAAAAAAATATAGGTAAACTGGATATTAATATTTTGATATTGGTCACAATTTCAGGGTATAATAATAAATGGTGTAGTATATTATAATTTTTTGTGTGTTCAAAACCCAAATACTTGTATATGCTAAGTGATCAATTTTTTTTTAAAAGTCCTAAGGTACTAGGTTATGGGTTAATGGGCATCATATATATTATATGGATCAACTATTTTAGGAATGTATCTTAGGTTCAATGATAATTCACTACTTAGAGCATCTCCAATAGGGTTGCCTATAATCATTGGCTAAATCGGACATATAAGACATTATGTATTCTAATAAACCTTTTTATTATCAATTAAGTCAAAATATTTAAAAATTTTAAAATTCGATCAGTATGATGGGTTTGTATTTTCAATTAAATTTATTATATAGACGATAAAATACAAATATTATAAATCATCCGTGCATGGCACGGTTATAAGCTAGTATAAAGATATAAGTATGATTGTAATATCCGGAGTGAATAAGTACAAACAAATATTTGAGTTATTATAAACACGATATCATCAAGTTAATTTATATGATAAAATTTTTGTTTATATTTTCGTTTTGTCGGATCCAATTTAACATAACATAAATAGTTTCTTTTCAGGTGATTGTCTGAATTTTAAATTTCATCAACCATTAATCTAGTTAACTAATTTATTTATTAAATACAAAATATATTTTTTTGATTTTATTTTTTGCGATTTTAAAACCGAACCTTGAATCGAACTGGAGTTCTATTACCGTTGTGGCTTTCAATTTTTAAAACCGAACACTTTTAATTTCGATTTCGATTTTATTCAAAAATGAAAGCGAACCAAGGTTTTTTCACCCATGGGAGATAATGTTTTACGCAATTTTTACGACCATCGCTAGTTTAGGATAATTAAAAATGTTAGGGATTAGATCGGGTCGGTTATCTTACCCACCCATTTTAAGAGAGCGTTTGTTTTTTCCCTTAGGAAAAATCAAGAGATAATTATCATTCAGATTCTATTCACCTCTGATTTCAACTTGATGAAATGTTATGCAGTTGATTCGGGGTCACAAGGTAATATGCTCCTCCCACCTATATACATATGCCATGATTCATTTTATATTCAAGATAGAAAAATTTGTTGTATTTGCATCTCTCTGTGTGTGTTTATTGAGATGCTAATATTGATATGTGTGACTGTAGATGTTTATATGAATAGTTAAGCTTGGAGCCCAGAATGATTTTCCTGTTTTAAAGTTCAGAGTTTTGCATTTTGAACAAGACTCTTTAATTTTACGTGTGCCCATCTGATGTGTTTGATATTCGAGTTGAAGGATATATGTTCTGGGTTTATGTTGAACATTTTTTTTTATTTAGTTTTTTTGACAATTTTGCGATGGCGTTGTTTTAGATATTTTGGGTTTGAGATGACGGTGAGGGCAGAATATAGCTAGTCATGTTCTCTTTGAGTGAACAAAAGAAGTTTTCATTCGTTCTGTTGTAGGTCTGTCATGATAAGCTTCCGGAAAAAATAATCTATGCATTTATGTGGTTCTAATGAATGCGAAGCTACTGCGAGTGGCTTTTAGAGAGTGTTTTACTACATTGCTTGCATTTGACAAGTGAGTGGGTGTATGTAGGAATTAAAGTTTTGTGATTTTTTAGTATAACAGCAACGCTGTTTAACTATAGAGGTGTTTTAGGATGAGTTCATGAAAAATTTAGAAAACAGACAGTTATATTCTGTCAGCTGAACTTGGTGGCAATTAATATTAGAAAGGTTGAAAAAAAGTATGTGTAGCTCAATAGTGAAAGTCTGCTCGCTCATCTTTTCATGTAGGTGGGAACTGTCTTTAGCGCTGCATTTGCTTGGCTCATGGTCCCCTTGGGCCATCTTCAACCCATCACACCAAAATAGTGTAAAAAACTACTCCCTCCGTTTCAAAATACATGTCCACTTTAGAAAAAAAAATTGTTTCAAAATACTTGTCCACTTCAACTTTCTATGTAAATTTATATTTCCAAAATCAACTCTCCATCACATATTTCCAAGATCAACCATATACCACATATTATGTTCAATTAATGACTTGATATAACTCTTTTTTCTCAAAATCCACTTTTCTTAAACTATGTAATTTTTAGAAAGTGGACATGTAATCTGAAACGGAGGGAGTATTATAGTGTAAAAGTTACACCATTCACAAAACCAAGTTCAACCCATTTACACTATATTACGCTAAAAGGAATCTTTTGTCTATAAAAAGACATATTCGTCTAACCTTTTCAAAAGTAGTTGTTTTGTTGGGATATAATAGGATATAAATGGGCATTGGTCGGTATAATATGTTTTGTTAACAAACATGACGGTAGACTTGGAATTTCGAAAAGCGCCAAATTTGGTGTGGCACTATTCATTTGGTTCAACTTTTACACCATTATAGTATTGGATTGGAGTATCTCTTACTCCAAAATATGCACTATTTTCTAGTTCTGGTGTTGGTTGGAGACGTTCTTAAAAGCTCTAATGTTGTGTTTGGTTGGGATGAATGATTCCGGAAGGAATGGAATGAAAAATGAACTATATTATGGGTTATTGTTAACAAATTTCATTTCTTCCTCCATTCCATTTCTTACATTATGTGCTAGAGATTATACCTTCAATTTGAGATGGAATGCTTCATTCTCTTCTACCCCCAATTTTTTCTCAAATCTCATCATAGCAATTTTGCCCTCACTTACATTTATTCCAAAACTTCCTCCTATCTCTATTAGTTCCAAGTAATTTTACTCATTCCATTCCATTCCATTCTCTCCAACCAAACACAACATAATGTTGTGTTTGGTGGGGAGAATGAAATGGAATATAATGAAATAGCTAAAAAAAATTAAGATAATAGAGGTGGGGGGGGGGGGGGGGGGGAGTTTTGAAAAGAGATGAGTGAGTGAAAAATTGTTATGATGGATATATGAAAAGAAATTGTGTATAGGAGGAAATGCAGCATTCCTTCCAAAATTGGGGTATGATTTTTAGTATAGGGTGTAAGTATTGGAATGGAGGAAGGAATGAAATTTATAAACAATTACCTATAACCTAGTTCTAATGTCATTCCATTTCTTCCAAATTCATTCACCCCAACTAAAGACAACATAAAAGCTATCTTGTTTGCGCAGCAATAGAAATACTAAAAGGGGTAGTGTTTAGCTTTACGATCTTGATCTTGGTTAAATGTCAGTAAACTGATTCCAAGTTCTTGCCGGAGAGAGGCCTGTGTAATTATTGTTACTAAGTTCTGCAGTGGGCATGTTGAGTCTGCCCTTAAATCAATTGCCACAACTTTGCATATTTGTATATTTAGCCTTCTTTAATTGAGGTCACCACCACTTAAATCCAAGTTGTCTGTGTTGTTGATAAGCGGTAGCTATGTCTACTTATCCAACACCCTTTTCTATAAACTTGTAAATACCACCTTTAGTTGGTTTATACCAACACAATACTGTCCTTCATTTTTCCAGTTGCATTGTCGTTGTTGGCATCTGACCATTGTTTATGGTACAAAAGTTCCTGTAAAAATGGGAAATACCCTACCTTATCTTTCTTCCACAATGTGCAATTTTGCTGCTCCCTTTTCTACTGGTCACTGCTTGTCCTGTTTACACATAATTATCTACTCTATCATATAAGTGTTGCCAGACCAAGGCCATGATTTTCTGATGAGATGCGAAACTAGGTGTTCTTCGATTCTCTGAGATGTTTTTCTCCCTTTGATAAGAACAGATCTTTAAGCTGCATACGTTATAGTACCAATTTTGTACATAACTGGTCTTGTCTCTCAAAGTGAAACTTGCAGAAAGAAGAATTAAGAAAACCCCCAAAATTATGGAAGAAAACAAAAAGTGGATGTCTTCTTTACGGGGACAATGTCTAGATAATTACTAGCTCCTTGGCCTATCTTGGTTACCAAGAAAATTGATCTGCTTAAATTAGATGTGAATAAGTAGATGGTATTTAGAAAAAACTGGTCATCATAACTTTTGGGCTCTTTTCTGTCATCGAATCTGTATTGATGTATCCATAACAAAGATGAACCAACAAGTGTTCCAAAAAAAGTGAAAAAAAAAAGAATTCTTAATTGCAAGTAGTTTGTTTGGTACGCTAATTATTTTATGCTGTTTTGATCTCACTCCGCTTTGAAGCATGGTATAATTTTGACTATTTTCATCTGTATAAACACTCACACTTGTTTTGAGGAATTATGAATCTTTTACTATCTTTGATATATTACACAGTAATAATTTGAACTTCTACTAAGACTTGTGACAGGAACTTAAGTAACAAATCATTATTAGCCACCTCAAAGAATTAAGACATCTTTACTCTCTTTCTAAATCGCAGGTATCCTCAACTATCGTTGTTCTGAATTTTTTTAATTTTGATCTTGAAAGAGATAGATAAGGAGCCACTATAAAGTTGTGAGGACTCATTTCCTGCTGAAATAATGGCATCTCTATCTCAGATTCCATCTATAATGTGTACGATTACTCTCTCACAAACCAGTTGTAGGAAATTGAACTTGCGGAAAACCTTTGACCATAGATTCACATTCCTCCGAAGGACTGTTTGCTGCACGAAATCTTCTCCTTGGGAACCTTCACCTGTCACATATGCCCTTACTGATGGCACTGCAGATGAATTTCTAAAGGAAACTCCTAATATATTTCAAAAACTGAATTCCAACAAAACCATTGAAGCTTCATTGCCCATCACAGAGGAGCTTGCGGATGAAAATAAACAGTCAACCTCACAACTTCAGTACCTCAGATGGCCCCTATGGCTTTTAGGTCCTCTACTTCTCCTTGTCACAGGAATAGTCCCCACCTTGTGGCTACCAATATCTTCGATTTTCCTTGGGCCCAACATAGCCAGCCTCCTTTCCTTGACTGGGCTAGACTGCATATTCAATCTTGGTGCATCGTTGTTTCTCCTCATGGCTGATTCTTGTGCCCGTCCAGAAACATCAACTCGATCTTGTATCAGTCAGGCGCCATTAAGTTACCGTTACTGGAATATTATCGCTAGTGTAGCAGGCTACATCATTCCATTGTCTTTGATCTTCTGCTCCCAAAGTGGATTACTCCAGCCTCAACTCTCTTTCATCTCGTACGCAGTTCTATTGGGTCCTTACCTTCTGCTATTAACAGTACAAATACTGACAGAGATGCTTACATGGCATTGGCAGTCACCAGTTTGGCTTGTCACCCCGGTTGTATATGAAACTTATCGTGTGTTGCAGCTAATGAGAGGGTTGAAGCTCGGTGCTGAGCTTGGATCGCCAGGATGGATGATGCATGCTCTCCGAGGGCTGGTCTGCTGGTGGGTGGTGGTCCTTGGTATGCAGCTCATGAGGGTTGCCTGGTATGCAGGTTTCACAGCTACTACTCAGCAAAAACTGTCCACTACTGCTGTCAGTGAAGAATCTTACTTAGTTGTGTAAAATGTAAATCGTGGATATGCACATCTGCCCATATATAACTGCCAGCTTAAAGCAATTTGTATGCCAGCCTAGAACAATATGTATATAATGCATTATATTTAACGGTTTGTCTACTGTGTGCTCATGGGCACACGCCTAGCACTAAATTTTATGCATTGAACTCATTTTGATTGGTGTAATTTTTGTATACCATGTTGGTATTCCCTCTGGTCCTTTATATAAGACACTTTGACTTTTTGCACATTGTTTTAGGAGCTTTGACCACCTATTTAAATTTAATATTTTTAAATTTTTCTTTTTCTGAATAATAATATTTATGTTATATTTTTATTCAGAAAAAAAAAATTAAAAATATTAAGTTTAAATATGTGGTCAAAGCTCCTAAAACAATGTGCAAAAAGTCAAGGTGCCTTATATAAAGGACCAGAGGGAGTATATCATTATTAAGAAGTATGAACCAATCAAAATAAGTTAAATTTATAAAATTTAGTGTTTAGTATATGCCCGTGGGCATACCATTGAAAAATGTTATATTTAAACCTCTGAAATAATAATCATCTTACTAATTTATGAAAATAGTATTTATTGGGCTCGAGAAATATGTTAGAAATTTTTAATTTTGTTCAAGAGCATCTTGGTTTAAGAGGCTTTTGAAGTATGTTTTGAACTTTAGAAAAATATGGAGGATGTTAAAATTATAAACTAGAGCTCGTGGAGCTCTAACTAGAGATTCTTTTGTGATGTGTTTCTATTGTATTTGTGTTTGGAGAATACTCGAATTAAATTATATATAATAAATTAAATAAAAATATAATGAAGTCCGATATTGTTTTTGTCCCAAAAAAATTAAATTGAATAGAATAGTATGTGAAAATAAAAGAAGATTATAGAGTTTGAAGAAAGATACGAGGAGCCAAAAAAGGTACTTATGAGAGAAACTTGAAAAGGATGAAACTAATAAATGATATATTGGAGTTAGAGTGAGGACACTGGGAGTAAAAAAATGAATGAGTACACAACTTTTTCTTACGATATTGTTAAAATCTCACTTTAATGCTTTTACATTTAATTATCCCCATCTTTTCTGTTGTGTTTCTCTTGTGCTCTGTTTGGATTTTTAACCGAAAAAAATAGGTGAAAATAAAAAAAATGATGGAATTAGAGATTGTGTTTGTTAAAGAAGAATGAAATTGAATGAGAATTATGTGACATTACAAAAGAACAAGGGAGGTGGAGGAAGTTAAAGAAGAATGAAATTGAATGAGAACTATGTGAAATTACAAAGAAACAAGGGAGGTGGAGGAAAGATACGAGAGGTAAAAAAAAATTAAGAGAGAAAAACTTGAGAAGAAATAAATTGAAGAAAATAGGATAGGTGGAAATGAAAAGAAAATATCGGAGCTAGAGAGTGGAAGATCTGATAAGGGCAAAAGAGCATGAGAGCACAACTTTTCTCATAAAATTTATAGATGAAATGAGTAAGAGGGAAAATATAAGTTTTCATTTTAAATTACATGATAAAAAATAATTTATTACACATATATACATATATAAATATTGATAATTAATTAATTAATGAGATATTATCTGATTAGTCCATATTTTTGCATATTTAAGTGCCTATTTTTTGTTTATTTTCGTAGTATTAATCGCTTATTTATTTTATTTCAGGAAATTGTAGATAAATAAAGAAAGAAGAGAAAATGCAAGAAAAAGGGAGAAAAAGAAAAGAAAAGAAGAAAATCAAAGAGAGTTGGCAAGCAAGGGGGCACATGGATGGCTATGATTTACCCAACACACATCACACATGGATGGATTAGATGTAGCCTGTAATGGATTACTTATATAATTGCAGAAATAACAAGCACCAGTACTAGAATTATATAGACAATCGTTTAGGAATCACAGCAACAACGATAATCTGGACATTCGAGTGGCCAGTACACTCCTTAACAAGTAATACAAAACAGAATACTCAATTGATAACCCTCATTGCTCGTATTTCCCCCATCTTATGTGCTTCCTGCTTCATTTACTAAAAAGCCCTTCAACCTTCAGAAGACCATTTTACCCTTTTGTCTGCTTGTGTTTCCTGGAATACACTAACGGCTCCTTTCTTGTATTGCTGTGCATCACATTACCCGCTCCCCAAAGACGCACCTTGTCCTCAAGGTGAAAAGACGGAAACTGGTGGTCCAAGATGCTAGCTTCCTCCCACGTTGCCTCAAAAACTGGCAGACCCTTCCACTGAACTAAAACCTCCATACTTACTTGTTTTCCCTCTTGCTTCTGCCTCACTTCCAACACTTTTTCAGGGTCAACCCTCAACTCCATGTCTGCTGTCAACTGAGCAGGAATCGTTGCTGACACTGGTAGGGACCCTACTGAACGCTTCAACTGTGACACATGGAACACTGGGTGCACCCTACTGGTTTCTGGCAGATCCAATTTATACGCCAACTTTCCTATCTTTTGCAAAACCTGGAAAGGCCCATAGAATCTGGCTGCCAGCTTATCAAACGGTCGTCGAGCAAGGGACTGCTGCCTGTATGGCTGCAACTTAAGATACACATAGTCGCCAACCTCAAAAGTCTCATCTCTCCGATGTGCATCAGCTGCCTGTTTCATTCTGTTCTGGGCCTGTGCCAAATTATACTGTAGTTCATCCAGAATAGCATCCCTCTCACTTAACATGTCATCCAAACTACCCACAACTGTGCTGCCTTTATCAAATTTGACTATGGATGGCGGCTCTCGACCATACAAAGCCTTGAATGGACTCATCTTAGTGGACGAATGAGGAGTAACATTATACGAAAACTCCGCCCATGGTAGCCACTCAGCCCACGATTTCGGCTTACCCCCAATGAAACAACGTAAATAAGTTTCCAGTCGCTTATTAACTATTTCGGTTTGTCCATCCGTTTGAGGATGGTACGCCGTGCTTCTCTTCAGCTCAGTCCCTTGCAACCTGAACATCTCCTTCCAGAAGGTACTGAGAAAAATGCGGTCTCTATCCGACACAATAGAACTGGGAAAACCATGAAGGCGTATGACCTCCTGCACCATCAACCTTGCCACTGAAAACGCATCAAACGGGTGACGCAGCGCAATAAAATGTGCGTACTTAGTCAACCGGTCTACCACAACCAAAATAGTGTTGACGCCCTTTGATAACGGCAGTCCCTCAATGAAATCCATAGAGATTTCGTCCCAAACCATCGAAGGAATATTTAAGGGTTGTAACAACCCCGCAGGACACTGCTGTGAAAGCTTTTGTTGCTGGCAAGTGACACAACGTCGAACATAGTCTGAAATGTCTTGCCTCATACCCTTCCAGTACCATTCCCGAGCCACCAAAGCATATGTTTTAACTTCCCCCATGTGACCCCCCACAGCAGAATCATGATACTCATGCAGTAAAACAGGAATAAAACTCGAAGACTGAGGTAACACATACCTGCCTTTAAAGAACAGTCGCTGGTTAATCAGACTAAAATGGTTGTGCTCTCGGTTTCCCGACTGCAGATCAACCTTGATTAACTGAAGGCCCTTGTCATTTTCCACTTCTTGTTCCAACTTGCTCCAATCAATCCCCTGACTAGTCACCAGAGTATTCAAAACCACACCTCCAATTGTTTTGCGTGACAAGGCGTCTGCCACCCTGTTTGCTGCCCCGGTCTTGAATTGAATTTCAAAATCGTATCCCAACAACTTCGTCATCCACTTTTGGTACTCCGAATTTACCTCCCTCTGCTGTGTCAAGAACCTCAGACTCTGCTGATCAGAGCGTATAATAAAGTGTCTACCCATCAAATAACACTTCCACTTCTGAACAGCTAGCACTATCGCCAATAACTCCTTTTCATAGATTGACTTGGCCTGTCCCCTGGGCCCTAGGAGTTTGCTGAAGAAGGCTATGGGCTTATTAAATTGCATTAGCACAGCACCAATACCATAGCCGGAGGCATCAGTCTCTATAACAAAAGCGTGAGAGAAATCCGGCATGCTCAGAACTGGAGCCGAAGTCAAAGCTGCCTTGAGTTGCTGGAAGGCTGTAGTTGCGGCAGGAGTCCATCCAAAATTATCCTTTTTAAGCTGCTCAGTCAACGGATGGGCTATTTGAGCATATCTGCAAATAAACTTCCGGTAATAACCTGTCATACCCAGAAAACTCCGCAACTCCTTAATATTGGTGGGCTCAGGCCATTCCAAAATAGCCTCGACCTTGCTCGAATCCACAGACACCCCTGTTTCGGATATAACATGACCCAAATACCCCACTTTTGTTTTGCCGAACTCACACTTCTTCTGATTTGCAACCAAACAGTGGTCCTGTAGCACTTGCAACACTGTTGCTAGGTGTTGTTTGTGCTCCTCCATGCTACGACTATAGACCAAGATATCATCAAAAAATACCAACACGAATTTACGTAAATAGGGGCGAAATATATCATTCATCAAAGATTGGAATGTGGCTGGTGCGTTTGTTAAACCGAAGGGCATTACCCGAAACTCATAGTGCCCATCATGGGTTCTGAACGCCGTTTTGTGAGTGTCTTCCTCGCGAACCCGAATTTGGTGGTATCCTGACCTCAAGTCCAGTTTAGAGAATGTAGTTGCCCCATGCAACTCATCAAGTAGCTCCTCGATCACCGGAATTGGGTACTTATCCGGTACCGTCTCCTTGTTAAGAGCGCGGTAATCTACACAAAATCGCCACGAGCCGTCTTTTTTTTTAACCAATAAAACAGGGCTCGAGAAGGGGCTGGTGGATGGTTTTATTATTCCGGCAGTGAGCATTTCCCCAATCATACGTTCGATCTCATCTTTCTGGCACTGCGGGTACCTATATGGCCTTACACTGACTGGGTTACTCCCGTCTTTCATGACAATCGAGTGATCTTGTTCCCTCTTGGGTGGTAGTCCTGTAACCTCAGCAAAAACCCCCGGAAACGCACTGACTGTATCTGCTAAGCTGCTGGGAATACCACTTTCCTCCTTGCCACTGTGCTCCACTCCCACCTCCATCTTGCCACATTCAATCCAGAATCCCCCTTTTGCCTTCTTCACAGCTCGCATCATGGCTTTGAGCGAAACCTTGGCACACACCAGTGAAGGGTCCCCTATAAGTGTCACTAGCTGCCCATGTGTTTCATACTTCATAACTTGAGTCTTCCAGTTAGTAGTGACTGGCCCTAGTGTTTCTAACCACTGCACTCCCAAAATGATATCCGAGCTGCCTAAAGCCAGTGGTAAAAAGTCCTCCACAACTTCAACTCCCCCATTCAACCTCAGGTGCACCTGCCTGCATATTCCTTCCCCTCGTACTGCATCACCATTACCTAAGGACACCCCAAAGCTCTCTGTCATATCGACTGGTAACTCCAAAGCTTTAACCAACTCCATGGAAATGAAATTATGGGTTGCCCCTGGGTCGATGAGGGCAACAATCTCATAATCGCCCACAATACCCCTAAGCTTCAATGTCTTGGGATTAGACAAGCCGACCACTGAATTCAAAGACACCTCTGTCACCAGCTCCTCTGTTGGGGATGGTGGTGCACTATCATCGCCTTCAGTACCCTCATCTTCCTCTTCAATCAGCAGCACACTAAGCTCTCGCTTCCTGCATCTGTGACCCACGGTCCATTTCCCATCACAACGATAGCACAACCCCTTAGCTCTTTTCTCTTGGAGCTCCTTCTCAGTCAATCGACGAATTTCAGTAGTGGGTTGTGAAACAGAACTTGCCTTGGCACTGCTGACAGATGCCTGGGATTCGGCGGAACTGGACCCCCAATGCCTCGTAACCGGAGGGCTAGTTGGTGGCCCGTACTGATAGCTTGCTACAGAGGGTGTCCCTTTACTGGCACTGCTGAACGACCCTGTTTTGAATCCACTCAAACCCCCTTTCTTACCACTAGAACTGTTGTTCTTCTCCTCCACCCTAATAGCGAGTTCCATAGCCTGTTCTAAGCTCACAGGGTTTAATAACCTGACCTCCAATTTGATCTCCTCCTTAAGCCCATTAATAAACTGCCCCATCAAAATATCCTCCGGCACCCGCTCTAGCGGTGCTGCAGTTTCAATAAAACGTCGCCTAAATTCATTCACCGAAGAAGTCTGAGTTGTAGCCAACCACTGCTCGTACAATGAGCCTCCATTAAGGGAGCGAAACTGACGTAGGATGAACATTTTGAAGTCAGCCCAACGCCGTATTGGATGCCTCTTATGTTCCCACTGGTACCACCTGAGAGCATCCCCTTCCAGTGCAACAGCCACTGCTTCCAACATTTCTTCTTCATTCAGGCGATAAAATTTGAAATATCGCTCCACTCGTAAGATCCACCCATCCGGGTCATCCCCATCAAAAACCGGCATGTCTAGTTTCCGGTAACGCCATCCTCCCGGTCCCCCTCCAGAGCCCCCACTACCAAATCCATGGCCTTCCAGCCGACGTCCCCCAAAATCACCACCTCGGCCCCCCATTCCTCTGTCAAAGTCCTCCCCAGCTCCAGGAGAAACGTGTAGAGGGGGTCGATTCACACTCCCATCCAGGTTGGGGATCTGCACTGACTGGAGCTCCGATAGGGTACTACGCATCTCAGTTTGGAACTTAATCTGTTCGTTCCTCATGGTGTTGATGAGAGACTCCTGATACTCCCTACTTCGCGAGACACGGCCCTCCAACCGACTCGCGAGAGCCTCGACCTCCGTCCCCAATTTTTGGCCGGCTAGGGTTTGGTGTTCACACAAAAGTTCAGTGAGAGAGTGGCGTAACGCCTCCATCGACTTCTCTGCTGCCTTCGCCACCAGATCTGATATAGAAGAACCCAGATCTGCGAGACGCTCTTCCAGTGCCTCGACGCGTTGATTGATGGTCGGTGGACCCATAAGAGGATGAACGCTCTGATACCACTTGTAATGGATTACTTATATAATTGCAGAAATAACAAGCACCAGTACTAGAATTATATAGACAATCGTTTAGGAATCACAGCAACAACGATAATCTGGACATTCGAGTGGCCAGTACACTCCTTAACAAGTAATACAAAACAGAATACTCAATTGATAACCCTCATTGCTCGTATTTCCCCCATCTTATGTGCTTCCTGCTTCATTTACTAAAAAGCCCTTCAACCTTCAGAAGACCATTTTACCCTTTTGTCTGCTTGTGTTTCCTGGAATACACTAACGGCTCCTTTCTTGTATTGCTGTGCATCACATAGCCACCCTACCCCTAAACCCTACACTTCTAGCTATAAATACCCCCACCCCCTTTACTTGTAATCACCATATTTTTAACCTAGTCTTTTCCTAGTTGGTAGGTAGTATAGTGCTAGATCTTCTTTTGTTCTCTCAATTTCATACTACATTTGTAAACACTTTTATTTTAATGCAAATCCTTTTTTAGCTTGATCTTGTATTGTCTCTATTTTCTTGCTCCAAGTGAAATGTTGTTTCTTAGTACCACCACATGCTTTTTAAGCTTTTGGGAAATGAAGAATCATTGAGCTTGTGATTAGTATAGATCTCTTATTTAGATCTAATTTTTTTTGGAAGAAGCTTAAAATTCTAGCACAAAATTAATTTGTGTTAGGGTTCTATTTTAAAACCCCAAATTCATCATATTACTAGCTTTATTAACCTAAGTGCAAGTGTTAAAATTAAAAATCAACTCCCTTGTTTCGTTTATTTTACTAAACGATCTGCTTTTCTTAATTAATATATACAAACCCCTTCCCCTGTTTCTTTTTATTGCTCTTTTTTTTCTCCTCTTTTATTTGCGTTTTCGTTGCTGGGTTCAACTGAGTCGAGTAACCATTTTTTCCGAGTCAGTTGCTGAGTGTGTTGAGTTCTGGTTTCCGAGTTATGGTTGTTTGCTGAGTTGTTGTGGTGTCATTTTATGTTTGTAGTTCCAGTCTAGCACTGAGTAGGCTATTAATTTGCTGGAATTTGTTGCGTTTTCTGAGTTCATTTTCGAGTCGCTTGCTTGTCCTGTTTTGTCGAGGTTGTGCTGCTGGGTTTGCTGAGTTGTTCTCACCCCTGTATAGCTTAGTTTTAGTGTGGTTTGAGTTGAGTTTTAGCTGTTTTCCCTTCGTTTGTGGAGGTGTAAATCTGAGTTTGTGTCTCGTTTCGTGTTCTGTTTAGTTATCACTGAGTCTGTTTCCGAGTTCAGTGCTTTTGTTTCGTTAATTTCGTTTGCTTTTGTAGTATTCGCTGAGTTCATTTTCTGCCGAGTTCCGAGTAATCGGGTTCAAAACCGATTTATTAAGAAATCGGTCAGAACTCGGTTTGACTCCGAGTACTCGATGTCAAATCCGAGTTTGACTTATCAATTTTTTATTGTTTTATTTGAAAATTATTTCCAAAGAGACTAAACGTAAATTTATATATGTTTTGGTCTTTTTTTGCAAAGCATTGACATTAATTAGAAAGTATATGTGTTTTATCATTAAAACTTGTGAATATTATTATGTCAAAAACTATCAAATAAGTAACTTTTATTTGAACTTCATTATTTCAAGTGTGTTATTAAAATATTAATATTATTAGATAGTTTTATTATTAATCAGTATATAATTATATATGAGAGAAAAAATTAATTAAAAAAAATACCCGATTAGTTATCCGATAACTCATTCCGAGTACTCTCCCGAGTTCCGAGTACTCATTTTTCAGGAACCAAACCGAGTTGGACCGAGTTCCGATTTTTACAACCTTGTTCTGATGTCGCCGAGTCCTGTAATGCAGAGTCTGACGAGTATATATACATCAGTATAGGTTGGTTTTTAGTTTAGTTATAGTCTGTAAAGCGAGTGTTAGTTTTTGGCTTCGGTTGATTTTTGTTTGAGTTGTTGGGTGGATTCTGCATTTCTTTTAGTATTAATTTAGTTTCCTGGGTGCTGTGTATCCGTGTCGCCGAGTCGAGCAACCCATCCCCTTTCCCCTGTTTTTGATTTCTTTGTTGCCATGTTACTATAACTAGCTTTTTAACCCGTGCAAAGCACGGGTTGCTTTAAATCACTTTCTTCAATATATGTTATATCTTGTTATTTAGCTTTTTTATATTTATTTGTATTTTAAATCATAGTATGTTGATGTCTGTATATACATATATCCTCACTTTTATGATATCTATTAAAAATATAAATACAAAAAATATATTAAAATTCGGTTAAATCGATGACTAATTGGTCGAAAATTGGATTAATAGGGTCGGAAATCAGGTTGAATATTAAAATTTACAAAAATTTTAGGGAAAATTTAAAATTTTAAAAATGATTATATATATATATTCCCCATCTTTTCTTTTTTTTATAATTTTATTTTCCTCATCTTTTCTTTTTTTATAGACGTACGTACGAATTTTGTGAATGAATTTTTTTTTTTTTATTTGAAACAAAGGTGTTAATATAATAATAGAAAGCTATACGGCATCTACACCAATGATCGAGTCGAACAAACTGAATGTATTTTGAGTAAAGGATAGTTTAGTTATTTTGGATTAAATTGATCAAGATTCGATTTTACTGCTACAACTATGTGTCAGATACTTAGATATATAGAATAAAAAAAGATAGTTACCGGCTAATCACTGTTTCAGGCTTCTGGTCATTAGCCCTTGTCATCCCGGCCAAACTGCTTCTTTTATCATCAACTAAAGTATATTACATGATGTTTAAACACAATTGGAAATATAAGATCTCGTTTTGTCAGCAGCCGCGTAGCAATCGTCATCTTAGAGTTTTGACTATGACAAAAGAGTATACCTTTATCTACGATTGAACATTAAACTGCTCAGAAAGAATACCATCATTTTGACTCTGTTTTACATGATTTAAGGGTCTATTTTATGTAATTTTTTGCAAGGATTTCAAATATACAATTTGTTTTAAGTTTGTAATCAATAGAGAGTATATAAAAAGTACACGAGTGTACCATAGAGAGTAAATTAAAAATACGAGCTTACCATCGATAGAAATCAAAAATGCGATGGTACCATTGAAAAAAACCACTTCGAGAGTACCATCAAGAATTTCCCTAGATATAATTTTAATTTATATTTATTTGTATTTTAAGTCTTATCATCTTGATGTTTAAATGTACATAAATCCTTACTATGATGATATTTATTAAAATGTAAATATAAAAAATATACACTATTTAAAATTTTATTATATAATTAAATTATCATGCACCTAAAATTATTGAAAATTTGATAAAAACAAATAAGATTCTTGTCGAATCAGAGTCTTTGTCGTATAGTTAAAAAATCATATATATGATTTTATTAAATCATATATATAATTTTATTAAATCACAATAATTAAATATTCTAAAAATCGGCCGATTAACTTAATAATCGATAACAGACGAATTTTTAATACGATTTGGTAAAATTCGATTAAATCGATGATTAATTGGTCAAAATTGGATTAATCAGTCAAAAATCAGGTAGAATATTAAAATTTACAAAATTTGTGGGGAAAATTTAAAATTTTAAAAATGATTAGAAATATATTATTTGTATGTATAATATTAAAATAATTTCAAATAATGATCATGTTATAATTAATGTATATAAATGCTTAGACATTAATGTATAATAAATACATTGCTCAGACATTAATGTATAATAAATGCGTTACTATTAAAAGTCAATAATAACCTTTATATATATTAAAATATGTGTATTAAGCAAAAGGTATATTAGTCATATCGAATTAATTTACAATGATTAGATATTAATGTCTAATAAATATGTTAGTGTTAAAAGTCAATAATAACCTTTATATATATAAATATTGTATAATGAGCAAAGGGTAAATTGGTCGTTTTGAATTAAATTACTCATGGTTGCTGTATTATATATATAATAGATGTAGTGTTAGAGTTAATTTTGTTGCATTGCCTTTGAATATTTTTTTTATTCGATAGTTTTTCAAAATATTCTAAGCTATTCTTGTTTTCTTTCGAGAGGTTTAATTAGCTTAACTAAAGAGTTGAATTTATTTAGTGTTAATTAATTTGATTAATCTTGTTTTTAGACTAGACAATTTAGATTAAATCTTAGTAAAAACCCCTCTTCACAAAAATCGTTCTAATTCGCCTAGTTTAGAATTAAAGGTTTGCGAAAATTATTTTAATCTCTGTGGACGAATCTTAAATATTAAAACGGTGATCGTGCGCTTGCGATTTAAATTTATTATTTCTAGCACATCATTATCCTACAGAATTCTGCTATTAATATCAAATAATTTATCGTAAATAATTTATGAATTATTTTTTTGTTTGATTAATTATGTAGTGTATTTTGTATAATGCCCTATATTTAAAAGGTAAACTGAAACATAAAATGAAATGGAGGTGTCTTTCTTCATGTTTGTATATCTTACAGGATACGAATGTAAATCCAAATACAAAATTTTCATATGATGTAAATTCTCATGTCTACAAGTTGCTAAAAAGCAGTGTTCTAAAAATCGCCGAGTCAGCCGAGTACTCATTCCGAGTACTCGTTTTTAACCCCTCGTCCGATCCGAGTTCCGAGTAATCGGGTTCAAAACCGATTTATAAAAAAATCGGTCAAAACTCGGTTTGACTCCGAGTACTCGAGGTCAAATCCGAGTTTGACTTATCAATTTTTTATTGTTTTATTTGAAAATTATTTTAAAAGAGAATAAACGTAAATTTATATATGTTTTGGTCTTTCTTTATAAAATATTGACATTAATTAAAAAGTATGTGTGTTTTATCATTAAAACCCGTGAATGATTATTATGTCAAAAACTATTAAACAAGTAACTTTTATTTGAACTTCATTATTTCAAGTGTGTTATTAAAATATTAATATTATCATATAGTTTTATTATTAATCAGTATATAACCATATATGAGAAAAAAATAATTAAAAAAAATACCCGATTAGTAATCCGATAACTCATTCCGAGTACTCTCCCGAGTTCCGAGTACTCATTTTTCCGAAACCAAACCGAGTTGGACCGAGTTCCGATTTTTACAACCTTGCTAAAAAGTAAGGTATAATGTAACGTAATATAGATTGTAATAATGATAACTCAACGCTATAACAATACCTAAATCGGTATATACAAAATCAGACAATCAAGTAAAACGAAACAATAACAGAATCATTGAAAAAAGTTCAAGAATATGTTCAGGCCTCAGTGAAGATTAAAGTACAAGTTGATTCAAGGACTACAATTTGTCCACCGATTTAGTATGAAATGTTAGTAGATTCCAGTACCGTTAACCTAATTATACGTAATCAGAATCTGAAACATTTTTAACGTGGAATGTACTAATCAATGTTAACTGATATATACAGTACGGTATAAATTCGATTTCAGTGATAGTTGTTTTTGGAACAGAACATTAATTTACTCATCATAGACAGGAAGACTGTTAGTTACATTGTAACTTGATTATATTCATATGATACTTTAGAAATCCATGCCATCTTCTATCGGGAACATGATCAAAGATGGAAATATCGTGTCATCAAAGGAGACAATCAAGATCCTAAAACAAGCAATGTTGGATAATATTAGCGGCGAATTTTCAATTGATCAATTTTCTTGCAATGAGGAATATCGAGCAGCATTTGAAGCTGCTGTAAGTTTTCTTTACATCCACATATATATTTTCTTTTTGACTACAAAAGATTTCTTAAGTTATATAATCTTGATGATTCATTTACTTTTACAAGGATGTTAATTCGCCTATCTATGTATGTTCATATTGAAATTTTATCGAAATCTACTATGGACTGTTTAGTAGGATATGACCCAACTTTGTAAATCGTACTTCCTTAGAGTATGCATCTCACACTTACAGCGTAACTTGTCAACCTAATGACGAGTTGTTTTGACTAATAAATTACTAAAATTAATTTGAATTACTTTTATAAAAAAAAATTTATTTATAAACTAATGAAATATAAAATAATTTTTTATAATATACATGAATAAAATTATCTAAATGATAAATATATCACGTATGTATAAAATTGTGTGATGTGAATTTATATATTACTCTTATAACCCGTGCAATGCACGGGATTTTTTAATTATTTTATCAATTTTTATATTTAATGTATTTAGAATGAAGAAAAAAATATTTATTAATAATAAATCATAATAAAATATGAAACAATATTTTTTTATAAGTCAGAATTACTTGTGCAGTACTAAAATCATGTCAGGTCCTTTGGTCATGTCTTATTTTTGAATTTTTCCTTGTTTAGTAGCATTATTGTATTATTTGCGACATCATTTTTTACGATCATTTATTTGTTGATCATCTTGTATATCTTTGACATATTCTTCATCAAATATCATATGTTTGTTTATATTTCTTTGACATATTCATATTTTGGTATTAACAGAATTATATATAATGATTTTTACAGTGATGAGGAAGAAAGTTGATGAGCCTGATGATGTTGAAAATTCTGTTGTATAATATTTTTGGTTGATTTGTATTTGTATAAGATGGTTTTATATATAATATCACCTCCAATTACGATATTTTTCACGTCTTTCTTTTAATGTTTTTTTGTTGATATGTATTCATATGACAGGTTATATATATGTGTCTGTCAATTTCTATGAGATTATATTTATGAATGTGTTGAATGTTAAAACTATGATATCTAATGTAATATATTTATTTTCAAAATGTCTATATGGTTTTAGAAATAAAATTGGTATTCATAATTTGTTTTGTGTAAAGAAAATGAATCATAAACATGTTAGTAGAATAAAAAATTTGTTTTGTACTAAGAAAAAGTGCTTGTGTTCGTTTACTACATCCGCTATTACACTTGTTAAACTGAAATTCCGTCTTTAAGGTCGATATTATCCTTATATGTTTTCCCGTTTGGTCAAGTTAGAATCCCATCTTTTGCGTCAGTCAAGTTATAATAATTTCTTTTTTACCAAATTTGATTATGTTTTGAAATTTTTTCATTAAAATAATATTGTGATATTGTCTAGTTATTATTTTCTTTTCAAAATTTTGAATAATTTTTTTATGATATTAACTATTTATTATGTAGAGATTAAATCCGGCTTATTAAGTTTAATATTGTGCATATTATTATTTTGTTTAGTATGTTGTTTAAAGAAAATATTAGATAAAAGTGATTTTGTAACTGTGGGATTTATATATTTTTAGAATTAAAATTGGCAGCTAATAAATTTATGTTGAATTATAAAAGAAATCATAAACATGTAAAAAACAGAATTTGTTTTGGATTAAGAAAAGTAATCATAAATATGAAAGTAGAGATCAGTTGCCTTATTGGATAGAATTATTTTTTTTCTAATCGAACGGTGCTTATTTGCATGTATATGATCCAACGGATGATAAATTTTTGGTAATAACAGGACCATACAACCAAAATCCTCCTTATGTTTATTATATAGTAGCCTTAAAGCTGTGCGAAGCACGACCGATTATATAATTTGAAATTTATTATTTGTAATTTAATTTTTAGTATTATTTTATTATTTATTAAGTATTGGGGATGCAATAACTTTTTTGAATAGACAATTCTATGATAATGAATTGAAATTTGATTAAATCATATGAACCGTTTGATTATATTTTCTCTTATAAATTCAATTTTTATATTATTTTTTTATATTGTAAACGGATGGTATAAATTATAAATATTTTTATTATCTATCAATAAATATTTATCTAATATTAATATGTGATAAAGTGTTTTTTAATTAATTTCAAATCATATTTTTCATATTTTTCTTTTGTAAGGAAGAATATATTATTTATATTGTATAGACTTCATATTGTTTTGAAATATATAATGTTATAATTAAAAAAAGATACATGATTCGTGTTTGTATATGAGTAAAATACATTAGAGTTGGAGTTAAGAAGAGTTACATGATGATTTGAGTTTATTTTCAAGTAGAATACATTATACCAAAGATGAAATATTGTTTACATAATTATTTATCTTTATTTTTTTAAAATGGAGAAAAAGGTGATTTGGGATCAAAAATATGTGACCAAACAAAAAATTAGTACTTATTATTGTATATATTTTAGATATACTAATAAATTTTTTGCTTAATGATATCTCTTATGATTTGCTCTCTTTACGGATGTTGAAGTTTTAAACCTTGCCAAAGAAAATAAGTGTGTATGTGTTTATATATCAAAATAGTTATATATTATAAATTATAATATATCGGATCAAGTTTGGGTTTTTTAAGATAACAAGAGTTCGACTGAGTTTATTTGGTAAATGTTTACCACACCATACACACAAATTATATTTTAAGTTTTGGGTAAGTAAAATTTTAACACCCTAACTTGACGATTGTATCCAGCAACATCAATAATAATTTTAAATTATATACTTAGAGAGAAAAATTATATGGAGTCTACCTTTAAGTAAACTTGGAGCCCCATTCTTCAAAATCGGATAAAACATAATCTAATAGTTATAATTTCAACTTTTTTATTCTACAATATTTTTAGACATTCGACAAAGTGAAAATATGTTTTGCAACTTAATCAACAAGTACACCAATTTAGTAATTTCAAATTGAGGTAAAGTAGTATCTTGTGAATACTTTTATCTAGTCAAAGATTCCATTGTCGATAAATCTTTGGTCTTTAAAATCATGTATTTGAATATTCCGTAGTCAGAGAGATATGATGAATAAGAGACTGATATGTGAAATCTTAAAAAAAGTAAAAATAATTGTGGGGTATTTTTTATGTTTCTTGAGTATTGATAATAATATATTTTCTAGTAATATGAGATATATGATGATCAACTAATGAATATATATAATGATATACATATAGAAAATAAGGAAAAAATCTGAATCACAGATTCATTGAAAAAGCAAAAAAGATTTGATGAATATATGTACTTATTGATTATATATTTATGTACGGAGAGACAAGAAATTTGTTGAGTTGGTAAGAGTTGCTAATATCAGGGTGATAAAATGTACAGTGTTCTAGCCGTCGACGATGACAGAACATGTCTATTTATAATGAAAGCATGCCTGAAAAAATGGAATTATCAAGGTAAATTATGCAAATCTTATTTTCTTCGGCCAATCATATATGAAATTTTTAACTGTATGATTTTTGTGTGATATTCTATATTGATTTTATAAAACCAATACGTTTGTGGAAGATTATTAGCTTGGCTGAGAGAAATGTTATCGTAATTTTTTAGTAATTTGTTGTTCGATGTTTGGTAACTATGTTTTTATCGACACATATGTAGATGTTTACAAACCAGTAAATTTGATATACTTACTCTTCCAAGAGTTAAATTGAATTTCTGCAATATTTTGTTAAGATCTTGTTAAAGTTGAATTTGTGTAATGACCAATTGCGTCTTTTGTTGTGATGCTATCTCCCTCACGACTCTTAGTATATGTCCAAGGTAAACCTTGTTAAATACAAGATGTGTGTATAATCCTAGTTATTATATAATATAATCTGTGAAATGTAATGATAACTTTCTAATTTTCAATTTTTTCCCCATACAACAGTTTATGCACCAAGTATTTTAAATGTAAAAATTACATGATCCTGTTTGTTGATATTATATGTACACTAATTGTTTTGGGTATTATAAATTTCAGTGACGATTGTGAAGAACGCAAATGAGGCTCTAAGCATGCTTGGGAACAAATCTTTCGACCTGGTTCTAACAGACGTGCATATGCCAGATATGAACGGTTTCGAACTTCAACGATGCATAATTCAAGAATTTAGTCTTCCTGTTATCTGTAAGTCCCTGTATGTATACATAGCTATATTACACTCTTATGTGTCAACATTCATATATAAACATTGAATTAAGTTAATAGTCTATGTACTAACTAAAATTGAACTTATCTGGAGCAGTGATATCAGCAGATACTAGAGCAGAAGTTATGTGCAATGGACTCAAGAACGGGGCTCAACGCTTCTTAGTGAAGCCTGTAATGGCCGATGACTTGAAAGACATATGGCAATTTGCTAAGTGGTGGAAGAGAACCAAGAATATTATCTCAGCTCCACCTAGTCAAATTAGTGGAAGCTCTCAAGAAAGTGTGACAATGGTTGATAGTCACAATGGTAACTATAATATATCTCTATATGTGTTTTTTTCTCTAGCTTCTGAAAGTACTCATCTCGATAATACAACTGGTAAGAACCTGCAAGTTAGAGTTGTTATATACTTGTTGGTTTTCAACACAGGGAAAAATACGAGACTTGTTTGGACTTGGGACCTCCACAGCCGTTTCGTGGAAGCTATCTTACTTATTGGTTATCATAGTAAAGTCTCAGAATCCTAATTCTAGTTGCAATCACAATTTTTTATATACAGGGCATGATTTTTATATTTTAAAAAGATGATTTTAGGGAGGTATCCCTGTAAAAAAAGGTTCATGAGGGGACAAGTGGAGATAACTCACTTTATAAACCAACTTTTATGCAGGAGCTGTCCCAACAAACATTTTGGAGGTCATGAATGTCGAGGGACTAACCAGAAGACATGTAGCGAGTCACTTGCAGGTTTCTAAATAATACAACATTTTTATGTGATTGTACCTCTCTCTCTCTCTCTCTCTCTCTCTCTATATATATATATATATATATATATATATAATGCCTCAATGAACACATTTCTTAAGTTAAATCAGTTATATACATGATTTTATGTGTCTTCAAGACAAAGAAATGCACTATCAATATGAAAAACAAACAGAAGCCTTCTTGCGAGTAATCATTGTGTGTGTGTATACATACATACATACATACATACATACATACATATTCTTAATGTTGACTATAATATAATTGTAGAAATATCAGAGGTTCCTCCAAAGCGTGTTGGATGGGAAGAAAAGAATTGAATTTTCCCGTTGGATAGATCCTGATTATCACTCAAGATTTGCATCTGGAAATCCAGACTTAATATTGCTTAAGCAACTCATAAATGGGAAGCAAAAAAGGACGTTGGCATCCGACAATCTTTTACGACCAACGAAGCATGAAAACACTCGAACTCCTAATGGATCTAAGTCATCATTTGGACGGTTGCCACCATTTACCATAGGCGGTATGTAAATAAATTTCATAACTGGTAGTGGTTTAGAATTTAATAGGGAACTATTTTATTTTACTTAAATAACTTTGTTATGTCATTGTGTAGACGGGTCCTCAAGCAGAAGTAATAATGCAACTTTGATGCAAATTAATGATTCATCTACAAATGTAGCTTCAAGGGTGCTTGGAAATGCCACTTTACCAAAAGCTCAGAATGAATACATGGGTAGTCTTATTAGAAACAACACTTCTAATTTAATCAAGAATCTGAGTTATACGACCAATCAGATGGACTATTCTGATCAGAATACTCTTGCTGATGAGAATGACAACAATACTGGAAATAGTGGAGCACATGGAGGAGCTAACAATATTATGTTTTCTTCTACAAACAATGTTACGCCTTCCAGCTTTTCTCACTTTTGGGAAAACTTCCAATCTAAACAATCAATCAATGTGGGTGACAAGAACAGCAATTATATCTTTTATGGAAACAACATCAACACTGATCAATTAACTCAGGTTTGATGCATAACATAGCTTCTATATATATGCTTTGTTTTTTTCAAGTAGTGTTATTTTCAGTTAATTAATTTGTCTTTAAAAATACCTATTCAGCTAGGAAATAACCATGAAGATCCAAGTATGGCCATTTCATCTGGGGCAAATCATTTTGGAAACACCCCAGCTATGAATTTACATGTATGTATTGTAGTTTCACTTTATCTCAAAAAAAAACTGTGAATCATTTTACACCATCTTTTAATCATACATTTGATGTATAGTTAATGTATTAAGAGAATTACCTCTAGATCAAATAATTAGGTCCACTGCCTCTACATAAGTAGTTAGAGTATGTTATCTATTGGAGTAGTCTATGATCGTGTTAATGTACACGCAGGAAATGGATGGTGAAAAAAAGACTGATGGAAGCTGGTTCGATAACATTGGGAGTAAGTTCACTGGAGCCAAAATTACTCTAATAATTATGAATTCAAGTTCAACTGATTGATTAATTACTTTGATTACTTATTTCAGGAGAAGATGAAAAGGACTGTTGGTTTGATATTGAGATTGATGAGGACGAGGACTATAATCCTAAGAAGGAATTTTAATTCATACGCAATTTGAAGTTTAATCTATTGTTAGGAGGTTTGTTTTACTTGAAGTTTTGGACAAGAAAAACCTTGCTATTTCTGTGATGTCTAGCTTTCTTAAGTACAAGTTTTATACATTATTGTGTGGTTTGTTTTACATGGATTTATAAACAAGAACAACAGTACTACTTGAAAGGCATATGTTAAGCCTATTTGTATTTAAGAGTATTAACTCAACTCTGATAAGAAAGAAAGTAAATTAGCAAGCTCTACTGAAGGAATCCGTACGAAGAACGTCAAGTGATTTATTAAAATCATATGTCTGAAGAATTTCAGGATGCTGCTGCACACCACTGAAAGAAGTTCATTAATATGTTCAAGCCTCAGTGTACAAATAATATTTGTAGCACGTCCAGAAGTCCAGAAGGTATAAAGTTTTAATACTTTATTTATTCAGAAGATTTCAAACTATTTCTACTTATGAAGAAGAACTACGAAGACAAAGTCTCGACAAACAAGCCACTTCTCAAATGTTTAATTGATAAAGAATATTTGATTCAGCTAGATACAGATGAACCAGACAGTACATTTGTGTGTCAGCTACTCCGATTAAATATTCTGCATCAACAATAGGTGGTCGTTCAATCAAGACAAAGAATCAGATCTTTTAAAGGAAGTCAGAAGACCTGCTGCTGAAGAATGTGCTCAATATAATTATTCTTTTAATTTATTCACATCTCAAAATAATTATATAAGTTATGTAATTTATTTATTAAATTGATTCACACTTGAATTAATTTAATTTATGAATTTATATGATTAATATAATTAAGTGAATAATTATTGAATTAATTATATTAAAGAAAAATCAATTTATATTGATTTTGGGCACGGTATGACAATCATATAGATTGTCATACCGCACCTGGAAGGTTCCATTTATCACTTGGCATGACATTATCCTGTTTGTCATACCGAGATTTGTATAGTATGACAATGCTTCAGTTTGTCATACTGATCCAATTATAGCATGACATTAGCTCTGATTGTCATACTGATCTTTGTAGCATTGTCATACCAAGGTTTGTCATACAAGTTCAAGGTGTTGCCTATAAATATGGCCTCACCTCCTTCATTTGAAAATGTTCAAAGCTTTGTAAAACTTTCAAGTTGTTAGTAACTTGTTATTCGTTATATCCACAGTTTTCTGTGCTTTAATCACTCGGTTGTTTTAATCCGCTAAGTTAGAATACTTGCTGTCAAATTTATTCTACGAACTAGTGGACATTAAAACGAACCATATTAATTATATAACGACTTAAAAATTGTTATATTAATTAATTAAAATCTGATTAACAAGTTAAACTCCAATCAGATTATTCCGCCGCGATTATTTTGTGACGATTGTATTCAACCCCCCCCCCCCCTTCTACAATCGTATCTGGACCTAACAATTGGCATCAGAGCAGTTGATACCATTTTCCGTATCAGATCCTATACACACTCTGTAACGTCCAAATATTTTTTATTCGAATTAATTTTTTTTTCCAAAAATTAATTTTGATTTAAAATATTTTTCTTTCAAAAATCCAAATCTCATCCAAACACCATTCGCTTTAAATCTGTAAAAATGAGTACGCAAAAGATCAGTAGCATTAAAATCCCACCGTTCAGCAAGGAACACTTTGGCCTATGGAAGAGGCATATATTATTGTTCCTCCGCACCGCCAACAGAAAATATATCGGGATATTAAACAAGGGTGTTTCTACTCCGATGAATGTCATATTAGCACACGAAGAAGATGGTGTGTTAATACCTCATCAGACTATTCCGAAAGAACTTTTTGAGTACACAGATGAAGAGAGTGAACAGATGAACTTAGATGACGCTCTTCAACTAATTTTGGTTGAATCTCTAGATCTAGTGGTGTACAATGCTGTTGTAAATTGTACGAACGCCAAGAAAATCTGGGATACGTTAGAGATTATCAATGAAGGCTCAGAAGAAGTTAGGGAAAACAAGAAAGAGATACTGATGGCTCAGTATGAACAGTTTGGTTCCAATCCCGGAGAAGGGATTTCAGAAGTGTTTATCAGACTTAATAATTTGATAAATAATTTAAATCTAAATGGGAAATTCTATGACAAGAAAGAGGTCAACATGAAGTTTCTCTTAACACTTCCCGAACATCTGGAACACAGAATCACTGCCATCAGGGAAAGCAGAGATTTGAATGAGATTTCTCTGGAAAGACTCTACGGAGTTTTGAAAACTTATGAACTGGAGCAAGTTCAAAGTAAGCAGAGATATGGCTGGGGTAAAACACAGAACCATTCAAGAGCTCTAGTAGTTGAGTCACCTGTACCGGAAGAAAAGAAGGATGTCGTTGTTCCTTCTAAGACTACTCAGGAATTTGTTGTACCTGAGATGGGTCAGACTGCTTCTTCCAGTGGTGACGAAGAGTTCTATACAATGGAAGAGCTTGAACAGTTAGAAGATCAATCTCTATCACTGTTTGCCAAGAAGTTTGGAAACATGAGATTCAGGGAGAACCCCTCCTACAAGTACAAACCTACTGTCAACAGGTTTCAAAAAGGAGGTTATTCATCTTCTACAAGCAAAGGAGGATACAAGACTGGGATGGTGGATAGAAGCAAGTTCAAATGCTTCAACTTTGGTGAACCTGGACACTTTGCAACTGAATGCAAACAGCCCAAGGTTCAAGGAAAAAGAAAAGATTCGTACGATGAGCTGAAGCAGAAGTATGATGCACTAGTGAGAAAGCATCAAGGTACTTCTGGAGGACAAAGTTTCAAAAGCAAGTCTTATCTGGCAGAAGGGAAAAGCTAGGATGATACAGATAGTGATGAAGAAGAGCAGATTGGGAATGTTGCTCTTATGGCTAATGCTGGATCATCCTCACCTCCTCCTGCTGGAAGCTTTCAGGTAGATCCTACTTGCCCTAAACTTTTTATGCAATTAGGACTCGAAAGAGATGATGCTATTAAAAAGATGAAAGCTGTCAATCTTAAAATTGATACTTTAGTCTTAGAAATTCATGCTTATAAGATGAATGAGATGAAAGTATTAAAACCTAAAATAGAACAATTGACTATGGATTTAGGATTACAATGTGCTAAAGTCAAAGTTCTAGAGAAAGGTGAGATTGCTTTAAGACTTCAGCTAGACGAAGAGAAAGTGAAATGTAAAGCCTTTAAGGATGCCTCCATTATAGTCAAAGAACTTAATGATAAACAAGAGATCAAGAGAACTGTTGGAATAGGTTTTGACTATAACAAATCTGTAGGTAAGGCTAGTAACATTACTCCCTTTAAGAAAAGTGCTGAAGAGAGAGGGATTCCTTTTGTTTTGAAAGATTCCCCTAAACCATTGTTTAAATCCTCAGAAGCTGAACCTCTATTAGAGACTCCTGTTGTCATTAGATATGAACTCAAACAGGAAGACCTTAAATTGAAAGAGAGTAATGAGAAGAGAGATGAGATCCCGACATCACTAAAACCAATCAAAGTGAAAGGCAATGTTAGGTTGCCTAAAGCTGGTTTAGGTGTCAACTCTGAGAGAACTAAATTCAACAAGCCTAATAATTTTGTGAATAGTAAGAACAAGAACAATAGATATAATTCTACTGAAAACTTTAAATCTGATAACAAGGTTAGAGTAGAATCTATTGATATTCCTACTACTATGACTGATACTCCTGTTGTTCCTGCTTTTGATGCATGTCATAAATCCTGTAGTGTTGATAATTGTATGACTTGTGCTTTCAATTTGATGTCTGCTTATTTTAAAAATTTGCATGCTAAAAATGAAAACACATCACCTAGACAACACAAAAACAACAAGCATGCTAGATCAAAGACTGCTAGTCCTCCTCGTGTTAGGAAGGAGACTTATGTTCCAAAGCCTAAAACCAAGGTTTATAAGGCTGTTGTTAAGGAAGTAAGTTCAGTCAAATCTGAACCAAGTATCAGTCCAAGAGGCTCTGTTGTTACACCTGATAGAAATCAGTTCTTTAAGTTTGCTGGACCCAATCAAGTGTGGGTCCCAAAGAATGTTTAATCAAGTTGTCTTTTGCAGGGTGCCAGTGGAGTTGTTCGTGTTACCTGGGTGCTTGACAGTGGAGCGTCAATGCACATGACTGGCAATAGATCCCTGCTGGAAGACATAAGAGAAGGAGCTGGCCCAACAGTCAGTTTTGCTGATAATAGCAAAGGTCGTACTGTGGGATATGGCAAGTACAAAATTGGAAAGATCATCATAGAAGAATTGCTATAGTTGAAGGACTTCAACATAATCTCCTGAGTGTTAGTCAATTTTGTGACAAAGGATATTATGTTCATTTTGAAAAGGAGATATGTATCATTAAACATATCAAGGATAAGCGTCCTTCACTATGTGGCATAAGGAAAGGCAATATATTCGTAGCTGACTTGTCTTCAGAACCAGGAAACGAAGTTCACTGTTTCTACGCAAAGGCTTCTGCTGAAGATAGTTGGTTATGGCATAAGAAACTCTCGCACCTCAACTTCAAAACCATGAACTCTCTTGTCAAGAGAGATCTAGTGAGAGGTTTGCCTTCCCTGGAATTCTCAACTGATGATCTCTGTGAAGCTTGTCAGAAAGGAAAAGCGAAGAGAGCATCTCACAAAGGCAAGACCATCAATACCATTACAAATCCACTTCACTTACTACATATGGATTTGTTTGGCCCCGTGAATGTTGCATCAATTGATGGAGGAAGATATGCCTTAGTCATTGTGGATGACTTCTCGAAATTTACCTGGGTTTACTTCCTGGCTTCTAAGGATGAAACCCCGACGACAGTGATTGATCATATAAAGTTAGTTGAATTGGATAAAGGTGTGCCAGTGAAAGCTGTAAGGTCTGACAATGGCATGGAATTCAAGAATCAAACTCTAATCAACTTTTACTCTGAAAAGGGAATTAGAAGGCAGTATTCAGCACCAAGGACTCCACAGCAGAATGGAGTCGTCGAAAGAAAGAGTCGTACTTTGATTGAAGCTGCAAGGACTATGATTGCTGAAGCAAAGCTTCCACTGTACTTTTGGGCTGAAGCTGTGTCTACTGCCTGCTATACCCAAAATAGAACTTTGATCAATAAGGATCATATGAAAACTCCATTTCATCTATATAACAACAAGAAACCTTATGTCAAACATCTTCATGTCTTTGGAGCCAAGTGCTATGTTCTCAAAGATGGAGAAGAGAACTTGAACAAGTTTGAGCCAAAGGCATCTGAAGGAATCTTTGTTGGTTATAATAATAATGCTTATAGAGTTTTTGTAATTGATACTCTGTCAGTGAAAGTTAGTGTCAATGTTACATTTGATGACACTAAACTCCCAAGTTTACAATCTGCTGATCCATCTGAATCTCTGAAGTTTGACAACTATCCAGATTCTGATTCAGATGATGATGTGCCACCTGAGGTTGCAACAGGTGATGACAATAATGATAATGATCCAGGCAATGGTGGAGGAAATGGCAATAATGCTGGAGATTCCACTGATGCTAGTGGTGGATCATCAAGTCAACCTGGCAACAACTCAGAGGGAGCTGGTGGATCAACTAGTCATACACTTCAGCTTACTGACAATACTGCTGAATCATCAAGGACACAACTTCCAAGGCAAAGGATTTGGAGCAGAGATCATCCCTTTGATTTAATTATTGGTGATCCTGATGCTGGTGTCAAGACTAGGAGTGCTACGACAAATGAATGTCTATTCTCTGGTTTTCTATCACAATTAGAACCAAAGAAAATAGATGAAGCACTTGCTGATCCTGATTGGGTTCTTTCCATGCAAGAAGAACTCAATCAATTTGAGAGACAAGAAGTCTGGGCCCTGGTTCCAAGGCCAAAAGGAAAATCTATAATTGGAGCTAGATGGGTCTTCCGTAACAAGTTAGATGGTGATGGCATTGTTGTAAGAAACAAAGCCAGACTGGTTGCAAAAGGTTATTCTCAGGAAGAAGGAATTGATTACGATGAAACCTATGCTCCAGTTGCTCGACTTGAAGCTATCAGAATATTTCTTGCATTTTCTGCACACTCCAACTTCAAGGTTTATCAGATGGATGTGAAAAGTGCATTTCTGAATGGAAAGCTAGAAGAAGAAGTATATTTGGAACAGCCTCCTGGCTTTGAAAATCCAGAATTTGCTGATTTTGTTTACTTCCTATTCAAGGCTGTCTATGGGCTCAAGCAGTCACCAAGGACATGGTATGACACACTCTCTGAGTTTTTAATTGAAAACAATTTTACTAGAGGTGTCATAGACAAAACTCTCTTTTACAAATTGCATGATAATGATATGATATTTGTTCAAATATATGTTGATGACATTATATTTGGTTCTATTAACGATAACTTGTGCAAGAGATTTGCTAAGTTAATGCAGAGTAATTATGAGATGAGTATGATGGGTGAGCTATCCTACTTTCTTGGTCTTCAAGTAAGCCAAAAGGTAGATGGCATTTTCATTTGCCAGTCAAAGTATGTCAGAGATCTTCTGCGAAAGTACAATCTAGAAGACTCTTCTCCGGCAAAGACACCCATGGCCACTGCCACAAAGCTTGACCAGGATAAATCTGGTAAGAAAGTTGATATCACAAGCTATCGAGGTATGATTGGCTCATTACTCTATCTCACTGCAAGTAGACCAGATATCATGTTTGCAACATGTTTATGTGCTAGGTTTCAGGCTGATCCTAAGGAATCACATCTTATAGCCATCAAAAGAATCTTTAGATATCTTGAGGGTACACCTGGTTTAGGTATTTGGTACCCTAAGAATACTGGTTTTGACTTAACCGGCTATACAGATTTTGATTATGCAGGTTGCAGGATTGATCGAAAGAGTACGTCTGGAAGCTGTCAATTTCTAGGACGTCGGTTGGTTTCCTGGTACAGCAAGAAGCAACACTCAGTGTCAACTTCTACTGCTGAAGCTGAGTACATTGCTGATGGCAGTTGCTGTGCTCAGATTCTCTGGATCAGGAATCAATTAAATGATTATGGTATTGATGTTAACAAAATTTCTATATTTTGTGACAACACCAGTGCCATAGCCATTTCAAACAATCCAGTACAACACTCCCGGACCAAGCACATAGATATCAGGTATCATTTCATTCGAGAACATGTCATGAATGGTACTATGGTGTTACATTTTGTACCCACGGCTGATCAAATTGCAGACATCTTCACTAAACCACTTGATGAATCCACTTTCTCTAAGTTGGTTTGTGAGCTAGGGATGTTAAATATACCATGATTCTCTGTGTATATATTATATATTTGTTTTATATATTATTATATATTTTTGTGAATTTTCTGTGTAATTATATCTATTTTATTAGATTTTATATAATTATCTGATAATTTTTTGTATAATTATGCATGTACATATATGTATCTGTAATTTTCTAAGTGCTGCACACTCCCCTGTATTATTTTTCAAGCATTTAGATAATTATTTGTGTCTATTTTGTATTTTTCAAAATTAATTAAGCATAAATATTAGTTTTTAAGTTAATTCATTTTTATGAATTAAAGTTAAATTCATAAATATTTATATTTAATTAAAGTTGAATTTTACAAAATATTTGTGTAATATTTTATATATTATTTGTATTAGGTTTTTGATTTTATGTGTAAAAAGGTTTTATTTCAAAAGAAAATCAACCGTTTTCAATTTTAATTAACTCGGCATGACAATCTAAAAGATTGTCATACCGAGTTTGAATACTGGTTTTAGTTTTTGCGGTATGACAATTGAAGTTTGTCATACAAGCTTCGGTTAAACTCGGCATGACAATCAATATGATTGTCATACCGAGATTATCCACCTACCTCGTTCAAAACCTCGGTATGACAATCCATTAGATTGTCATACCGAAGTCTAAACCCGTATGACATACTTAACTATTGTCATACAACTCACTTCATCTTCCCCATTCGATACACACACATACACTCGCGATTTCTTCTCGGTTTTTCAAGTTTTCTCTTCAAAAACTTGTTGGTTACTCTTTTCAAGCACCATTTTCCTTGCTGGTTACTAATCTTTCGATTTCTAAGCCGTTACTCTGCCCGATTTTTCGTTGATTTCACCGAGTTTGACTGAGTTAACTGGGTTCCCCGAGTTTGAACGAGTTCGACCGATTCTTGACCGAGTTTGTGACTGAGACGTCGTGCATTGCTTGTGTAACTCAGTTTTGGGATTGATTATTGGTGGATTAATTCAAAGTTTTTGAAACCCTAACTTGGATTTCGAAATTTTAGGGCTTTAAAGCAATTTTGGGACTTGTTTGGTTTGTTGGCAGTTAATTGGGACTTAGTTGGATATTTGTGGAATTAAAATTGGCCATTTACAATTTAATCTTAATTCGAGTTTAATCTTTTAATTCGAATTATTAATTAATTGGTTAATTGTTAATTAATTATTAATTGAAATTTGCGAGATATTTGAGAATTAACATTTTATTTGAAAAATTCTCGCTTAATTCAATTCTTAATTATAAAAATGGCTGGCCAATTTGTGATCGGGGAGACGAACTACAATGGGTACTTAGACCCTGATCTCAGTTTAGAAAGATTCAGACCTTGGGTGAGATTTCTGAACAGTCAAAGCTTAGTCAGCACGGCGATCACTGCAGCTGCTGATTTGCAGATTAGACCACTCCAGGACTTTTACTCTTCTGCCATCAACACTACACTGCTAGAGAGCTTCAGAGTCTCGGGAAATATTGCTGGTGGACGAAGTATCACCATATCTGTGGATGATATAAATAGGATTCTTGGATTTCCACGCGACAGCTTTGCTGAGATTCCTACAGATGATGAGATTGTCCAGTTCTTTCAGACCATTCACTATCAAGGAGAGATTCATCTACCAAGAATGCTGAAAGGGAATCTGAAACCTGAGTGGGACTTGTTCTTCGATACGCTGGCGAAAGACTTTTCACCTACCACTCGAAGCAACTACAACATCATATCTTCTCTTCTTCAGATCATTGGATTCTGTATTGTTTACAATCGACCAATCAACTTTGGCAAGTTGCTTCTTCAGTCGATTCTCAAGAAGTTGGGACCACTCAGCAGCGGATCAGTTGCACAGAATGCCAAAGTAGTATGCTTTTTCCCTCGGTTCTTAATGCTCTTTCTGAATGATAAGATGACAGACGCGGAGAAGAACTCATATTTCAATTCTCCAATTGCACCAACTCCGCGTGTCTGTACTAAACTGATGAAATCTCTGACCAACAAGAGAAAACATGAAAATGTTCCCCTTGTCGTAACTCCATACTTGTTGGAACAGTTCAATGCTCAACCTCAACTGCATCAGTTTCAAGTGGCACAAGATCAACAACAACAACAAGATCAACAGCAGCAACAGCAACAACCTCAACCACAACCAGACCACCCACAACCTCAACAACCTGACCAACACCAATCACCACATCAATCACCACATCAATCTCCATACCAATCACCATACCAATCACCATACCAATCACCACATCATTCCCCTCTACATCATACACACTCAGTTGAAGACGAACGTCAGGAATACAACTTCTTCGAAGCTCAACCGTCTTCATCTGAACCACTACCACAACAACAACACACCCACTTTTTCCCTCAAACACAATCAACCTCACAACCACTACCTGCTGACTCAACCTCCAATCCAGAGTTGCAGTCATTTCGACAGGAAATACAGGTAGCTCAGGTACTTTCTGACTTCTCATCTAACTTTACTGTTGATATGTCAGATTATGTTTGTGACCTTGATTTTGTTTTCCAGACTACCAGCAATGAACCTGACAACACACAGGTTCATAACCAAGCCGATGACCTCATTCAACCAACTCTTTCTTCGGCAAACACAACAATCAACACTACTTCTCAACCGATTCGTAAGATTGCCAGAAAGAGAAGCACTAGCAGTTTGTCGAGTCAGCCCGCAGCTCTGTCTTCCATCAAGAAGCCTAGGTTGGAAGCCCTGGAGACATCTGCAGCCTCATCCTTGCCTTCCCAAAAAGGCTTGGACTTGGAACAGGCAATGAAACAGTCTCTGGACTCATTCTCTCAACAGAATGATGCCATTGAAGTTGACCACCCTGCCACGGTACCCTGTACAGAGTCAAGCACTGCGCTAGCACTCACGCTAGTGCAAAACCAAATAGATACACAGGTTACTATGTTTACTGATTGCACAGATTTTCAAAACCCAGTTAATATGTATGAAAACTATGCTGATCGCACTTTCTTTTATGATCAGGAGGTACTTGGCAGCGTGCAAGTAAATCTGCCCTCACAGGCATCCGGAGGACAATTTGTTCCTCCACTACCTTTGAACCCATCTCAGGGGACATTGGTAGTTTATTCAGGTACAGCTGGAAGAGTGCAATCAATGAGTGAAGAAAGGCAAACACCGAGCGATACACATGCACGTGAGGCTAGTGAAACAGCTTTGAGTGTACGTGAGGTGAGTGCACACACTAACACAGCTCTGTTGGAGGAACAAATGGCTAAGCTGAAAGCTGAATTAGCCCGGATGATAGCAGAGAATGAGAAATTGAAGGGTGCACAATTGGTGACCCTAGAGAAGAAAGCTGATGAAAGGCCATCCAGTTCTTCCAGGGATGAGCTTAAAGATGAAATTCATGAGTTGACTGTCGAGATGAGATCTAACCATGCTCTGTACATGGCCAAATTTGATGATATCGACAGTAAACTGGATCAACTCCTCAGGAACTCAAAGTCAGATGTTGATACCTCCAAAGAGGATCCCTCAACTAAGGGGGAGAATAGAAGAGATAGAGGAGGTGGAGACAAAGGTGACACGGATGACCGGGGCAATAGTTCGAATCAAAGTAACAAAGGGAATACTTCTGAATCTGCTCCTGACAATTCTGAAAAGTCAAAAGGCAAAGAGCCGTTACATCAATCTGAGAATGTCTTCAATTCTGATAATTATGATGACTTTCCACAAGACATGGATGATGATGACGTCTTCGATGCTACTTATCGTCAAGCAGAGGAAGAAGGCAAATTTGAGGAGAGCTATCTGTTTCAAGATGAAGAACCTGTTGACTTGGAACATGAAGAAAATGTCCGGAAGTTTAAAGCTGAGAATGAAGCTAGAAAGCGTAAGCTTCGTGATTACCAAAAGCTTCTAGAGGACAAGCTGATCACTGAGGATCAAATCAAGATTGAAAAGCAGAAAATCTATGATGTTGCGTGCAAGCAGAAGAATCTTGATGTCAAAAGGAAAGTTGGAAAAAGCTGGGACATCGCAAAGAGGATTTTCAATGGACCTCAAAGGGAGCCTTTCAATGACAGAAAGTTCTTATCTCTGATCTACGATCTTCGAGAGGTAAACCCTGACGAGGATATCTTTATGCATGCCTTTGCTTTGGAAATTGATTACTTGACTGTTGGAGTCAATAATTTGCTAGAACAATGGGAGCTGATTGTATATACATGGAGAAATGGTTCATTCAGGTTATCTATTGAATTTCTTAAATCATTCTCTGTATCTGAGCTCTGGGTACTTCGCAATAAGGTAAAGCGATGCTCCAACCTGAACGAACTCCTTCGTGACAAGCTGTTATATTGTGCTGTCTTCAATAGTCCACAGGTTGTCAAAAATCCATATTGTGTAAAGTTCGTTCACAAGGAGCTCTTAAGCACTGTCTATCTAAATGAAGAGGCTTTACCTAAGTATCCTGCTAAGCAACTGGCTCTAGCATCCACTCTACTACGAACCAAGGGCTTCGCTTCTAAAGCCAAGTCTGATGCTGATGATGTGATCTTGTCTTATTGCACCCGAAGAAATGTTTCTCAATACTTTCGAAGGATGAAGGGTGTTACTAAATCTCAGCCAGCAGACTTTCGGGAAGACCCTGTAGAGATGGAAGTGTTACATCAACTGGCTCTGGCAAGGGAATGTAAGAAGCGTGGTGAGTCCACTACATCAGAAGTGCCAACCAGAGAAGAACCGTCAAACCCTATTCTTCACGATTCTGATATCGAAGAAGGAGAAGTTGATCTTTAGATTTGATAAGAAATTTGTAATATATGTTCAGTAAGAACATCCTTGTGTAATCTAATGTACTTGTTTGAATTCTGGTCAATGTTTAATGAAATACCAGAAACTTTTTGCTATTTACAATTCATGTTTAATCCTTTGTCTTATCAGTTAGTTGAGTTATCCTCTCGATAATTTGCATGTTATGTTAACAAACAAATAGGGGGAGATTGAAAGGCATATGTTAAGCCTATTTGTATTTAAGAGTATTAACTCAACTCTGATAAGAAAGAAAGTAAATTAGCAAGCTCTACTGAAGGAATCCGTACGAAGAACGTCAAGTGATTTATTAAAATCATATGTCTGAAGAATTTCAGGATGCTGCTGCACACCACTGAAAGAAGTTCATTAATATGTTCAAGCCTCAGTGTACAAATAATATTTGTAGCACGTCCAGAAGTCCAGAAGGTATAAAGTTTTAATACTTTATTTATTCAGAAGATTCCAAACTATTTCTACTTATGAAGAAGAACTACGAAGACAAAGACTCGACGAACAAGCCACTTCTCAAATGTTTAATTGATAAAGAATATATTTGATTCAGCTAGATACAGATGAACCAGACAATACATTTGTGTGTCAGCTACTCCGATTAAATATTCTGCATCAACAATAGGTGGTCGTTCAATCAAGACAAAGAATCAGATCTTTTAAAGGAAGTCAGAAGACCTGCTGCTGAAGAATGTGCTCAATATAATTATTCTTTTAATTTATTCACATCTCAAAATAATTATATAAGTTATGTAATTTATTTATTAAATTGATTCACACTTGAATTAATTTAATTTATGAATTTATATGATTAATATAATTAAGTGAATAATTATTGAATTAATTATATTAAAGAAAAATCAATTTATATTGATTTTGGGCACGGTATGACAATCTAATTGTCATACCGCACCTGGAAGGTTCCATTTATCACTTGGCATGACATTATCCTGTTTGTCATACCGAGATTTGTATAGTATGACAATGCTTCAGTTTGTCATACTGATCCAATTATAGCATGACATTAGCTCTGATTGTCATACTGATCTTTGTAGCATTGTCATACCAAGGTTTGTCATACAAGTTCAAGGTGTTGCCTATAAATATGGCCTCACCTCCTTCATTTGAAAATGTTCAAAACTTTGTAAAACTTTCAAGTTGTTAGTAACTTGCTATTCGTTATATCCACAGTTTTCTGTGCTTTGATCACTCGGTTGTTTTAATCCGCTAAGTTAGAATACTTCCTGTCAAATTTATTCTACGAACTAGTGGACATTAAAACGAACCATATTAATTATATAACGACTTAAAAATTGTTATATTAATTAATTAAAATCTGATTAACATGTTAAACTCCAATCAGATTATTCCGCCGCGATTATTTTGTGACGATTGTATTCAACCCCCCTTCTACAATCGTATCTGGACCTAACACTACTTGTGTGTTAATGTTTTATTATTTGAAAATACATTTTAAGATGCTCTTGATTATCATTTATTTTGTACTTACTAAATTGTGGCCAACTGTTGCCTACTTGGAGAGTAACTTTAGATTACTTGACTTATTAGGTTTCACATTTATATCTTGTTTTACAATTATTGTGCACTGTGTTCTAAATCTTTTATTTTTTATTTAATATATGATATATTAACCTTTGGAATTAACTTTTGAGTTGTATTTAATTTATAAATATATTTAAGGAGTGTTTTAGTTATCATCATTTCTTTGGTTAAAGTTTTATGCATTGGGGGCGGTCTACTTTACATGAATTTATGAATAAGAAATACCTTGCTACTTGTGTGTTTGTTTTTACTAGCTTTTTTGGCCCGTGCTACGCATACGGGTATTGATTCTTTGATTTTTATCGACTTAATCTATACTTTGCTTAAAAAAAAACTTAATCTATATTTTATGTCGTGATTAACCCCAAATCTGGCGGGTAATCAGCGCAGTCAAATTATTTATTATGAGTTTTAAATTATAGAATTTTAAATGTTTATTAGCATTTTGTCTCGTGCTACGCACACGTTTATGTTTTTTGTTTTTTTTATCGAGTTAACCTATACATTTTTATTAACAAACAGTATGATATGAGATATAAGTTATGAAAGCAACGTACGTAAGAGTCAAAAAACTCGAGTTTTGTTATTAGCGAACAGTACGTTGTAGATGTTAAAAATAATATATACAAATGTCGATTGAATAAATAAAATCACGCAACAGAAATTATAACGACGCGGACTATATAAATCTTTGTATTTAGAAATATATATATAATTATTAATTTAACCTGATTATGCAGATTACAGAGCTTCCATCCATTCCTCAATTATAAAATTAAGGTGAATATGCTGATGATAGAGTTTCCTCCCGTCCTTAATAAAAAATGATAAATATGTTAAGAAATAATTAACCTCAAAGTAATACATCAATTAGGGAATACATCTGTATTCATAATATAGTTACATTACTAAAATTATATAATGCTATAATTATTGCCTATATTGAAAATTGATACTAAGAGAATATACGTGATAAATATCTATAATGGAATAGATTCTGTATTGATTTTATAACGGAATAGATTTTTCATTAATATCATTACAATAACCAAATATTTAATATAATAATAATATTTCATGTTTGGAATAAAAATTTATATGTTCATGAATCTATGATCAAATCATTATTTGTATAGTTAAAATAATAAAAAAAATATTCGATAATTGTTTCTAAAACATTTATAAAAGATATGAAAAATAGTAATGACTATATAATTAAAATTTCTCGGCGTCGCCTAACGGCGACGCCTCGAATCTTAAATAAAACAACAAAAACTATAATAAACTATATGTAAAAATTTTATTGTTTAGTTATTTAAATGAAAATTTTCTCATTTATGAAAAATTTATTTAAATAAAAATATACATGTTCGCCCGTGCTACGCACACGGGTATGATTTTTTTTTTATCTAGTTAAACTATAAATTTTTTATTAACAAACAATATGATATGAGATATAAGTTATAAAAACTAACGTATGTAACATTCAAAATACTCGAGTTATGTTATTGACGATCAATACGTTGCAAATGTTAAAAATAATATATGCGAATGTCAATTTTAAAAAAAAATCACACAACGGAAATTATGACGACACGGACTATATAAATCTTTGAATTTAGAAACATAAATAATTATAAACTTAACCTGATTATACGTATTATAAAACTTCCATCCATTCCTTAATTATAGAATTAAGGTGAATATGTTGAGAAATAATTAGCCTTAAAGTAATACATCAATAAAGGAATACATATGTAGTCATAATTCAGTTACATTACTAAAACTATACATATGTTATAATTATTGCCTATTGAAAATTGATAATAAGAGGATATACATCATAAATATCTACAATGGAATAGATTCTGCATTGATTTTATAACGGAATAGATTTTTCATTAGTATCATTAATATAACCAAATATTTAATATAATAATATTTCGTGTTTGGAATAAAAATTTATATCTTCATGGATCTATGATCAAATCATTATTTGTATAGTTAAAATAATAAAAATCTATTCGGTAATTGTTTCTAAAATATTTATAAAAGACATAAAAATAGTAATGACTATAAAATTAAAATTTCTTGGCGATGCCTCGAATCTTAAATAAAATAAAAAAAAATATAATAAATTATATGTAAAAAATTTATTGTTAAGTTATTTAAATGAAAATTTGCTCATTTATGAAAAATTTATTTAAATAAAAATATACTCGTAGCATTTTGGCCCTTGCTACGCGCACGAGTATGATTTTTTGTTTTTTTATCTAGTTGAACTATACATTTTTTATTAACAAACAGTATAATATGAGATATAAGTTATGAAGACAACGTATGTAAGAGTCAAAATACTTGAGTTATGTTATTGACGATCAGTACGTTGTAGATGTTAAAGATAATATATACAAATATCGATTGAAAAAAAATAAACTCATGCAACAGAAATTATGAGGACGCGGACTATATAAATCTTTGTATTTAGAACATAAATAATTATAAACACTTAACCTGATTATGCGTATTATAATTCTTCCATCCATACTTCATTATAAAATTAAGGTGAATATGCAAATGATAGAGTATTCTCCCTTCTTTAATAAAAATTGATAAATAAGTTAAGAAATAATTAACCTTAAGGTAATACATCAATAAAAGAATACATATGTAGTCATAATTCAGTTATATTACTAAAATTATATGCTACGATTATTGCCTGTAATGAAAATTGATAATAAGAAGAGATATACGCGATAAACATCTATAATGGAATAGATTCTGTTGAAAATTGATAATAAGAAGAGATATACGCGATAAACATCTATAATGGAATAGATTCTGTATTGATTTTATACCGGAATAGATTTTTAATTAGTGTCATTAATATAAATAAATATTTAATATAATAATAATAATTCATGTTTGGAATAAAAATTTATAATTTTATGGATCTATTATCGAATCATTATTTGTATAGTTAAATAATCAAAAATATTAGGTAATATGTTCCAAAATATTTATAAAAGATATGAAAATAGTAATGATTGTATAATTAAAATTTCTTGGCGTCGTCTAAAGGCGACGCCACGAATGTTAAATAAAATAACAAAAAATATAATAAACTATATGTAAAATTTTTATTGTGAAGTTATTTAAATGAAAATATGCTCATTTATGAAATTTTTATTTAAATAAAAATATACTCGTAGCATTTTGGCCCGTGCTACGCACACGAATATAATTTTTTGTTTTTTAATCTAGTTAAACTATACATTTTTTATTAATAAACAGTATGATATAAGATATAAGTTATGAAAGACAACGTATGTAAGAGTCAAAATACTCGAGTTATGTTATTGACGATCAGTGCGTTGTAGATGTTAAGCATAATATATACGAATGTCGATTGGAAAAAAATAAAATCACGCAACAAAAATTATAATGACGCGGACGATATAAATCTTTGTGTTTAGAAACATAAATGATTATAAACTTAACCTGATTATGCGTATCATAAAACTTCAATCCATACCTTAATTATAAAATTAAGGTGAATATGCAAATGATAGAGTTTCCTCCCTTCCTTAAAAAAAATTGATAAATAGGTTAAGAAATAAATAACTTTAAGGTAATACATCAATAAAGAAATACATATGTAGTCATCATTCAGTTAGATTACTACAATTATATGCTACGATTATTGCTTATATTGAAAATTGATAATAAAAAGATATACGTGATAAATATTTATAATGGAATAGATTCTGTATTGATTTTATAACGGAAATAGATTTTTAATTAGTATCATTAATATAATCAAATATTTAATAAAATAATAATATTTCATGTTTGGAATAAAAATTTATAACTTTATGGATCTATTATCAAATCATTATCTGTATTGTTAAATAATCAAAAATATCAGGTATTATTTTCTAAAATATTTATAAAAGACACCAAAATAATAACGACTATAGAATTAAAATTTCTCGGCGTCGCCTAACGGCGACTCCTCGAATCTTAAATGAAATAACAAAAAATTATAGTACACCGTATGTAAAAATTTTTATTGTCAAGTTATTTAAATAAAAATATGCTTCTTTATCAAATTTTTATTTCAATAAAAATATGCTCATAGCATTTTGGCCCGTGCTATGCACACGGGTATGATTTTTTGATTTTTTTATGTAGTTAAACTATACATTTTTTTATTGACAAACGGTATAATATGAGATATAAGTTCAGAAAGGCAGCGTAGGTAACAGTCAAAATACCCGAGTTATGTTATTGGCCATCAATACGCTGTAGATGTTAAAGGTAATATATACGAATGTCGAATGAAAAAAATAAAGTCACACAACAGAAATTATAACGAAGCGTACTATATAAATTTTTGTATTTTGAAACATAAATAACAATAAACTTAACACAGTTATGCAAGTTATAAAGCTTCCTTCCATTCCTTAATTATAAAATTATGATGAATATGCTGCTGATAGAGTTTCCTCCCGTCCTTAATAAAAATTGATAAATATTTATAACGGGATATATTTTTCATTAATATCATTAATATAATCAAATATTTGATATAATAATAGTATTTCATGTTTGGAATAAAAATCTATAAGTTTATGGATATATTATTAAATCATTATTTGTATAGTTAAAATAATAAAAAAATATTAAGTAATCTTTATCTAAAATATTTATAAAAAAACATGAAAATAGTAATGATTATATAATTAAAGTTTTTCGGTGTCGCCTAGCGGCGATGCCTCATACCTTAAATAAAATATCAAAAAAATAATAATAAACTGTATGCAAAGAATTTTATTGTTAAGTTATTTGAATAAAACGATGCTCATCTATCAAATTTTAATTCAAATAAAAAAATGCTCATAGCATTTTAGCCCGTGCTACGTACACAGATAGGATTTTTTTGTTTTTTTTTTCCCGTTAAGCTATACATTTTTTTATTAACAAATAGTATGATATGAGATATAAGTTATGAAAGACAACGTAATAGATTTTTCATTAGTATCATTAATTAAAGTGAATATGCTGATGATAGAGTTTCCTCCCGTCCTTAGTAAAAATTGATAAACATGTTAAAAAATAATTAACCTTGAAGGAATAATCAATAAAGATATACATACGTGATTTAAAAAGAAAAAAGAAATACATATGTAGTCATAATTGAGTTACATTACCAAAATTATATGCTACAATTATTGTCTATATTAGAAATTGACAATAAGATTATATACGTCATAAATATCAATAATGGAATAGATTCTGTATCGATTTTATAACGGAACAGATTTTTCATTAGTATCATTAATATAACCAAATTTTAATATAATAATAATAATTTATGTTTGGAATAAAAATTTATAAGTTTATGGATCTATTATTAAATCATTAATTGTATAGTTAAAATAATTAAAAAATAAATTTTTTTCAAAAATATTTATAAAAGACATGAAAATAGTAATGACTATATAATTAAAATTTCTCGTTGTTGCCTAATGGCAACACCTCGTATCTTGAATAGAATAACAAAAAATTATAATAAACCGCATGTAAAATATTTTATTGTTAATTTATTTAAATAAATATATGCTCATTTATTACCACATGAAAATTATTTAAGCATTTTGGCCCGTGATACACACACAGGTATGAAAAGAAAATGCTCTTTTAATAATGAAATTATAACAAAAATTCTTGATCTGGAAATTGAATGTAATGAACATGAAAACTGTATAAATTAAACGAAAAAGTATTGTTGTAGTAATAAATGTCAAAATCTGTGGAAATCAAATGAAGTTTGACTTCCTATTCGCATATAAGCTATTACAGTCCAGATTCATGTATCGAAAATTTGTAAAACCGAGTGTATGAATACTTCCTTATATATCAAGAGCTGAAATTATGGAATGAGAAAAGACTCCATTAATTTGAATTTATAACAAAAAGTTTTGATTTGAAAATTAAATATAGTGTATATGTAAACCACCACATTTTATACAAAAATGGATTGTAATAATACATGCCAAAATTATTGAAAATCAAATAAAATTTGACTATTTTTCCTTATTTACATATAAGTTATAGCAGGCTAGATTCATGTATCTGAAAATTTTAAAAGTCTAATATATAGAAACTTCTTTATCAAGAGTTAAAATTGTGAAGTGAAAAAAAATACTCCATTAATCGGAAATTAAAACAAAAAGTCCATCTGAAAATTGAATATAGTAAATATGAAAACTGCACAAATTATACGAAAAAGTTTTGTAATATTAAATGCTAAAAAAAGTGGAAATCAAATTATGTTTGACTACGTTTCCTTTTTTGTTATGAATTATAGCAGTCTATATCCATGTATCAGAAAATATTCAAAAATAATAATTAATATATAAAAATATCAAAAGTCTTGATTTGAAAATTAAATGTATTGAATATGAAAACCAATATATATTATACAAAAAAGGATTGTAATAATAACGGCCAAAATCAGTTAAATAAAATAAAATTCGACTATTTTTCCTTATTTACATATGGGTTATAGCATGATAGACTCATATATCCAAAAATTTAAAAGGTCAAATATATAAAAACTTTCTTATCAAGATCTAAAATTATGGAGTGAAAAAAAACTCTATTAATTTGAAATTATAACAAAAAGTCTTGATTTGAAAATTTAAATATAATGAACGTGGAAACCACAAACATTAAATGTAAATGATATTTTAGTAATTAATGTCAACATCAATGAAAATCAAATAAAGTTTGACTTCCCTATTTGCATATGAGCGAGCTATAACAGTCTAGATCTATGTATCCGAATATTTAAAAATCTAATATATAAAAACTTTCTTATCAAGAGCTAAAATTGTGAAGTGAAAAAGTACTCCATTAATTTGAAATTATAACAAAAGGTCTAGATTTGAAAATTGAATATAGTGAATATGGAAACCACTACATATTATACAAAAAAGAATTAATGCCAAAATCATCGAAAATCAAATATATTTTGACAACATTTCCTTATACACATATGAGTTATGGTAGGCTATATTCATGTATCTGGACGGAAATTGGGTCGTATTCATTCTCGGTGTCTCTTGTCAAAATACAATGACACGCAATAAGAAGTAAACAAAAAGCCTTGATCAGATGTTGAGAAAAAGTGAATATAAATCTTCACACGGTGAGCATCCGATAGTGGCCTGGACGAATCATCTCTTTTCAGCAGCTGCAAAGAAAACTCAATCATAAAAAAAGGATCAATAAATGCATTAGTGGACATATATGCATCATAATCACTATCAATACGAAAGGAAATTATGCAAAAATAATGTCAAAAAAATTAATTACAAAATATCATGTCATCTATACAATATAAAAAACTTAAAAACCGGAACAAAAATACAAAAAAATAGAACATACACCAATGCTAAGCTACAATCCCATATGTGGAGGTCGTTACTTTCAAAAAAGGCCTCTCCAGCTTTCCAAACTTTCACCCAATAACTACCTTAATCCAATATTAGGTGAATCATATGAGCTCCCCACATGAGAATACCTATTAATTAATAACAGACACAAACTTATTACAAATTGTTGTATATCACACTAATGATTCTACATGAAGACGTTAACGACAATACGATCGCGTCCAAGACTTTTGAGGAACCAAGACCAAGAGTACTGTATCTTGAAAATGAATGCGTATGAAAACTTTACTCTAGTGCGGAAATCAATTACCTGATGCATGTGCTTTCTTTTGATTCTTGGAAATTGTCTCAACACTTTTACCACGATCCACGTCCATTTCTTTTCACACCTGCAGAAACAAAATTTTACGATTATAATCGAGGATTTCGATACTGCAACATTATCATCGAAAGGATTGCAAAACCTGTTCACGACGTTGAATCCGTCTTCATGCTAAAAAAACACGACCACCGTTATCACTGCAATATAAAATAAATGTTACTACCATACACTCTACAAATCGAGAGAGAAAAAAATGATCAAATGATTACAGATGCAAGTAGATAATAAGAATTTCAAATTTTAAATAAAAAATAGCAGAGAGAGCATAATGGAGGAGGAAGAGATTGATTTAGATAAATAAGCACGGATTTGTTATGATTAATTATCATGTTTGAATTTGAAATCAATTAGACGTAGTAATGAGTGCCATGATTGGAGGAACCGAATTCAATACCTTTTTCAAACTCTACCGAATTCAATACCTTTTTCAAACTCTCATATGGTTGGAAGATGCTATGAGATCCAAAAAGCTCAATGAGTGGCTTGATCAATGGAACAGCAATAAATGCCACGCTCCTGATATGGCAGGAACTTGCTGCATGCCCAGTGGAAATCGGGTGGGTCGCATAAAAACCCGGAATATTCTTTCATAGTGTTAAGTTGAATGAGAAAGCTGCCGGGTCGATCCGAAGCTTAATGGGTTGATCCAAGAGAAAGTGAAATTACCAAAGCAGCCTTAAAAAATGACTCATGCTTTAAGAATTATATAGATTATTTGAAAATCTATTTTAAGTTGATCTTTGTCATCATTTATTTTGTACTTAATTAATATATCGATTCAGAGTGGAAAGCTATTTCCGCCTTCGTCCTTCTCATTTCTTTACAGTTTTTTACATTAGTTGGCACGAATTTTAAGATGCATTCAAAGTATACAGTTTGATAACTTATTTTTAAAATTTTCTATTTTGTATAAATATTTAAACGTTAAATTTTTATTAAAAAAATTTTTTAAATAATTACTCCATCTATCCCATTTATTTCTATACAGTTTCCTTTTTGGGATGTCCAATCATGTCTATACATTCCAAAAATAGTAATTTTTAATAATATAAAACACTATTACATCCACTACTTTCTTCCACTATCTCCATTCTATAATAATATAAACACTATTACACCCACTACTTTCATCCACTATCTCAAATCTATTATTAAATATAAATGGGTCCTACCAATTTTCGCACTTTTCATTTAATTTACTCATTTTTTACACTTTTTCTTGGTCTCTGTATCCACACCCAATTTATATAATTGGGTGGGACGGAGGGAGTAGTGAAATTACACTTTATTGGAATCTTAAAATGTGTGTCAAGTCTCCGTCCAGGTAAAAAACCTAGTGGACAAAGGGAGTATAAAGTATGTCATTGACAATTTTAAACGTTTATATCATGCAGATCATAAATTGATGCCTTCTGTTCAGAGCAAAATTTTAGATTTCTTCTTATTATTTGATACTCCCTCTGTCCCCCTAGGTTGTTTACCTTGGGAGACGGGTTTACCTTGGCGACGGGGCATGGTACGGATTTTAAAAACCCCATAAATTGTTGCTTCACAAATTATTTTATAATAAATTCTTCTGAATAAAAATTTCATTTTGAAATATTCATACGAAAAAAAAAGAAAATTTTAGAAATAATTGTGAAAATATATTTTATAGGAGTCTTATAATGTATGCCAAACAATATAAAAAAAACTATAAAACAAATGAGAGACAGAGGGAGTATATGATATTAACCTTCAAAATCGTAGGGCATGAAACATAAGTAAAGTTAGGCTTAGAACCACTATAAAGGGGGTTGAATATGGTGGATACAATCAAATCGAACTAAGAACACAATATAAAATAAAACACAGCTTTCATTCAATATATACAAACTGATACAGTAGAAGAACAACTGATCTCTTATTGGTATATGTTTATCATTAAGAGTTGCTAGGTTATAAAGAACAAAATTGTTAACATGCAAAAAGTAACTCTTATAGAGTAAAACCTGTAATATCCGGGATTTCGGCATGTATTTATTTATGTCAGTATGAGAATATTTTGTGAATTTTATGTGAATTAATTGTAAATTATATGTTAAGTGACTTGCTGTATGATCGTCTATGTGTGTTATGACTTGTGAGTTGATAATTTTTATATGATCAGATCAAAATATGGAGAATTTTGGCACTTACCTGATAAATTATGGATTAATATATGATTTGATATTTGATTTAAGGATTTAATTAAGTATATTATAAAATATTATTATTAAATTGATTTTAAACCCGTTTACTCGATAATTAAACCCCGGGGGGCTTCCGGGGAAGTTTCGCCGGTTTGTTATTCGTGATATTCTGAACAACTTTCGTGTTTTAACTTTTCCCATCTGGTGTACGGATTTACGTGAAAGATTTTCGGAATGATTTTATGAATATTTTATTATTATTTTATCGTATCGATAAACGTGTACGCCGGATATTTTAACCCCCAAATTATTGTGGCTAAAGCATTATATTCTCGTATTTCGTGCCAATCAAAGCTCGGAGCCCCATAAGTTTCTCGTAATGTGTGTATTTGATATTTATCTTTAAAGTCGGTCCCGAACGGATCAGTTTTATTAATACTTAATGATTAAGAAGTGTATGTTATGTCCGGTATGATCCAAATAGGGGCCAGTTATTCGTAATTATAAATAGGATAATTACTATTTTATTTTTCATAATTATCATTTCAATACACGAGAATCGAGAGAAACTAGTTATTCGTTCTTCGCGTTCTTGAAGTTCAATCGAAGTTTTGAAGGCGTTATCGGACTCAGAATCAAGCATACAAGTAGTCCAGACGAAGGTATCGAGGAGTAGAATCCATATCAAGTCTCAAAAACAGGTAGAGATTCACGGTTAGAAAGTAATTTAAGTTTGAAGATTCGAACTAATTAGGGTTAAATTAGGGCTTTTTGATTTTGATGTGTTTTATGTGATTTGATGCTTCCATGTTGTAGATAATCTTCTCCTGATCATTTTGGTATATTATATGCATGATTTGGAGTTCAATAACATGTTCAAAATCGAGTTTGATTATTCGGATATGAAATTAGGGTTTATGCGCGATGAATATTTTCAATTGAAATTTAGGGCTTTTTAATCCAGGAGGTAGAAGAGAAATCAGAGGGTACCATCATGTTTGTCATGTCTCCAGGAGTGTGTATGTATGTTTAGATTGTAGGTGAGGTGCCGGAATCGGACGAATCGACGCGAAGAAGACTCGCCGGCGACGGCGAGTTTCTTCGAGCTTTTCCGGTCGATTCCGGACTTACACGGTGAAATTGTTGGTTGGAGAAGGTTCAGGGTGGCCAGGAGGGTCGATCTGCACCTCCTGGGCACCTCTGGCTGCCGGGATCGCCACCTCCGGCAAAGCCAGGGGCGGCGGCTGCAAAATTGCAGTTTGGCCCCTGGACTTTTGGAGGTGGTGAAGTGGTGATACTGCACTTTCTGATTTTTCAATTCAGTCCCTGATGTTTCAAAAGTTGCGTTTCAAACCCTGGAGTTTTAAAAACTTGCAGTTTAAACCTTGAAGCTTTAAAAACTTTCAATTTTGATTTATTTTAATTTCTTTTATTCCGAAAATCATTTAATTATTTTCAAAAATGGTTTTTAATTACTTCTTTATTCAGAAACAAATCTGATTTAATTTATTAATTAATTTTAATTAGTAATTAATTATTATAATTAGTCAATTAATTTAAATATTAATTGATTAATTGTTTTAATTATTTATTAATTGATTTTAATTGATTTATTAATTAGATTTAATTGTTTTAAATGTTTTAAAAATCCAGAAAAATAGTTTCAAGCTTTAGAAAATTATTCTAAAATATGTTGAAGGTTCGTTAATTGATTTCAAATGATTTCGAACCTTATTTCGAGTATTCGGACTTGTTTATTCAGTTATAAATTGATTCTGTTACCCGTTTTTATTCCGAAAAATGTTTAAAAATTCATAACAAATACCAGAAAAATCATTTTTACCCCAAACCTTTTCTGAAAGACTATTTTATTGATTAACTTATGTGTTATGTGCTATGTGTTACTTGATTGATATGTGAAATGCTTATATGAACACTGTATGACTGTTTTATGCGTATCTTTTGAACCGTATATCGGATTTAAGTGAAACGAAGGGTAGATAGAAGCTTGTTTCAATTATGAAACAAATAGGATGACATGAGAATGAATATTGATAGATGAATATTATGATTATCAGAGAAGGACAGGCTTAGAAAAGGAAAGCAGGTAGTGTTGGAGTGATTCTGTTTAGTGAAAGCTATAGAGAGAAGTAAAGCTTCAGAATAAGGCAAGTGCTCTATTCTCAACTTATACTTCTATAAACTCCTTGAATTACTTTTCTGTATATAATGTTGTTATCCTGGATAAACTTGGAAATGCCTCTGTGGATATATTGAGCTATTGATCCTGATTATTGGTAAACCTTATTCAACCCTGTCATCACCTAAATTACAAGCTGAACCTTGACTTTGATTTCAATTGAACTTGTACCTATTTCTTTGAGACCTGGAAACACAAATCATTTACTTTGATATTCTTTCATCCATGAATGACCAAACAGTACAAACCTATATGCTACAATACTTCACCAAATTATACAATGTCTTACCAAATACCTGTATTATTCTTTCGAAGAATGTTCACACATATACACCCTAACACTTGGATTTCCTTCAAGATAAACATATTTGGAACCTTAAGTCAATCTCAATTGCATTATTTCTTCTACAAACATCAGATTGTTTTCACCATATACTTAATCTTTCTTTCGACTTCAAGCCATTCTTTAAACATATTGTGGTGATACTTGAACCTAATTCTGAATTGTATTTTAATCTTGATAAATACTGCAACCCTCGTTGTAATGATTCTGATTTGACGATTATGATTCTGTTTTGGTAATATTGCTTCTGTTCAGTTGGTGTTGATTCTGATTATTGAAATATTGTTGATTTCATTATATTGTTAAAGAATTGGATTGTTTTATAAATGTGGACCAGATTCGTGGTCAGACCAGATTCGTGGTCATTAGGCCAATGTGTGCCTTGGATCCAGTGATAGAGCTTGGTATGTACCTGGCTCGGGGTTAGTGCGTGACTGATCAGCAGCCTAACCTTGGTTTTTAAATAAAAATCTGAATATCCAATTCTAGTCACTGCTTTAAAAAGGGAATTTGAAGTCTCGATCCATTCTTATTGATAAATGTTGAACTTCAGTTTATTGTTTATATTACTTGCTGAGCTGTAAGCTCACTCTTGCGATGTCTTATGTTCTTTTCCAGTGAAGAAAGAGACTACTGTTAGCGAGGACCCACAGACTAGCCAGCAAGCTAAGGTATAAGGATGAGTGTTGGGAGGCTTTGCTAGGAGTTGCGGATATTATAAACTTTTGAGTATCTTTTGTGTGTAAGCATTGCGTTGAGGTTTGTAAGTTGTAAGATATTGATTGGGATTCGACGTATTGTAATATAACTTAAGTTGTGGCTTGTTTCATACTATAACCTGGAGCGGTCCGTGGATGTTTAGGGTCATTGCATATATTATTATTGTTTACAGGTTTATATTGTGGTGTGACCCCCAAGTCTATGACCCGGATTTGGAGGGCGTCACAAAACCTATTTGTGTTTATATAGACAAACCGTTACATGATATCTACTGATTGATATAATACTGATCTTCTTCCTAAAAGATATCAATCAGAGATTATGTACTAAACTCCTCTAAAGTTCTTAGTTGTCGTATATCCATGATGTATATCTACTTTATTCAGTCTAGACTCCAATCCTGAAAATCAGCCGCCGCAAACTCTAAAAAATAATTTTATTGAGTAAACTCTGATATCCTCTATCTTCAACAATCTTTGATTTCTATATTAAACTCTAATTTGTTCATCTAAAACTAATCAAAGTAGTTAAGTTTGATATCATCAAATATGTAACAATCTCCCCTAACTTGTGCATAGTTAAAATGTTCAAGTTCACATATATATTTGATGATGTCAAAAGAATTAAGTACAGATGCATTCATGGAATTTAAAACATGACAATTATTTACAACCTACAAAACTTTAACTACCAAATTACTAAATCAGCTTATGTCCAAAGTTGTCTTTGACATAACTTGAAATCAGTCTTTCTTCAGCAGTCCTCAGTGTCCGAATCATCTGATCCCTGATAATCTTCAATTCTTGGATCACTTTCACAAGTTTGATGGATGGCTGTTGTCAAAGCACTTATCTTGCTCTTGCCCATACTATCACCCCGTATATGATCACCTTTGGTCTTTCAGATTCTTCATTGTACACTAGGCACTGCTCTTTGAGAATAGTTTCCAACTTTGCACTTCCCTTCTTCATATTCACCTCCTTGCCATCATCTGATATGTACTTTGGAGTGTATGCTTCATCAGAATTGATTCCATAAAATCTTTTCTTATCTTCCAAAGTCTTCTTGGTGAATTTTGCCATTTTCTGAAAATAATGTTGGCTTCTCCATGTCTTTCTTTCCATCCAAGTATCCATCAGGATTTGAGCTGACTCTATTCTATCAAGATGTTTCTGAGTCATCTGCTCACCAGGTTTATCAGTAATGGGAAAGGAATCTCTAATTACAATTTGTTGTCCAATTTGATCTTGGCATGTCTTCATCCAAGGCCAGCTTTGTGTTTTCCTTCCCTTGCCTTTGTCCCAATAATTAGAAAATCTTTCAGCATCCGATTTTATCTGGCAGGTGCATGCTTGGCATTCTTTCATAAGAGTTTCCTCTTTTCAACAACTGAGAGATTTTCCAGATTACCTTGAGCTTGATCAGAGGTTATGAAGGATTTAATAGCTTGTGTAATATAAGAGGCTACTTTCTTAGTATCGTCATAGGTTGTAACTTCATAGTTTGGTTTTTCAGAAGTCTGAATATTTTGAACCTTATTAACTTGAACATTGCTTGAGGTTAACCCATCAGATTTTTCATTCTCATCTTCAGACTCCCCAATTCTTTTCCGCTTCTTTGTATTTTCAATCACGTCTTCCTTCTGTATAGATATATCATCATGACTATACAGAACTTGAGTAGTGGAATGAAGTGTTACTTTAGGAAGCTTTGGTTTCACAATGATTTTCAGAGAAGGTGGCTCATCAAGTTTTCCTTTGCCTTTATTCTTCAGATCAGCCACAGAGTTTGATTGTGATCTTTTTCTTGGTTTATTCAGATTTGAGTTGTTTACATCTTTAATGACTATACCATTTGCCTTGGGTCTCGGAGGCTTCTTTGATTTATCATATTCTACTTTAGACATCTTGGAAAGCTTTTCCTCTTCTTCCTTTGGTTTATCAAGCTCCATTCTAGGATTATCCTTTAAGAATAATCTTCTTGCTATTTCTGCATCTAGAGATTGAATCTTAGGATCCTAGTAGTAAAATGTGGTCTTCCTTCCCTTTAGCTTCAGAGTTTGCATGTATTTATTTGATTCATCTCCAACTTCCATAATCTTATCAGTTTGTTGAGAGAGAGATTATTTAGTTGCAAGTAAAGTCAGACATTGAGTACCAAAGTTACCTTTGTCTTAGTCTGATTTCCTTCCTTATTCGTCCCTTGTTCAGCAGAATTATCAGAAGTTGTTGTGCTGTCAGACTTATCAGATTCTATAAGCAATAAATTGAGAGCTTTGATCCTAGGTGGTGTGACTTACAATAGTTCATAACTTCGTATTATGTTAAAAGTTCAGACTTTTTTTGGGATTTCTAACATTTTATTAATCACAATTTACTTGTAAGCTCATTCCTCATTTAACAGGATTATATTTGGTAATTCAGATTCAAGTTTTCTCATATAACCATATGTTTTATACAAGCTATGACTCGTCAAATTTTCTTCAATCTGTTTTTACTTTTGTTCAAGTAGAATTTTCTTCATTCATCAATATCTTTTAGAGCAAAATGCAAAATATGTACCTAAAGAATGTACTTTATGCACATTGTATACTTCAACTACTAATTACTGACATTGAGTACCTATAATATACTAGGCTTTGCGGTTAGTATACTGGCGTCAGTTCCGTTAGTAATATAGTAAAGAGGATACGAGTTTTCTTGTCTTTTGCTTGTGGTTTTAGGATAACACAACACTGATCTTCTATATACACAAGAACACACACAAGCTCCATTACCTCCCGCCCTAATTCTCATCTTCTCTCTGTGTGTTTAATTTGTCAGAGAATCAGCCGCTAATCATGAGCGATTGTTAGTGATGACATGGTTGATAAAGGACATCAATCACGGCGGAGGAAGGCTTGGCACTGCAGAGACACCCGATTACGGAGGTACCGCCAGGGCCGGCTCTACACTAAAGCAAACTTAGTGGTGGCTTAGGGCCCCCACCATTAAAAGGCCTCCAAATTTTTGAAACCCCTTTAGACACACAAACATAAATATTGGCATTTGTTTTATAAAAAAATTATTGAAAACAAAATTTTACCAAACAGTTTTTTTCTAATATATTTAATTAATATAAAATAATTGATTTATTATTTAAAAATGAGAATAATTAAATAATTTATTTTTTTATATAATTTTTTTAAATATAAATTATTTTTATCATGTTACTATAAATAATATTTATCATATTTATATAAATACTTGTACAAAAAAACTTAAAATAGATATCACCAATAATTGTGATGAAAAATATTATTACATTTATTATGTGCCATAGATAACTTGTGTATATAGTAAATATTAATTATCAATATTAAGGCTACTAACATCTTTTTTTATCTATATAAATGATCAAATATTAAGAACATAAAATTACCCCTTCAGCTTGTCTTTTACGTTTTTCACTACTGTGTTCTAATCTTTCTTTGGATACCTTTCTCATATTCATTATTCAACATCCAATATTGAGCCATTGAGGTAATAATTTTAAATTAATATTTTGTTTTTACTTTATTTTTTCTTTTCATGACATTTCAATTTTTATTATTTAAATAACATTTTGTTGTTTGTTTCTTCAGAACACTTATATATGTTTGTTCATTGATAATTCATTGACATCCAAATACATATCTTCTTTTATTCAAATCTTTCAGTGAGATCTATCCCTTAATCTTTTCTTGTTTCAATTTTTGGTAGATTGATTTTAATTTATTTTTATTAACAGTTAGCAATGTTTAGAAAGTATGAATCTGGTAATGAAAAAAGAAAAAAAGAGAAGAGCAATTAGTTCTGTCAGCCCACTAGACTAGAAGCCCATTTACGGACCCAAGGACGTGTGGTCCAAACTACACACAAGTACCAGACAACTAGTATAAATAGAGAGCATGTATCCCAAAGAAAAGGGTTGAAAATACTGAGATTGTAACATAATAGTAAGAGATATATACATATACTTACATTTGGCGCTAGAAGGAGAGGATCTCATCTTTCCAACCACAAATTCGATCTCCACGAGCATGGTTACCATCGGAAACAAGGACGAGCAATACCACTCGTCGCCGAAAACGGCGACGAGAGATGTGCCGCCTGTTCTTGAGAAGCTATCACCACCAAAACAAACACACATTACACAAAATCTATGATGAAACGACATTCCACGAGCTTGCAGTTTGATCTCAAGCACCGAGTCATTACTCGTATCAACAAGCTCTCCGATCGAGACACGCTCGTTGTGGCAACTATCGAGTTGGAATCCATCGCTAAGTCAGTTAGTCATGACTCGTTGTGACAACCTGGGTCAAATCCCGAGTCTTTTCCGAAAATTCAGGTCAAGTCCCGAATTCCGAATCCGAAAATAAGCCCAAATATACTGGCCCAACTGCAAAAACTTGGATAATCCACAAGACCACCACAGGCCCCCAAAAGATCATGATTTGTTGGTGCAATTGGTAGTAGTACTTATGCTTATAAACTGAACTAAAGTCTCCACACTCCTCGATGTGGGACTGGGGTGTTACAAACTCCCCCACTTAAATTCCTGACGTCCTCGTCAGGCCGAAACGGATAGCTCATAAGCCCAGATCGAACCTCTCTAGCCATTGTGGGATAATACCGGCTGGCTTCGTGTCCCCGCCTCCGGATCTCTGTCCATTGCGGGATAATACCACCAGCCTTCGTGTCCCCACCTCCGGCAACTTGACGAATCAAGCTTTCGAGAGCCTAATGTAATATCCCGTGATTTTTAGATTAATATTAATTGATTAATAGTAGTAATAATAAAGGTATTAAAATTGGATTAAAATTAGGATTTAAAATTGAATTAGGATATTGGGTTTAAAATATGGATCGGACTTGTATTCAGATAACTGGTAGGGTTAGAATTAGGGTTTTTACCCGCTCTATATATTGATTTATTTCCTCATTCTTTTATTATTTTGTGCGAGCCGCCCGACCTTTTCTTCGTTTTTATTACAAAAATTCGTAGGGTTTTTATTCACGCAAATCAGTTGTCTTGTAAAATTCGTAGTAAATTCAATTCTGATCTGATTTCGATGATTCTTGATGTTTTGGAAAGCTCTTTCGATTGTCTACAACTTTCGTTCACAATGTTTTCTTATATTCTTTTTCGAACTGTTCTCAAAATCCCAAATCATATTCAGACCCTGTTTTTCGCTTTGAATCTGAGCAGCAAACGTTTTATTTAATTCCCGATTCGTTAGCAGTCTGTTTTTGATGAGCCTTACCTTTTCGGAAAGATCTTTTCGTACTCTACAACTTTTGCGTTTAGGGGGTCAAAACAGGTGATTATTGGTCTGGGCAGATTAGATTCATGGAGGATTTTGGAGTATAAGATGAGATGATTTTGGTTGGTTGCTAAGGATTTGATGGATGATCTAGGATGGTGTGAGTTTTTGAGTTTGCGTCGGTGAGGTAAGTACTTTTTGACTTAGTTTTATTTTCGAAAAGATATTTTAGCTATGTGAATTTCGGATTTTTGTATAAGATATAAGAATTTTGTTTCGAAATTTATAAGATATAAGATATGAGAATCTTTGAAGACCCAGTCTCTATGTTTCGAACCCGTTCGTAATTTACTCTATAGTTCCGGAACTAGCCTTAGATACCCTTAGTAGGCGCCCAAGTGTGCAACTTCAGATATCTATTAAGGGCGCGTGATTATTGAACTTTAGATCCCGGTCACTGGGAAAGTGTGGCAAAATAATAAGAATAAGATCCCGGTCACTGGGTAAGTGTGGCCGTAGAGCAAGACTGTGGTATTGATAAGATTTTTGTTTCTATTCTGCTTTAAAATCTGCTTGCTTTAAAAAAAAATAAACTGTGGGTTGGATTTGCTTTTACAAGTGTTTTAAAAATTATTATTGTTTTAAGGAACAATGTTTTATTAAAAACGCCCACTGATTTCGAGATTAACTGTGAGTCAATTTGTTACTTGCTGAGCTGTGTAGCTCATCCCTTTACTTACAATTTTCAGGTTTGATTTAAGAGCAAGTTGATCTGCATTGGATTTGAAATTTGAGGATATTAGATTTGGAGTAGATTGACGTTTGGACTTCCGTTAGCTGCGCTTTTGTAATAGTCACCTTTGTAAAGTATTTTTGATTATTAAAATTGTGTTGTATTTTAGTTTTGGATTTAGTTTTTAATATTCCGAAAAGTCGGGATGTTACACTCGTTCTCTCTTTGCATCTCTCCAAGCTGCTAGCCGCCGTTGTACGCTGTCTCCGCGACTCTGACTCCGCCGTGCGCATCACCGTAGTTTCTGTTGTGACTCCGGAGAAAACGCTCTCCATTTAGAGAGGTTGAGGGCCGCTAGGAAGGCTAAAGTCAGGCAAATGAAGGAAATAATGAGTCTCAAATCCGAGCTAAGAAAAACATCACTCCATGGAACCTCTTCAGAGTATTAAACCTGTGATGAGGATTACTCGTACAAAGCGCCATCGCGCAGTGTATACTCCAGGAGAGGTGACTCCGCAAGCTCATATAGTTCTCACAGAAGAAAAAGGACAGATGAGACTGACGAGGCGTACCAGGTAGTAAGCTCCCGATCCGCTGAAGCAAGCAAGTACAAGGCTACAGGTATGACAAGATGACATCGTTGTTTTCAAGGACCTTATGTGCACCCACTCCGGAGGTATGGAGGTGCCTAAAAAAAGCCCTCGCTAAGAGGACATATAAAATGCAAAAATAGACAGACATTTGAAGATCCCATCGATTGAGCAGTTTGATGGATCGACAGACCCATCAGATTTCATTAACTTATACGATGGCATAATGAGTTTCTTCGGAAATTCTGACGTGACAAGGTGTCACTCCTTTTACACATGCCTCAAGGGCACAGCACTTAAGTGGTTCAACAGTTTGCCACCTCGCTCCATCGACTCTTGACGGTATTAAAGGATAAGTTCCGCACCAAGTTCTCCGGTAACAAGAAGGGTGGCAAGATCACTACATCCAAACTACACACAAGTACTAGACAAACAACTAGAATAAATAGAGAGCATGTATACCTAAGAAAGGAGTTGGAAATATTGAGATTGTAACGTAATAGTAAGAGATATATACATATACTTACAAGTTCAATCAAAAAAAAGGAGCACTTAATACAAAAATTTCAATGTATCAAGTTGAAGATTGAAGAAAGAATTGGAATCTTTAGTTATTATGGTTTTATTGTCCAAATTAGTTTTGATTTTGTATTTTATAAGCATCTTTTTATTAACAAATTTATATTATATTAAAAAAGTTTATATATAAGTATGCAAGGGCCTCATTTTTAAGTTTTGCTTATGGCCTCAAATTTAAGTGAGCCGGCCCTGGTACCGCACTTCTCCTTGCTCATGCAGCTTTGTAATGATAGTATTGTTCTCATAACAACTTATGTGTGATGCTCTGTATTTGTATGTATGATGCTCTGTATTTGTATGTATGATGGATTTGCTTTGTTGTTTCATTCCTGCTGTTTATTTGGGTTTTTTTATATTCGATTGATATTGATTTTGAATGGTGTAATATAGCAATTAACTGATATACTTTACATGTCTTTGTTGTTGTCCATGATCCGAGAGTGTGGTCACTGAGGAGCAGTCCTCTTGGCTTGCTGACCTACTCGATGAGCCAGAAATGCAGCAAGTGTAGCCGAAAACGCATAGGCGTTCAGCCAGTGACTCGTCTGCATTATACTTGGATGCATCAATTGGGACATCTGATACAATGCCACAAAACATGGCTGTTTTTAAAGCTTTTTTCGTTCAAGGCTAATGCAAATGTTAATAGGGGACAATCTAGTAGATTCAGTGCTGAAGCACTCTTGAATCATAGCATATCTTCTGTTAGAGACGAAACAACGCTACAAGGTCTGGGAGCCATCAGTGTGTTTATGAGAAACACACTGTACTTCTTGTATGTTTGGTAGAGTGTAGAAGTTCTATTAGCTAAACAAGACAGAATGATATGTGGTATGTGAATATAAATATTTTTATTAATGTTTATAACCTGAGGAACATATTTTCTTCATTTGGTTGCAAAAGTAAGTTCAGTGAGAAGCTATTTATTGAGGAAGTGTCCAAAGACAGAAGAAAAAATAAATAAATACAGATTCGACAATCTGATAGGACCTTCTAGCTTCAAAAACAAATCTTTCTAAATTCTACATAAATCCTGAAATTGTTAAATTTTATTCCTCAAAAGCAGGAAAGTTGCTCTTTGGCCCAACCATGGCAGAAAACCTATGCTATATCCAAAAATCAATTGGAAAAGCCCCAGAGAAGTGGACTCCCGAAAACTTTCCATCTTTATAAAGAAATCTAGTAATGAATGCAGAAAAGGGTATGTCAGGGTCCGAAGAAAACAGCATACTTTCCATATATTCCTTATAAGGTTAAAATAGTTTGTTGAGAGGTTTTGGAGGGGGAAATGTAGGGAACTAAAGTAACAGAGTTAAGCTCCTGTTAGCAGAGCTTGATTGTCGTTGATTTGATTTTTATTTTTATTTTATTTCTTGAGTAATGACTAATAAATATATGTTCTAAATGTTTTAATTCTCATTGATTAGAATTTAATGCATTTTGTTAATTGGTGTATGATCACTTGCATTTTGATTAATGGATTTTATTTGTAGCATTTATGGTTGGCCATGATTGATGGCGTATATTCTTGGCCTAGTAGACGGCAATTTGGTGCCATGTTGTTGGCTCGTTTATTATATTTAGCTTGTTTCTTTAAATTTTACATATTATTTTGTAGATTAAAATTTATTTTTTAACTTTTATACTTTGGTTACTTATATTATTAATTATATTCTTAGTATTTATTCAGCTTGTTATATATTTAGCCAAAGGGTCTCCCTTTGGTTAGGTATATATTTTCTGTGTTTCTTTATATTTATCATATTTTTTGACAAACTATTTTTATTTTATATTCTTCCACTTTACCATCTTTTGACATTTTTTAATTTTAATAATTAAATTTTATTTTCCAGTTATTAATGAATCGTATCATTTCAGGGATGAAGTGGAAGTAGCATGGATTTAGAGTTTGGGACGTTTTATTTTGGAAATTAAGTTTTATTGTCTAAACTTCCGGAGACATTTTATTGTCTTTCGGTTAGATAATAAACTTTTTTAATGAAAAAAACTTCTCGGAGTATTGACGTGAATTTCTGAAAAAAAAGAAAAAAAAAAAAGCTCCTGTTAGCAGCAAAAGTGAGTTAGTACACACTTTGTTGCTTATTGTATATTAGAGGTTGTTAGGTCCAAAGTATCGTAGAAGGGGGGGTTGAATACGATACTCACTACAATTTAAAATTCTTTCGAATCTTGCGGATAAACAAATTGTAGTCCTGTAATGGGTTTCGTGTTCCGGATAATTATTGGGTTGGTTTCTGAGGATATAAAAAATATTAAACCAACACACAATATTTTCCAAGGTATATCTGTATATTGATAAATACCTCGAAGGTGCTACAAATCCAAACCCGAAGGTTGGCTACAATTACCACTCCTCTAAATATTACAAGCCCTATCCACTACAAATATTTATGGTACAAAACTAGGCTAGGGTGTGTGTATATTTGAGAGAGTTTGTGCATAGCACTTGGCCATCCATCCCGAAGGATGATGTGTTAATTGTGAGAACCACAATCACATATTTATAGGCTTTCATAAACTAACCATGGTTAACGAGTTCGTCCTGGACGACTTGAGTTCGTCCTGGACGGATTCGATTTATAAAAATAAATCTAACTCCACAAGTCTTGAAATGGCGCCAGTACAAGATTTAGAGGCAAGTGGCGCAACATTTGACCTGGTCAAATGTTGCGCTAGTCAAGTGGATACAGTGGAATTAACTTAGATAAATCTAAGTAATTCAGAAGTTGCGCCTGGAACATTTTAGTGGCGCAAACTTTGACTTTTTGGTCAAAGCTTGCGCTCACATAAACTTGCGCCAAGATCACCACTGTGGCCATGACTTAGAATTCTCACAGGAGAATGAAGTTGCGCCAAATAAAGAAAGTCAACACCTGCGCTTAGTGAGGTCAATTGTTGCGCCACAGGTGATGCTATCATTGTTGTGTACTTAGAAGAAATTCTAAGATATACAAACTTGCGCCCCTTGAGTGAATCTCCTTGTTATCTCTCATCAGCATGCAAGTTGCGCCAACAACTTACACATACAGTGTGCACTGTGATCCCTGCCTTAGTCTCCTGCTAGTATATCCACAACTCGCACCATAGAGTGTGTACTGATGCTACAATGCATGCATGGCCTCCATTACGTTCAGAGAGAGTGAAACCCTAGCTTGTACTAGACACATGACCATATGCAAACCCTAGGTTGCCCTAGACACCTGACATCATCACATGCATGCATAATATATATAATATATTATGTTGTTATTATATTAATAAATAAAAGTATATATAAATATATACACACATATATATATTTTATTTATATGAACATATAATAATATATATATATATATATTTAAATATATTCTCATATATTTAAATATATATAATATATAATTATATGTAAATACAAATGTAAAAATATATATAAATATATATAGAGATATATATAGTTATTTATAAATATAAATATAAACATAAATATATATAAAGAAAAGTATATATATATATACATATATATAATATTTATATAAACATATAGTAACATATATATACACATATATTTAAATATATTCTCATATATTTAAATATATATAATATACATATAACTATGTGTAAATATAAATATAAATATATATATAAAGATATATATAACTCTCTCTAAATATACATATATATTTATGCACATAATATAATATATATATACACTTAAATATATAAATGTTTATGTAAAATATAAATACATATATTATATACATATATATTTATTTAAATATATATACATATAAATATACATATACAAATACTTTGCAAAGCTCCGTACGTGCTGACGCTTAGTGCACTGGTCTGGTTCACAAGCGACTAACACTGAAGTCACACATTGTACCTTCTTTGTCAGCAAACATTGATCAGTCGGTTCCGGGTTAGTTTATGCTTCAGTTTGTTGATTATAAATAACCAACCAAGATATAGACATATCTTGCTTCAGGGGTTGCACTGAAATTTTTCGAGTACTTGGACAACATCTTCATTGCTTCCACAATCTTGAATACTTCAATCTTTATTCTTCACTGAGGCATGAACATATTGATGAACTTCTTCCAGTGAACTTATTCCTTCAAGACTGTAGATGGCTTCTTCAACCTTTGTCTTCGTATTTTCCGATTCCGGTGCAGGCGTAGTGTTATTTACTTGTCCTGTTCTATTGTTGAGTTATCATCCCTATGTAACAAATAGGGTTGTCTTTATATTTAGACTTACAGAGGTACACAATGTGTTTAATCACTAGTTCAGGTACACACGTTTGCGTACACAATCTACATTTTGCTCTATTTTTTTTTTTTTTTTTTGCCGGAAAAGAGAATAATATTCATTACTTCAAATCGTTTGCAAGTACATGAATCAAATCTGGACAAGCTTCATTTGCTTTCCAAACGCGGTCAGCTATTGAATAACTACAACTCGCTAAAGAGTGAGCTGCACCATTCGCAGATCGCTTAACAAACTTAAGGATAACTCCTTTGCCTTTAAGCTCTTTCAACAGAGCTCTGCATTCTTCGATAACTTTCCCGAAATATGAAAACAGGGCTGTTGCACCTCTAATGGCCTGCACAGCAACCAAACAATCTGTTTCCACAGCAACATCGACCATATGCTTGGACTTTATCCAACTCAGTGCCTCACGTATCCCAACTGCTTCTGCAAATTCTGGCGCCACGGTTCCTGGTTTACAGCTCGATCTAGCCTCCACTAAATCTCCTTGATGATTTCTGGCTATAAACGCAAAAGCATAGCATGAAGATGCAAGAAAAATGGCAGCGTCGGTATTTACCTTAGTCTTATTAAACTCTGGAAGTGTCCAGTGCTCGTCCCCATCATGAGGTTCTAGCAATCCCCACGATCGGTTGAAAGTTTTATCCTGAGCATCACGCCACTGACTAAGAACCACTCTAGCCGACTCTACTACCTCCCTAGCTTCCATACCCTTCTGCGACCAAACTAAATCATTTCTACATTTCCATATAGACCAACATAGCAGGACTCCTGTACACTTCTTTTCAATCTCCCAAGTATCAAGAACATTTGTTATCCATGCAAGAAAATCGCCTGTATAGTTTGAATCTCCATTACCTCCAATCAGGTCCCAACAAGACTGAGCAAAAGTACAAGAAACAAGAACATGCCTTGCACTCTCAGACTCCATATTACATAATGGGCAGAGAATATTAACGTTCACTTGCTTCATACATAACATATCTTTAGTGGGGAGACAACCTGTACACGCTTTCCAGATAAAATTCTTTACTTTAGGTGGCACTTTTAGATTCCACATTCTCTTCCAAAAATTTGGACTGCCAATAGTATCCTCATAGTCTGTCTTGAAGAGAATTCAAAACATTCCATTATGCAAAGAACAATCAGCAGCTTCATTGAATTCTTCAGTGGTAATGAATAAGTTCTTGTCTACCACTTACTGAAGAATAATTGTATCACCTTATACTTCTCCTCCCGTTACCTTGATCAGGTTCCCCTTAGTGATAAGTAGCTATCTTCCTTAGATGAAAGATCAATCCTCCTCCTTAGTTGAAAGATAAATCTTCCCTCAGCAGTACACCACTAAAGAGTAGTTTACTCCCCCTTAGTTGTAGACAGCAGAAGAAAGCTAACTTACTTTTTCTTTCCCCTTTCATATATTCTCCCCCTAAATATATTCTCCCCCTTAGTTGTGGAATCCTCCGAGGATATGTGGTATCAAATAGGTCAAGGAACGTGTACAATACTTCCTGTACCAAAAGATAATCTCCCCATAGAGAACTAAACAACGCTAAAGCTGGGGTCGAAGAAAGAGTTCAGAAGAAGGGTTTACTTTGATTGGGTTGGTCCCTATGCTGAAAGAATAGGTTCCAAACGGAAAAGTAAGGAATAAAAACGGACATTCCAGTAACAACATCCACTTTGTCTTTAGGTATAAATTTGGTAATTAGTAGGTGTCTCACTAAAATGTTCTGCAGGTGTATCACTCAACACTCAATTTTCTCTCGGTTTTTGGGTAAGGGTGTCACTCACGAGATCTGTAAGTGTATCCCTCCACACAAATACTGAGCTTCCAAAATGCTGAGTACCTGCAAGAAAATCACCTTAGCCAACCTTAAAGGGGGTCACCGGTGGTGCAATGGGAGTTCGTAATTCCCAGTCCCTGCAGACTCATCAGATAAATCCGAATCATGGTCCACAAGTTGCCAACCACTAAGTGGCTTATCCAATTAAGGATCCAGAGTTGTTTGCTCTGGGAGGTTAGACAAAGGCTTAATTATGGCAAAGGCCTAAGTCCTCCTCAATGTCTGTGAAGACACTTGATTCAAGAGAATCATCAACCATAAGTTCACAACGTGAAATGGAATGAACCGTAGTTGCTTCCGTCAATTCTTTCAACAACTTGTGAGCTTTCAATACCAATTATTATTATATGTACCTCACAAGTGTTTCACTCTTCTCAAAATCCTATGTGTTTGCCCTCACTCATGCTCACATATTTCTCATTCTGATATCTCACTGGTCCTTCTCAGAATCTCACCAAGTGTTTAACTCTCAGTGTTTGGCTCACAGTGTTTCTTTCAGCACTCAAAGTATGGTCTTCTGTACCTGCATGAGAAAATCACCATAGCCCCTTCAAGAGAGGTCACTGGCGGTGCAATGGGGTTTCGTAAATCCCCGATCCTCAACTGACTCATCAATAAATTGACTCATAGTCAGAGAGTTGCCGATCTCCTATAAATAGGAAATCCATTCCGATTGGATCCAGATCTGTTCTTATCTAGGGAGGGAGACGAGAATCCTGAAGATTTGGCAATTGAGATCCTCGTTTCCTCCTTACACCTGTAAAGGCATCAACCATCTTATCTACCGTAAAATGGTAAATGAAGGAGTTGCTTCTGGAACAAAACCTTTAACCTTACTGTGCACTCTCTTGTATTGTGTCCATAAGATTTTTGTTTAGGCTCTTCATCAGAGTGATTACTGATGATGTGCTTGAATCAATACAAGATGCTCTGGCTGACGAGCGAATTTCAATGGACTCATCCTGTTGAGAGAATGATTCCAGAGACTGTTTTATTGCCTTTTCAGCTCTATATTCTTTTGAGAGAATACAGATGAGCAACAGTTACCTCATGTTTGAAAACACCTTTTCTCCTTGAGAGGTAGAGCTGTGGGTACACTATCCCTCACATCCTTATTTGCTGCAACAAGTACAGTTTCTCCCTCATTGACTTTTTGTTTGAAAAGTTCCTTATAACACCAGGAGGAAAGTTGGAATGTGTTCTGAATTTGGTTTTATAGTCTGGGATAAAGATTGTTGGTTTTCAACCTTATGACTATCTAGGAAAGCCAAGAGGCTGATTAAGTTCCAAAGAACAGAAAGAGATATAAATGCATTTTAGAAAATCTATGATTTTGAATGAAAGCAATTGCATTTAATCTTTTTAGGAAAAATGAATCAGTTGTGATTGTAAAAAATGATTTTCATAAAGAATGACAATCACAATCGATGAAAGAATCAAAGTTTTCCATTAAAAACTGGTTTGAGTACGAGAGTCTGAATCTATGCATAAAAGGTTTAAATGAGCTTGTCTTTGAAAAAGACACAGACTCCTGTTTCTCACTACAATTTTAAAAAGGAAACAAGAAAATTTATGCGCTACAGTGTATAAAGCACTCGCCACACTAATTAGTGAAAAGGCCACATACTAGCACATCGTCAAAACAGACGCTGCAAGTGACAAAGATCACCAAGTACACAAATACAAGATAATCAATATCTCGTCTTATGACGCTACATGTATAGATGCAAAATATTCTAAGAAGTATTTATGAAATAGAGTAGTGGATACCAATTGTTGAAATCAATTGATAAGAAAATTTCTTTGAAGAAACTCACCACTCCAGAACATAAATATGAGACAGAATAAAGATTATGTTGTCTCCCTTGTACTCAGAATATTAAACACCTAAAATATATTAGCACCAGTGGTTTTACGAAATATGCAACAATATATCACCAGTGCCAATACATCACAATCAATTCACAAATAAAACATCAATAAAGCATCAGAAATAGATACCAATTAAATATTTCAAAAATGAATTAATCATGCTTCTATTATTCTATCAAAGTCAATCATGAAACAAATAGGCATATAATTGTCATGGATCACAATTTAACTAAGATAAAATAAAAATTACTTACGAAATATCATATAATTATCAGATAAGCAAATAACAACTAAAATCATGACAATCATACAATGATATTCGGAAACCCGAGGGAAAGTTGAAGAAAAGTTCACAAGTCCTATACATGTAAGCATTTAAGTACAAGTAAACTCACACAACTCCTCGCAGAAAATATTAACAATTAATATTAGTGATCAACATATAAGCATGCAAAAATATCACTAACACTATAAGTATCACAACTAATGCAGTTAGACATGAAACAAAATATCAATTAATAAATCATCAAATATCCAACACAAAAAGTTATGCTTCAAGTATATACACTAATATAAATGGATTCAGCCTAGAGAGAATCTAAGTAACTCCACAAATATTAGTATATCATGACTAAATTCTAAATAGATTCAAACTAGATACCAATTACTGATACAAGTCATAAGTCTAGAAACAAATAAGTCATGCTTCAGATTTTATACCTATAAAAATGAATTCAACCTAGAAAATAATCCTAAGTATGTTCACAAATACAGATATATCACGACTAGATTATGACAAAGTTCTCTACTAGATACCAATGGTTGAAGAGGTATAGATCAAGAAAAATAACATAATTAAGTCATGCTTCATGTCATCCCTAATTATTTAAATCATGAACAAATAAGTCACTTAATTGTCATGCAACACAATTTAAATAATTGAAATAACAAACACTCATGCTAAAACATATAATCACCATCTAAGCATGCAAAGCAATAAACATGACAATCATATATAATAGCAAAAAGCACGAGGTACTGGATTTTAAATAAATTCACAAGTCCTATGTATAGACAATTTAATACTCATGAATTCATTCAAGAAATACGATAGACATGCTCATGAAAGAAGTAATACCTTATGAAAAATATAGTATGTGATCCACTTGCAGTTGAGTAAAGTGATGAGTTGAATGCCTCTGAGACTTGACATTTCAGTTGATGTACCTTTCTTGTACTGATCAAGTCCAGTGGTTGTTGGCATAAGTCTTGGCAGGTCTAGAATCTTCCAAATTGCGCATATTCAAAAGATCTTTGACTTCCTTTTATTGCCATCATTCTTTAGGCTAACTAGTAGACCATAAAGAATTGCAACTTTCCAACAAATTCATCATGTCACTAATCTGCATTCACTTAGCAATTATCTTGCACAAGTGACGTTAGTCCACATATAATATAATCATGGTATCACAGCACAAATAGTTATATTGTGTGTGCCTTGTATCATGAGAGAGAATGATTTGAATACCAAATATGACTCTAGCAAACAGATATTTAAAATAATATGCTAGTCAGAAGTCATACCATGTATGTGACTATCATCAAGTCTTGGATAAAAACTCATAGAGAGCTGGTGAAGAAAGAGCATACAAATTCCGTTGGATCTGCAACTGCAAAGTCCTCGAAATGTTGCATGAAGCTTCATCTTCTAGCTCACTGTAATATCCTGAACCCGAGTCTCGTCAATGGTGCTTTAGTTCAATCATGAAGGTCGTTGAGTCCTCTAAGATGTAGAGTTCTGAACTTGAAGATTCTATTTCCATCATCTTCATAACCTTCTCCTTTGTAATAACCCTAAGCAACCAAATCGGCTTGTCCCTCGTAACAGAGCCAAAAACATCCAGTTGGGATCTGAATACCCGACAAGTACTAGGTATAGAATTGTCTTTAGGTCAAGGTATCAGAATCCGCACAATCTGCTTTTCAAACTGATTGAGATCATCTTGCTGTGCAATCACTCAATCTGGATCCCTTTAAGAGCTTCTGAATCTTCCTTAAGTTTCACTTCAGATTGAAACCCAAAGAAATAACATCCTTTTACAATAGCTCTCCTAGTCTTCACTTCACCATTCGGAACATTTAAGAACTAGAACCCGGGAATGATATTGACTCCAAACCCTTTGTCTAAGCAGATACGTTCTTGATATGTCCTGTTCATCTTCAATGTGGTGTTGAGTTTGACTAGTGGATCCACCAAATGCTCCCCCTAAGCTGTTGCTGGGATCTCCTTAATAATCCTTATCCTTGCAAAGAGATTCTGCTTGGATCTGAATCATTATTAAACTAATACTATCACCTTTAACAGCTTGGAGCAAAATGTCGTTCAATGTCCTGTCTAGACTTACAATCACCTTCTATTGATCAATCATAATCACCCTGTAGACTGTAGACTCCATTGAGTAGCCGAGGAAAGTATTCTTTGATTTTCAAATGCAAGACTTGCAAAGAGGCATTTTCCTCCAAACACATACCAAGAGTTAGTGTTTGCTTCTGATTGGCCACTAAGAATGGTACCTTTCTGGATTTATCAATGATCAGGGTTCATCTTGATCAACCTTCATTTGTGACGTCTTGTCCTTCGAACACATACGAACAACACGAAAGAATCTAGAGTAGTCAATGATCTTCGCAAAAAGATATTTGGCTTTGTTGTAGACATGACATTAACTGATCCGTAGAAATCCATACGTATCATCTGAAGCGGCTCAGTAATATAGATCATATCTTTGCTTCTGTGCGATGCTCCTTTGACTTCCCTATTGACATACCTCATAATCTTCATCCATAATGAATTCCAGATGAGGCAGTCCTCTCACCAAATCTCTTCTTACTAATAAAAAGAGCTCCTTGTTTTGACATACAAGTGCGAGAGCTTCAAGTGCCATAGCTAATACTCATCTGATGAGGCTTCACTATCAAAACAGCTCACTCCATCTTCAGTTGAAGTTCCATATTAGCTACGAGCAGAATTCACATCCTTCCTGATTTGAGATAAAACACTATTCCATGAACTGACATACTGTCATTTGTTAGAGAACAGTCTGATACTAGGAATTTGTGTGCTTTGACTCTTCCAAGAAAGATATGCTTCATGATGACATTCCAGGAAAACAGGCATGTCCCGTAAGAGAATCTTTGTTGTCATCTTTCAAAGATTATTGACGGAACTGCTCACACAATCACATTTGCTAACAGGGTACTTTTTGTGAATCATATGATTTCAGCTACTCAGCAAACAGAGTGCACCAAAAATCATATGGATCATATGTAATCTGCAATCACAAATGGAAAGAGTTCTATGGTCCCCAATCATAACTGGGTCCGGATGGATTAGAGATTTTTCTTTAACAGTGGTAACAACAGAAGCAACCTTAACATGCTAATTCTTATTTAGACATTGCCCTAATGTGATTCTCAAACATGCTTTTCTAAAATCAATGCAAGTGCAAAGACATGCATTCATGAAAATAAGCAGACATGATGTTGAATACACATGGCAAACAATCAAAGATAAGACAAGAGCAAGACAGGAAGTTATGCAATTCAGAAGATTCAGTACTCTCTACTTAAACCAATTAACACAAGTGCAACAGGTAGCAAGTAGAATTACATATATTCAATAATCTTCGAAAAGCATATGGATTAGACACAAGAAATTAATAATCACATTATCAATTCATACTAATCCCAATCTGTTGTTATATGGCATTATACTATCTCTATTACCTAAGTCAGTTTTAGATCTAACATGAAGTTCTAATAGTTCTACTGACATAAGGTAGACATTCCATCATAGAACAAATAAATTCCTTAACAAACAATTCAGATTAGATAAGCAAATCTAATTGTACTAGGGAATCTGAAAGTAAGTGTTTTAACAAAGTTATACATGCTAGGATCATAACCCCTAAAACTAAGAGTCGTGTTCCAAAGGAAAGCTTCTAATCTCACCATTGCAAATAATCAAATCCTAAATATTCATACACATGTTAAGAATCTGCTAAAGACACATGCACAAGATTATCATCAATCCTAGTTACCAGAATAGTGATCTAGCATACTAGTCCAATCATTATCTATTGTGATGCTATCATGCTTGTGCTTGTGTGTTAAACAATTCTACTCAGAAATTTATAACATGCTTTGAATATTAAGAAATATGTATTGCATAGTTAGAAAGAATTCATACTTGAGATGTGCGAGTTGAGTCATCTTTAGAGAATGCTAAGGAGCCAGATAACCATAATCATCCTTCTCATCAGCAACTGATCCAGCTCACACCTTTCCTTAAGTAGCATAAGAACTTGTTGTGATGCTTCGTTCAAACCATCCACTTGAATTTCAGACAAGCCCTATCATCCTTGTTTGTCGAGGCTTCAATATATATAGCAACCCTTCTTTGCTAAAGATACTAATCAATATTGTGTATACTGACCAACTCAGTTTTCAAACAACCTATCGAACTGAACCCTGAAGAGTCACCACTTGAAACCAATGGATTCCATCTGAATCTGACATGACTAAACCTCTCAGACAGTGTTATGCTAATCCTTGAAGTTCTGTCCTCACATTCTTCAAAAGTGTTAACTTTCGTCGACTTGAGCTTCCTCAAATTCAGCAGTTACAGACTCTTCTGTTCAATCCTAAGGTCTTGACATAAATGCACGAAACTGATTTGGTGCGGTAGTAACTCGATAACTATATCCTTAAACCTCCACAGTTCTATGTCTTTGATTCAGTTGATTCTGGATGGATTTAGCATTGATACAATTCACTAGGTAATTGTATATCCCTGAATCACTGAGTTAGATTGAAATCCCTTGAAGATTCGTCCGTAAAAACTTCTCTTTTCCTACTACCAGTGGTGCCATTCAAAGTTGACATTCCGAGCCCTAGAAAGATGCTTCACTGCATATGTAGCAAATTTCCATCCTGATCTGGTGATCTGATAATCAAGTCGGAGTAATTACTCAGATCAAGGCCTGAAGTACCTTCTTCAAATTCACTGTCAATAGTGTCCAATCAGTCTTCAATAGAATCTTCTTCGAATCACAATCAGCTTTGTTGAACATAGAAAAACTGCTTCTAATAATCCTTTGAGTAATCAATTGGATTGGGTCATCAATGTACTTCCATTACCGGTTCTGAGAATCTGGTATTTGAAAGCCCGGTGTTTGTCTTGTAATCTGTCAGCCTGATCTGTCTCAACTAAATGTCAATCTGATTTGTCTTGGAGTAGAATTATTAAAAAGGTTACGGGACACTTGATTATTTAAACTAAGTTTAAATTATAAAGAAAATAAATTTAAAAATAAGTTTTAAAATATGAAAGAAAATAAAGTATAAAATAAACTTAGTTAAATCTATAAAGTAAATTTAATTATATTTAAAAAATAAATCCAAATAAATTCATAATAAACTGAATAAGTTTAGAACAAATTTATTTCAAATTCATTTAGTAAATATATTAAAATTTATTAGATAAATTTAATTTTTGAAAATATTCAAGTGTCTCGTCTCCAATTAAATCATAGCTTCCAGAACAAACTAGGGCTGAGCAAACGGTCAGTTCGGTCGAAAACCGAACCGAACCGAAATAACCGAAAACCGAACTTTCAGATTTTTAGAAACCGAACCGAACCGTAATTGGCGTTCAAACCGAACCGAACCGAACCGAAAATACTTCGGTTTTTTCGGTTCGGTTCGGTTAAAACCGAATTTTATATTAAAAGAAATTCAGCATAAAAAAAATTCAGCATAGAAAAAGCAGGTAACTAAAGTGGTACCCATCAAAAAGTAGGTACCATATGAGCGATCAGTACCCATGGAAAACAAGGTCTGCTACTCTTGCTCACAGAAATTCAATCACAACAAATCCAGAATCCATACACATCAGTTTTAATCTTCCCAGTAGCGAACTGAATCGAAACTTGGAAGTGGAGGCGCGAACTGAATCGTGTTTGATTCTGTCTTGTATCGTCTTGAATAAGATGTGAAGCAAAGTAGCAGCAATTATCAGATCGGAGAACGGAGATCGGAGATCGGAGATGTGGTGGAGTGGAGACGCAAAGCGTGGCGAGTGTTTAGGTTTAGTGTTTAGATCTGATATTCTGCTCATAGTATGAATTATATTTTATATACATAAATATAATTTAAAAATTATATACATATTTAAAACTTCGGTTATTTCGGTTAAACCGAACTTTTGTGTTTCAAAAACCGGACCGAACCGAACTTTTAGTTCGGTTATAACCGAAAACCGAACTAACCGGAGTTTTAGAAAACTCCAAACCAAACCGGACCGAATTCGGACGGTTCGGTTCGGTTAGTTCGGTTTGGTTCGGTTTTGCTCAGCCCTAGAACAAACTAAATTGAACCCTTGAACTTGAACTTATATCCATAATCAGTTAAAATCCTCTAAAATTTATATTCTAGATTTTAACTTAAATTTAAATCATAAACTATACAAATTTAAATAATAAATTTATAAAAATTTATGATAAGCTTGGTAAGTCTAAGAGTAAACTTTACAAGTCTAAAATAAATTTAAACAAATTTAATAATTGAATTTAGTAAAGTTTATAAAGTAAATTTAATTAAGTTTATAAGATAAATTTAATTAATTCATAATAAACTCAATTAATAAGTTTAAAATAAATTAAGTCAAATTTATAAAATAAACTTATTAAAATTTAAAGTATAAATTTATAAGTCCCGGTCCAAAGTTCAGTATCCGACAGATTTTCCTTGCTTAGGCCTACGGACAAATTCAGCAACACAAACCGGAAGAACATTTCCCCTAATCAAATATCAAAAGCTAGGTTCTTGATTTTCCGTACGATTAGGATCCTGATTTGTATATCAATCAACCTCGCGCTGATACCAATTGTTAGGTCCAAAGTATCGTAGAAGGGGGGGTTGAATACGATACTCACTACAATTTAAAATTCTTTCGAATCTTGCGGATAAACAAATTGTAGTCCTGTAATGGGTTTCGTGTTCCGGATAATTATTGGGTTGGTTTCTGAGGATATAAAAAATATTAAACCAACACACAATATTTTCCAAGGTATATCTGTATATTGATAAATACCTCGAAGGTGCTACAAATCCAAACCCGAAGGTTGGCTACAATTACCACTCCTCTAAATATTACAAGCCCTATCCACTACAAATATTTATGGTACAAAACTAGGCTAGGGTGTGTGTATATTTGAGAGAGTTTGTGCATAGCACTTGGCCATCCATCCCGAAGGATGATGTGTTAATTGTGAGAACCACAATCACATATTTATAGGCTTTCATAAACTAACCATGGTTAACGAGTTCGTCCTGGACGACTTGAGTTCGTCCTGGACGGATTCGATTTATAAAAATAAATCTAACTCCACAAGTCTTGAAATGGCGCCAGTACAAGATTTAGAGGCAAGTGGCGCAACATTTGACCTGGTCAAATGTTGCGCTAGTCAAGTGGATACAGTGGAATTAACTTAGATAAATCTAAGTAATTCAGAAGTTGCGCCTGGAACATTTTAGTGGCGCAAACTTTGACTTTTTGGTCAAAGCTTGCGCTCACATAAACTTGCGCCAAGATCACCACTGTGGCCATGACTTAGAATTCTCACAGGAGAATGAAGTTGCGCCAAATAAAGAAAGTCAACACCTGCGCTTAGTGAGGTCAATTGTTGCGCCACAGGTGATGCTCTCATTGTTGTGTACTTAGAAGAAATTCTAAGATATACAAACTTGCGCCCCTTGAGTGAATCTCCTTGTTATCTCTCATCAGCATGCAAGTTGCGCCAACAACTTACACATACAGTGTGCACTGTGATCCCTGCCTTAGTCTCCTGCTAGTATATCCACAACTCGCACCATAGAGTGTGTACTGATGCTACAATGCATGCATGGCCTCCATTACGTTCAGAGAGAGTGAAACCCTAGCTTGTACTAGACACATGACCATATGCAAACCCTAGGTTGCCCTAGACACCTGACATCATCACATGCATGCATAATATATATAATATATTATGTTGTTATTATATTAATAAATAAAAGTATATATAAATATATACACACATATATATATTTTATTTATATGAACATATAATAATATATATATATATATTTAAATATATTCTCATATATTTAAATATATATAATATATAATTATATGTAAATACAAATGTAAAAATATATATATAAATATATATAGAGATATATATAGTTATTTATAAATATAAATATAAACATAAATATATATAAAGAAAAGTATATATATATACATATATATAATATTTATATAAACATATAGTAACATATATATACACATATATTTAAATATATTCTCATATATTTAAATATATATAATATACATATAACTATGTGTAAATATAAATATAAATATATATATAAAGATATATATAACTCTCTCTAAATATACATATATATTTATGCACATAATATAATATATATATACACTTAAATATATAAATGTTTATGTAAAATATAAATACATATATTATATACATATATATTTATTTAAATATATATACATATAAATATACATATACATATGTTTAAAAACATATATACATATATACTATATATATTATATTTAATTAAATATACATATATATATATATATATAAATATATTTGTACATATACAAATATATAAGTGCACACATATATAAGATAGGTCACTTCCTCATATGGCATTTGAGCAGAGACTTTGGCATAGATGATGGAGACTAGACATTTGACTTGCCTTGGCTTTGGAACAAATGACTTGTTATAACTAGATCAATTCTTCGATCGATAAATACTTTGCAAAGCTCCGTACGTGCTGACGCTTAGTGCACTGGTCTGGTTCACAAGCGACTAACACTGAAGTCACACATTGTACCTTCTTTGTCAGCAAACATTGATCAGTCGGTTCCGGGTTAGTTTATGCTTCAGTTTGTTGATTATAAATAACCAACCAAGATATAGACATATCTTGCTTCAGGGGTTGCACTGAAATTTTTCGAGTACTTGGACAACATCTTCATTGCTTCCACAATCTTGAATACTTCAATCTTTATTCTTCACTGAGGCATGAACATATTGATGAACTTCTTCCAGTGAACTTATTCCTTCAAGACTGTAGATGGCTTCTTCAACCTTTGTCTTCGTATTTTCCGATTCCGGTGCAGGCGTAGTGTTATTTACTTGTCCTGTTCTATTGTTGAGTTATCATCCCTATGTAACAAATAGGGTTGTCTTTATATTTAGACTTACAGAGGTACACAATGTGTTTAATCACTAGTTCAGGTACACACGTTTGCGTACACAATCTACATTTTGCTCTATTTTTTTTTTTTTTTGCCGGAAAAGAGAATAATATTCATTACTTCAAATCGTTTGCAAGTACATGAATCAAATCTGGACAAGCTTCATTTGCTTTCCAAACGCGGTCAGCTATTGAATAACTACAACTCGCTAAAGAGTGAGCTGCACCATTCGCAGATCGCTTAACAAACTTAAGGATAACTCCTTTGCCTTTAAGCTCTTTCAACAGAGCTCTGCATTCTTCGATAACTTTCCCGAAATATGAAAACAGGGCTGTTGCACCTCTAATGGCCTGCACAGCAACCAAACAATCTGTTTCCACAGCAACATCGACCATATGCTTGGACTTTATCCAACTCAGTGCCTCACGTATCCCAACTGCTTCTGCAAATTCTGGCGCCACGGTTCCTGGTTTACAGCTCGATCTAGCCTCCACTAAATCTCCTTGATGATTTCTGGCTATAAACGCAAAAGCATAGCATGAAGATGCAAGAAAAATGGCAGCGTCGGTATTTACCTTAGTCTTATTAAACTCTGGAAGTGTCCAGTGCTCGTCCCCATCATGAGGTTCTAGCAATCCCCACGATCGGTTGAAAGTTTTATCCTGAGCATCACGCCACTGACTAAGAACCACTCTAGCCGACTCTACTACCTCCCTAGCTTCCATACCCTTCTGCGACCAAACTAAATCATTTCTACATTTCCATATAGACCAACATAGCAGGACTCCTGTACACTTCTTTTCAATCTCCCAAGTATCAAGAACATTTGTTATCCATGCAAGAAAATCGCCTGTATAGTTTGAATCTCCATTACCTCCAATCAGGTCCCAACAAGACTGAGCAAAAGTACAAGAAACAAGAACATGCCTTGCACTCTCAGACTCCATATTACATAATGGGCAGAGAATATTAACGTTCACTTGCTTCATACATAACATATCTTTAGTGGGGAGACAACCTGTACACGCTTTCCAGATAAAATTCTTTACTTTAGGTGGCACTTTTAGATTCCACATTCTCTTCCAAAAATTTGGACTGCCAATAGTATCCGCCTGGCCCTTGTTTTCTTGAATAAGAACATATGCAGATTTTACCGAGTATTGACCAAGCTTTTCCTTTCTCCAGTACCAACTATCATTATCCTCGCTTACCGGAGTAGCTAAGATTAGGCTTGTGTCTCGCTGCTCAAAAATGTCTCGTACTAAGTCCACATCCCACCTCCTCTCACCCATTACCATCAGATTTGAAACTGTTTTTCCCATAATGGCTTCATTTCTTGTAGTAACATATGGATTTTCGCTATCAGGAAGCCAAGGATCATCTACTATACTCACACTGCTTCCTTCACCCACTCTACACCCCATACCTTGCTTTAAGATGTCTTGTGCTGCTAACATGCTCCTCCAAACGTAACTAGGACTCGCCCCCAACTTGGCACCCAGGAAAGTATCATGAGGGTAATATTTTGCTTTAAACATTCTGGCCATCAGACTATTCGGCTTAGTTACTAACCTCCATCCCTGTTTGCCTAGTAAAGCGACGTTAAAATCATGTAAGCATCTGAAACCTAAGCCTCCAACCAACTTAGATTTACTCATCCGCTCCCAACTCATCCAATGAATGTTTTTATCTTTCTTACTAGATGTTTTCCACCAAAATTTGCACATCATCTTTTCCATATCCTTGCACATCTCAAGCGGAAGGAGAAACACACTCATAGCGTAATTTGGCATCGACTGCGTAACAGTTTTTAATAAGATCTCCTTACCACTTTTATTTAGCAATTTTCCATCCCAACTTTGGATACCAGCCCTCATCTTCTCTTTTAGATAACCAAGCATAGCTGACTTATTCCTCCCTATGCAGTTTGGTAAGCCCAGATAGTGACTATTATCGCCTGCTTCATGAAACCCCAAGACATTTAAGATCTCATTTTTTGTATCTGGTCGTACATTCCTGCTGAAAAACACACTGGATTTTTCCACATTAATTTTCTGCCCTGATGCTGCTTCGAATTTTGCTAACAAATTCATTACTTGGATGGCTTCCTCCTTGCTAGCACGACAATATATGTAACTATCGTCGGCGAAAAACATGTGTGTCACCGTTGGAGCCCCCCGAGCCACTTTTATACCTCTGATCAACCCTCTGTTTTCGTACTCCTTCACCATAGCTGACAGTCCCTCGATACAGGCAAGAAACAAATAAGATGAGAGTGGGTCGCCTTGTCGAAGGCCCCTCTCCGGTATTATATTTCCAAACTCCCTGCCGCCATATGAGATTTTATATCGAGCTGTAGTCACACATTTCATAAACAGTTCGATGATTAAGTTATCGAAACCCATTTTGCAAAGAACTGCTCTATTTTTTAATGTATTTAGCAACGTCCTTCTTACTCAAAAAATGATTGGGCCGAGAGGGAAAAGCTTATGGATTTTCCAGTGCAGGCCCATATACAATTTTTTTAATTAAATATTTGATTTCTATTGATTCCTTTTTTTAAGAAATATTTCTATTAATTCCTATCTCATTAACAATGACATGTCTTATTATTTCATCGAACGAAGAATAGGGAATAAAAGATGTCTTTATATTCTCCATTCGCCTCCCTTTTATAAAGAATGCAGTTAATTCAGTTTCGGTAGAATGTAGATTTACAAAAAAATGAATTTTTTAATAATATGTCTAGATATAAATATTGAACATGTATTTCATATTCTTTATTTGACAAAAGAATAAGAGCTTATGTTAGAAAAAATAAATAGAGTTTTATGTACTTTCATCAATAAATAAGCCCTTGAAAAAAAAAAAGCTTAGCGAGACGCCGAAAAAGATTTACCACTTAGAACTGCATTATTAGCAATCTGAGTTCGGCCTCCTTTTTCCAAGTAGGTCATGAAAAAACAAACCGTTTGTTCAAATGTCCGACCAACAAAAGCATATAAAAACAACATTAGTTACGAATGAACTTAATATACAGAGTCAATAGAATTCAGAAGCCCAAAAAACAACACTTTTGGATTAGTTCAACGTTCAATTTAAAACTACTATAAGCAACTGCTAAAAATATTGACTAATGCACAAGTTCACAAGAACCCATATACACAAATCTGTGTCATTTTCTGAGAGGTATAGACAAATAACTCATATCCCGTGCTGCGCATAATTGAACTGGTTTTTGGCCCTTGAGTTACAAATCACGACCTAAATGAAATGCTGCAGTGCCAGAGACGCATTTACATATTAAACCTTGACAAAACTTGCACTTCTCTTTACCAGGATAATTTCAAAGCTGAATAAATGAATATATATATCTACGGTTTTTCTAGTGTGTGCCCATAGGCACACAATAAGCACAAAATTTGATAATTTTTTTGTGTTTTGATTGGCTTACACTCCTTTAATAATGATGGCCCCCCTGCATTCACACCAACCACACCAATAAAAACACACCAAATTTATGAGTTTCCATGCTTAGCATGTGCCCATGGGCACACACTAGACAAACCCTATATCTAATACAGGTTACATATACTAAAGGAAAACTCAAGCATAGAGTACACATCAATTTCTTTTGCAATGCAAGAAGAACTGAGTGAATGATGCAGTGCCACCACATACATATCTCCAAAAAGTTTCAAATTATAAACTAAATTCCAGAACCAGTTTCTTTTTTCAATATGTTTGTAAAGTCTCAATTTGCTTCTTTTTCTGGATAAATCACAACTCTTCTATGTTGATGATCCATGTAAGTTTATACCAAATCTTGCATGAATTTTATATCAACCAAACTTGCCTAAGCATTTTTATTTGGAAATACCATAGAGATTTCAAAATTTGGAAACAAAAATTACTTAATTCATTTGATGGCAAAAAAAAACACCAAAACTAATCAACAATGTATACTGTATGTAAACAGAATATGTTAGGACTCAAAACTTATAATTGATAACCAGAACCAAGTGAGTTGATGAGACTGGGCTAACATGTGTTGCAGATTTGAAATAGCTTAGAAAAGACAGGTGCAGTAAACAAAATTTTGTAAATTAAAAGACTATAAACTAAATATACCTGTGCCTAATCAGATTATGAGCCTGTCACTGGTTGCATCATCTGGCACCGACCAACAATAGTTGTAAAATCTTCAAGGCTTAGCTACAAAGAGAAAAATTCCAAATATGAGCTATTAAAATGGAAAGAGGTTGCAGGAAGACTTAACACTTCTAATTTATCTTAATATATTAAACAAACAATTTTGCAACAGTGCTGGATCTCCAGAAGGGAAAACTCTTGCCCCCGCCATTTTTTGTAGTTTATCTACTTGAACCAGTACACCCCCCCCCCCCCCCCCCCCAACACACACACACACACACACACAACACACACACAAATGAAATCAAGGGTCCAAAACTCTATATAAGCAGGTAATGACCTTTCCATCACCATCACTATCAAATATCTGAATCATATATGCCATTTCTTTGTCTGACCAAGTAAAATCATGGGCAGCAGCTACTCTCCTTAAATCTTGTAGGGTTATGCTTCCTTGTCCCACTTCTGTAAAGCATCAGTCATGTTTCAATAATTTGAACAAATAAAAAAGAACATAAGAAAGAGAAGACAAGAAAAAAAAATCAGTTGTTACACAGATGAATATGTCATGAATACAAGACAGGTAAGACACTTCCTGCCTGAATTGAATTGCAAGTAAAAAACCAAAAAATGTCTGTTAGATTTATAAACAGCAGCAAGCTGATATTACCGTCAAACTCAAAGAAATGCAGGATCAGCTCATCTTCAGTCATTTGCACTCTACTACTAGTCTGCGGACCATAAAGAGTATAGTGTAAGAAGATAAAATAGAAACAGATAGATATCAAAACTACTCTCTTTACTAGCCTCGCCAAACAAAGAAAAACTAACCGTTTTTTTCCTCTTCCTCCCACCTCTATCCTCCTTAACCAGTGGCGAGTCCTTTATCTTATCAACATTACAGTCCTTTTTAGGTGTGAGAGAGCTTTTTGAAGGACTACGATCCAACACATTTAAAAAACCTGAAGAGTCTTGCAGTGACAAAGCAATTGCCTGCACAATGTGATCTTATTGTCTCATTACTTAAGGTCACCAGTAGCTTATTCAATGGCTCATATTCTTAAATAAAACATTATCTAAATATTCAAATCTTACCTGCAAAAGAGCAGCATCTTCATCTTCATCAACAAAATTTGAGTTGCTCGAAACGTTTTTATTGGCTACTACTTTCTTGCTACTTGCTGAATTCTTTTTCTTTGCCTGACCAAGTAAATAATTTAAAACACCTAAACAAATAAATTTTATCTTTCCACATATTTAATTCATAATTTCAACATAAAACAACTGTTATCAACTTAAATCACATACATTAACTTCAAAACCCTAATATTTATTAATTTATCAAGATCAAGATTATAAATTTATCGAAAACTGCACAGTATCGATTATGTTGGAACCGAAAAAAGAACAATACCTTGTTAGATTTAGTCGCGGCAGAATTCCCACCAACATAATCCTCATCATCATCATCGACTTCAGTTTCAGAATCAGCTACAGGCTCATAATCCTCATCATCATCTTCGCCCACTTTTCTCTTACCCTTTGAATCTCTCTTTTTACTCTTCTTCTGAGCACGACCCATTAAAGAAGAGGCCATTTTATGCAACCCCATTGCTTCCATTCTAGCTTTATTCTCCGCCATTCTTTTCAATCTCTGCTTCTCGTAATCACTTACTTTCTGCGGCTTTTCCATCTCTTCTTGACCCGAATCTGACCCGGATGAATCGGTGGTCGACATTGGGGGTGTGAGTTTTGAGATATGAATGGGTTTTGAGTTTCAGAGCGTCTGCTAATGCTCGTTTTAGAGCATCCAGCAGGACCAGGCAGCACTCTCTCGCTCTCTCTCTCTCTCTCTCTCTCTCTCGCTTTTACCTTTTTTTTTTCCTCCCTAGTTCACACGAGATTTTCTCAATAAGGCCGTAAAAAAATCCAAGACACATACGTTTGTAATCGTATTATTTATTCGTAGACATAAAGCGGATATCCGCATTCGAATCTGACAATTCCAAATATGGATATACATGTATTCGTATTCAATAATATGCGAAAGTGGTGAAGTATGTGTATATATCATCTTCAACAAATCATGTGATTTTATCTCCAAGAAGAATGGATTAATCAGTGATTGTTTTTGTATTTTGTTTGTTCGACGCGACTGTTTATGTAGATGCCGTATGGCTTTTTATTATTGAATTAACTTGTTTATCAAAAAAAAAAAAACTATATACTAGTTTATAACCCGTGCCATGCACGGATGATTTATAACATTTGTAATCTTATCGTTTATATTTTAATTTAACTGAAATACAAACCAATCATATTAATCAAATTTTTAAATATTTTGACTTTTTTTTGAAGAAAAGGAGATAATTCAATAAATAATAGCCATGTGGCATCTACAAGAATGATCGAGTCGAACAAACATTGGAAAAAATTAACATGCATGTCTTCATACCCAAGATTAGACAAATAAGCGATGTTGAAATTGACGATGATACATGTATAGATCATTGCTCTGTGTTCACCATCTTTTCCAAAAAATCTGTTTGAGCTATCAACCACAAATGCGATTCCCGAAAGACTTTATCGATGAATCCAAACCACTCTCACAAAAGAAGGAGAGAAAAATCACACGCTCTCACCAGGGAGAGAAATCAAACTATAATCAAAACAATCTAAAACAATTAGATCTGCACCACGACGCGTGGGAGATAATCGATCCACCCACAAATCCAAAAAGGCCTCTGGAATAAGAACGAAAATCGAAAGTTTCGGTGATATAGATCTAATAAAACTTTCTCCAAAGAAGGAAATTTATTAAGAAATCAATGAAAAAGCAAGAACAATCAAAGAACTAGCAATCAAAAGGAAAGATTTGGGGCTTTCCACCGGAAACCGATGGAAGCCCAGTCAGAGACGGCTAGAGGGAGAGAAAAAGAAAACTTTTAAATATTTTGACTTAATTGATGATAAAAAGGTTTATTAGAACAAGTTATATATTAAGGAGACTCGTTGAAAAATACCGACCCATTAATAAAACTCGACCGACCAATTAAATTATTAATATTTCCGTTTTAAAAAAACAAATATATAATAATAAAACAAATATACACAATTATATAAATAATGAGAAACATACCAACATGTCTTTTTTTGATTATAAAAAATTTTACTCAAAAATAAATTTAACCAACATATATAACTCTTGTTAACTCTAATATTTTCTATGTCAATACAAACCTGAACTATCATGTAACTCTTCTTAATTATAATAGTGTTTACTCCAAAACAAACTTTTTTCTTAGAAATGAAGATATATGAAATATGATTAAAATTAATCATGCGGGTTCCTACGTTAAAAAAAATATATTAGAAAAATATTCACATAAAAAAAATAATTATTTTTTATATAAGGCTAGTATAATCATGTAAGTAGAGTGAAACAGTGTTGCAAAAATCAAAATCGGTTGAACTACCGATTTACGATTAATCAAAAATCTGGACAACAATATATAAAGATAAATACTTTTCGAATGGAAACATTTTGGACTCTGGATTTGAGAACAATCAGAATTTCATTTGGAGGAGTGTTTAGGAGTCGATAGATCTGGTAAGGAAAGGGGTCAAGTGGATTGTTGGTTCAAGAGAGGGAATTAGTATAAGGAGAAACAACTTGGTTAACAGATGATATTGAGCTATGTATTGTAACTGATTATGAGGCAATAGAGGGGAGAAAAGTTGTTTCGCTAATGTGTGTTGATATAAGAGAGTGGGATGTGGATATTATTCGAGATATTTTTAATATCAGAGATAAGGAATCTATACTAAACCCTCGTATTCAAGACAACAATTTAGAGGACTCTATGTACTGGAAGTGGCACTACACCATAAATTGCTTACAGCAACGCCGAGAAAACATTTCTTTAAGTGCTATATTTATTGCAATAGAGTCTATGGCAACAAAAGTGCAAATTTTTGGCGTTGCATCTGACTGCGTTGCAATTTGTGGATTTAGCAACGAATATAGCACCATATAGCAGCGGAATTAATTCATTGCGATAAATCAATTTAGCAACGTATTTTTGCCTATAGCAACGTCTAAATAGTATAGCTCCATCTGGTATTTATTTTGTTCGGAGCGCATGTAAGCTGTTGCAAATGCAAATGGAGCATTGGATTAATTCTGATATGGACAACATGTGGAGTAAGCTATGAAAATTTAAAACTTCTTCCAAGTCTTTAAATCTCGGTGTACTCTTTCATTTTGTCTTCCAATTAATATTCAGTTGTCACAAAACATGATCAGGTGTCATCTAGGTGTCCAGTTTGTTTAAATGGGGAAGAGTCAGTTTTTCATGCTTCGGTTTCCTGTAGTTTTGCATCTCAGTGCTGGGGTCGAGTTTTCGCGAATTTTCATTCAGATATGACGTCTAACTTCCTAGATTGGTTTATGCAAATGATCGACTCATGTAATCTACTGAAGAGAGCTGAGGTTGTCGTAGTAAGTTGGCAATTTGGAAAGCTCGTAATGAACTGGTATGAAAGTAGAAAAGATCTCAAGCGAGTAAAGTAGTTGATACAACAAAGGAGTACCTTAAACATTGGTGTATAGCCCAACCAAGTCGTATGCTACTCTGAAGTCGCTAATGTCATAAAAGCTCACCTTGCACAACGAAAGATTATTCAATATATGGGGACATATGTAACCCTTATCCCCTACCTCAGGTGTAACTGATGGTTATGAACACGGGACTATCACATGTTTTTTATGTGCGCAACTATTTTCAAGATTGTTGGTGTCGACTGGATTGCTCTGGAATCTTTTGTAATCATTTTCATTATCAAGAATATTTATATTCTCTTTGTTAAACAATCTCAAAATAGAATGACTAGTTATTTAGCTCACTTTATTTCCCCAATCAGGTTGTATTATTAGTTCGGGGATTTGTCCTGACTATGTTTGAGAGTTTTAATAAATGCATTTTGTCAAAAAAACAAACAAACTATATGTTGGCTGATTGTTTGAATTAATATACCTCTGCATTTCATAAAAAAAAATCGGAAATTAATCGGAGTGAAAATCAGGTTTCTTTTAATATTAAAAATATTGTTTGATATCTAATTATTATTATATTATTTATTTATTAACAAATATATACTATTAGTTATTATCATAAACTATATAATTGTTCATATTTAAAAGAATATAATATTTTAATTTTAATAAATTATTATATATTTTGATTAAGAAAACTAAAAAATAATCGGATTTTAAAATTGTATCAATCAATCATATTACAGGAAATCAATCAGGAATTTATCGGTTTTATGGGATAATTTTTTGAACATCGAATAGTGATCTTAGGTTTATCCAAAAAAAAAAAGTGATCTTAGGAAAAATAAAGTTTCCTTCGAACGAGAAGGAAAAAAAAAGTAAAATGGTCGACTGATTCGCACAACCCATGGAATCACACCCAACCCGACCCAAACCACCTACAAACAAACTGGGGACTATCCTCCCTTCTGCCACCCACTCATCTCTCTCTCTCCCCCTCTCTCGACGCTCTCTTGCTTTCTCCTTCAATGACGATTTCATCTATACACAGCACTGAACCCTCCACATAAACTCACACACACAAATCAGCTCCTCACACACATTCACTCACAACAATCTCAATGGCGTGCTCTTCAACATACATAGACTTGGAAAGATGCAATCTCATCCCTCTCTCTCTCTCCACTCTCTCCTCCTCTCTCTCTCCTCGTCTCTCTCCCTCCAGAACCCTAATTCGACTCTCCTCTTCCAATTCCCCGCCTCCGCTCCTCTTCGGACGCACTTTTCGGCTTCTTCCAACCACTTATTCGAATCATAGACAGACAATTCTGTGTTTAGCTGATTCGCAAAGTTTCGGCGATACCTCCGACATTCAGGTAGTGACATTTTCTTAAGTGTTTGCTCTTTTTGCCTCATATTTAGTAAAAAAATTGATATTTCATATGGATTGATATCATTGTGGTGTATTTAAAGCTCCATCTGTTTATAAGCTCGATAAATTTGTACTGTTTGGTATAAACATATGATGTCTCGACGAAGTAATATATTTGTCGGTCCTGATGTAATGCTTTGTTTGCAGCTCAAGTACTAATCTTTTGGAGTTTGTTTATCATTTTTACTGTGTATATATGGCTTGAAACCAGATAGAGTGAATAGTGATTGGTTAAAGGTATTTGATTTGATTTACGAGAGTTTATTTACGTTGACTGATATTTTTATAGGGCTAAAATTGAAATAATCGAGCAGGGAGATATGATATAAGGCTCGAGTTTGGCAGTCATGGTTTATATTTTGTTTTCTGTTGGAATTTTTTTGCAAGCTTAGCCTCTGTTTTTTTTTCACTCCACTAATCATCTTTATACCCTAAAATCTAAATCCTTAATAACATCCTTGTAGATGTCGCTTAAATTATATTATAGAAGAAAATTAACTTGTAGCCTTTAACACTCTTTAGAGTGTAAATGTTGTAACTTAAGTAGAAGATGTAAAATGTAGGACATGTGCATTGGACTTCACATGTAATTTTCCACAAGCTAAAAGTTATCTTCATGACCCTTTATGGTTCAAGCGCTCCCAAGTATTGTCCTCCCTGTGAAGAAACAAATCTCGTGCTTGTATATACCTCCAAAATGTGTCCGATCTATCATACTTGATCGAGGGTTTATTGAAATTTGAAACACGTTAATTATCGAATTATAGAGCAATAGGAAAAAACCTACAGAAGCAGATTACAGTTTCATTGCAAGAATGAGCATCTGGAATTGTACTTCAAGAATTAGAAACCCTAATTTTGTATCAGAAAGTTAGAATACACAATAATATCCACATCGGATTACACAAGAGGAAAATAGCAGCTGTTGCCATGTGAAATGTCAAGGGACAAGGGTGTGCTTGTTTGGTCAGAAAATATGACAGAATGTACAGAACGTAGCATTTTGTATGATTTAGTAATTCGGTACTTTTTTTCATTATGGTAGGTTGATTGAAAGATAACTCGACAACAGGAGGCCATTTAATTATAGACCCAATTTTGGACATGATTTAAAGTTATTGCATTGAATTGTATGTTATGTATAAAACCTATGTAGTTGATGGAAATGAGATCTTTTTTGGAAGTTAACAAGCTGTAATTTACTGCTGAAGGAGAGATTAGAGTCGGAAGCTCAACATAAAGCTAGCCAGTTGAAGAAAAGGGTTGTATTTGGAATTGGCATCGGAGTTTGTGTTGGAGGTGTGGTACTTGCCGGAGGATGGGTTTTCACGGTTGCCCTTGCTGCGGCCGTTTTTGCTGGTGCACGCGAGTACTTCGAGCTGGTTAGGAGTCGCGGAATAGCAGCTGGGATGACACCTCCACCTCGGTTTGTATCGCGAGTGTGCTCCGTTATCTGCGCGCTTATGCCTTTGGTGACACTGTAAGATTCTAATCTTCTCAAGAATTTACCTCTGCTACTCACTTGCAAATATATATATATATATATATATATATATATATATATATATATATATATATATATATGTATATAATAAGAAGTGGTGTATATCTTTTGTTTGTAGTATTACAGAAACTTGAAGGTGTGAGGTACTTTTGCCATTATTGTTTTATCTATTAATGTATATTTATTACCAACTGGCTAGCTATATTTACCAAACAGATTGTTGTAATCTGGATGATAATAGTTGTTTGGCTGTTAGTCTTTTCGTATGTGTTTCCTGATCTGAAACATTCCCTTTTAGATTAGTGGTTAAGGCACAGTTAAATTACTTAATTATTTGTAAATGAAAAACTATCAAATATATAGCCCATAATTTCCAAATGTATGGAAACAGATGGTTACATTTCCATTTTGTTCTTAGAAAGTGAAAGTCTGATTTTAAATTGTTCTGGTAAAATAAGATAGACTACAACAGAAAATCATTTAAACATTTACACACACATCAAGTATTTCCCAATGTTACAAGGACTGTGGAATGTCCTAGCGACAAACACGGGTGATTTTGACCCAGTTTGTTACAGTTCATGCTTTAGTTAGTGAAATCCGGGGATCTACATCAACTCCGGTGACCTAGCTGTTTTAAGAATAAAATAGAAAGAGGAAAGAAGAAATTAAAAACACGACTTGAAGTCAATTAGAGAGGTAGAAGGAAAGATAAATGAAGGTAAAAGAAAAGACGCAGAAGGGAATCAAGGACCTGAAGCCAAAAAGTAGTGACAGGAAGGAAATAATAATGTGAAGTTGAATTGATACAAAGATTAGGGAGACACTGATATGTTGAAAATAAGTCGCCAGACTAAATAAGTCGTTCCTCGACTTTTTCAAGAAAACGACTTGTCGACTAGTCGTCGACTTGATAACAATGGACGGGCAGCTGTGTTTATACTGGGAAATCTTAAGCTTTATGTTTGCTGTACTGTTGTTTGACTATAGAGCTATCATATATAGCTGTAAATATTTTGAATCAAAGTTTTTTGTAACTGTTTATGGTAGAATCTTACTTATAAAATTATTTCATAAAAATATTATAATATTAAATCAAAATAAATTCAAATTCATTTTTGTAAATTCAAATGAGCATTTTTATTAGTATAGGATAAAAATTAAAATGATGATATTAGCTATATAGTTACTTTAAAAGAATACTCATCATCTGCGACTTCATGTAAAGTTCCTTGTAGCATTGGTTTTACTCTCTATTAATTGATCGAATTTTTGTATTTATTTTTCTGAAAGATGAGAAAACTCTGAATGGATGATGCAAGCTTGGACGTATCAAAAACATTTCTGCACAAATTTTCCAGAGTTTTGGTTATGAATGTTATATTAAGGGTTAATTATCAATTATGTCACTTTTTACACTAGAAAATATCAAGTGGATCACTCAGAATTTTTTGGTCTCATTTGAATCACTAAAGTCATTAAAAATATCAAATAGATACCTCTAATATCTTTTCGAGAAGTAAACTTTATTTTTCATTGAGTTCCACACATTTTTCTTGGCAGTTAGTATAATCAAATGAAAGGCTATGAATTCTAGTATTTATGGTAATATATTCAGATTTTAAGAAATTTGTTTATTAGTTAATTGATATAAATTAAACGACATAATTGTAAAATTAAAAATAAATATATTATCATAAATACTAGAATTCATAGCCTTTCATTTGATCATACTAATAGCCAAGAAAAATGTGTGGAACTCAATGAAAAATAAAGATTACTTCTCGAAAAGATATTAGAGGTATCTATTTGATATTTTTTATGATTTCAGTGATTCAAATGAGACCAAAAATTTCCGAATGATCCACTTGATATTTTCTAGTGTAAAAAGTGACCTAGTTGATAGTTAACCCGTTATATTAAATACATAAAATAGATACAAGGAAGAAGAGACAGAGGGCAATTATGCTGAGCAGGATATCTTTCTGATACCCATATAATTATTATTACCGAGTAGATTGCAAGTCTGCTATTCCACTACTTGATGTGTTTTACTCATGGTAGCTGAGAACATGACAACTGCTCAGATCTGAAAGCTTATTCCATTGCTGGCAGCATGTGAGGCTAAAATTCACGTATTTTATGATAGTCAATGATATCCTTACCATGTCCATATATCATAAAAGCTCGAGGATTGATACTACCCTTCAGGCACTTTCTTCCTTAAATTGTAAGAAATTTTTTTATTGCTCCCTCGTCACTTGTCAGGAGGCTTAGAATGCACTGAATTTTCTTATCTTTTTCCGGTTGCACCCTCTGTTTCACGTCTCCTCACTGATCATCTTTTAAACGCCAAACAGTGACCTATTTAATAGGTGCCAACTTTGTTGGTCGTATTTCTGCCTTTCGGTTTATGTTCCTAAAATTTTTAGGGGTTGTTCCTGTTTCTTTCAACCCTTGTAAGTCCATGAGCGGAATTTATGTATTTATTTATTTTATTTTTATTATTATTATTATTATTATTATTATTATTATTATTATTATTATTATTATTATTATTATTATTATTATTATTTTTTATTATTATTTTTTTAAGTTGATGTTGTACAATTTAAGTTTTGCTGTTATCCATTTAATTAAACTTTGTGAAGTTCTCTTTCAGCCTTTGATGAGTATCCAAATGTACTGTCAGGTATATGGGCCAGATTGATGTGTCAGTGACATCCGCAGCTTTTGTTGTAGCTATGACATTGCTATTGCAGAGGGGTCCTCGTTTTGCCCAGCTCAGCAGTGCAATGTTTGGTTTATTTTATTGTGGCTATCTTCCTTGTTTCTGGGTGAAGCTTCGATGTGGTCTAGCAGCTCCAGCCTTGAACACAAGTAAGATTTCCAGAAATGTAATTACTATCTAGTGTCACAAACAAGTTCTTTTATGCAGTAGTTTTCAGCCATATAGCTTTTTATTAGGCATTGTCAATTATTGGTTGCCTTTCTAACTGTTTGGAATGGTGTAGTAATATGCTTCATACTGGTACAATAGTACTATTTGTAGAAGTGAGGGCACTTCAGACCTTTGTTACTTAGTGGCAGACATAATTTACCATCGTATACACTTTCCAAAAGAATGTATTGCATTGCAACTCAATTACGATTACTGGCTTCTTCTTCCTCCCCTCTGAAAACCGTTACAAATCAATATTAATGTCCCACAGTTTCTCTTCCTAAATCAAATCAAAACAAAAAAGAAAGGAAAGTTGTAGTACTGCGAGACTGCAGGACAACAAATATTAGTTCTTGAATATATATATATATATATGTGTGTGTGTGTGTATATATATATATGTATGTATTATATATATATATGTATGTATATATATGGGCCTTATCCTTGAGGATCCAACAAACTAGTAACTTGGTAACTCTAGTTCTAAAAAACATGGTGCGAAAATAGGAAGACACATGCTTGTCTTCAAACCTAATCAAGTTCTGTAAACACATACCACACGTACCGATAAAAAATAAAAACTTGAAGAATATAAACTATATATAATACAAAAAATACAATGTTGTATATTTCTGTATACTTTATATTTTTTCAACATGTTTTTTTTATGTATAATACTTTTTTATGTTTTATGTTTTTATATAAAATAGGTTGCAAGTATTTTAAATATAGAACATATTTATCTCTACATTATAACTATATATTTAAAATAAATAGTTAAAATTATATAAATTACGAACATAAGTTTTTCAAATATCAAAAATAAGAACAAATACACTATCCTGTAATTTTTTATACTGTATTTTCTCACTAATTTTGTATTATATATATATATTTTTTTTGTTTTTTAAAGCATATGCAGTATTGTTCTTCGTGTAAAAAATTTTATTTTATATTTTTCTCACATGTTATGAATTTTATTTGTCATATATTTAAAATTTTGTCGTTTGATTTATAATATTTCCTATGTGTTACTCCCTCCGTCCCACCCAATAGTTTACATTGGGTTTGAGCACGGAGGTTAAGAAATATGTATAAATTAGTGGAAAAGAGGAAGAAAAGTGGGTGAAGTGGTGGGACCCATTGATTTTTAATATATAAAATAGAGATAGTGAAGTAAAAGTAGTATGAAAAGGGAGGAAAGGTGGGAAAGTAGTGGGACCCATTAACTATTTTAGGAAAGTTTTGTAATGTAAAGAAATGAGTGGAATGTCCAAAAAAAGAAACTGTAAAGAATCTGGTGGGACGGAGGGAGTATGTTTTGTTTTATGAAATATGTTGTAACTTGTAAGATATTTTAAGTATAGAACATATTTTTCTCTACTTTGTAAACATTATTTTGTTAAATAAAACACTTAAAATTATATGAAATACAGGACATAAGTTTCTTAAATATGAAAAATAAGAATAAACGCGTATCATTTTTGTATAAATATATTTCATAACTTTTACATATGTTTAGTGTAGATTTTGATGTATTTTAGTAACACGTACCACAAGTTCTGCAAACACACACCAAATAAATATATTCAAATCTACTAATGTATTACTAGATAAAATATAGAAATTGAAAGAATAATGAAAATACGGGATACAACAAATATAATGTCCTGTATTATTTTTTATGCTACTTGTATAATGCTACTGAGTAGTTAACTCCTCAATGACGAAGCTGCCCTTACTACTACAACTACCACTGATAGTACTTAAACAGGCAAATTATGACTTTTTTACATATCAGATTCAGAAGGGTTGTGCCCTATGGTTCAATTACTGTGTTATTTTTAACCAAAAATGATCATCTTATGAAAATTTCTCATGTTTGTTTCTCTAGATTCCTATAGCTAATCTATTCTTTATCTGCCAATTGACACTGTATTGGAAAAATATTCTGTTATAGATACTTAGTTACAAGTGTTTCCCAAAATTACTTATTTGATAACCTTCTCCGTGTGCCTTATCAATTGGTTAATAATTTTCCTTTTTTTTACTCATCACAATGGTTAACTGCGTTTTTTTTTTTGAAGAAGTGGGAGCACTATGGCCTGTGCTTCTAGGTGGACAAGCTCAGTGGACTGTAGGTCTTGTTGCCACATTAATTTCATTTAGCAGCATAATTGCGGCCGATACATTTGCTTTCGTTGGCGGGAAGGTAATGTATTTATGCTCTATTAAATTTTTTTCTCCGGCTTCATCTCTGCCATTTACTTCTCAATGTTCTCATAGGTTCTCATCTGTAAGAATCTTAACACGTTTATCAATTAATTTATTGAGTGCCTTATTTAATTTTGATGGAAAAAACTCATAGTTTACTTTATTGTTTCAATGTGTATCTCGTGTTCCCTTTGCCTACACAAAAAAGGTCTTAAGCTCCTCGAGGCAGCAATTTGACTAATTTATGATTTTGTATTTTTTTTAGCTAAAAATCTGTTCATTATTAATTATTACCTTTATGGTCAGTTTATATAAAATATTAACTTTGCTCCCCCTCATCTATCTTGTTGGTGACTATATATTAGTTATTTTCAAACGTTCTGTGGTCGAAGTCTGGTGTATATATATATTTTTTATTATTTGTATAACAGTATTGTATACACACTTGTAATTTAGAGCTCTTAATTTGTATGAAGTTCTAATATCTACTCTTTATGGTAAATGAATGACACACGAGTCATCCTTTTTACAGTTCTTCGTAATAGATAGAGATATAGCCATATAGGTGTATTGAAAGTTGTTAAAATAACTTGTCTTGGTAATTAGGCGGCATGTATTTCTCCTTTTTTAAGAAAAAGAAGGTCAGCTTCATAGCTCAGGACCTACGGGCCAAGGGACAGTCTCAGGTAGACAGATTACCTGACTGCTGCTCTTCTGACCTCAAAGGAAAAGAGACCCAGAGTTCTGTGTGTAAACCCAGACTCTGGAAAGAATGAATTGGAGCTCATAAAATCAAAGAACTGCTGGAGACCTGGTGGGTAGGTTCTTACACGCCATTCCCACGCCTATGGCTAATAGAATAGAGTCGAAATTTCTTTGATGGTCTAAATCAATGGACATTAATGAACCACCATTGATGGACGTTGCACATGACACGATCAATTCGACTCAAGGTCCGGCGTCAACTATCTTACGAATTGGTATTTTGGGATATAGCTATGTTGGAGAAGTTGAATTTTAATGTTTATTCTAATCATCTAAACTATAGTTGATTCCCATCTTTTGTCTTATCCAACTCCGAGTATATTACTGGTCTGTCCAGAATATAGGTCCGCTTCTACATTGAAGCAATTAAGGTACTAACTCATGTTTAAAGTAGGACAACTAATAGGAATTTGGACCGTTCATTAGCAGAAGGTATTTTTGAAATGCTATACCTCCTTGTTTAGGAGAGTCTTTGGTTAGGACTTAGGACAAAACACCTGATAGATATCTTTGATTCCTAGTTTAGTTAAATCTTGTATCAAACTATAAAGAAAAATATAAATTATCATTTTCTCAGTTCCCTGCTCTGAGCTACTTGCCTCTTCAGCTTAGGTCTCTGAGATTTGTCCCTCTACAGTTTATGAGGCCTCATCATTGAATATAGGGCTCTAGGCCGTGTTCTCTATTTAAAAGTCCTTCTCCAAAGCATTAGAATTTTACCTCACAATGCCTTGGACCTCAGCATATGCCCTTCCATGCCTGTAATAACATATTACACCATAAGTGATTGATTACAGTGGTATATTGAGGCAGTTGGTATCTTGGCAAGCAAAGATGGCTTGATATTTTGATTTCATGTATGTTAGTGGTTTTGCTTACTATTTGAAATAGTCCCAAGTGTGATTAGATTATTTTAGAGATAGATAATCTAAAGGAACTTTGACTAGTGTAAGGACTGGTGATTGTATTAGATTTAAACACTTCATTTTAAAGAAACAAAAACATGAAAGTGATGGACTAAGGTACATCTCTCTATGTGGTAGACTTTGGCGTGACTACTACTTTTTTGCCCCCCCTTCTATTTCATGTAATAAATTTCAAATCACCAGAAGCAATAGAGGAAATGTCTATTAATATATTCAGTGGTTTAAAATGGGATTGTCTTATTGATGCGTTGCTATAACATCATAGATTGAGGTTTACATTGTTTAAATCACATCTAGGCTTTTGGGAGGACACCTCTTACAAATATTAGTCCAAAGAAGACATGGGAGGGAGCTGTTGCAGGTTTAGGTGGTTGCATAGTGACTTCTGTAATACTATCAAAAATTCTCTCTTGGCCTAAGTCAGTACTAAGGTATGCAATTCTCTGTTTATATTATAAAATAATTATTATTGATTAATACAGCATGACAGCTACAAGTTCTAGTCCATATTAATCGTCCTTAAGGTTTCACCTTTTTTTGTTTCTTTTTTGTACCATCATGTGTTGATCTACATTTGTAGCCTGCAAAGAAATATTTGCCAATTAATAGAACTCAAAATGGACACGACCAATATTCAAAAGTGAATTTCTGTTCATTAGGCTTATTAAACGTTAAGTAGGTTGAAATTCAGTTTTCTGAAAATATGCAGAACCCAGCTAAACATGTTCAAATTTGGTGTTTCCAGTTGTTCCCTATTAACAACTGAATGTTTTGATTTTATATACTTTCTTGGGCAGTGCTGTAGCTTTTGGTTTTCTGAACTATTTTGGATCCCTTTTTGGTGACCTTTTGGAGTCTATGATAAAACGCGATGCTGGTGTCAAGGACTCAGGCTCCCTCATCCCTGGTCATGGTATCATCTGTTTACCATTATTTGTGTTAATATGTATGTACATATCTACACACACATATATGCAATTGCTTAAATACAAACTACAAACTTAATCTAGGCTCTTAGATGAATATAATCTAATGGCACCCTAGAAGTCATCACACAAAATTAAAATACGCCCTCTCACACATGATCCCACATAATCCCTTCGTTTTAAATTTGATTTTTGCCGTCAATTGTTGAACTTTTTTTGAAATCTGCCTTTACCGTATTTTTCTTCTTTGCCTATCGATCAATTTGCATACCATATGTGCTATATTTCGATGTGATTTAGAAACTTTTTTTTATTTCAGTTTGTAGTTTGTATTTCAAGAAGGTTTGTATGGGAGTAAGACCTATATATATATATAGTTTACTGCTATTGATACCTAGTAATTAATATTTTGTGAATTCAAATGCATTGTCCAGTGTCAATGATTATATAATTTACCTGCTTTGAAATAACAAGGAAGTGTGTAGTCTAAAACAGTAACTTGTTCACATTAAGTTTATTGCTCAGTCTTGATTGATATGCTATAGGCCATATTGATTTTAAAGAATGCCCTTCACTATAACTTCAATAATTTGTCAAGAACTGGAATTTAGAAGTTAGAATTAAAATCTGTAAAGAAAAATAGATCACTAGGAGTATTAAGGTTACAGAGATTTTAATTTCCTATCATTCACGGATCACGGTACGAGAGCCTAGAAACAATTTCATGTCTACTATTAATAGAACTACTTAGTTGACTAGCTTTGATGCTACTAATTATTAGTTGTATGTAGTAACCAGCTCTTACCATGTCTTAAAGAAGTAGTCTCTCACTCTCTCCACTACTATTTAACACTAGTTGACTATTTCTATTTTACTAGAGGTCTCCCATCCTTCCCTTTTGTATATGCATCATGATGTCATATTATTAGGGATGGCAACGGGTCGGATCGTTTCAGATATCTGTGATGTCCAAATCCGAACCCGAAAATTTTCACCAAACCCGAACTCGATCCAAACCCGTTTGGATTTGAAAAACAAAACCCTGACCCGATCGAACGGATTTCGGATCGGGTTCGGGATTTATCCAAACCCGAATTTCTGCAAACTTATTTTTAACTGCTAACTGAACTACAAAACCTGAATTGGAGTTTGAATTATCAAATAGAGCAGCGGAGTTGTAGGCGGAGCGGACAACGGACTTGGAGACGGAGTAGCGGAGGCGGACAACGGAGTTGCAGCGGCGACTTGAACTAGGCGGCAGAGATGAAAATGAAATTAGGGATTTTGATTTTTTTTGAGAGGCTCGGCGGCTTGCTGAGAGTTTGAGAGTATTGACCTTGTCCTTGTGAATGAATTACTGAATGTTGCTGAGAGTTTGAGAGTATTGACCTTGTCCTTGTGAATGAATTACTGAATGTAGTGCACGTGAATCTGAGTCATGATTTATGGAGTTAGTACTTAGTAACTTAGTATAATATATAATATTAAATAATAACTAAAAATTGAAAATATATGTATATTATTTATATTTTGGCCCAAAAAATTATAAATAATATATGTAATATATATAATATATTATTCGGATTTTTTTTTTCGGGTTTGGATCGGGTTCGGATCAAATTTAGATTTCGGGTCGAGTTTCGATACAAAAAATCGGGTTCGGTAAAATCTATTCGGGTCGAAACGGTCAGGTATCTATTAGGATCGGATTTTTCTGCTATCCCTACAATATTATGGTGACAGAGTCTCCTTTTTCAAACATCCTTATGAGGGAGTCACATATATATTCTCCCTCTTCCCCTTTTACAAATGATTCGTTGAGAATTTTTTAAAGTATGCCGAGACACTTCTGCTTTTCAAGGTTATCTACTTTTGTCTCGGCACGAACTTTTGAAGTTGCCTGATCTGTTTCAATTGAAATATGTTGGTTGGGTAAGGTGCCCATCGCTTCACAGTCATCATTATTTGACATTTGCTGGACTTGCGGTTCTAGAGCTTTGCTGAAATAGGAGGGTGCCACTACGATTACATTAGAACTGGCAGACTTGTGACTGGAGTTTTGGTGCCTCAAACCAAGCAGATGGTTCTCAGTCAACTAGAAGTTGTCCATTTGCAAATTACCGTCGTACTTCTCTTTCCCCAATGTATTTTAACCTTGGGTGATCTTGATGTTTAGTCAATAATATGCTTGTTCGCGTCAAAAAAAATCAAATAAATGTCAGTTGTACTTTACAAACTTTCTGCAGTACCCATGTGGCCCTTAAGTAGGAGAAGCCCAGCCAACATGATTTGAACTTTAAGAGCTATCCACTGTGGTGTATCCACTCTGTTTTGAGTAATGACGATCCTAAACAATGGTACATGATTTAACTCACATGACTTATCTAATTTTTATCTTCACCAACAGCATTGGTGAAGCATAGGTTGAGCTATTTAATCAGTTGAATTCAGATCTAGCATCCCATGTCCTTTATCTCAGTCTCATTTTCGTGATCACAGGGGTTTCGGTCAAAATGTAGTATGCCTTTTGTTCCAAGCCAGGTCCATAACCAATTTGGATCAGTATTTACATGGAATGGTCCAAATCAATGAAGATATATTAATGTGTTCTCTGCATCACTATCAGCCTGGCCCAGCCACATCAAAGACCTTGTTTAGTAGAATACAATTGTTGCACAGCCGCCCTATCTTGGATTATCATGTCTATAAACATAGTTTTGGTTCAAAGCCAGGTCCACAACGATTTTGTATTAGTATTTACATGCAAGGGTCCAAATCAGTGAAGATATATTAATAACTTTCTGTTTGATTTCTGCATCACTGTCACAGTTTATCAGCCTGCGCCAGCCACATCAAAGTTTTTATATTCAGTAGCATTGCAAGCATACAAGGGTCGGACAGTTATATACACAGATTTTTACACTGTGCGCCACCAATCCTTTGATATGACTCGTTCAGTCTCAGATTGATTATGCTGTTGGCATACTCTATCAGGATACGTTTTCTTTATCATGATAATTTACCAAAACCAAATCAAACATATCCAGTAAACCCCGCTCCTATGGCAAGTATAGATTGGAGAAGATGTATGTAGACCCGGTAGGACTGATATATTATGAATTCTTATCTTTTATGATAGCAGCAATTATAGGTTGGAGAAGATGTATGTAGACCCGGTAGGAGTGATATATTATGAATTCTTATCTTTTATGGACACTGACTAGAATTTTATTCAAATTCTGGATTTTGATTATGTATGTTATGAATCTTGTTTCCAACTATCAAGATCATTTGTGCAGGTGGAATACTTGACAGGGTTGACAGCTACATGTTTACTGGTGCATTAGCTTACTCTTTTGTCAAAATTTTTCTACCACTCTATGGAGTTTGACACAGCACCGAGTGGGAAAGGGAACCTTGCATTTTCATCATCTCACAAGTACTAGGAGCAAGCACCCAGTACAATGTGAGCAGCAACTCAGAGTAAAGTTGAAGTCTGACATCTCCAAGACAATAGGTCACATTTTGAACGGAAACAGGCAGCTATGCACACACAACCCCAGTTTGATCTTTTTTATATCTAATCCGTCCTGCCTCTCATTGGCGAGAATAGTAAATGTTAGAACTGTACATTACCATAGCTTGTCTATATCAATGAAAAATCTCACTGATCTTCAATTTGAGTTTTAAAGTTCTTATATTGCGAATGGACGTGGCCTAGTACTCAATATCATGGGAAGTTGATCTTGCAGCGCATTCAATAGTTTTGGTTTGGGGAAGGAGGAAAAAGATACATGCATACGATATGTAATGGCGAGATCAGAACTGAAATTTAGCAGGTCCTGATTTTGATATAAATTTTTATATTAATAAAATTACTAGCATAAAGAAAATACATGACAAAAAGAATATTAGTATTCGGAGTATACAATTAACTTTTAAATTCGAGCACTTGTTCTATACTTGAACTAGTTGATATGCCGCGTGTTGTGGCGGTCTATAAAAATTATATTAATGATTTGATATTAATATTTGTAGAATAAAATAATTTTGTGGCTGCTATAAAAGTATATTAATGATTCAAAATCAATATTTATCGAATAAAATAAATTTTATATTATTAAAATCTTGATGTAATACCAATAATAATATATAAAATTGCAAAATTGGACTATAATTCATGGTGAAAAAATAAAAATAAATTTATACATGCAATTAACAATTAAAGTACGATGAATCTTAATTTTATTTGCGTTTATTTTTTGAAAAGTAATCATGTCTTATATCGTCACCTTCCTCCAATTTTTTTGGATTGATTGTGCACAAAAACATCTAACTTAAATCCGTGAGATAGTGGTGTATAACTACTCTTGCTTGTAACAACATTTATTTTTTTAATACTGTATAAACATTCATTTAAAAGTTGCTTGAACGGAGCAGGCGGATAATGCATGAATAATTTTTTCTCGTATACAAAGTAAATCATATAAAAATTAACAACAAACATGTCCGATGAACAAAACAAATATTATAAAAAAATAACCAACAAACATACATCGCTAATAGTTAATTTATTGATATCATCCATCAATATCATGTCAAGACTATATTCTTTTCCCATGTTTGGATTTGTCGACTCCCACATAGCGGTCTATAACTACCTTTGCTCTTTGCTTGCAACAACCTTTATTTTTCTAATACTGTATAAACAGCATTCACTTATCGTTGCAGAAGAACGGCACCACCGAGTTAGAAATCGAGCAAGAGAATTATCACCAGAGAGAGGTAGGGTTGTGGTATTGAGAGAGAAGGTTGTGTTTCGATGATGCAAAATCATACAATATGTAGGGGTATTTATAGATGTAGAGAGACTTGTGTGCTACTCTTTCCCATAATTAAATAATCTGAAACAAAATCAGATTAAAATTTTTAAGCTATTATATTCCATAAATAATTTGTAACAAAATCAGATTCCGACACTTGCTTCTAATATACCCAAAACTAAAAAAGGTAGTTCTAATTTCGATATTTTTCATCTAAAAATTCCAGAAAATTAGAAAAATAGAACGGAGCGATGCGAGAGGCGCCACATACACGCCCCTCGCTTCTCCTTTATATAAGTATATTGATAGGTAACATGTGGTAACATGATTTTGTGATTTTGCATCTTTTGATTATCATGTACCGAAAGGAAATAGACGTCAATTGAATCATGCGATTTTGTAATAGGGATAAATATCAAGTAGGTCATTCGTTTCGTCCAAATGTATCAATTGAATCACTGATTCCCAAATAGTCGAAATTTTGAAAGTATTATATATTGAGTTTCGCACATTTTTTATGAATGATATTACATCCAAGTGAAAGATTTCGAGTTCTACTATTTTCGCCAATATTTTTAGATTTTTAAAAATTTATCTCCTATTTATTTTTATTAAAATTAAATAAAACAATCAAAAAATAAAAAATAAATAGTTGATAACATTTTTAAAATCTGAAAATATTAGCGAAAATATTAGAACTTGAAATCTTTCATTTGGATGTAATACCATTTATAAAAAATGTGCGAAACTCAATATATAATACTTTCAAAATTTCGACTAACGATAGAGTGATATTTTTGATACAAATATTTCTAATAAATGTCTCATTTGAGTCAGTTTGGGAATCAGTGATTCAATTGATACATTTGGACGAAACGGGTTACCTACTTGATATTTATCTCTTTTGTAATATGATTTCTTTAGTTATGGCCTTTACGTCTTTTGATAACGATATAATATGATTTCTTTTTTCATGGTCATCAAAATGGTTTTGTCGATGTATTCCAACATATATTTTTTTGCCACATGTCACCCATTCTATAATGTAAATAAGTCCCGATTATTTTATTTACATTAATTACAGAAAATATTTTAATATTAATTGTGGCGACATGTATAATACGAATTAGCTCAAGTAAAAGATAAACAAGAATATAAGTAAAATATCTATGAGATTGACCTTGACAACAAGAGTTTTGATATTTTCAATTTCATATCATTTTTCATCGTTTCTGACATTATAGATATAATTGTACAACTGATTTTTCAACAACTCTTTATTCATGATAAGAAAATCTTCAAAATAAAATTGGGCAAGCTGGAATAATACTTCATGATTAAAACTCTGAAATAAGTTTCTAAGAGAGCTAATGCGAAGAAGTAACTTTCTGAAGAGGTTGTTCATTTTTTGAGATATAAAATTAATAAACCAATAAAAGAATTCAACAATATATAGATGAAAGTAATTTATAACTTGTCATTCACTCCTTGAACTATCATATACATGCACTACTTCTTCCATATTAGCCATTATAATACCATTGTAAAGACAAAATTTTGTAAATAACCTAAAAATGTCTCACATTTCTTTTCTCTTAATGATATCATTCGCACTATCTAATCACATTAACAATATTTTGAGTCTTTGTTGTAAGGTTTTAAAAAAGTCAACTAACATAAAAACAATTTTATGTCTTCATTTTCCAAACAAACTATATACAATACCTTTCAACTCGTGCTATTTAACATCTCCAAGTATATCTCCAGGTATTTTCACAACTTATGGCTACATAAAAAAATTATGAAGTTTTGTTCTATAGTATGAACTCCATTGTGTATCTCCCAGTCACTATTTCTAAACTTTTAAATATACTTAAATCATGAAAACGGGGTTGTGGGAGAACAATACATATTTTATGTTGTCTTTGTCAAAGAATATATTTTTTCTTGCATGGAGCTGCAACTAAATTCAGAATGCGAGAGATTATCACAAAAACTAGTCACAAATATGATTTTTTCACAATAGCAACCACCAATATCTGAGTTGATGGACAAAACAATGGACATTACAATAGATGGATTATCTTGCGATATGTGTAATTTGAGGCCATTACATTTACTACTAATATTTAAAGCCTTAACCTAGCTTTGGCCTCAAAATCAAAATATAGATACTCCATATCCTACAATTAATGTATCAATGGCCTTTGTCAATTTATTGAGATGAAGGGTCAGTCACATGCTTAATTGTAATTGATCTTTCAACCACCTCACTATGTTTGTTCACATATCTTAAAACCATTCCGATTTGATCCTTCAAAGAGATGTCCCGAGACTAGGGGTGAAAGCGAGTCGAATAAGTACGAATAACCATATGATCGGATTCGGCTCGAATTTATAGTTATTCGTTCAGATTCGGTCCGAATTTGAACGAAAATTATTCTCCATCCATCCCTCCCATTTCTTATCAAATGGATTGGGCATGGAGAGGTTAAGAAATATGTATAAAATAGTGGAAAAGAGAAAGAAAAATGGGTGAAGTGGTGGGACCCATTGATTTTAAATCTATAAAAAGAAGATAGTGGAGTAAAGTGTGAAAAGGGAAGAAAAGTAGGAAGTGATGGGACCCATTGATTTTTTTAGTAAGTTTTGAAATGTAAAAAATTGGATAGGACACCCCAAAAAGAAAAGTGTAAAGAATTGGTTGGGAGAGATGGATTATAAGTTTGTTCATATTCGACTCGAGTTCGAGTATCAATATTCGTATATGATTCATATATATGTTCATCCATGTTTCAGACTCTGTTGATCTTTAGTACTAATTTTTGTTTACTTTTATTCAGGAAGATGATGATCGAAGCGATCGTTCATGGCGTGTTTTCACTTCTGAGGACATGATAAATTGTTTCGTAACTTTGCTACCGCTTTTCTTAGGTTGTGTCACACATAACTAAAGTTTCTACTAACCACTATCTTCTGCAGGTTATAATTCGTTGAAGCGGCAATAAAGAGGCATGAAGATGAACAAGGATGTTCGATCATCTTCGAACAATCACACGCCAGAGACTTCACCTCCTACTCCGTGCCAGACCTGTGAAAAAAACTTGCTTGCCTTTGTATTTCAAATATTGATTATATTATGTATTTTTACATATTAATTTTAATATGTTTTATATGTTGTTTGTTTTTTTGTAAACTGTTAACTGTAATATATTGTTTGCTATGTTGTTTGATTCTTTGTAAGATGTTATCTGTAATAGATGTGAGCATAGTGATTCCTTTTCGTCGAAATTTTTATTTGATATTTCATTGTTATGTGTTTTGGCACTAATTACAGCTAATGGGAAATCGAAACATTTATTCGAACGTGGAAACAAATGTGATGAGAATAATCAGAACACTCCCTTATCTATTTTGACAAACGTTGTACCAGTTCCAGATGCTCAGGGTTCAATGGAACAAGGTATATCGACACTTTTATTTGTGTGGAACACTTATTGAGTCTAGATATTCATACAACAAGCTAGATTTAAATAATACAAACCAGTTTCTGACCATAAATTAATTTAATGTGCATGATCAAGCAAGCCAAACCTAAGTATTAGGAAACCATATACCTAAGGCGATCACAGGTGGAAGGTTAGCTCTTCAAATATTATTTTGACGCTACAGCTATGTTATATGTTTTGCAAATAAAGGATGCCTGTTTTTTTATCTCCAGATCTAACGTCAATATCACATTCTAGGATTCATTTGGAATTAAGTTTGAAATGACTATGAAACAAATTTTTATGAAATCTATCATTATTATCATATCTTGTTGCCGAGTGGGAAAGTGGGATGGTATAATAGTTCTGTTTTAATCAGCTACTTTTTTATTGTTTAATACATAACAATTTAAGTTTACGATTTAGGGGCGATCGATATTTCTAATGTTCCTACAACAAGAATATACCTCAACTACAAACACCATGTCGTATCTCAACTGAGGAAAATGTTAGTGTTTTATTTACTTTTATTGAATTAAACTATTACTGAATAACTATTACCTCAACTACAAACAACATATCCTATCTTCGTTACTTATTTGTTTAGCTTTAATGTTGCAACAACAGCTTAGCAAATTCAGATTTTGTGAAACAAGATTTCGCCGAAACAAAAAATTGGAGATTGCACTCATGAAAATTGAAGATATCAAAAGGCTGGGATAAGAATACATCGATGTCATCCCATAACAGTTACTCTGACTTGCATGAGTAAAGATTTTTAACTATATTTGCTAACATTTTTTTGCTGTCACAGAACAAGGTGTTAACACATGTCAGGATTAAGACTGTGAAACAAACAACAAATAGGTGTTATACTGCTTGCACCGGATGTTGGAAGGAAATAACATTGGAAAATTCAATCCCCGTTTGTGAACCATGCAATAGATTGGTCCCATACCCCGAGATCAGGTAAGTTCAACATGTTAAACATTAGTTATATTTTATAATAATCCATACTTTTAATGTCAAAATAGGGACATAATTTCTACTAAATGGATTTCAGTTATCACATTTCTGTTAAGGCAGAAAATGCCACCGCTGAGGTACAAATAGTCCTCGGAGATAGAGAGGTTAGGATACTAATTCTTAAGAGAGCTAGACAACTGCTGGAGGAGGTACACCATTCTTTCTGTTTATTGGGCCTAAGTCAGTGATACATAACAAATTTACATCGGTCATTGAAAATCTTATTCTCTATAAAATACAACATGATGGAAGCGTGGAGATGCTACAGTGTTTGAAGACTTTTGCTGGAAAGGACTACAGCGTTCTACTGAGCATTAAAGAAATTAACATTTCCAAGTCCTTATATGTTTATTGGGCAAGCAACATATGTAATAGATTCATCACCTGGGAAGAAAAGAAGAGTAATACTATGGATCAAGAGAACACAACATCCACACAGGTGAGATCATACGACATATAACTACAAACATTTTTGTGCTTGTACTTGCTATATTTCTGACATCACCTTTTTATTACGCACTTCGACTACCACCTCCATGAACACTGGACAGGCTACCACCTCCACATACACTGGACATGATATTTCTGATATGGACCTCGTATCTAACTAGCACTCCAACCAGATGAAGCATATCGAATTTTCTGTTTTTGTTCATAGCCAGATCAAATGTTTCTAAGTTGTAATGATTTGATTATGTACTACCCTATGTAATTTGGGTTCTGGAAAACAAAAGGATGTCAGACAACGCATCCATAGGCATTCAGAACTAACGTGCATCTTCGCAACTCTACTTTCATAAACCATGGAAAAACAAGTATCAATTTTATTCTTGGTTAATTTGAAGAGCCCAGCGCGGGCAAAAAATATAGTTAATGTAAATACTGTTTTATGATGTATATTATGCATAATAATATACATAATTTAGGAATTCGATTCGAGTATCTTTATTAAATATGTACATTCAAGTGTTCTTAATTTTGTCGAACTACTCTAAATAAATATGTCCGAGTACCTAATGATAGGATCCGACTCAGTATTCATTCGAATTATAAAACTGGATTTGAATTTGTTAATTTTTTATATGAATACAAATTATATTCGATTTTAACGAGTCGAATCTGGGTTCAAACCCGAATTACTCGGATTCGTTTTCAGCCCGCCGAGACTCATCAACCATAAGTGGAAAAAAATCTATCTCCCATGTCAACAAATATTGATGATCATGTCTCAATTGCACAAGCACTCAACAATTTTTTTTGTACTTCCAGGAAAGTTAATTGACAATTATCAAGAGCATTAAGATGTAGAGTTTTTTCAACTTGTTTATTATTTGAAGAATTCAAATGAAGGAGTTCAAGAATGTTTTCTTTTTTCAAAGAAGTCAAAGATTCATCATGACTTCGAAAAGGTAAACTTCATTGCAATAAATACCGAATTGCACTCAAAGTAGCAATCAAATGAGTACGATAAATAGCCTCTATTTTATATCTATGGGCATAAAAACTATTATCAACAATGTGTCTTTGATTTTTAAATGCCTAACATCTCCTTGCAGCTTTATTGTGAGAGCTACGAAAAGAACCAACATGGTCTCTCAATATATCTAATGCCTTCTTCCAATTTTGAATCTAGTAGTTGTAAGCACCTCTCTTTCAACATTATTCGTGTTAAATGATAAAATCAGAGAATTTTTCTACGTGTTTAGGAACACTATATATATTCTAAGCCATCAAATTTCTTGAACAATTTACTTTCGAAAAATTTCATTTATTTAATGATTTGAAACTTTGGAAATGTGAAATTAGAAGGTTGATAAGGACCTTTAGTAAAATACACTCTTCAAACTTGATCTCTAATATTGACATTAGTAAGTGCCTCTCATTGTGTCTCTGTGTTAGTAGGTGCCAGTTGAAGATCAAGCTGAAAATACCAAGTGTCAAGTGCCAGTTCACTGATACATACATAGAAAGAAATGAGGAACCACTTTCTTAACCAACCATGGTTATATTTGAAGTCTATAAATAGATAAGTGTTTTAATTCAAAAATAACAATATACATTGTATTATGCACACTACCACTTAAACACTTTACAAAAACTAGTCGAGATAAATTGCTAGAATTGGCGATAAGATTTTTTGGTCTGGGTATCGTTGACATTGTAGCTCACGTTTGTGTTAGAATTTGTAGACGAACATTGAACGAACTTATTAGCAAATGAATTTGAATCGATAATTTGATAGTGACGTATTCAACCTCGTTTCTACGTCACTTGGGGGCTAACAGATAATATATATTATCTTCATGCTCTATTGATAAAATAATAATATATTTGAATTACAACTAGGAAAAAGAAGTATACAATAGGAGAAAGGAAGTATAAAAAAGAAGAAGAATGAATCTTATATATATATATATATGTGTGTATGTGTGTGTAAATGAAATAAGGAATGTATAGCTATGCCTTAATAATAAGTCAAGCCATGAGATGAACGTGCCAATTTCTTTGGGCATCATTAGAGGATATTGTTGGATCATTAATTATTTCTAAATGTCACACATTTTACTAAGAAGATTATTTAGAGATATTGTTGGACTTACCTAGTATTAGCATAAGTTGGACGCCAAGGATGTGCAAGGGTCAGTTAGAGTCGAGTATCATCTAAAACCATTATTAAACTGTATATGCCAGTTTGGTCTAGTTGATACCCTTATAGCTGTAACCCAACAATTTTGGTTTTTTAGTTTCTACCTATTTAAAAAGAATTATCAAATTTTGTAATAAAAAATAAAAATCTTGAAAATTCTATAATATAAAAGAAAATAACTTAATTACTAAAAATAAACAGATTATATCATCTAAAATTTGAATGAAATTCTACAAAGCAGTCATTAATTTTATCAATAAGAAAACATAAACTAAGATTCAAGTGATGCTTTCGTTTACATAAGTTGCATATATAGTTTAAAACAATTCTCATTAGTTATCTCAACTACCTATACATAACTGCATGTATGAATATGTATATCATCCATGTAAATATATATATATATATATATATATATATATATATATATATATAAAGAGTTCGATTGTTCCGATTGCTTTCAGGGTTTAAACAAACATCGAAATCATTATCAACCATTTTCTCGGTATAATTCACTTATAGTTTTTTTTTATCTGATTTTGATTTTTAGATTTTTTTTACTCAAGCCTATTGGAAATATGTTAACAGTTGCACATTCGTTTTATAAGAAGTTATCAGTGAAGTAAATGTTATCATTCTATTCAATAACTTTTATTTGTCTAGGAACATAGAAAATAAAAATAACATGTGACAGTGGTTTACATCTTGTTCTCCCTGACTTGCTCTGTTCATTTACACAGTGTTTTGATGGTATCCCATACTTTTTTAGAAGTGGTACAGTTGATGACATTATCAAACATATCTTACTCAAGACCATTAAATAGAATGTTCATGATCTTCTTGTCTTTGTGTTCCTCTTTTTGGTATCCTCTGGTGAATATTCATTCACGGCTTGGAAATCATTTTCCCAACATTATATTCACCATCAAATCCAACACCTTTGCACACCTTCATAGAAACATGAGGTCCCTGCTCTACGCATTTCACATATCCTCTATCAAGGGACATCAAGTGTAGATGCATCTTCACTTTCTAGTGAAAATAATGGTCTATGTTAAGAACAAAAATCTTAACTCCAGTATCCTTCCTTCCCATCTTTGCTTGTTGAGTGTTTGATCTTTTTCCCTGTTTGTTGAGAACCTGACTTTGATACCAATTGTTATTTTACACTAACTAGCTAAGATAGATTGTAGAACGGGGGTTGAATAAAATTTATGATTTTTCAACTTCTTTCAAAACAGAATCAAGATCACAGCAACTTTTAAACTATCAATAAAAACACAAGATATTTAAAATTTCGAGTGGATTTCTTTTCCACCCGAGATAATCATAGTTAGAAGAAATAATCAAAGATATATTTACAAATACACAGCTGCAGATTTTTCAACACTTGAGCACATGAACAACTCAAATTTTTTGTTTTTCACACCTTTGTGTAGTGCTGCTACTACTTGGTTATATACCCCAAGTTTACAAGGCTAACTAGAATACAAAAGTTACACTCTATTATAGGCCTTGTTTCTTCATTCTTGTCTTATGTAGGTCTTCTGGATTGTCTTCATTTGTGATTGCATTTCTTGTCCTAATCCAATTTGCTTGCATGGGTTTAGAATGATTCTACTACTTTATTTTCCTAAATTGGCTTCCATGTCCAAGTTTGTGTAATCAACCCATGTGACATGTCAAAATACAAGACAATTCATTTTCAACGGATATTGATTTATCTGTTGAAATATTCTTCATTAGTTGAGATATTTGTCTTCCGTTGATTGAGTTACAGCCTTTATTAGTTGAAGCTTCATCCGTTAATATTTGCTAGCTTTTCATCTGTTGATCATCATTCACTTAGATATGATTACATGTCATAGAATATTTACAATTGACCACCCTATTCTACATATCAGTTGATGGATCATTGCACTATCAGCTAGCAAATACATAATATTTTTCCGGTGACAAGGATTCTAACTTGAATATGCTAACTGATAAGTATTCATTCAATGGATAAAGGTTATTCTATCAATGGATAAAGGTTATCCGTTGATAGTTACAGTACTTAAAGAAATTGCTTGAAATACCAAATGTTATGTTACCATCAAATTCAAGTAAATCATAGCATAGGGCGCGTAGGTTTGAGGAAGGACTGAGAAGTGAGATTAAGAGGCATGCGGTTGCTTTTGAGTTGAACATCTACAAGATGGTGTTGAACAAAGCTTTGGTAGTATAGAGAGGATTGATGGTAAATGGTGGAAAGAAAGATCCTGAGACTAAGAAGAGGCTGGAGCCTGTAAGTGGATTTAACGAGAGTGGACCATCAAGAAAGTTCAACAATCGAGATAATGATGGAAATGCATATCAAGGAAGTTCAGGAAACAAGCTCTCATTTCTTGTAATAGGAATCACTTAGATAAGGATTGTCATTGAAACACAAGTGCATATTTCAGTTGTCGAGAGATGGGACATAAAGTATTTGATGTCCAAACGTGACCAAATCATAATAAAGTTAATGCAACCAAGAGCAATTTGACATCTCTTCTCGGACCAAACTGTGTGCATGTTTATCAACAACAACCTAAGCAAGATTGAGGTAAAAAATCAACTCATCTTCATTCAAATTTTGATTTGCGCTTCCAATATATGGTTGTATTTAAATATGGGGACATAATTTTTTTTAAGGAAGATAGTATGCAATATATCATAAATTTGAGTTTAAAATAAAATGACTTTTAAAAAAATTATTATTTTGTTCTTATATATAATCTATGTGTTGTGATATTCTAATCTGAATGACTAAATTTATTTGATGAACATAATGTATTTTATTAAATATTAATGTTTATAATTTATAATATGTATATTTTGTTTCTATGTGTTATCCAGTCTTTAAGATATGTACAGTTAGACCTAGTCAAGGCATTTTAAACTGTGTAGTAGAGATATTAGTTAAAACGTGTCAAGACATTTTAAACTGTGTAGTCGAGATATTAGTACAGATAATGGGTTGTTTAAAAAAGTAGTGGACCTAATATTTCGGAGTATCTTAAAAAACTTCTCTATTTTTTTCATTATATATTTAAGTTGAATACACTAAATTTAAATTTATTTGATGAACAGAATGTATTTTATTAAATATTAATGTTTATAATTTACAATACGTATATATTGTTTCTGCGTATTATCCGGTGTTTAAGATATACAGTTAGACCTAGTCAAGGCACTTTAAACTGTGTAGTAGAGAGATTAGTACAGATAGTGGGTTGTTTAAAAAGGTGGTGGACCTAATATACCGGTGTTATTTGTCCTGGTACCGGAAACTACTCTGCAGGTTGAGCTTATATCGTGTATCCGAATCTTTTCGGATAGAAGGCAGGTTAACTTTTCAGACTTGCTATTTTATTTATTTGAAGTTTTATTTTAAAAAAAAAATTATTTGGACCAAGTTAAATATTTTAGATATAAGAATTCCCAATTAGCTCTGACTTATGAAATCGTTATTATTTGCGTATGGTTCTGGAACTAGAGTATGATACTTTAGTAGGGAGTGCCTGTTATGATACCTTCCGGGTTGTACACTTATAACTTAGTAAGGGGTACATTACTGACAAATTTGAATTTATGATACTTGGGAATTGGGATTGGGTATTTGTGATCTTAGCGAGAATTAGCGTATGTCAATCTGAATTATAAATTTGAATAATGATTTTGGATTTAAAAATTTTATGAAATCAAAAATTAACACTTGATTCATTAGCTTGTACGATTGGTTATCTTGCTCGGCTTTTATAGCTCATTATTTACAAAGTTTCAGGTGCCTAGTTTTTGGATCGAGAAAGAATTGACTTAGTTTGCTACACAAATTTGAACTTGCATATTTCTAGTATTTCATGGAGTTGTGTTACTTTATTTCAAAATATGTCAGATTATGTTTTTTTCAATTTTAACCGTAATGTCATTGCATTTAGATTTTATTTGTTAAATTTATGACATTTGAGATTTAACATGTAAATGAAAGTTATTTGCTAAAAAGTAAAAACTTGCTTTCGTTATAAATATATGTATAGTTGGAAACGATTTCCATTAGTTATCTCAACTACCTGTACATAACTACATACATGTACTAGTATGTATATTATTCATGTATATATATAATACTACCTCCATCCCAAATTAGATGTCCCCGTTGACTTTGGGCACGTAACTTTAGGTGCATTGACCGTCTACTTCCGAAATTTATTTTTTTATTTTTTCTTTTATAAATGAAAATTTCATATTTTAATTTTTATTTGCAAAAATAAAATTTTAAAAATAAGTCACGTATCTATGCGGTCAATGAACCTTAAATTGTGTGCCCAAAGTCAACGGAGCCATCTAATTTGGGATGGAGGAAGTACTATATAAAGAGTTTGACTTTTCGAATTGGTTTCAGGGTTAAAACCAAAACCGAAATCACTACTAAACCATTTTCTCGGTATAATTCATTTATAGTTTTTTTTATCCGGTTTTGGTTTTTTGATTTTTTCTACTCAGGCCTATTAAAAGCATCTTAAGAGTTGCACATTCGTTTTATTAGAAATTTATCAATGAAGTAAATGTCATCATTCTATTCAATTTTTTTGTCTAGAAATACAGAAAATAAAAATAAAATGTGATGATGATTGACATCTTGAATCTGTATGTAATTCAAGTTTCGCAGAAAGAATGTACAAATTAATACTGGTAGAGATCTACCTACATCATTCTTCTTTGATTTATTTACTTAAACAAAAATGACTGAGAGTTAGGGAACTTCAATTGTAAAGAAAGGGTTTTAAACCACGATTAACATTTTTATATCGCTGGAATAAGATTAGAGGCTGATAGCACGGAGGGTGATGGAGCTGGTGAAGGAGTTGCGACATCTGACGAACTGCTAGCTGAAGAACTGACACTTGAAGAGCTTGAGCTACCGCCGCTACTAGAGACTCCCCCACCTGAGGAGCTATCACCAGAAGAGCTTGAGCTTGAGCTTGAGCCACTACTACTTGAAGGGCTGCTAGCTAGGGAACTAACACTTGAAGAGCTTGAGGGGCTACTAGCTAGAGAACTATCAGTTGAAGGGCTTGAGGGGCTGCTAGCAGGACTAGAGGCTAAACCACCACCTTTCAAACTATTTTCAAATGCAGTGCCAAGGTCGCTAAGACCAAGTCCTTTCATTCCTTTTTCAAGCTCTTTAGCAACGCTTCCCATAGGCGGTAAGACAAGTCCGGCACTTGCCAAAGGCGCTAAGGGAAGTCCATCACTTCCCACAGGCGATCCCAGTGACGGCATGGGAAATCCAGCTGGAAGGTTAAATGCTCCAGGAGGAAGGGTAAGTTTACTACTACCAAGACCATCATCGTCGCTGCTCGGGGAAGGTGCACCAGCAGGACCTCCCAGAGGCTCATCATCACCACCCGGGGAAGGTGCACCAGCACTCCCACCAGGTACCCCTTTCCTACCCACGGGTAAGGTGCCGCCCCCAGCAGGAGCATCCGCTGGAGCAGCACCAGGATCTGTTTGAGCACATACCGCATGCAGTAGCAAGGTGATGTACAAAGCTATTGGGAACAGGACGTGCAATTTTGCCATTATTATGCTTCAATGATAACCAATGTAGGCAAATTTTATCTGTTTTCCACCTATCTTATTTATACAATATGTTTCTTGTTTGCATTCAGAAGCCTTTATTTGCGGACAGATCTCTATTTGATAAGTAAACAACTGATGGTCTGCATTTTCATCCAAAATTTTGTTGGTGCAATAGACTCAAAGGTTCTTATTATCCATTTTTTAGAAGGATAAGCTAAGCCATTCACTCATTCATGGTTTATATTCAACAATTATAACTACTGAAAACTTGAATCATATACATATACAATTTTAATTATTCATTTCCTAATTTTCTGAAATTTTCGCCATTTCACATTTCTAAGAAACCAGTCAATGCTCAGAAAAAATTTTAATTTTCTATTTTCCTCATCACATATAACTAAGAGTCCGGCTGGTTGAGTTTATGAATTATGACTTAACGTGACTTATATAATAAGTTGAGAGTTTAAAATATTTGTTTCGATACTTTTGACTTATTAATGACTTATGGATTATTAAAAATATAATAATAAAAATAAATATGATTTCTGAGTAACTTATGACTTATGGATAACTTTTATAAAAAAAAAAGTTCAAAAAAAATTAAGTAACTGAAAAAGTAACTCAAATTAACTTCTGGCTTTAATTCAGTTTCCGGCTTATTTCTGACCTTAAGCCGACTTCTGATTTTTAACAGACAAACATTTTTAACAGACAAACATTTTTCAGATTAAATTTAGAGATGATTTAAACGGGCTCAGCCTTTGTATGTTTTACTATGTACTGAATTTGCTATGCCATATTCAAATGAATGCATAAATATAGAACTAATCCTTGGCAGCCCATGCGTATAGGACAATTAGTACAGTACCAGAAACTAAAGTTAACAGCAAGTACTCATCGCTCGAAAGTTGAGTAACTGATCCCTCCTATTTAGCTGATGATCAAGACTTTTACTATTTACTAGATCCACCAATCATTCCCCTACACATACTTACTCTGTTTCTTTCTATTTATATTCCAAATTTTCTACATTTCTTTGCTTGTGTAATTCAACATATAAACATTTGTGGTTCATCATGTCTTTGTCAGTTGAAAAAACTTCCTCTGGCCGTGAATACAAGGTGAAGGACATGTCCCTGGCTGACTTCGGGAAGCTGGAACTCGAGCTTTCCGAAGTTGAGATGCCAGGACTCATGTCCTGCCGAACTGAGTTCGGCCCCTCACAGCCATTTAAGGGAGTCAGGATTACTGGCTCCCTTCACATGACCATCCAGACAGGAGTCTTGATTCAGACTCTGACGGCCTTAGGGGCCGAAGTCAGATGGTGCTCATGCAACATCTTTTCCACACAGGATCATGCTGCAGCTGCCATTGCACGTGATAGTGCGGCTGTCTTTGCATGGAAAGGCGAGACCCTTCAGGAGTACTGGTGGTGTACCGAGAGGGCTCTTGATTGGGGTCCTGATGGGGGTCCCGATTTGGTCGTTGATGATGGCGGTGACACAACATTACTGATTCATGAAGGCGTAAAGGCTGAGGAGGAGTTTGCAAAATCCGGTGCTCTGCCTGATCCCAAATCTACTGATAATGCAGAGTTTCAGATTGTTTTGACGATTATCCGAGATGGGCTGAAATCTGATCCGAAGAGGTATCACAAAATGAAGGACAGATTGGTAGGAGTATCGGAAGAGACTACTACTGGAGTGAAGAGATTGTACCAAATGCAGCTAAACGGCACCCTTTTGTTTCCTGCTATCAATGTGAATGACTCTGTCACAAAAAGCAAGGTAAACTCACACATTTTAAATTACCAAATGTTTGATTCAAGTACTTAAGATTATTTTATAAATTCAAAATCAGATGAAAGATCATTGTTAATTTTTTATGGCATTATATAAATTAATTAGTATGACTGACATTTCCTTTTGATTTGGCGTTGAGCAGTTTGATAATTTGTATGGATGCCGCCACTCGCTCCCTGACGGTTTAATGAGAGCCACAGATGTTATGATTGCTGGAAAAGTTGCAGTTGTTGCAGGTTATGGTGATGTGGGAAAGGGATGTGCTGCTGCCTTGAAGCAAGCTGGTGCTCGAGTGATCGTGACTGAAATTGATCCCATCTGTGCTCTGCAAGCCACAATGGAAGGTCTTCAGGTTTTAACGCTCCCTGACGTTCTGTCTGTAGCTGATATCTTCGTCACCACTACAGGGAACAAGGATATCATCATGGTTGATCACATGAGGAAGATGAAGAACAATGCAATTGTTTGCAACATTGGTCACTTTGACAATGAAATTGACATGCATGGTCTTGAGACGTATCCAGGTGTTAAAAGAATTACAATAAAGCCACAAACAGACAGATGGGTGTTCCCTGACACAAAATCAGGCATCATTGTCTTGGCTGAGGGTCGGCTCATGAACTTGGGGTGCGCTACAGGTCACCCCAGCTTTGTGATGTCTTGCTCCTTCACTAACCAAGTTATTGCCCAGCTTGAGCTATGGAAGGAGAGGAGTAGCGGGAAGTATGAGAAAAAGGTGTACGTCTTGCCCAAGCATCTTGATGAGAAGGTTGCAGCACTTCACCTTGAAAAGCTCGGTGCTAAGCTCACGAAACTCACCAAAGACCAGGCTGACTACATTAGTGTCCCGGTTGAAGGGCCATACAAACCTGCTCACTATAGGTACTAAGAGAAATATCTCGAATCTGTATGGTGATAGCATCTTAAAGTTACTTTAATTTTGTTTAGTTTCATAGTTCTATTTAAGTAGTTTTGTTTTGAGGGTTTTGAAGAAGGAATTGATGTACTGGTTTTCACGTTGAATAAGGCAATGTTTCTCGGTGGTGTTGAGACAAAGTATTTTTGTTATAATGTGGAGATTTTACTGATATTGTTTCTGATCATATACTATTTGCTACTTAGTTGATTGTAGAAACGAATTGGTTATGTTTTAAAATTCGGAAATTTGCTCTGTTGCATTTAATCGTTGGAATCTATGGAGAAAAGGAAGATGAAACTAACTAGTAGTTCTCAAGAAACTAGAAGCTATGTTACTTGGACTCGGGTACGGAATGTCGGACTACACATATCCGAGTGTCGAACTTGAAAACTTTGAAAATAGGGGACACGGGACACTGTCCTATTTTTGGACACGAGTATGGGGACACATTGTAGTATACAAATAAATAAGTATGGTAAGTTACACACTTTAACAAAAAGTAACAATAAAACTCAAATTAAACATGATTTTGTAGAGGACTTTGCAAATTAATTAGGCCTTTTCTATACTTCAATCTCATTCTTACTTCTTTCTTTTTTCCCACATATATTTTGGATTGTAAGTTTGACTCATATCTGATTTTTAAATTGTTCAAAGCGTCCACATTTTAATTCAAGGATCCGACACGAAATAAGGGTCGTGTCCGTCACGGTATGGCAACCTAAATAGAAGAGTCAGAGTAGCATAGCTAGAAAGTACTCATGATACGATGTTGAGTTTAAATGATGACAAAATAGCATGTTTTGTAGCTGTGTACATGAAATTGCAACATTATCCAGGATTTGGTTACTAATAATACCAATTGTTGGCATGGTGGTTTATAAGAACAAAATTTTGTGGTCTGTCACAAACACTTGAAGTTGGTTGAATCACATCAGGGGCATCATCATTTACCTTTTCTCCATCACAGTCTTCATCAGTTCTTGTTATTCAACGTTCGTGCATCACCTATTACTGCAGTTTATTTGCATTATGCTCTTTATCCAATTTAGTAAAGAAAACTCTATCTCACACATCCGTTCTTGTATAAGTTCTTTTACCCAGGACAGCCTCCTTGCTGAATCCACACTTGCTGTCCTCGTTAAATTTACTGATCCAAAGTTAATATAAACGGATATAATTAACATCTCAACACAGCCGTCTGTAGAGTGGTATTCCACCCAAGTCACATATCCAGGATGCAAAATATTTTGCTTTAGGCGTACCGGCACTTTCCATTAGCATTTTCAGAAATTCTGCATTAGGCTTACTGAAGCTTTTCGTCAGAATTTCCACAATATTACTTAATGTAACCTTTTACACTGCAGCATAAGTAAGACTTTGCAGATTCCCATATAACACCTGATGGAAACTTCATCCAAAAGCATAGGCATCTGAAATGCAATGTTTTCTACTCAAAGATTTTATCCTCGCACCTAGATTTCTTCGTAAGCTGTTGACACATCGTAGCCATCTTGTTTTTTGTTCATGATTTGTGGGTACAGAGGAAAATAATAACCAATCTTGAAATATATATGTTGCAGGGATGTTGATCCTGCAGAATCTGACGAATTAATAAACTCCAATCAGATTCAACCGTAACCATTTTAAGGAAACATGTTTAAAAATTTACAAATTTACAAGAATTCTTCACAATACGTTGCATTCTTCTGCTCATTATGAACAAGGTTATTGCTTTAGCTATTTTTCTTGATCCCTAGCAAAAATTTGAAGAATTAATTCCTATTAAAGAATATATAACTATGAAACTATCTGCTCTCATGCTTCGACTTCTGTACTCATGCTTTTGCTAGTAGTCGGCTTAGCTTCGAATTCTGTACTCATGCTTTTGCTAGTAGTCGGCTTAGCTTCGAATTCTGTACTCATGCTTTTGCTAGAAGTCAAGGGGCCAGCTTCGACTTCTGTACTCATGCTTTTGCTAGAAGTCAAGGGGTTCGCTTCGACTTCTGTACTCATGCTTTTGCTGCGCGGTTTGCTTTTTGAAGTACTACTCATGCTTATGCTTGGCGACGGACTTGGTGAATCAGAATCAGAGGACGGACTTGGTGCATCAGCATCATCCGCGTCTGACGGGCCACGTGAATCATCATCATCGTCATCATCATCATCCCCAGCCGGCCCTGGTGCATCAGCCCCAGACGGGCCTGGTGCATCAGCGCCAGATGGACTTTGGGCCCCCTTCACTTTTGATTTGAAATTTTTTGCAAGGCTATCCAAGCCACCACTCATGCTACCCAAGTCATTCAATGAAAACTTGGAGCCCGGACTCGGAGCCGGGCTGTCTCCACTTGGACCCTCAGCCCCTGTTGGGCTTGCAGCTGGGCTCCCTTTCCCTCCACCAATACTGTTTTTGAATTCACTTGATAAGCTGCTCAACTGTGAGAAGGACGAAAACACCGAATCCTCAGCTCTAACACTTGCAACATGTAGCAGCAATGCGAGATAAAAAGCCGCAGGGATCAGAAGATATAATTTCGACATTTTGTTCTGTTCTGTTGTTCTGGTGGCTCAAATGTCCTGTATTTATAGTTATAGACTACATTGGCTTTTCGAATGCTGGGAGAAACTTATTTTGCGGACAGAGGCGAGTGTAAATTATATGAATGGTGCATGGCCTGTCTTCTGTTGAAATTTATTCCGATTTTATTGCCAAATCATGCTTGCTTACCCATTGTTGTTCGCAGAATAAGCTTAGCCAACCAATGGTAATGGGAGAAGCTAAAGCCAATTTATTGTTCATCTCTTTAAGTATTCCCTCAGTCTCGTATTATATGTTTATTTTCAAAAAAAAAATTGTCCAAACTTTATGTTATATGGTCATTACATTTTTAAGAGTAAGAGCAACTCCAAGAGAACATTTCCCTTATCTATAATGAGCCTATGTGCACAAAAATAGGGATTTGAGTAAAAATTCTTCACTCCAACCATCCACTCCTTACCTAAAATTTTTAGGTGAGAGAAAACAAAACCCCTTTTTAGGGGATAGAAAAATAAGCCCCTATTTTTTCCACCTCATCTCTCTCACATTTTCTTTTATTTTTTAATTTTTCTTCCCTTTTTTATCTACTCCATCATAGTTAAATTCTAATAAAATATTTTTTTTCAAATATAGGGATGATTATAGGGAATACCGTTGGAGTAAAACAAGTTTTTGCTTACCTATATTTTAGATAATCATTATTTTATTATATTTCAGAGGTTCAATATAAGTAACACCATTGGGTTGCTCTAAACTTATGATAATTTATAAATTCTATTCTCATAATTTCTATTTCAAAGACAATTGAGTTGTTTTAAACTTAGTTAAATTCATCATTTTCAAGATATTAATTACAAATATTCAAAGAAAAAATTTAGACAATTAACTATTCTTAATATATGCGATTTTTTGAAGATAGACATGTAAAAAGTGATGGAGGGAATAACAAAATTAACCATTTCTTTGATATAAAATCATAATTTCTTATTTGGATATTTTCTTTAATATAAATTCATAGTAACTCACCCATTAACTCCAAAAAATTTAATTATGTTCGAATTTATATTTGAGTAAGAACTTAATTCATTACTGAATAAAAATAATGAAGATCATTTTCTTATAATAATAACAACTTTGTTAATTTTCTCACAAATATATTTATTTTCCTAATTATAATAATTATTTACAGATTTCGTTAAATATTGTTTAACGGTATTGACTAAAATGATATAAGTAAAATGTGGTGAACTTGTAAGACATTATGTTTTCATCAAATTTGCAATAGTGGTTGATTATTTTTTATAAATAATATATTATTATGATTTTAAATTATTATAAATAAAATATATTATTATAATATGATAATCGAAGATGTAGCATATTTTTTCAAAACTCTAACAAATATAGTCAACATCACAAAATTGTCCAAATTTTAACAAAAAATAAAATTCCCGATTAAAGCGGAGAGAGTTTTACGTATACTTAATATCTTAATTTATGGTACTTTTGTCCATTTTTACATAAGGATTTTGTCAGAGTCTACAACGGTCTTTGATAAAATAATTTCATAAAATGATATAAAAATATTGGTAAAATTTTAATTTGATGGGATTATTAAAAAATACTTGTCAAATTAATATAGTTTTATTTAAAAATGTCGTAAATAAAATATATCATGTTAATATGATAAGAGGTTGAAAGGCATATGTTCAGCCTATTTGTATTTAAGAGGTACATCTCAACTCAGATAAGAAAACTCAGTAAATAGCAAGTCATAGGAATCCGTACGAAGAACGTCAAATGATTTACGAGAATTATATGGCAGATAAATTCCAGGATGCTGCTGCACACCACTGAAAGAAGTTCATAATTATGTTCAAGCCTCAGTGCACAAATAATCATTTGTGGCACGTCCAGGAGTTCAGAAGATATAAAGTTTCTATACTTTATTTTATCAGAAGATTCCATTCAATGAAGAAGTACTTACAAGACGAAGACTCGACGAACAAACCAAATTCTTATTGTTTATTTGATGAAGAATATTTGATTTAACTAGATACAGATGAACCAGACAGTACATCTGTGTATCAGTTATTCAAATTAAATATTTGAAGTCAAGCAGAAGTGGTAGTTCGTTCGATCGACAAATCAAGAAAAAGTTATTAAAGTTTAAAGAAGACCGAAAGCAGTTCTACTGAAGAATGGGTGATTAAATATTTAATAGATTATTATTTCACTTCACAAATAATTATATTAATTTTGTAATTTATTTATTAAATTAATTCACTCTCGAATTAATTTAATTTATGAATTTATATGATTAACTTAATTAAGTGGATAATTTTCTATTTAATATATATGTCAAATTACTTTATTTAATCACCTAAACCATCTCAGCAAGACAATTCAGAATTGTCATGCCGAGTGGCTTCATCAAGCTTTCAAGACAATTCTTTCTAATTGTCTGACCATGGGACTAAGGAAGCAGTAAGACAATCATTTATGATTGTCTTACCGAAGTTCACATCACTGCCAACACATTTAGATTGTCTTGCCGAAATTATGAAGGGCCGCCAAGGCAATTGGATTGTCTTGCCGAATGTGCTAATGTGATCAAGACAATTCTGTTTGTCTTTCTGCCATACGGATTGTCTTTCTTTCTTTCTAATTGTCTTTCCTTTCAATGTATTGTCTTGCTGGCGAGTTTAAAGCTTGGTAGACAATTCAAAATTGTCTTACCTTGCCTTGTATTGTCTTGCTCAAGCCTAGATTGTCATACCTTCTTTGTATTTGTCTTTCCAAGCTAGTAATTGTCCTGTCTAGTGATTGTCTTTCATGTACAAAGCTTTGCCTATAAATATGGCTTAGTTTCTTCATTTCTAAGTGTTCATCACTTTGTAATTCAAAGCATTTGTAAAGCTTTCAAGTTGTTTGTAACTTGCTTGATCGTTATATCCACAGTTTTCTGTGCTTTGATAACCCGGTTGTTTTAATCACTAAATCTAGAATATACCCTATCGAATTTATTCTACGAACTTTAGTGGACATTAAAACTGAACCATATTAATTATATAACGACTTCAAACATTGTTATATTAATTAATTATAATCTGATTAACAAGTTTTATTCTAATCAGATTCACTTCCGCGATTATTTGGTATCAATTGTATTCAACCCCCCTTCTACAATCGTATCTGGACCTAACAATTGGCATCAAGAGCGGTTAATACGAATACACCGTATTAGATCCCATACACACTCTGTAACGTTTCAAATATTTTTTATTCGAATTAATTTTATTCCAAAAATTAATTCTGATTTAAAATATTTTCCTTTCAGCAATCCAAATCTCATCCAAACACTATTCACTTTAAATTCTTAAAAATGAGTACACAAAAGATTAGTAGCATTAAAATCCCACCGTTCAGCAAAGAACACTTTTGCCTATGGAAGAGGCACATGTTACTATTCCTCCGCACTACGAACAGAAAATACATCGGGATTCTGAACAAGGGTGTTTCTACTCCGATGAATGTCATATTAACACACGAAGAAGATGGTGTGTTAATAACTCATCAGACATTTCCGAAAGAACCTTCTGAGTATACAGATGAAGAGAATGAACAGATGAACTTAGATGATACTCTTCAACTGATCTTAGTTGAATCCGTAGATCCTGTCATGTACAATACTGTTGTTAATTGTACGAACGCAAAGCAAATCAGGGATACCTTAGAGATTATCAACGAAGGCTCAGAAGAAGTAAGAGAGAACAAGAAAGAGATACTGATGGCTCAGTATGAACAGTTTGGTTCCAATCCCGGAGAAGGGATTTCAGAAGTGTTTATCAGACTTAATAATTTGATAAATAACTTAAATCTGAATGGGAAATACTATGACAAGAAAGAGGTCAACATGAAGTTTCTCTTAACCCTTCCTGAACATCTGGAACACAGAATCACTGCTATCAGGGAAAGTAGAGATCTGAGTGAGATTTCTCTGGAGAAACTCTACGGAGTTTTGAAAACTTATGAACTCGAGCAAGTTCAAAGTAAGCAGAGATATGGCTGGGGTAAAACACTGAACCATTCAAGAGATCTAGTTGTTGAATCACCTACACCGGGAGAAAAGAAGGATGTTGTTGTTCCTTCTAAGGCCATTCAGGAATTTGTTGTACCTGAGATGGGTCAGACTGCTTCTTCCAGTGGTGATGAAGAGTTCTATACAATGGAAGAGCTAGAACAGTTAGAAGATCAATCTCTATCACTGTTTACCAAGAAATTTGGAAACATGAGATTCAAGAAGAACCCTTCCTACAAATACAAACCAACTGCTAGTAAGTTTCAGAAGGGAGGTTATTCATCTTCTACAAGCAAAGGAGGATACAAGACTGGGATGGTGGACAGAAGTAAGCTTAAATGTTTCAACTGTGGTGAACCGGGACACTTTGCAACTGAGTGCAAGCAACCCAAGGTTCAAGGAAAGAGAAAGGATTCGTACGACGAGCTGAAGCAGAAGTATGATGCTTTAGTGAGAAAGCTTCAGGGTACTTCTGGAGGTCAAAGCTTCAAAAGCAAATCATATCTGGCAGAAGGGAAAAGCTGGGATGATACAGATAGTGATGAAGAGGAGCAACTAGGGAATGTTGCTTTCATGGCTAATACTAGATCATCTTCACCTCCTCCTGCTAGAAGCTTTCAGGTAGATCCTACATGCCCTAAACTTTTTATGCAATTAGGACTTGAAAGAGATGATGCTATTAAGAAGTTGAAAGCTGCCAATCTTAAAATTGATACTTTAGTCTTAGATATTCATGCTTATAAAATGAATGAGATGAAAGTATTAAAACTTAAAATTGAACAACTGACTATGGATTTAGGATTGCAATGTGTTAAAGTCAGAGTTCTAGAGAAAGGTGAGATTGCTTTAAGACTTCAGCTAGACTATAACAAATCTGTAGGTAAGGCTAGTAACATTACTCCCTTTAAGAAGAGTGCTGAGGAGAGAGGAATTCCTTTTGTTTTGAAAGATTCCCCTCACCCTTTGTTTAAATCCTCAGTAGCTGAACCTCTTTTAGAAACTCCTGTTGTCATTAAATATGAACTCAAACAGGAAGACCTTAAAATGAAAGAGAGTAATGAGAATAGAGATGAGATTCTGACAAACCTTAAACCAATCAAAGTGAAAGGCAATGTTAGGTTGCCTAAAGCTGGTTTAGATGTCAACTCAGAAAGAACTAAGTTCAACAAGCCTAATAACTTTGTGAATAGTAAGAACAGAGACAATAGATGCCATTCTACCGAGAACTTTAAAACTGTTAATAATGTTAGAGTAGAATCTGTTGATGTTCCTACTATTGTGACTAATATTCCTATTGCTCCTATATTTAATGCATGCCATAAACTTTGTGGTGTTGATAATTGTATCATTTGTGCTTTCAACACTATGTCTGCTTATTTTAAGAATTTGCATGCTAAAAATGAAAACACGTCACGAAGACAACATACAAACAAAAAGTATGCTAGGGCAAAGACTGCTAGTCCTCCTCGTGTTAGGAAGGAGACTTATGTTCCAAAGCCTAAAACTAAGGTTTATAAGGCTATTGTTAAGGAAGTAAGTTCAGTCAAGTCTGAACCAAGTATCAGTCCAAGAGGCTCTGTTGTTACACCTGATAAAAATTAGTTCTTTAAGTTTGCTGGACCCAATCAGTTACTTTTGCTGATAATAGAAAGGGTCGTAATGTTGGATATGTCAAGTACAAAGTTGGAAGGATCATCATAGAGGAAATTGCACTAGTTGAAGGACTACAACATAATCTCCTTAGTGTCAGCCAGATTTGTGACAAGGGTTATTATGTTCACTTTGAAAAGGAAGTATGTATAATCGAACATACCAAGGATAAACGTCCTTCACTATGTGGTATCAGGAAAGGCAACATATTCGTAGCTGCTCTATCTACTGGACCAGGAAATGAATATCACTGTTTCTATGCAAAAGCATCTGCTGAAGATAGTCAGTTATGGCATAAGAAACTCTCACACCACAACTTCAAAACTATAAACTCTCTGGTCAAGAGAGATTTGGTGAGAGGTTTGCCTTCCCTGGAATTTACATCTGATGATCTCTGTGAAGCTTGTCAGAAAGGAAAAGAGAAGAGAGCATCTCACAAAAGCAAGACCATCAATAGTATCACTGAACCATTGCACCTTTTGCACATGGATTTATTTGGCCCAATGAATATTATGTCAATTGATGGAGGAAGATATGCTTTGGTCATTGTGGATGACTTCTCAAAATTTACTTGGGTTTACTTCCTAGCTTCCAAGGATGAAACTCCCCTGACAGTAATTGATCATATCAAGCAAGTTGAATTGGATAAAGGTGTGTCAGTGAAAGCTGTAAGGTCAGATAATGGCACGGAGTTCAAGAATCAAACTCTAATCAACTTCTACTCTGAAAAGGGAATCAACAGACAATACTCAGCACCAAGGACTCCACAACAGAATGGAGTCGTCGAAAGAAAGAATCGTACACTGATTGAAGCTGCTAGAACAATGATTGCTGAAGCGAAGCTTCCTCTGTACTTTTGGGCTGAAGCTGTGAGCACTGCCTGCTACACCCAGAATAGAACTTTGATCAATAAAGATCACATGAAAACTCCCTTTCAGCTGTATAACAACAAGAAACCATATGTCAAACATCTTCATGTCTTTGGAGCCAAATGCTTTGTTCTTAAAGATGGTGAAGAGAATTTAAGTAAATTTGAGCCAAAGGCATATGAAGCAATCTTTGTTGGTTATACCAAAATTGCTTATAGAGTTTTTGTGATTGACACTCTATCAGTGAAAGTTAATGTCAATGTTACATTTGATGACACTAAACTTCCAAGTCTACAATCTGATGATCCATCTGAGTCTCTGAACTTTGACAACTATCCAGATTCTGATTCAGATGATGATATGCCACTTGAGGTTGCAACAGGAGATGACAACAATGATGGTGATGATCCATGCAATGGTGGAGGAAATGGTGGAAACACTGGAGATTCCACTAATGCTAGTGGTGGATCATCAAGTCAACCTGGCAACAACTCAGGGGCAGCTGATGGATCAACTAGTCACACAATTCAGTTTAATGATAATACTGCTGAATCATCAAGGACACATCTTCCAAGGGAAAGGATTTGGAGCAGAGATCATCCATTTGATTTAATTATTTGTGATCCTGATGCTGGTGTCAAGACTAGAAGTGCTACGACAAATGAATGTCTATTCTCTGGTTTTCTATCACAATTAGTACCAAAGAAAATAGATGTAGCACTTGATGATCCTGATTGGGTTCTTGCCATGCAAGAAGAACTCAATCAATTTGAGAGACAAGAAGTCTGGGCCCTGGTTCCAAGGCCAAAAGGAAAATCTATAATTGGAGCTAGATGGGTCTTCCGTAACAAGTTAGATGGTGATGACATTGTTGTGAGAAACAAAGCCAAACAGCTGGTTGCAAAAGGTTATTCACAATAAGAAGGAATTGATTACGATGAAACCTATGCTCCAGTTGCTCGTCTTGAAGTCATCAGAATATTTCTTGCATTTGCTGCACACTCCAACTTTAAGGTTTATCAAATGGATGTGAAAAGTGCATTTCTGAATGGAAAGCTGGAAGAAGAAGTATATTTGGAACAACCCCCTGGCTTTAAAAATCCAGAGTTTGCTGATTTTGTATACTTCCTATTCAAAGCTGTCTATGGACTCAAGCAGTCACCAAAGACATGGTATGACACTCTCTTTGAGTTTTTAATTGAAAACAATTTTACTAGAGGTGTCATAGACAAAACTCTCTTTTACAAATTGCATGATAAGGATATGATATTTGTACAAATATATGTTGATGATATTATATGTGGTTCTACTAACGATAACTTGTGCAAGAGATTTGCTAAGTTAATGCAGAGTAACTCTGAGATGAGTATGATGGGTGAGCTGTCCTACTTCCTTGGTCTTCAGGTAAGCCAAAAGGAAGATGGAATATTCATTTGCCAATCCAAGTATGTTAAAGATCTTCTTCGAAAGTACAATCTAGAAGACTCTTCACCGGCAAAGACACCCATGGCCACTGCCACAAAGCTTGACCAGGATAAATCTGGTAAGAAAGTTGATATCACAAGCTATCGAGGTATGATTGGCTCTTTACTTTATCTTACTGCAAGTAGACCAGATATCATGTTTGCAACATGTTTGTGTGCTAGGTTCCAAGCTGATCCTAAAGAATCACATCTTATAGCCGTCAAAAGAATCTTTAGATATCTTAAGGGTACACCTGGATTAGGTATTTGGTACCCTAAGAATACTGGTTTTGACTTAACCGGCTATACAGATTCTGATTATGCAGGATGCAGGATTGATAGGAAGAGTACGTCTGGAAGCTGTCAATTTTTAGGACGTCGGTTGGTTTCCTGGTATAGCAAGAAGCAGCACTCCGTGTCTACTTCTACTACTGAAGCTGAGTATATAGCTGCTGGGAGCTGCTGTGCTCAGATCTTGTGGATTAAGAATCAACTGAATGATTATGGTGTTGTAGTAAACAAAATTCCCATATTTTGTGATAATACAAGTGCCATAGCCATTTCCAACAATCCGGTTCAACATTCAAGAACCAAGCACATTGATATCAGGTATCATTTCATTCGAGAACATGTCATGAATGGTACAGTGGTGTTACATTTTGTACCCACGACTGAGCAAATTGCTGACATCTTCACGAAACCACTGGATGAATCCACTTTCTCTAAGCTGGTTTGTGAGTTAGGGATGTTAAATATGACATAGTTCTCTTGTATATATTTTTCATATGCTTTATATGTTTTTATATATTTTTGTGAATTTTCTGTGTAATTATTTCTATATTATTAGATTTTGTATGATATTTTGTATATTATCTGATAATATTCTTAGTAATTATGCATGCTTGTACATTAATCTGTAATTTTCTAAGTGCTCATATACTCCCCTGTAATATTTTCTAGGCATTTAGATAATTATTTGTATTTATTTTGTATTTTTCAAAATTAATTAAGCATAAATATTTGAGTTTAAGTTAATTCATTTTATTGAATTAAAATTAAATTCATAAGTATTTATATTTTATTAAAGTTGAAATTTACAAAATATTTGTGTAATATATAATATTATTATTTTATTATAGATTTTTGATTTTAATTGAAAAATGTTTTATCTTAAAACAATCAAAAATCATTTTATTATTACTTTATTTCAGCAAGACAATGTCTTTGTCTTCTGTTTGGCTCGGTAAGACAATTTAATTGTCTTGTTGAACCGGTTTTATTTTGTCTTCCTAGCAGTCCTTCTATCAAACTCGGCAAGACAATTATATTGTCTTTCTCGATTAATTTTCGCACATCTCAGTAAGACAATGGAATTGTCTTACTGATTACACACGCACGCTTTGCCTCATCTCGGCAAGACAATTTCAAATTGTCTTACCGAGACACACTCCCTCTTTGTCTTACTGTGTAATATATATATCCCCCTTAGACATTCCAGCAAGACAATTACATTGTCTTGCCAACGGTCTTCTTCTTCACCCATATACATACACACTGTTCATATATACACACATGCTTGATCTTCGTTTTTCAAGTTTGATCGATAAAAACTTGCTGGATTCCGTTTATTCAAGCTATACGCTTGCTGGTTTCGTTCATTTCGCCAAATCTAAGTCGAAACTCTGCCGGATTTTCGTCGGTTTTTCGAGTTTATCGACCGCGTTTGCTTGGAGTTACTCGCCATTGCTTGTGGATTGTTGGGGGTTCGATTACTCTGCTTTGCCTGCGTTTTCTTCGACTTGAATTGATCAGATTTGGGGTTAGGGTTTTGGACTAATTTAAGGGCTTGTTTGGCTTGTGATCATTTGGATTTGTAGTATTTGGACTTAAGGACGCGTTTGGCTAGCTTATAATTGATTAATTGGGGATTTAAAGCTAAGGGCGTGTTTCGATTGATTGATTGGAGCTATTTAAATTAATTAACTTTTAATTCGATATTATTCTAATATTTCGAATTATTAATTAATTAATCAAGTATTAATTATTAGTTGAAATTTGCGAGAAATTCGAGAATTAATATTTCATTTGAAAAATTCTCGCTTAATTCAATTTTTAATTATTATCAATGGCCGGAGAATTTGAGATTGCTGAGACAAATTACTGTGCTAATCTGAATCCTGAGGATTGCTCTGATAGATTCAAGAAGTGGATCAGATTCCTTACTAAGCAAAGTCTCGTCAGTACTGCACTAACTACTGATATTCCAATCCAAGTGCAACCCTTGTATGACTTCTATTCCAATGCCGTCAACTCTACAACTCTCGAGAACTATAAGTTGATAGGTGATCTGCCAAATGGACGAAGGATTGTCATCACTGTTGATGATGTTAACAGAATTCTTGGGTTTCCGAGGGACAACTTTCAAGTGGAACCTACCAGTGAAGAGATTACTCAGTTCTTCCAAGACATCCACTATCAGGGACAGATTTTTCTTCCCAAAATGTCAAAGAGTAAATTGAAGGCTGAATGGGATGTCTTCTTCGATACCTTGGCTAAGGTATTTGCTCCCACAACAAGGCAGAATTTTCACAACATATCTTCTATGCTACAAATCTTTGGATTCTCTGTAGCTTATAATCGTCGAATCAACTTCAGGAAGATATTACTCAAGGAGATTATCAGAAAAATGGGTTCTGTCACTCAGAGGTCCATTCATGACAATGAAAAAGTTGAGTGCCACTATCCAAGGTTCTTGATGTTGTTCTTACATGACAAAATGAATGATGCTGATATGGGCATGTACGTTGATTCTGCTATGCTGCCTATTTTAAGGACTTGCACCAAGATTCAATCTAGGCTGGCTAATCAGAAGAAGCATGAGAATGTGCCTCTTGTTGTGACACCTTTCATGCTGGAACAGTTCCTGAACCTCTACAACAGCAACAATATTAACCACAACAGCAGCAACTGGCTCAACTAGAAATCCAAGAACAACAACAACAATCACCTCCACAAAACTTCCAACCACTTCAACTCCTCCAAGATTACCAATCCTCCAGCCAATCCTCGCATTACTCTCCCTACAACCCTCCTTACAACTCACCATATCAGTCACCTCACAAATCTTCATACAACTCTCCTCACCAATCTCAAAATCAATCCCCTCCACATTACAACTTCTTCCCTGACCAACAAGCATCCATCTTTCCCTCTCAATCTGAACCTATACCTTTACCTACACATACACATAACATTCCCCAACCACAATCTACCTCTCAACCTCTGCCAGCTAATTCTGCTATCAATCCGGAGCTCTAGGACTTCAGGACTGACTTACAGGTAGCTCAGGTACTTTCTAATCTCATTGATACTTTTAATATTGATATTGCAGATTTTGATTGTGACATTGGATTTGATTTCCAGACTCCCAGCAATGAACCTGAAAACACCCAGGTTCATAACCAAGCTGACGTTTCCATTTCAACAACTGATTCTTCATCAAACACATCAACCAACACTACTACTACACCAGTTGTTCGAAAGGTAGCCCGAAAACGGAGTGGGAGTGCTATTCTGAGAGAACCCGCAGCTCTGTCTCATAAGAAGCAAATGGTGGCAGAACCAGAGACAACTGCAGCCGCATCCATTTCCTCCCAGAAGGATTTGGACACTGAAATGGTAAATATACAGTCTCTAGATTCATTCTCTCCACATAATGCGTTTATTGAAATTGGCCGTCCGACCGCGGTATCCTGTAAAGAGTCAAGCACACAACTAGCACTCACGCTAGTAAACACTGAACCTTTGTCTTATGATTCTTCACTTAGAGAGAGCACATATTTTCAAAACATGTCATATGAAAACATTTCTGATCACTCTTTCTTTTTGGATCAGGATCTACTTGGCAACCTGCAAGTACATCTGCCTTCACAGGCATCAGAAGGACAATTTGTTCCTCCACATCCTACAGTTCCATCTCAGGGAACTATGGTTGTTTATACAGGTACTGGTGACGGTGTGACAAACACGAGTGAAATCAGGCAAACACCGAGCGAAACACATGCACGAGAGGATAGTGACAAATCTTTGAGTGTTCGTGAGGTGAGTGCACACACCAACACAGATCTGTTACAGGAACAAACGGTTGCTCTGAAAGCTGAAATTGAAAGATTGAATGCTGAGAATGCTAGATTCAGAAGTGGAGAGCTGGTGACTCTACAGGAGAAAGTTGCTGATACTTCCTTTACTTCTCTGAAAAAGGAATTGGACGATCATGTCAAGGGTATTCACTCTAGGATGGAAAAGTTTGACAAGAACCAGGAGCTCTGTATGACAAAGCTTGACAACTTGGAGCAAACTTTGGCTCAAGTTGTTCAACACTTGAAGATTAATCAGTCTACATCTCAATCTACTCCAGAGGATCCCTCAACTAAGGGGGAGAAGGATAAGGAAGATGAGGAAGACAAAGATGACCACAACAATGCTGATGCTGCTGATAGGAGTATTAAGGATGGAGATGCTAATGCTGATAGGAGTGATAAGGGTGGAGAAGGAGCAAGTGGAAAAGATTCTTTAGCAGCTGACAAAAGTTATGACAAGTCAAAAGGCAAAATGCCTGAATCTGAGAACATCTTCACTAATCAGGGTTATGACAACATTCCTGAAGATGTTAATGATGATGATGCATTTGATGCTGCTTATTTTGAAGCTGAGGAAGAAGGTCGTTTTGAGGAAAGCTTTCTCTTCACTGAAGATCAGTCTGTGGACCCTGAGCACTTGGAAAGGGCCAGAAAGTTTAAAGATGAACATGAGGCTAGCAAAGCTTAGCTTCAGGAATTACATAAACTGGTGGATGAGAAAAGGACAACTGATGAGTTGGTCAAGCTGGAGAAACAGAAGCTATGGGATGCTAAGTGCAAGGAAAAGAGAGAAGATATCTCCAGAAAAGTTGGTGAAAGCTGGGATATTGCTAGACAAATCTTCTCTGGACCTCAAAGGGAAACTTTCAATGATGGTAAGTTTAAATCTTTTATCTATGACCTAAGAGAGGCTAACCCTAATGAGGATAGGTTTATGCGTGCTCTTGCCCTCGAGTTAGAATATATAACTATAGGTGTCAAGAATGTCCTCAATGAATGGGAGATCATTATTTCTACTCAGAGAAACGGAATATTCAGAGTTTCAATTGATCTTTTCAAGTTTCTATCTCTTACTGAAATCTGGGTGATTCGTAACAAGATCAGACGCAGCTCAAATCTGAATGAACTCCTTCGTGACAGACTTATGGATAATGCTATTCATAACAGTCCACAAGTTGTCAGAAATCCTTATTGTGTGAAGTTCATCCACGAGAGCAAGTTTGGAACCTTCTACCTGGACTATAAACATCTTCTTAAGTATGATGTTAATCAGATGGTTCTTGTTTCGACTATTCTACATACCAAGGGCTTCGCTACAAAAGCCAAAGCTGATGCTGATACTGAGATTGTGAACTACTACACAAGAAGGAACATTCAACACTACTTCAGAAAGATGAAGTATATCAACCAATCTCAGCCAGCAGATTTCATCAAAGACCCTGTGGACATAGAAGCTCAATATCATCTTTCGTTGGCTCGTGAAAGAAAGAAGCGTGGAGAATCCACTGCAGCTGAAGAGCCTACTCAGAATGAGCCTTCTACTCCAATCGTTCACTGTTCAGATACAGAACAAGGAGAAGTCACTCGTTATGAGTGAATAGATTGATTAGGATATTTGTTAGATATGTTCAAAGAACATCCTTTTGTAATCTATTAATGATCATGGTTTAATGTTTAATGCAAACCCATAAACTTTTGCTATTTACATTCCAATGTTTAAATCTTTGTCTTATCTGTTAGTTGAGTTATCCTCTATGAAATTTGCATGTTATGTTAACAAACAAATAGGGGGAGATTGAAAGGCATATGTTCAGCCTATTTGTATTTAAGAGGTACAACTCAACTCAGATAAGAAAGCTCAGTAAATAGCAAGTCATAGGAATCCGTACGAAGAACGTCAAATGATTTATGGGAATTATATGTCAGATAAATTCCAGGATGCTGCTGCACACCACTGAAAGAAGTTCATTAATATGTTCAAGCCTCAGTGCACAAATAATCTTTTGTGGCACGTCCAGGAGTTCAGAAGATATAAAGTTTCTATACTTTATTTTACCAGAAGATTCCATTCAATGAAGAAGTACTTACAAGACGAAGACTCGACGAACAAACCAAATTCTTATTGTTTATTTGACGAAGAATATTGATTTAACTAGATACAGATGAACCAGACAGTACATCTGTGTATCAGTTATTCAAATTAAATATTTGAAGTCAAGCAGAAGTGGTAGTTCGTTCGATCGACAAATCAAGAAGAAGTTATTAAAGTTTAAAGAAGACCGGAAGCGGTGCTACTGAAGAATGGGTGATTAAATATTTAATAGATTATTATTTCACTTCACAAATAATTATATTAATTATGTAATTTATTTTTTAAATTAATTCACTCTCGAATTAATTTAATTTATGAATTTATATGATTAACTTAATTAAGTGGATAATTTTCTATTTAATATATATGTCAAATTACTTTATTTAATCACCTAAACCATCTCAGCAAGACAATTCAGAATTGTCTTGCCGAGTGGCTTAATCAAGCTTTCAAGACAATTCTTTCTAATTGTTTGACCATGGGACTAAGGAAGCAACAAGACAATCATTTATGATTGTCTTACCGAAGTTCACACCACTGCCAAGACATTTAGATTGTCTTGCCGAAATTATGAAGGGCTGCCAAGACAATTGGATTGTCTTGCCGAATGTGCTAATGTGATCAAGACAATTCTGTTTGTCTTTCTGCCATACGGATTGTCTTTCCTTCTTTCTAATTGTCTTTCCTTTCAATGTATTGTCTTGCTGACGAGTTTAAAGCTTGGTAGACGATTCAAAATTGTCTTACCTTGCCTTGTATTGTCTTGCCCAAGCCTAGATTGTCATACCTTCTTTGTATTTGTCTTTCCAAGCTTGTAATTGTCTTGTCTAGTGATTGTCTTTCATGTACAAAGCTTTGCCTATAAATATGGCTTAGTTTCTTCATTTCTAAGTGTTTATCACTTTGTAATTCAAAGCATTTGTAAAGCTTTCAAGTTGTTCGTAACTTGCTTGATCGTTATATCCACAGTTTTCTGTGCTTTGATAACCCGGTTGTTTTAATCACTAAATCTAGAATATACCCTGTCGAATTTATTCTACGAACTTTAGTGGACATTAAAACTGAACCATATTAATTATATAACGACTTCAAACATTGTTATATTAATTAATTATAATCTGATTAACAAGTTTTATTCCAATCAGATTCACTTCCGCGATTATTTGGTATCGATTGTATTCAACCCCATTCTACAATCGTATGTGGACCTAACAAAGGTGAGGTATAATCTTCTCATATGTTTTTAGAGTCCGACAAATATAATTAAAATCATGAAATTAACTAAATATTTAGACGAGGAAAATACCCCGTTGAACTGAATTTTTTTCTCACATATTTCCTGTAATTTTAGAAGTAATTTATTTTAATCATTTTTAGTGAGGACTTAACATGCTCTAATCTGTCATGGTGCGAAGGACTGACTTAAACTTGCAAGGGAGGGTCGAGAACATCTCCGATGAAGTTAGTTAGAATGATATAAAATTATAATTATATAAAATTATCAAACTTCTAAGGAGATGCTATAAGTTCCTCTGTGTTTGCTGAGTAATATAGGTTTGGCATTTTCTCCGCATTTCATAGGATACTAGAATAGTATACTAGGCCTAATATTATATATATATATTAGTTTATAACCCGTGCATTTGCACGGGTTATAATATTTGTTATTTTATTGTATATATTTTAACTTAAACTAATATTATTGTGAAAATAAAATTATGATAGAATAATATGATTAAATAATTTTTTTATTTAACAGCTGATATATTTTTTAATAGTTAAATCCGTCAAAAGGCTAATTAAAAATTAGGTCGAACATATATATTTTACTGAGAATGTTAAAATATGTCTTTTTTCATGTTATAATTTTAGGAGATCTATAAAATCAGATATAAATCAACCAATCAATATTTTAATATTTCGTAATTGATAATTAATAATATAGTATGTAACATATTATAAGTTAAAAGAGACGCATAAAATCAAATACCGATCCATCATACTAACCTAATTTTTAATGTATTGGTTTAATAGATAATAAAAAACATAATATTAAAATGTTATAAATTAAGGAGGTTCGTGGGTCGAATACCAACCGGCTCACCGAACTCGACTAACCGACCGACTAACTAAACTTTTAATGTGAGGCTATTAGAGTATTTAAAAATAATGTTAATGTATTTTGGTTGAGAAATATCACATGTTATTAATAATTCTATATAATTATATTATATTTTATATACATGTAGCTCGTGTTTATTGTACAAGATCCGGTTTTCGTTTGAAAATCTAAAAAAGATAATGTGTTTTAGTTAAAAAGGTAATTATTATGTTGTTGCTCGAAGTTATTTTAAATGATGAAATTATTTTAGTTAAAAAAATATAAAAAAGATAACATATTTTAGTTAAAAAGAATAATTGGTTAATTATATAGATAGGCTTGTATTTTGGCCCAAGTATCGACTGACCAAATTTTTAATGTTTCGGCTTTAGTGGTATAGCAAGTATTTTTATTTTGAATAAGAGCAAATTTCATTAATAAGAAAGATCATACAAAAGAGGCTCCAACAATAGACTTGGAGGAGTCGAAAAAACGTTATGAGCAGGGAATTTAATGTTGCATGTGTTATTTTTGGGAAATCAGTTTTTTACTTAGGATTTTGAAAAAGATAACGTGTTTTAGTTAAAAATGGGTAGTTGCTATGTTGTCCAATATTATTTTTAGGAAATTGAGTTTTTTTAGGTAGAAAATATAAAAAAGATAATAGACTTAGTTAAAAAGATAATTGATTATATAAGTAGGCCCATAGTTTGGCGCAAGTACCGACCGACCAAACTTTTAATATTTCGAATTTAATAGTGTAGTATAGATATATGCTAATGATAAAATACAAACCCTAAATGCGAATCAAGAGAAACTAAGCCTATAAGACATCACCCGTCCACAAATGTTATCACCCACCCGTAGAGCTAGATGTCATCACTCATCCGGAACCCATTCTCCACCCCACACTCCACCCAAGTTGAAGAACCAATACTTTATCCCACCCTCTTCCGAGGACCCATATCCGTCCGCTAAGCCCCACCTAGGCCTTGTCAAGTCCCACTTTGGAGTCCATTCTTGGGCCCACAAACCTCCCCATTATATACTTATATATAATAACCGTAAGGGAGATAATATGGTTTGTTAGGTCCAGATATGATTGTAGAAGGGGGGGGTTGAATACAATCAGTACCAAATCTTCGCGGAAGTTAATCTGATTGAATATGATTTGTTAATCAGATTATAATTAATTAATATAACAATGTTTGACGTCGTTATATAATTAAGATGGTTCAGTTTTAATGTCCACTAAAGTTCGTAGAATAAATTCGACAGGGTATATTCTAGATTTAGTGATTAAAACAACCGGGTTATCAAAGCACAGAAAACTGTGGATATAACGATCAAGCAAGTTACGAACAACTTGAAAGCTTTACAAATGCTTTGATTACAAAGTGAATGAACACTTGAAAATGAAGGATGCAATGCCATATTTATAGGCAAAGCATTTGTACTTGTAAGACAATTGAAAGACAAGACAATTGCAAGTAGAAAAGACAATCTAGCAAGGGCAAGACAATTACAATTGCCTATCAAGCCAAAAGCATGGCAGAAAGACAATCTTAAGGCTAGCAAGACAATCTATAGTTCGGTCAGACAATTATATTGTCTTGGCAGTGTGGTTCTCTCGGCCAGACAATCCAATTGTCTTGGCAGAGCACCTTCGGTCAGACAATCTTTGATTGTCTGGGAAGTCACAGAATGTCTTGCAGACAATTTATCTCGGTCAGACAATTCCTAATTGTCTTGGCAGATTGTTCTCGGGCAGACAATATAAGATTGTCTTGGCAAAGCATTCTCGGGCAGACAATTCCTAATTGTCTTGCTGAGAACCATTCGGTCAGACAATCAAGGATTGTCTTGGCAGTTGGAAATTCGGTAAGACAATCTCAGATTGTCTTGCTGAGCTTGAGTGGATGATTGAATGTGATTTGTAGATTATATTTAAATAGAAAATTATCCACTTAATTAATTTAATCATATAAATTCATAAATTAAATTAATTCGAGAGTGAATTAATTTAACAAATAAATTACATAATTAATTTAATTATTTGAGAAGTGAAATAATAATCTATTAAATATTTAATCACCCATTCAACAGTAGAACTGCTTCCCGTCTTCTTTAAACATTAAAAACTCCGTCTTGATCAGTCGAGCGAACGAACCACCAACTTTGCTTGACTTCAAATATTCAATTTGAATAACTGATACACAGATGCACTGTCTGGTTCATCTGTATCTAGTTAAATCAAATATTCTTTGTCAAATAAACATTAAGAATTTGATTTGTTCGTCGAGACTTCGTCTTGTAAGTACTTCTTCATTAAATGGAATCTTCTGATAAAATAAAGTATAGAAACTTTATATCTTCTGAACTCCTGGACGTGCCACAAAAGATTATTTGTGCACTGAGGCTTGAACATAATAATGAACTTCTTTCAGTGGTGTGCAGCAGCATCCTGGAATTTATCTGACATATAATTCCCATAAATCATTTGACGTTCTTCGTACGGATTCCGTTGACTTGCTATTTACTGAGCTTTCTTATCTGAGTTGAGTTGTATCTCTTTAAATACAAATAGGCTGAACATATGCCTTTCAATCTCCCCCTATTTGTTTGTTAACATAACATGCAAATTTCCTAGAGGATAACTCAACTAACAGATAAGACAAAGATTTAAACAATGGAATGTAAATAGCAAAAGTTTATGGCTTGTATTGAACATTAAACCATATTCATAATAGATTACAAAAGGATGTTTCTTGAACATATCTAACAAAATATCCTAATCAATCTATTTACTCAGAACGAGTGACTTCTCCTTCTTCAGCATCTGAACAGTGAATAATTGGAGTAGACGGCTCATTCTGAGTTGGCTCTTCAGCTGCAGTGGATTCTCCACGCTTCTTTCTTTCACGAGCCAATGAGAGATAATATTGAACCTCAATATCCATAGGGTCTTCGATGAAATCTGCTGGCTGAGATTGGTTGATATACTTCATCTTCCTGAAGTATTGCTGAATATTCCTTCTTGTGCAGTAGTTCACAATCTCAGTATCAGCATCAGCTTTGGCCTTAGTAGCGAAGCCCTTGGTTCGTAGAATTGTAGATACAAGAACCAACTGACTCACATCATACTTGAGAAGATGTTGGTGGTCCAGGTAGAAGGTTCCAAATTTTCTCTCGTGAATGAACTTGACACAGTAAGGCTTTCTGACAACTTGTGGACTGTTATGAATGGCACAATCCATAAGTCTGTCACGTAGGAGTTCATTCAAATTCGAGCTGCGTCTAATCTTGTTACGAATCACCCAGATTTCAGTTAGAGATAGAAATTTGAATAGATCAATTGAAACCCTGAATGTTCCGTTTCTCTGAGTAGAAATAATGATCTCCCATTCATTGAGAAGATTCTTGACACCAATAGTTATATATTCTAACTCGAGAGCAAGAGCACGCATAAACATATCTTCATTAGGGTTAGCCTCTCTCAGGTCATAAATGAAGGATTTGAATTTACCATCATTGAAAGGTTCCCTTTGAGGTCCAGAGAGGATTTGCCTTGCAATATCCCAGCTTTCACCAACTTTCCTGGAGATATCCTCTCTCTTTTCCTTGCACTTAGCATCCCATAGTTTCTGTTTCTCCAGCTTGACCAACTTATCAGTTGTCCTCTTTTCATCTACCAGTTTCTGCAGTTCCTGAAGCTTTGTTTTGCTAGCATCATGTTGAGCTTTAAACATCTTGACCTTTTCCATGTGCTCAGGATCTACAGACTGATCTTCATTGAAAAGAAAGCCTTCCTCGAAACGACCTTCTTCTTCAGCTTCAAAGTAAGCAGAATCAAATGCATCATCATCATCAACATCTTCAGGAATGTTATCATAATCCTGATTAGTGAAGATGTTCTCAGTTTCAGGCATTTTGCCTTTAGACTTGCTAGCTTCAGAAGAGTCCTTTTCACTTGCTCCTTCTCCACCCTTATCACTCCTATCAGTATCTCCACCCTTGTCACCACCATTGCCACCACCACCAGCATTGCTGTCATCCTTATCTTTGTCATCCTTATCCTTCTCCCCCTTAGTTGAGGGATCCTCTGGAGTAGACTGAGATGTTGACGGATTGATCTTTAAGTGTTGAACAACTTGAGCCAAAGTTTGCTCCAAGTTGTCAAGCTTCGTCAGACAGAGCTCCTGAGATGTATCAAATTTGTCCATCCTAGAGTGAATACCCTTGACATGAGCATCTAATTCCTGTTTGAGGGAAGAGAATGAAGGATCAACAGCCTTTTCTTTTAGAGTTACCAACTCTCCACTTCTGAATCTGGCGTTCTCAGCATTCAACCTTTCTATTTCAGCCCTCAGAGAAGCCATTTGTTCCTGTAACAGATCTGTGTTGGTGTGTGCACTCACCTCACGAACACTCAAAGATTTTTCACTATCCTCTCGTGCATGTGTTTCGCTCGGTGGTTGCCTGATTTCACTCGTAGTTTTCACACCGTCACCAGTACCTGTATATACAACCATAGTTCCCTGAGATGGAACTGTAGGAGGTGAAGAAACAAATTGTTCTCCGAATGCCTGTGAAGGCGGATGTACTTGCAGGTTGCCAAGTAGATCCTGATCCAAAAAGAAAGAGTGATCAGAAAGATTTTCATATAACATGTTTTGAAATTCTGTGCTCTCTCTAAGTGAAGAATTAAAAGACACAGGTTCAGTGTTTACTAGCGTGAGTGCTAGTTGTGTGCTTGACTCTTTACAGGATACCGCGGTCGGACGGCCAATTTCAATAAATGCATTCTGTGGAGAGAATGAATCTAGAGACTGCATATTTACCATGTCAGAGTCCAAATCCTTTTGGGAGGAGATGGATGTGGCTGCAGTTGTCTCCGGTTCTGCCACCCTTTGCTTCTTATGAGACAGAGCTGCGGGTTCTCTCAGAATAGCACTCCCACTCCGTTTCCGGGCTACCTTTCGAACAACAGGTGTATGAGTAGTGTCGGTTGATGTGTTTGACGAAGACTCAGTTGTTGAAATGGAAACATCAGCTTGGATATGAACCTGGGTGTTTACAGGTTCAATGCTGGGAGTCTGGAAATCAAATCCAATATCACAATCAAAATCTGCAATATCAATATTAAAGGTATCAGTGAGATTAGAAAGTACCTGAGCTACCTGTAAATCAGCCCTGAAGTCCTGTAGGGCAGGATTGATAGCAGAATCAGCAGGCAGTGGCTGAGAGGTTGATTGAGGTTGAGGAATGGTATGTGTATGTGTAGGGGAAGGTGTTGGTTCAGATTGAGAGGGAAGAATGGAGGCTTGTTGGTCTGGGAAGAAGTTGTATTGTGGAGGGGATTGGTGTTGAGATTGGTGAGGAGAGTTGTAATCAGATTGATGAGGTGATTGTTGTGGTGAATTGTAAGGAGGGTTGTAGGGAGAGTAATGTGAGGATTGGCTGGATGATTGGTAGTCTTGGAGTAGTTGAAGTGGTTGATTGATACGTGGAGGTGATTGTTGTTGTGGTTGTTCTTGTTGTTGAGCTTGTTGTTGAGCTTGTTGTTGTTGTTGTTGATACTGTTGTTGTTGTAGTGGTTCTGGAACTTGTACAGGCTGAAAAGGAACACTGAATTGGTCGAGCATGAATGGAGTCACCACCAGTGGCACATTATCATGCTTTTTCTTGTTGACCAGCCTAGTTTGGATCTTGGCACATGTCCTCTGAATAGGAACAACAGGAGAATCGTTGTACATGTGCCTATCATCAGCATTCATCTTATCATTCATAAACAACATCAGGAATCTGGGGTAGAAGCATTCAACTTTGTCATTCTTCTGAATAGATCTCTGTGAAACAGACCCCATCTTCCTTATGATCTCCCTCAGCAATATCTTCCCAAAATTGATTCGACGGTTGTAAGCTATGCTGAATCCAAAGATCTGCAGCATTGAAGATATATTGCCAAAGTTCTTTCGATTGGTGGGAGCAAACACCTTGGCAAGGGTGTCAAAGAACACATTCCATTCAGCTTTCAGATTTCCCTTTGACATCTTCGGGAGAAAGATCTGACCCTGATAGTGAATATCTTGAAAGAATTGTCTCAATTCATCCTCTGAAGGATCTGGCTCAAAATTGTCCCTTGGAAGTCCTAAGATTCGGTTCACATCATCTACAGTGATTACAATCCTCTTTCGATTAGGTAGATCCCCGATTATCTTGTAGTTTTCCAGGGTTGTAGAATTGACAGCATTTGAGTAGAAGTCAAAAAGAGGTTGAAGCTTGATCGGAATATCTGCAGTCATTGCCGTACTGACTAAACTCTGTCTCGAAAGGAATCTGACCCAAGTCCGGAATCTATCAGAACAGTCATCAGGGTTGAGGCTGGCACAGTAGTTAGTCTCAGCAACCACAAACTCTCCGGCCATTTTTAATAATTAAAAATTGAATTAAGCGAGAATTTTTCAAATTAAATGTGAATGCTCAAATGTCTCGCAAATTTCAACTATTAATTAATGCTTAATTAATTAATTAATAATTCGAAATATTAAAATAATATCGAATTAAAAGTTAATTAATTTAAATGGCACTTAATCAATTAATCCACACGCTAGCCAAACAAACAAGTCCTTAACTCAAATAATCCAACAAAGCCAAACGCGCCCTTAAATTGAAAAGCCCCAAATTCAAATGAAGAACCCTAAAATCGAAATAATCAAGAGCAAATGTTCCTCACAAACAACAAAATACGGTCAAGAATCAGCAAAGAACGATCCCAATTAGCTTAAACTCAGAACAACTCGGTCCGGAAAAAAAAAATCGGCAGAGATTCGACTCAAAATCGACCGATTAAAAGTAACAGAGCAAGCTTAATGCTTGAAAAACACGAATCTCAGCAAGTTTTAGGTATAAACTTGAAAACCCAGTTCGAATGCGTGTATATATGTATGTGATCGTGTGTGTATATGCTCAGTGTAGAAGATGAAGTATCGGGCAAGACAATAGGAATTGTCTTGCACGATTGTCTTGCAGCGATATATATACATAGCAGTAAGACAAACACAAGTTACAGTCTCGGTAAGACAATTTAAATTGTCTTGCCGAGATTCTAACGACGCAGACAAAGTCAAGTGTCAGTAAGACAATTTCCATTGTCTTACTGATACAAAAAGCGGCAAAAAGGCAGACTCGGTAAGACAATGTAATTGTCTTGCCGAGTAGTTTGAGAATCAGAAAAATCGGTTCAGCAAGACAATTTGAGATTGTCTTGCCGAGCCAATCAGTAGACAAAGCAATTGTCTAACAGAAAAAAAAACACATAATATGATTTTTGATTAATATAAGAGATAAAACATTTTGCAATTAAAATCAAAAAACTATAATAAAAACAATACTATATATTACACATATACTTTGTAAATTTCAACTTTAATTAAATATAAATACTTATGACTTTAACTTTAATTCAAAAAGATGAATTAACTTAAAATCAAATATTTATGCTTAATTAATTTTGAAAAATACAAAATAAATACAAATAATTATCTAAATGCTTAGGGAATAGTACAGGGGAGTTTTGAGCACTTAGAAAATTACAGACTAATATACAAACATGCATAATTACTCAGAATATTATCAGATAACATACAGAAAATCATATAAAATCTAATAATATAGATATAATTATACAGAAAATTCACATAAATATATAAAAACAGATAATGCATATGAAAAATATATACAAGAGAACTATGTCATATTTAACATCCCTAACTCACAAACCAGCTTAGAGAAAGTGGATTCATCCAGTGGTTTAGTGAAGATGTCAGCAATTTGCTCAGTCGTGGGTACAAAATGTAACACCACTGTACCATTCATGACATGTTCTCGTATGAAATGATACCGGATATCAATGTGCTTGGTTCTTGAATGTTGAACCGGATTGTTGGAAATGGCTATGGCACTTGTATTATCACAAAATATAGGAATCTTGTTTACTACAACACCATAATCATTCAGTTGGTTCTTGATCCACAAGATCTGAGCACAGCAGCTACCAGCAGCTATATACTCAGCTTCAGCAGTAGAGGTAGACACTGAGTGCTGCTTCTTGCTATACCAGGAAACCAACCGACGTCCTAGAAATTGACAGCTTCCAGACGTACTTTTCCTATCAATCCTGCATCCTGCATAATCAGAATCTGTATAGCCGGTTAAGTCAAAACCAGTATTCTTAGGGTACCAAATACCTAAACCAGGTGTACCCTTAAGATATCTAAAGATTCTTTTGACGGCTATAAGATGTGATTCCTTAGGATCAGCTTGGAACCTAGCACACAAACATGTTGCAAACATGATATCTGGTCTACTTGCAGTGAGATAAAGTAGAGAGCCAATCATACCTCGATAGCTTGTGATATCAACTTTCTTACCAGATTTATCCTGGTCAAGCTTTGTGGCAGTGGCCATGGGTGTCTTTGCCGGTGAAGAGTCTTCTAGATTGAACTTTCGAAGAAGATCTCTGACATACTTGGATTGGCAAATGAATATTCCATCTTCCTTTTGGCTTACTTGAAGACCAAGGAAGTAGGACAGTTCACCCATCATACTCATCTCATAATTACTCTGCATTAACTTAGCAAATCTCTTGCACAAGTTATCGTTAGTAGAACCAAATATAATATCATCAACATATATTTGTACAAATATCATATCCTTATCATGCAATTTGTAAAAGAGAGTTTTGTCTATGACACCTCTAGTAAAGTTGTTTTCTATTAAAAACTCAGAGAGAGTGTCATACCATGTTCTTGGTGACTGCTTGAGTCCATAGACAGCTTTGAATAGAAAGTATACAAAATCAGCAAACTCTGGATTTTCAAAGCCAGGGGGCTGTTCCAGATATACTTCTTCTTCTAGCTTTCCATTCAGAAATGCACTTTTCACATCCATTTGATATACTTTGAAGTTGGAGTGTGCAGCAAATGCAAGAAATATTCTGATGGCTTCAAGACGAGCAACTGGAGCATAGGTTTCATCGTAATCAATTCCTTCTTCCTGAGAATAACCTTTTGCAACCAGTCTGGCTTTGTTTCTTACAACAATGCCATCACCATCTAACTTGTTACGGAAGACCCATCTAGCTCCAATGGTAGATTTTCCTTTTGGTCTTGGAACCAGGGCCCAGACTTCTTGTCTCTCAAATTGATTGAGTTCTTCTTGCATGGCAAGAACCCAATCAGGATCAGCAAGTGCTTCTTCTATTTTCTTTGGTTCTAGTTGAGATAGAAACCCAGAGAATAGACATTCATTTGTCGTAGCACTTCTAGTCCTTACACCAACATCAGGATCACCAATAATCAAATCAAAGGGATGATCTCTGCTCCAAATCCTTTCCCTTGGAAGTTGTGTCCTTGATGATTCAGCAGTATTATCATTAAGCTGAAATGTGTGACTAGTTGATCCATCAGCTCCCCCTGAGTTGTTGCCAGGTTGACTTGATGATCCCCCACTGGCATCAGTGGAATCTCCAGCATTATTGCCATTTCCTCCACCATTGCCTGGATCATTATCATTGTTGTCATCTCCTGTTGCAACCTCAGGTAGTACATCATCATCTGAATCAGAATCTGGATAGTTGTCAAACTTCAGAGATTCAGATGGATCAGCAGATTGTATACTTGGAAGTTTAGTGTCATCAAATGTAACATTGACACTAACTTTCACTGACAGAGTATCAATTATAAAAACTCTATAAGCATTATTTGTATAACCAACAAAAATTGCTTCAGAAGCCTTTGGCTCAAACTTGTTCAAGTTCTCTTCACCATCCTTGAGAACAAAACACTTGGCTCCAAAGACATGAAGATGTTTGACATAAGGTTTCTTGTTGTTATACAGATGAAATGGAGTTTTCATATGATCCTTGTTGATCAAAGTTCTATTCTGGGTATAGCAGGCAGTAGACACAGCTTCAGCCCAAAAGTACAGAGGAAGCTTTGCTTCAGCAATCATAGTCCTTGCAGCTTCGATCAGTGTACGATTCTTTCTTTCGACGACTCCATTCTGCTGAGGAGTCCTTGGTGCTGAATACTGCCTTCTAATTCCCTTTTCAGAGTAAAAGTTGATTAGAGTTTGATTTTTAAACTCAGTTCCATTGTCTGATCTTACAGCTTTTACAGGAACACCTTTTTCCAACTCAACTAACTTGATATGATCAATTACTGTCAGGGGAGTTTCATCCTTGGAAGACAGGAAGTAAACCCAAGTAAATTTAGAGAAGTCATCCACAATGACTAAGGCATATCTTCCTCCATCAATAGATGCAACATTCACAGGGCCAAACAAATCCATATGTAACAAATGAAGTGGATCTGTAATGGTATTGATGGTTTTGCCTTTGTGAGATGCTCTCTTCGCTTTTCCTTTCTGACAAGCTTCACAAAGATCATCAGTTGAGAATTCCAGGGAAGGCAACCCTCTCACTAGATCTCTCTTGACTAGAGAGTTCATAGTTTTGAAGTTGAGGTGTGAGAGCTTCTTATGCCATAACCAACTATCTTCAGCAGACGCTTTGGCGTAGAAACAATGAACTTCGTTTCCTGGTCCTGAAGAGAAATCAGCTACGAATATATTGCCTTTCCTTATGCCACATAGTGAAGGACGCTTATCCTTGATATGTTTAATGATACATATCTCTTTTTCAAAATGAACATAATAACCTTTGTCACAGAATTGACTGACACTCAGGAGATTATGTTGAAGTCCTTCAACTATTGCAATATCTTCTATGATGATCCTTCCAATTTTGTACTTGCCATATCCCACAGTACGACCTTTGCTATTATCAGCAAAACTGACTGTAGGGCCAGCTCCTTCTCTTATGTCCTCCAGCAGGGATTTGTTGCCAGTCATGTGCATTGACGCTCCACTGTCAAGCACCCAGGTAACACGAACAACTCCACTGGCACCCTGCAAAAGACAACTTGATTAGACAGTCTTTGGGACCCACACTTGATTGGGTCCGGCAGTCTTAAAGAACTGATTTCTATCAGGTAATACAACAGAGCCTCTTGGACTGATACTTGGTTCAGATTTGACTGAACTTACTTCCTTAACAACAGCCTTATAAACCTTGGTTTTAGGCTTTGGAACATAAGTCTCCTTTCTCTTGTGAGAAGGACTAGCAGTCTTTGATCTAGCATGCTTGTTGTTTGTGTGTTGTCTAGGTGATGTGTTTTCATTTTTAGCATGCAAATTTTTAAAATAAGCAGACATCAAATTGAAAGCACAAGTCATACAATTATCAACACTACAAGATTTATGACATGCATCAAAAGCAGGAGCAACAGAAGTATCAGTCATAGTAGTAGGAACATCAATAGATTCTACTCTAACCTTATTATCAGATTTAAAGTTCTCAGTAGAATGACATCTATTGTTCTTGTTCTTACTATTAACAAAATTATTGGGCTTGTTGAATTTAGTTCTTTCAGAGTTGACACCTAAACCAGCTTTAGGCAACCTAACATTGCCTTTCACTTTAATTGGTTTCAGGTTCGTCAGAATCTCATCTCTCATCTCATTACTCTCTTTCATTTTAAGGTCTTCCTGTTTTAGTTCATATCTAATGACAACAGGAGTCTCTAAAAGAGGTTCAGCTTCTGAGGTTTTAAACAAAGGTTTAAGGGAATCTTTCAAAACAAAAGGAATCCCTCTCTCTTCAGCACTCTTCTTAAAAGGAGTAATGTTACTAGCCTTACCTACAGATTTGTTATAGTCAAAGCCTATTCCAACAGTTCTCTTGATCTCTTGTTTATCATTAAGTTCTTTGACTATCAAGGAGGCATCCTTAAAGGCTTTACATTTCACTTTCTCTTCGTCTAGCTGAAGTCTTAAGGCAATCTCACCTTTCTCTAGAACTTTGACTTTAGCACATTGTAATCCTAAGTCCATAGTCAATTGTTCTATTTTAGGTTTTAATACTTTCATCTCATTCATTTTATAAGCATGAATTTCTAAGACTAAAGTATCAATTTTAAGATTAGCAGCTTTCATCCTTTTAATAGCATCATCTCTTTCAAGTCCTAATTGCATAAACAGTTTAGGGCATGTAGGATCTACCTGAAAGCTTCCAGCAGGAGGAGGTGAAGATGATCCAGTAGTAGCCATGAAAGCAACATTCCCTAGCTGCTCCTCTTCATCACTATCTGTATCATCCCAGCTTTTGCCTTCTGCCAGATAAGACTTGCTTTTGAAACCTTGACTTCCAGAAGTACCATGATGCTTTCTAACCAGTGCATCATACTTCTGCTTCAGCTCATCATACGAATCTTTTCTTTTTCCTTGAACCTTGGGCTGTTTGCATTCAGTTGCAAAGTGTCCAGGTTCACCACAATTGAAGCATTTAAACTTGCTTCTATCCACCATCCCAGTCTTGTATCCTCCTTTGCTTGTAGAAGATGAATAGCCTCCCTTCTGAAACTTACTAACAGTAGGTTTGTATTTATGGGAGGGGTTCTTCCGGAATCTCATGTTTCCAAACTTCTTGGCAAACAGTGATAGAGATTGATCTTCTAACTGTTCCAGCTCTTCCATTGTATAGAACTCTTCGTCACCACTGGTAGAAGCAGTCTGACCCATCTCAGGTACAACAAATTCCTGAGTAGTCTCAGAAGGAACAACAACATCCTTCTTCTTTTCTTCCAGTACAGGTGACTCAACAACTAGAGCTCTCGAATGGTTCTGTGTTTTACCCCAGCCATATCTCTGTTTACTCTGAACTTGCTCCAGTTCATAAGTTTTCAAAACTCCGTAGAGTCTTTCCAGAGAAATCTCATTCAGGTCTCTGCTTTCCCTGATGGCAGTGATTCTGTGTTCCAGATGTTCAGGAAGGGTTAAGAGAAACTTCATGTTGACCTCTTTCTTGTCGTAGAATTTCCCATTCAGATTTAAATTATTTATCAAATTATTAAGTCTGATAAATACTTCTGAAATCCCTTCACCGGGATGAGAACCAAACTGTTCATACTGAGCCATCAGTATCTCTTTCTTGTTTTCCCTAACTTCCTCTGAGCCTTCATTGATAATCTCTAATGTATCCCAGATTTGCTTGGCGTTCGTACAATTTACAACAGCATTGTACATTACTGGATTTAGAGATTCAACCAAGATTAGTTGAAGAGCATCATCTAAGTTCATCTGATCACTCTCTTCGTCTGTGTACTCAGAAAGTTCTTTCGGAATGACCTGATGAGGTATCAACACACCGTCCTCTTCGTGTGCTAATATGACCTTCATCGGAGTAGTAACACCTTTGTCTAAAATCCCAATGTATTTTCTGTTTGCAGTGCGGAGGAATAGGAACATGTGCCTCTTCCATAGGCCAAAGTGTTCCTGGCTGAACGGTGGGATTTTGATGCTACTGATCTTTTGTGTACTCATGTTTAAGGATTTGAAGTGAATAGTGTTTTGAGAGATTTAGATTTTTGAAAGAAAAATATTTTAAATCAAAATTAATTTTTGGAATAAAATTAATTCGAATAAAAAATATTTGGACGTTACAGAGTGTGTATAGGATCTGATACGGAAAAATGGTATCAACCGCTCTGATGCCAATTGTTAGGTCCAGATATGATTGTAGAAGGGGGGGGGTTGAATACAATCAGTACCAAATCTTCGCGGAAGTTAATCTGATTGAATATGATTTGTTAATCAGATTATAATTAATTAATATAACAATGTTTGACGTCGTTATATAATTAAGATGGTTCAGTTTTAATGTCCACTAAAGTTCGTAGAATAAATTCGACAGGGTATATTCTAGATTTAGTGATTAAAACAACCGGGTTATCAAAGCACAGAAAACTGTGGATATAACGATCAAGCAAGTTACGAACAACTTGAAAGCTTTACAAATGCTTTGATTACAAAGTGAATGAACACTTGAAAATGAAGGATGCAATGCCATATTTATAGGCAAAGCATTTGTACTTGTAAGACAATTGAAAGACAAGACAATTGCAAGTAGAAAAGACAATCTAGCAAGGGCAAGACAATTACAATTGCCTATCAAGCCAAAAGCATGGCAGAAAGACAATCTTAAGGCTAGCAAGACAATCTATAGTTCGGTCAGACAATTATATTGTCTTGGCAGTGTGGTTCTCTCGGCCAGACAATCCAATTGTCTTGGCAGAGCACCTTCGGTCAGACAATCTTTGATTGTCTGGGAAGTCACAGAATGTCTTGCAGACAATTTATCTCGGTCAGACAATTCCTAATTGTCTTGGCAGATTGTTCTCGGGCAGACAATATAAGATTGTCTTGGCAAAGCATTCTCGGGCAGACAATTCCTAATTGTCTTGCTGAGAACCATTCGGTCAGACAATCAAGGATTGTCTTGGCAGTTGGAAATTCGGTAAGACAATCTCAGATTGTCTTGCTGAGCTTGAGTGGATGATTGAATGTGATTTGTAGATTATATTTAAATAGAAAATTATCCACTTAATTAATTTAATCATATAAATTCATAAATTAAATTAATTCGAGAGTGAATTAATTTAACAAATAAATTACATAATTAATTTAATTATTTGAGAAGTGAAATAATAATCTATTAAATATTTAATCACCCATTCAACAGTAGAACTGCTTCCCGTCTTCTTTAAACATTAAAAACTCCGTCTTGATCAGTCGAGCGAACGAACCACCAACTTTGCTTGACTTCAAATATTCAATTTGAATAACTGATACACAGATGCACTGTCTGGTTCATCTGTATCTAGTTAAATCAAATATTCTTTGTCAAATAAACATTAAGAATTTGATTTGTTCGTCGAGACTTCGTCTTGTAAGTACTTCTTCATTAAATGGAATCTTCTGATAAAATAAAGTATAGAAACTTTATATCTTCTGAACTCCTGGACGTGCCACAAAAGATTATTTGTGCACTGAGGCTTGAACATAATAATGAACTTCTTTCAGTGGTGTGCAGCAGCATCCTGGAATTTATCTGACATATAATTCCCATAAATCATTTGACGTTCTTCGTACGGATTCCGTTGACTTGCTATTTACTGAGCTTTCTTATCTGAGTTGAGTTGTATCTCTTTAAATACAAATAGGCTGAACATATGCCTTTCATGGTTGCATGGTCGCATGGTCATGTCACTACAAAAGGCTTATCATCGGTTGGGATCAAATACAAGATTTAGAAAAAAAATATATATAAGTCAACTGATATATACTTACATATTTATGATTTTTTTTCCTAATCCAAAACAAATTTTATTTTTTACATGTTTATGATTTCTTTTTTATATACAAATCAAATATTACTCACCAATTTTAATTCTAGAAGCATATAGTCACATCATTACAAAATTAATTATATTTAATACATTTGCTTAAAAACATATTAAACAAAAATAATATTTTTCAAAATATTAAAGATAATAAGGCAAATTAACAAATTATCGGATGTTTCTCCTTTTTCCTTGCATGTTTATGATTATTTTTTTTAATCCAAAATAAAATTTTAATTATAGAAACATATTTAGAAAATGAATAAATTACATTATATATAATATTTCTAATATAAAACACATTTGTAAAATATAATCTAATAGAAATTTTTATCAAATATATAAAACCATGTCATACGAATACATATAAAAAAAATAAATTGAGAAAAATATGTGAAGAATAAAAGTTGATATTACACAAAAAACTCTCTTACACAAATACAAATCAACCAAAAATATTATACAACGCGGGATTTTCAACTTCCGCTACAACACCAAAATCTTACAAACGTAAATGTGGCCAACATCTTATAACATAATCCACATGCTCATCAACTTTTTCACTCATTTTTATAAAAATTATTATATAAAATTTTGTTAATATCAAAATATGAATGTGTCATAGGGGTAAAAACAAGCGTAGAATTTGATGAACAATATATCAAAGATGCACAACAATATCAACAAAAAACTGACTGTAATAAACGACATCGCGAACAATGCAACAATGCCACTAAACAAGTAAGAGTAAAAGATCAAAAATGAGACGTGAACAAGGGACCGGACAAAAGTTTAATATAATTCTGACTTAAAAGAAATATAATTTCATATATTTTTTATTTAACTAATAAATTATAGTTTATTATTGATAAATAAATTTTTCAACATTTTAAATATATTAAAGATAAAAATTATTAAAATTATAAAAAAGCTCCGGTGCATTGCACGGGGTTATAGTACTCTTACAAGTAGTTGTTCGCATTTAAGTTTGTATTTGGTAGTTTGTACTGGAGTAAGACTCTCTCTCCATATATATATATATATATATATATATATATATATATGAGTTGGGTTGAATGGAGACAAAAAACTTTGGAGTCCTTAGAGACTACAAGATCTACCGTTAAAATAATATAGCAATTAATGGACATGATTTTGTCCTGCATTTTTTTCCAGCATTTATAGTAATGTAATTAATAATTCACACTATTATTGTATTCTTGTCCTGCATTTCTAGTAATGTATTATTAATATTCTTGTCCTGCATTTCTTGTTTTAGTTTTAATTCAAAACTATCTTTATAATTTACACTATTCTTGTCCTGCATTTCTAGTAATGTAATGTTAATAATTTGTCCCGCGTATTTGTGATATATCTAAGTGCTATCTTGTCTTGCAACAAATTCAATTCGTTGCAGGACAATGACGATGATTTCACTGTCAATCATAGCAATGTCCAACTACATCTTTGTTTTGTATGCAATTATCATTTTTATTTGTTAGGATTTCGGTGATTGAACACCAATATTATGAAATTATTATTTTATGTTATGTAGGATTTAGAAGTACTACATGTTGGATACCGATTTAGAAGTGCACGACAGGATAGGGAGAGAAAACGAATGTGCAGGACCAATATCTACAAATAACACGAGCCCTTGGATGTTTAAAGATTGGATGGCTGTGATGAAGTCTCTCCATCCTCCACAAAATGCAGTCTCCATAGAACTTTTCTCAGAGGGGGGAGTTCAATAGAAACCATATAATTTGGAGACCAAAAAGACTAGATCATAGCCCTTCATTCTATTCTAATCCAACGCCTCTAATTAATTGATCACTTTAAATTTAATAGTTTTTATTTTAATAAAGTATAACTTCTTTCCTTATCCAACAAAGATGTGCATGAGTTATGCATGTTATTTTACACAATACTTCAAGAAAAAAGATTGTAGAAGGGGGAGGGGTGAATAATTTTTTTTAAAAACCTAAAAGATTCAAGAACAGAACACAAACAATTTGCAGAAATGAAATAACACCAGTAATTAAAAAACACGGGTGGATTGTTTGATCCATCCATGAAATTTATATTAGAAGAAATCTGTGGATTGATTACAATTCTCACAGCTGCTCGTTCAACACTAGAACTGTCAAAAATATTCAAGCTTTGCTAATGTTTTGAACAAGAACTATTGTTGTTTCTAACTTGGTTATATATCCCAAGTTTACAAGGTTAACTAGAATACAAATTTGCACTATAATCTAAACCTTGTTGCATCACATTTGTCTTATGCATGTCTTCAGAATTGTCTTCATCTTTGACTGATCTTCTTCAAATAATCCAACTTGCATTGCATAAAATAGATGTGTTTATGTTTCTTCTTTATTGTGCTAAATAGGCTACTATGTCCAAATTAGTGTAATCAACCCATGTAATATGTCAGAAATAAGCTCCAGTCACTTTCAACGGCTGTTGCTTCATCCGTTGAAAGTTGCTTCAATATCCATCGATTGATTTACAGACTTCATCCATCGACACTGTACAAGATTCAGAAGTTGAAGGTTCTTGATCTTCATCCATCAAAAGTAGTACAGCCTTCATCAGTCGAAATACTAAAATTTATCTGTTGAACATTCTTCACTTAGACAAAATTACATGGCATTGGATATTTACAATTAGCCATCCTTTGAAGCATCTCAAGACTAATTACACAATATTTACAACTAATGATATGATAAAGTTTCTAATTGAACAAGTTACAAAGTGTTATGTTATCATCAAAACTTATTGATTCCTAACAATCTCCCTCAATTTATGACTGGAGGAAATGCAGACATAAATTCTACACTTGATGATAACAAAACAAATAATAAAACAAAGTACAAAATTGAAATACAAGAGATAAGAAGTTTACAGATGAGTTTGCTCCTCTAGCCTGAACAGTTCACCTGTTTCCAAAAGATCTTCTTCTGGATCTAAGAGTTTATTCAGGTATCTCAATTATCTCAATATGCTTCTGAAAGATTCCATGAAACCATTCTTCATCACTGTCTTCAACATTGAGTTTGAACTGTAGTGTTTTTAAGGTCTTGATGCTAGCAGTCTTGAGTTGATCTTTAGGCCGAAAAAATCTCCTTGTGCCTTCATTGTCCCTGAACTCCATGATTGTCTCGGGTTCATAATGAATTTTCTTTCCAGTATAGGGGATTTTCAGTTTTCTTGGCAGGCTAGCATCAGAAGTCCATTCATTTCTAATTTCTTGAATCCTTCTAAGAACCATTTGCTTGGCAGGAGTTGTGAAGCCACCAGTCCTCTTCATAGTAGTAAATATCTTGGGGAAAGAGCTAAATCTTTCAGATTTAAGAACTCTATGAAGAGGCCAAATGAGATCAGCTTTGCTTTTGTAGACAAAAACAAGTCTATCAAACAGTCTTGTAGTTTGATCTATTCCTCTTACTTCATGCAAATCATCTAATTGTAGATCAAATTCCGAGAATTTTTCAATATTTGCAATGAAGAGATAATCATCTTTGTTCTCTAGTTCCTTTGCTGGCTTTGGAGTATTTACCATCTTTCTAGCCTTGATCTTTTCTTCTCAGGAGGCTCTTCTTCTACTAGAAATAATGGTATAGGAATGTTGCTAAAGTCTATTAGTTCTTCTTTGGGCATGATTGGTTCCTCAAAGAAGTTGACATCTGGATGGACAACAAAATTCTAGTGGATTTGGGGAGTAGGTTTAGATACCTTCACTAGATCTTCTTCTGTCATTTTGGCTTCTATAGGCCTCTTAGTCTTTGCTTTGAGCCTTGGCTTCTTCTCAACCAGTTTCTTTGTAGGTTTTTCCTCTTTCTTCTCTTCTAAGAGCTCAGCTTCCAATTCCTCCATAAGCTCAACAACATATCTTTCATCTAATTCTGTTTCAGTGTTGAGAGCAAGCTGAGATTATTTTCTCTCCTTTCACATTCCTTGGCCACTTCCTCAGTTTTAGCAAAAGAGTAATGTGGATGCCCAGTTCCAATGAACAACTTTTGGCCTTCTCTATAAATAATGGCAAAGTGAGCTTTGAGAGCTTCATCTGCACATTCCTTGTAGCTTTTAATTTCTTGGCCCAAAAGCTTGAATTTGTCTGGCCTTACAAGAGGAAAGTAGATAGAACTAGATACCTTGCCAGCCCTGGTGTACTCAGAGATTGAGGGAAAGAGAATAGGCTTGAATTCATTTAAGAATGAGGGCTCAACCTTTTCCTTTATAGAAGGAATCACAAACTCAGGTGTGATAACCTTGAGAATGGTAGTGGTGGTTGGGAATGATGTGGGAATTGTGACTAAGGATTGAGAGGATGAAGTTGCTTTTACTGCTGCCCTGGCTGCTGTCATTTGATCCAATCTTGCCTTTATAGAATCCCTCTCTTTTCTAGATTTAAGTTCAGTTGGAGTATAGTAAGGAGGAGGAATTCTGGCAATTATCTCAGCTGGAAATGGAAGAGGCACCTTCTCCCCCCTTTTTTTTCATCAAGTGATGGGGGTCTAGGCACAGAGAGGCAAGATGCTAGAAGCAGATGTTGAAGAAGATTTGTCTTCACCCTTTGATGTTGAAGCATTTAATGCATCCTAGCATCCAATGTGTTTACCCTTGAATCAAGACCATCCAAACTTTCAGGAAGCTAGTCTCTCATGTTCCCTGTCTGATTCAGAAAGAGTAGAGATTCACTTGTTGGGTAGTTTGGCCTCAATTTGATTTTTGACTCCATCCTTGACAGAAACAATTGTGGAGTTGAGGTGATCAATTTCTTGTTTGAACAGGAGAGGTTGAATCTTGTGAAGCTTGAGGTTGTCCAAATCTTGACTGACAAGAGTGGCAGTGATAGAAGTAGAAGAGGTTTCATTGCCAGATGAGAGGATTGTTGTGGCCTGACTTTGAATTTCTGAATGTATCACACTAGTATCGGCATGTTGGAAAAAAAGCCATGCTGGAAGGCTCACACTAGAGGAGGGTCCTTCATCTTCCCCTTCTAAAGATCCCTCAGCATCTTCAAAATCATCATCTTCATCATTGTAAGCAAAGTCCTCACCAGCATTGGAAGGTAGGGCTGCAAGAGCATCCTTGGCCCTCAACATTGATTTTGTGGTGTATATCAAGTTGAGACCCCTTTCAGCATCTTGATTATCCAACCTAGCAAAAGTTTGATAGGAGGAGAATCCATGAGTAAAAGTCTCAGGGTCAAGTGAGACACTGTCTAGAATAGACCTCTATTCTCGTTGTATCACTTGCTCACTTGGCCCATCATTGACACCTGTATTTCTCTTAATTTCTCGCTGTTCTTGCATCAAGAGCCCCCCTTGGCTCACCTCAAACCTTACCTCTCCCTCACTTACCCTTGCTAAAGGGCCACTCAATGCCTCTCCGTTATCCTGCCTTGAAGAAATAGCCAGACTCTCCACTCCCTCTCCTTTTGCCAGCTCCCAAGGTTGCCTCTCCACTATTTCACTCCCTTCCCTCAGTCCCATGAGTGTTTGTGCTATGATATGATCAACTACTATAGTTGGAGATATAAAAATTGAGGTTATAGTAGTTGTCAATGGATGAGAGACATCCGTTGAAACATTCAAGCTTGCAGCTTTCAACTAATGGATGCTGTTAACCAGATCAGTTGAAGAACAAACACTATTCGACGGATGAAGGAGATCCGTTGAAGAAGTGCAAGTAATAGCCATCAAAGCTGTAACAGTTGAGTCTGTGGAGATTGATTTTAAGTTAAGTCCCACAGAACTCATTGTTACAAAAGAAAAAATTATAGAAGGTTGATCCAACAAATCATCTAACAGATGATGATCAACCTTAGAATTGGGCTTCTCCGTGAAATTCAAAGATGGAGAATTTACGTGAGCGGTGTGAATTAGCTCCACCTCCACAAAAGAGGTAGGGGATTGTGTAATGGTAAAGTCAAATATAGTGGAAATGATAATATTTGAAGTAGAAGGGGGCTGTGACTCCGCATTTGTTAGAGCCACATCAAAGTGACTTTGAGAAGTCTCAACCATAAAATCTAGGATTTTAGGTTGAGAAGTGTGTGAAATGGAGTGCATAGACTTGACCTTCACCTTCTTCCTGTCATAGGCTTTTACTAGTGAAGTTGTGTCCCTCCCCCTCTTTTTATGTGTCCCTGGCTGGGGACTATTTCAATAGCCACACCCTTTTGGGAGGATGTTGCTAGAGATGTGCTTATACCCATATTAACATCTGTAGCCTTTTGGGAGACTACAGAGTGGCTAGGCTGGACTTCACTCAGCTCTCCAACCTTATTCTTGGGATTTTATTGATTTTCAACCCTTCCCGTAACCCTTATCAGCCACCTTCACACTCCCCACATTTTTGATTTTCTTTGATTTTACAATAGGTGCTTTTTGGGAAACACCTGAGCTGGGCTTGTTGGATTTGGATTTTGAAGGTTGTGCCACTTGTGAAGGATGTTGTGGGTCATTGCCAGTATCCATTGTGGCGAAAGGCAAAAAAATAGGGGGTTGAGAAGTGAAAGTAGAAGGGAATCCAAATATTTTACCTTCATTGCCAGGCTCCATAATTGGAAAGCACTTGAGATCCACAGATGAATGTAAATTCATCCTTAAGAGGTCTTTGAAGACCCTCTTCTCCTGCACCCAACTATGAAGCTTGGCATTTGGGATAGCAATAATAAGCTTATCATTTACATGATTAGCCAGCATCATAAGAAAATCTAACAAAGTAGATATTCCTAGGTCTACCCTCTTTATCACCCATTTTCTCTCAAATTTTCTGAATCATAAGCCCCCCAAAATTATGATATTCATTAGTCGAAAATATATAGAGCATTTGCAGGATCTGAGAGGTGATGGCATCAAAAATTACTAATTTTTCCAGAAAAGGCCTTAACAAAAGCATTACACAGATAACTCCACTATCTCAGTTATAGCAATAGCAATGGTCTTATCACAAAATATTGGGATTTTTGAGAGCCTTAAGCCATAATCAAGTAATTGATTTCTCATCCACAATATTTGTGCACAACAACTTCCAGCTGCAATTTATTCAGCCTCACCTATAGAGGTTGAAACAAAATGTTGTTTTTTGCTAAACCAAGAAATTAACCTATCTCCAAGAAATTGACATGTACCTGATGTGGTTTTTCTATCAATTCTACATTCTGCAAAATCAGCATCTGAATAACCAATTAGATCAAATTCAGAGTTTTTAGGGTACCAAATACCAAGATTTGATGTTCCCTTAAGATATCTGAATATTCTTTTGATAATAATTAAATGAGACTCCTTTGAGTCTGCTTGAAATCTAGCACTCGGGCATGTAGAGAACATAATGTCAGGTCTGCTAGCAGTCAAATACAAGAGAGATCCAACCATCCCTGTATAATTTTGAAATATGCACAGATTTCTCATTAGGATTAATTTCCAATTAAGTGGCAGTTGGCATGAGAGTGAGGGCCGTTTGGCTGAGCTTAAAAGAGGTGACTTATTGCTTAAAGTAAAGAATTGGATTATAAGTGAAAAGTTGGTTTAAACTTATAAGTTATTAAAAGTGTTTGGATACTCGTGACTTATTTTGTTAAAATAAGCTCTAAACCCAAAAAAAGCTAGGTTTCCTAACTTTTTTATGGAGCTTTTAAGCTTCATTTTAAGTACTTCTCTTAAGTTGCCAAACGCTGCATAAATAAGTTGAAGCAACTTCTTTTCCAAATAAGCAATAAGTTAAGTTTGCCAAACACCCACTAGCTTCTTTGCCATCCATTAAATCAAATTTATTAAGTAAATCATAGATATACTTAGTTTGATTTATGAATATATCTTCCTTTACTTGTTTAAATTGTAAACGAAGAAAGTAGGTGAGCTCTCCAATCATACTCATCTCATATTGACTTTTCATCAATTTGGAAAACTTCTTGCAAAGTTTCTCATCTGTAGACCCAAAAATTATGTCATCTACATAAATTTGAACTAAGATAAATGCCTCATTTAAATTTCTGTAAAATAGAGTTTTATCTATAGTTACCCTAGTAAAATGATTATCTAATAAAAATTGAGAAAGAGTGTCATGCCATGCCCTTGGTGCTTGCTTCAATCCATAAAGAGCTTTTCAAAGGAAATAAACATACTCTGGAGAATTTAGATCTTCAAATCCAGGAAGCTGGCTGACATAAACCTTTTCTTCTAGTTCACCATTTAGAAAATCACTTTTGACATCCATTTGGTAGACTTTGAAGTTTGCATGAGCAGCATAGGCAAAGAAGATTCTGATAGCTTCCAATCTTGCAACTGGAGCAAAAGTCTTATCAAAATCAATTCCTTCAGATTGAGAATAACCTTTAGCTACCAGTCTTGCTTTGTTTCTGGTGCCAACTCCATTCTCATCCATTTTGTTTCTGAATACCCATTTGGTGACTACAATGATTCTATTTTTACGCTTGGGCACCAGCTTCCATACTCTGTTTCTCTCAAATTGGTTGAGTTCTTCTTGCATAGCTACAAGCCAATCTGCATCCTTGAGAGCTTCTTCTACCATTTTGGATTCATCTTGGGAGAGAAATGCACTATGGAGACATTCATCTTGAGTAGCTCTTCTGGTTTGTACAACTGCATTTGCATCCCCAATAATCAATTCAAATGGATGATCCTTTGTCCATTTTCTTTGAGGTGGAAGTGACTATCTTGATGATGTTACCTCATTGTTGGAATTTAGGTTGATATTTGGAAATGCCCCCCCTAAATTGGATAGCTCATGTTTTCTAGAAAAATTGGAATCCTGAGATAGTATTTCAACTGATGAATGTAGAAGGGTTTCAACTGATGCTTCAGCAGTGTTTTCAACGGATCCATGGTCATCTGTTGAAACTTCATCAGTTGTAATATTGTTTCCAGCGTTTTGAACAAGGTCTTCACAGTCATCATCACTGTCATATAAATCACCTTCATCTTTATTTTCAAATGTGAGATTGTCATGAAATCCTTCATTAGATAGACCTTGAATTTTCTTATCATCAAAAAATACATGAATTGATTCCATAACAATGTTGGTTCTCAAATTATATACTCTGTAGGATTTTCCAATAGAGTATCCAACAAAGATAGCTTCATCTTCTTTGGCTTCAAATTTCCCAAGATTTTCACCTTGATTTCTTAGAACATAGCACTTGCATCCAAAAACATGAAGAAAGCTAATTGAAGGCTTATTTCTTTTATAAAGTTGAAAGGGAGTCAAGTTATGAGACTTGGTTATTAAAGAGATATTTTGAGTGAAGCAAACAGTGCTAACAGCTTCAGCCCAAAAGTAGGTTGGCAATTGTGCTTCATTTAACATGGTCCTTTCAGCTTCAATCAAGGTTCTATTCTTTCTCTCTACTACACCATTTCGCTGTGTGGTGTTCTTGGTGCAAAAAACTCATGAATAATTCCCTTTTCTTCACAAAATTCTTTCATCATTGAATTCTTAAATTCAGTTCCATTGTCACTTCTGATTCGTCCAACCTTTACTTCTGGATTATTATCTAATGCCTTGATGTGATTGATAATGATTTTCCTAGCCTCAGCCTTAGAGTGTAGGAAGAAAGTCCAAGTAAGGTTTGAAAAATCATCAACAATCAGAAGACAAAATCTTTTCTTGGAAATGGACATGATATTGACATGTCCAAACAAGCCCATATGTAGAAGTTGAAGTGGCTTCACAATATATGATTGAATCTTGCTTTTGAAAGAGCTCCTCCTTTGTTTTCCTTGTTGACAAGCACCACATAAGCCTTCCTTTGAAAATTCTAGTCTTGGAATTCCTCTAACCAGTTCTTTCTTGACCAATTCATTCATTGTCTTGAAATTTAAACGTGATAATCTTTTGTGCCATAGCCAACTTTCATCAGTGCTTGCTTTGCTGAATAAGCAAGTAATTGAGTTTGATTTGACTGAGTTGAAATCAGCTATGTACATATTTCCTCTTCTTTGACCAATTAGTACCACATTGTTGTCTTTACCCTTGGTGACAACACAGGCTGCAGGAGTGAAATTGACTTTAAAACCTTTGTCACAAAGTTGACTAATGCTAAGCAAATTGTGCTTAAGACCGGACACCAATGCAACTGCATCAATGATGACATTCTCTTTTGCTATCAAGCCATATCCCATAGTATATTTTTTGTTATCATCTGCAAAGGTAATGCTAGGGCCAACTTTCTCTACCAACTTTGTGAGCGGGGAAGAATCTCCGGTCATTTGCCTGGAGCAACCACTATCTAAGTACCACATATTATTCTTCTTGTTTCTCTGCACACATGTTCAACACAAATGAAGTTGATTTTGGTACCCAAATTCCTTTGGGTCCAAGTTTGTTAGATTTCACAGCCTTTTCATCAATCTCCACCTTTCCCTTAGAAACATTTTGATCCAATCTTTGGTTTAGGTTGAGATTTCATAACATCAACTTTGCTCATGGTAGTAGGCACATTTTGTTAGGAATCAATAATTTTTTATGATAACATAAACATTTTGTAACATGTCTTACTTAGTATCTTTATCAAATTTCAGTTGTAATTGTTATATTTCTTGTCTTTGGGAATTATCAACGGATGGGTAGAATAGGATGGCTAATTGTAAATATCCAATGCCATGTAATTTTATCTAAGTGAAGGATATTCAACTGATGAGATGTAACTATTCAACTGATGAAGACTGGATCATGTTTCAAATGATAAAAACCAAGCATTCAACTGAAAACAAAGTATTCAACTGATGATGCTAAGGAATTCAACTGATGAGACTGAAACAACATTCAACTAATGAAGTTTGTAATTCGTTCAATTGATGAGCCTAGCGCAACATTCAACTGATGAAGTCAAGAGCAGTTGAAAGTAACCAGAACTTTCAACTGATGAAGCAAAGAGCAGTTGAAAGTGACTAGAGCTTAAGTCTGACAAATCACATGGATCGAAAATCACATTGATCGAATTACACTAAAATGGACATGGAAGCCTGATTAGGAAAACAAAGAAAAAGTAGAAACATTCTTATCTCATGCAATGCAATCTGGATCAAATCAAGATGATGGTCAAAGATGAAGACATCTCAGAAAGCATGCATAAGACAAAGATGTATATCATTGTTTCTAGATTAGAGTGCATTTTGTAATTTAGCTAAAAGATTTGTAAAACTTGGAGTATATAACCAAGTTAGAAGCATCAGTTGAATTTGTTCAAATTACTTGAGAGAAAATCTGAGAGTTAGAACTTGTTTGAGTGATGAACCAGCAGCTGTGCGAATTGTAATCAATCCACAGATTCTTCTATATAAAATCTCACGGGTGGATCATTTAATCCACCCGTATTTTTAATACTTGGTGTTTTCTATTTGCTGTGTTTAAAGTGTTTGTTCTGAAATCTTATAAATTTGTAAAGGATTGTATTCAACCCCCCCTTCTACAATCTTTCTTATAGTTGGTGTAAAATAACAATTGGTATCAGAGCGAGGTTCCCAACAAACAGGGAAAAAGATCAACACTGCTAAAGAAAGATGGGAAAGAAGGATGCTGGAGTGAAGATTCATGTTCTTGACAAAGACAACTACTTTCACTGGAAAGTAAGAATGCATCTGCACTTGTTGTCTATTGATGAAAGCTATGTTAACTGCATTGAGAAAGGACCTCATGTCCCAATGAAGGTCTGCACTAGTATGGGAGCTGATGGTGAGGATATGGTAGGAAAAATGCTTCCAAAACCTATCCATGAGTATTCTCAAGAGGATACTGAGGAAGTGCACAAAGACAAGAAAACCATGAACCTCTTGTTTAATGGTTTAGATCAAGAAATGATTGATAGTGTCATTAGCTGCACAAGTGCAAAAGAAGTTTGGGATACCATCAGAACCATCTGTGAAGGGAATGAGCAAGTAAGAGAAAACAAGATGCAATTGCTGATTCAACATTAATATGAGTCATTCCATTTCAAGGCTGGTGAAGGTTTGAGTGAGACATTTAACAGATTCCAAAAGCTGTTAAATGGTCTAAAACTCTTTGGAAGAGTATATCAAGTTAAGGATTCAAATTTGAAATTCTTAAGAGCTCTTCCTAAAGAGTGGAAACCTATGACAGTCTCTGTTAGAAACACTCAAGAATTCAAAGACTATACTCTTGAGAGACTGTATGGAACTTTGAAAACTTATGAGCTTGAAATGGAACAAGATGAAGAGATTGAGAAAAGCCAAAAGAAAGGGCATTCATCTATGGCTCTAGTTGCATCCCTTGATGATACTGTCAAGGACAAGGGAAAGTCTCAAGTTGAAGAAACTGAGAAGTTGGTCAAAGAAGAGAGCTCAGAGTCAAGCAAGGGAAAAGGAAAAGAGAAAGATGTAGCTGATTCTGGTGAAGAAAGTGATGGAATTGATGAGCACCTAGCCTTCCTGTCAAGAAGATTCTCCAAACTGAAATTCAAAAAGAATTTCAATCCTGCAAAATCATTTAAAGGCAATCCTAAGTCTGATAGAAGCATGGTAGACAGATCAAAATTCAAGTGCTTCAACTGTGGGAATGCAGGCCACTTTGCTAATGAATGCAGAAAGCCAAAAGCTGAGAAGAGATCCAGTGATCACATGGATTACAAAAAGAAATATTATGAACTTCTCAAGCAAAAAGAAAGGGCATTCATTACAAAGGATGATGGGCAGCTGGAGATGATTCTGAAGATGAGGAAGAGTTTGTCAATCTTGCTCTAATGGCCAACTCCACAGATCAAGAAGAGAACACTGGAAGCAGCAGTCAGGTATTCACTACAAACTTAGTTGAGTTAACTAAAGATGAATGCAATGCTACCATAAATGAAATGTCTACAGAGTTGTATCATTTGCATGTTTCTTTAAAATCTCTCACTAAGGAAAATAGTAGAATTAAGGAAGCTAACACCTTTCTTAGTGACAGGAACAGTGCTTTAGAAGCTCAATTTATTGAGTTTGAGAAACTGAAAATTTAGTGTCAGACATCCAAAGATGATCTCTTGGTTGTTCTGAAAAGAGAAGAGATCATAAGAAAACAGCTTGATAAGGAACACAAGATTATTGCTAAATGGAAATCTGGGAGAGATGTTTCCACTAATATCATCAACATGCAAGGCAGGGAAACCTTTGTGGAAAATGAATGGAAAAGGACTAAGAAAGCTCTTGAGATATCTGAGAACAGTTTTAATGATGAGAATACTGATGATGATCATCAGTTGAAAAGCAAAGTCTCAACTGATGAAAGTCATCAGTTGAACAAAAACTCACCAGTTGACAAGAAAGTTCTCAAGAAGCTCAATAAGAAATATGGTCCTGTTAAAAAGAACTTTGTTAAAGGTGAGGATAATTCTTCTGAGACTAGTGAAAGTGTTAATAACACTCTTAATTCCAGTAATAAGACCAAGAAGAAGTTGGATGCTAGTGAGCATAAATCAGAAGAGACTAAGAAGAAGAAAGGGAATAGAAATGGTAAAATTGGAGTCAACAAGCACACTAATTACACACCCAATGCTAGTGCTCCTAGGAAAACCTGCAGTAAATGTGGTAGTGTAAATCATTTATCTGTTAATTGTAAAACTATGATTGCTCCTAATCTATCATTGCCTATTCCTATGCCATCTGTTCCTCACATGAATTTATCTGCTATGAACATGATGCCTGGTTTATTGCCTCACAATTCATATTCTCAGCCTAGCATGCCATATATGTTCAATCCATATTTCAATGCTTTTAACATGCCTTAATTTCATTCAAATCTACATGGTATGAACAATGTATGCATGCCTCAAATGCCTGTGTTTAAGAACAATGTTGATGTTGCAATTTCTCAACCAAAACCAAAGATTGAACCACTTCAATCCAAGGGAAAAGTTGAGAATGAGGGAAAAGCTGTTAAGACTAACAAATCTGGACCCAAAGCAATTTGGGTACCAAAATCAACTTGATCTGTTTTTGGAATGTGTGCAGGGAAACCATAATAAGAATTTGTGGTACTTGGATAGTGGATGCTCCAGGCACATGACTGGTGATTCTTCCATGCTCACAAAGTTTGTAGAGAAAGCTGGCCCTAGCATTACCTTTGGAGATGACAGCAAAGGATATACTATGGGATATGGCTAGATTGCAAAAGAGAATGTCATCATTGGTGAAGTTGCATTGGTGTCTGGCCTTAAGCACAACTTGCTTAGCATCAGTCAACTTTGTGACAAAGGATACAAAGTAAGTTCCACTGCTGCAGCCTGTGTTGTCACCAAAGGAGATGACAACAATGTGGTACTAATTGGACAAAGAAAAGGAAATGTGTATGTAGCTGACTTCAACTCTGTAAAGTCTGAATCTATCACTTGCTTTCTCAGTAAAGCAAGCTCAGATGACAGTTGGATATGGCACAAAAGGTTGTCTCATTTAAATTTCAAGACTTTGAATGAGTTAGTCAAAAAGGATTTGGTGAGAGGAATACCAAAGCTGGAATTCTCCAAAAATGGTTTGTGTGGAGCTTGTCAGCAAGGAAAGCAAAATAGAAGCTCTTTCAAAAGCAAATCTCTTTCATCAATTGTGAAGCCCCTTCACCTCTTGCATATGGATTTATTTGGACCAGTCAACATAATGTCCATTTCAAAGAAGAAATATTGCCTAGTGATTGTTGATGATTTTTCAAAATTTACTTGGACTTTTTTCCTGCATTCTAAGGATGAAGCTGGGAAAATCATTATCAATCATATCAAGGCATTAGACAACAATCCAGATATCAAAGTTGGAAGGATAAGAAGTGACAATGGAACAGAATTCAAGAATTCTGTGATGAAATAATTTTATGAAGAAAATGGAATTATTCATGAGTTCTCTGCACCAAGAACACCACAACAAAATGGTGTGGTTGAAAGGAAGAATAGAACTCTCATTGGGGCTGCAAGAACCATGATTAATGAAGCTCAACTTCCAACCTATTTTTGGGCTGAAGCTGTGAACACTGCTTGCTTTACTCAAAACATTTCTCTAATTACCAAACCTCACAATCTAACTTCTTTTCAACTCTTCAAAGGAAAGAAGCCAACAATTAACTTTCTTCATATATTTGGATGCAAGTGCTATGTTTTAACAAATTAAGGTGAAAATCTTGAAAAATTTGAGGCCAAGGCAGATGAAGCTATTTTTGTTGGATATTCTAATGGAAAATCATTTAGAGTATACAATCTGAGAACCAACATTGTTATGGAATCAATTCATGTAGTTTTTGATGATAAAAAGATTCAAGGATTGACAGATGAAGGATTTCATGATAATCTCAGATTTGAGAATGAGGGTGAAGGTGATCTATATAACAGTGATGATGATTGTGATGACACTGTTCAGAATGCTGGAATTAATCCTGGAATTAATATTCCAACTGATGAGACCTTGGTGCAGGAAACAACTGCTATTGAAAACTCAACTGAAGCATCAGTTGAAACTACATTGGAGGCATCAGTTGAAACACCTCAAGGATCATCAGTTGAAAGAATGTCCCAAAATTTCAATCAATCTAGAAATAATGAGATGTCAAATTTAGGGGGAGCTTTCCAACATGGAAATCTGAACTTCAACAGTGAAGCTACATCATCAAGGCAATCACTTCCACCTCAAAGAAAATGGACAAGGGATCATCCTTTTGAGTTAATTATTGGAGATGCAAATGCATCTGTACAAACAAGAAGAGCCACTCAAGATGAGTGTTTGTATAGTGTATTCCTTTCACAGGATGAACCTAAAGTCATAGAAGATGCTCTCAAAGATGCTGATTGGGTTCTTGCTATGCAAGAAGAATTAAATCAATTTGAGAGAAACAATGTATGGAAGCTGGTACCCAAGCCTAAGAATAGAACAATTGTAGGCACAAGGTGGGTATTAAAAAAAAAGATGGATGAGAATGGAGTTGTCACCAGAAACAAAGCAAGGCTACTGGCTAAAGGATATTATCAATCTGAAGGAATTTATTTTGATGAGACTTTTGCACCAGTTGCAAGATTGGAAGCCATAAGAATCTTCTTGGCCTATGCTGCTCATGCAAATTTCAAAGTTTATCAAATGGATGTCAAAAGTGCTTTTCTAAGTGGTGAACTGGAAGAGGAGGTATATATGAGTCAGCCTCCTGGTTTTGAAGATCCAAAATTTTCAAAGTATGTTTACTTTTTATTAAAAGCACTTTATGGACTAAAGCAAGCACCAAGGGCATGGTATGACACTCTATCTCAATTCTTCTTGGATAATCATTTTTCCAGAGGAACTGTGGATAAAACAGTATTTTACAAAAATGTAAATGGTGCCTTTATTCTGGTTCAAATTTATGTAGATGATATAATTTTTGGTTCTACAGATGAAAGACTTTGCAAAAAGTTTGCTAATTTAATGCAAAGTCAGTATGAAATGAGCATGATGGGAGAGCTCACCTACTTTCTTGGTTTACAAGTTAAACAAGTAAAGGAAGGTATATTCATAAATCAAACTAAGTATATCTATGATTTACTTAAAAAGTTTGATTTAATGGATTGCAAAGAAGCTAAGACTCCTATGCCAACTGCCACTAAATTGGAATTAAGTCCTAATGAGAAATGTGTGGATATCTCTAATTATAGAGGCATGGTTGGGTCTCTTTTATACCTGACAGCTAGTAGACCAGATATTATGTTTTCTACATGCCTCTGTGCTAGATTTCAATCTGATCCTAAAGAATCACATCTTATTGCTATTAAAATAATATTCAGATATCTTAAGGGAACACCAAATCTTGGAATTTGGTAACCTTAAAGACTCTGGATTTGATCTAATTGGATATTCAGATGCTGATTTTGCAGGATGCAAAATTGATAGAAAAAGTACAACATGCACATGTCAATTTCTTGGAGCTAGGCTGATTTCTTAGTTTAGCAAAAAGCAACACTCTGTATCAACCTCTACAGCTGAGGCTGAATACATTGCAGCTGAAAGTTGTTGTGCACAAATATTGTGGATGAGAAATCAATTGCTTGATTATGGTTTAAATCTCTCTAAAATCCCAATATTCTGTGACAACACCAATGCTATTGCTATTACAACACTCAAGAACCAAGCACATTGACATCAAATATCACTTCATAAGAGAACATGTGATGGATGGCACAGTTGAAATGCATTTTGTTCCAAGTGAAGAACAAATTGCAGATATTTTCACAAAGCCTCTTGATGAATCCACATTCACAAGGTTGGTAAGTAAATTAGGTATGTTAAATTTCTTCTAATTTATAGTGAATTTTTCTGTAATTGGGCAGCCAGAATTTGACTAATTTTGATTTATCAAAATTAAGTTAGTTATAATTCTGGATAAAATGTGTAATATTTCAACTGATGAAATAGTGAAATCGTTTCAACTGATGTTTGAAACAATGCGCTCTTGTTTTGTTTTTCATTCAACTGATGACACCAGTTGAAAACACTTTCAACTGATCACCATCAGTTGAATAGGAAGTTTAAAGAGGAGCTTATTTCATCCGTTGAAAATATTATCAGATCTGAGCCGTTGAAATTTCTTTTATCTCTCACCTGCTTTATACACACGATCGTGTGTGTAATTTTTGTAAAGTTAAATAAGAGTTATTTCTTCTCAACGGTAATTTCTCAGCCAATCACAACAATTTTCTGAGAAAGTATTTAAGTGTTTTAATTTATTTTCATTTCTTTTCATCTCACTCTTTCGAATTCACAAACTCTCCTTCTCTCTCTGTGCAAAGAAAACTCTCTTTCTTCAAGCTTTTTAATTGTAACTTCAATGGCGCCAATGAAGAAATACTCTTCTCCTACTCACTTTATCTACGAGAAGAACAACTTCACATCTTTCGTGGACACCAAAGCTGTAGAAGAGAAGGAATATCACAGAATGATGGAGTTCATCAAATCTAGTCAGCTGTCTCATGCCATGCTCTCAACTCCAACTATCTACCATGAAGTTGTGGAAGAGATTTGGACAACAGCCGAATTTAATAGTGAGGATGACAATATCTCCTTTACTCTTAAAAATAATGTTCATGTGATTAATTGTGATGTCATGAATGCATGCTTTAGAATTCCTGATAAAACTGTTTCTACATTGCCTTCTGATGTGCAGTTAGTTAACTTGCTTTATGCCATGAATTATGTATTACCAACTGATGCTTTAGGTAAGATTGAGAGGAGAGGTCTTAGGAGAGAATGGAGTTACCTATGTGATGCTTTTGTTAAGTCATTCTCTGGTAAAATTAGTAATTTCAATGCTATTACCTCTCAAATTCTTCAAATGCTCTATATGTTTTTGACCAATGAGTACTATAAATTTTGGCACTTTGATGATCCATGAAATTGGGGAGAAGCTAGGTGATAGGACTGATAGGCCTAAGAACATATATTATGTTAGATTTTTGATGATGTTAGCTAACCATGTTGATGACAAGCTAGTCATCACTAATCAGGAAGCCAAGCTTCCAAGCTTTGTGCAGGAGAAGAGGGTCTTCAAAGACCTCTTAAGAATGAATCTCTACCCCTCCTTGGAGGTGATTTACCTGCCAATTATGGAGCCTGGTAAGGAAAAAGAGGTACATGGCTATCCTGCTACTCCTTATCAACCCTCACCTTCTTTGCTTTCTGCCATCAGGGCTGTTGAAGAGGCCCATCAACAGTCCACAGAAGTGGCACAACCCTCTAAAACCAAGTCTTCTAAACCAACCTCAGGTGCCTCCCAAAAGGCATCTGTTGTAAAATCCAAGAAGCACAAACCTAAGGGGAGTGTGATTGGTAGAAGTGAGGGGGAGGGAAAGGGTGATCATCAAATAAACCCTAAGGATAAGGCTAGAGAGAAAAGTGATGCCCTGCCAAGCCACTCTGTAGTCTCCCAAAAGACCGCAGAGCTTAAAATGGATTCAAGCTCATCCCTAGCAGCATCCTCCCAAAAGGATGTTGCTATTGAAAATAGTCCCCATCCAGGGACACATCAAAAGAGGGGGAGGGACACTACATCTTCACTTATAAAAGCCTATGAGAGAAAGAAGCAAAAAGGTGAGAAGGTAAAGCACACTGCACACACACAGGCATCCATCCTGGATTTTATGCTTGTATCTTCTTCTCAAAGTCAGTTTGATGTGACTCCAATAAATGTGGAGTCACAGCCCCCTTCTTCTTCTCAACCTATTGTACATATACATGATCTTACCATATCTACTACTCAAACACAATCCCCAACCTCTTCTGTGGATGTGGAATTAATCCACACCACACTTGTAAATTCTCCGTCTTTGGATTTCATGGAGAAGCCCCCTTCTGAGATTGATCATCATCATTTTGATGATTTGTTGGATCAATCTCATCAAATTTATTCTACTGTGACAATGTGCTCTGTGGATTTACATGCAAAATCAATCACCACAGACTCAACTGTCACAGATTCTAAGCCTATTTCTTCATTATCTTCAATTGATCTCCTTCATCAATTGAACATTGTTTGTCCTTTAACTGATGTGCTTGACAGCTCTCATCAGTTGAATGCCTCCACTACTCATGTTTCAACTGATGTCCCTCATCAGTTGACAACTGCTGCTACTTCAATTAATTTACCTTTTTCTACAGCAGTTGATCACATGGTAGCATAAACACTACTAGGTTTGAGTGATGTGAGCACTGGAGTGGAGAGGCAGCCTTGGGTGCTGGCAAAAGGAGAGGGTGTGGAGAGTCTGTCAATTTCTTCTGGCCAGGAAAAAGGAGAGATAATGAGTGACCCTTTAGCAAGGGTAAGTGAGGGAGAGGTGAGCTGTGAGGTGAGCCAAGGGGAGCCCTTGATGCAAGAACAGAGAGAAATTGAGAGAAATGCAGGTGTCAATTAATGGTTTAGTGAGCAAGCTTATCAAGCAGAATACAGATCCTTATTGGATAGTGTGCCACTAGACCCTGAGACTTTTACTCATGGGATGTCTTCTGTCCAAGCTTTTGCAAGGATGGATAATCAAGCAGCTGAGAGGAGCCTAAATCTGATTCACACTTCATCATCTATGCTTAGAGCAAAGGAGGCACTTGCAGCTCCGCCTGCCAATGCTGGAGATGATTTTCACTATGATGACAGTGATGAAGACCTCAATGATGCTCTTGAGGATTCTCGTGGTCAAGAGCCTACAACCTCTCTTCCATCTTGGCTCTCCATTCAATCTACAAATGCAACTGCAGTTAGTCTTGAGTTGCAAAGGCAAGCCACATCTCTACTTCACCCTCAAGCTGGAAGCTCTTCTTCTTCTCCATCAATTACTGCTACTTTTGCCAGTCAAGCCCTTGAAAATTTAAGACTGCATAAGTATCAGTCTCTCCATTTCCAGAAGGAAGCTGAACATCTAAACTCTCTCATCACATCTGTCAAAACAGACTTATCCAAAAAGATTGATGAGAAGTTTTCTACTCAAGTCCAAGCTGTAATTTCCGCCTCTAACAAGGAACAAGCTCAACTAGAAAAGAAAGTGGAAGCTCTGGAAGAGAATGTTCAGGTTTTAAACTCCAGAATGGAAGAGATGCTCCAGCACCAAAGGGTGCAAACTGGTCTTCTCCAACATCTTCTATTGGCATCTGGCATTCCTCTTCCCAGTCCTTCACTTGATGCTAACAAAAAGGGGGAGAAAGAACCCTTACCTTATCCTGCTGAGTTGGTGAGCAGAATTCCTCCTCCTTTTCATACTGCAAAGGAGCAAAAGAGGCTTGAAAGGCTTGCAGCCTTGGATTCAATTGAAAAAAGATTGACTCTGCTAGATAAGAAGGCTGCTTCTGCAACTTCAAATTCTCAATCTACATCTGCAGTTCCAACTTCTTTTCCCACAACAACTACAATTCTCAGGGTGATCACACCTGAAATTGTTATCCCCTCCAAGAAAGAAAAAGGTGAGCCATCAATTGTGAATGATTTCAAGGCCATCTTATTTCCAAACAACTGTGGGTACTCCAGGCCTGGAAAAGACTCAAGCTCAATCTACTTTCCACTAGCCAGGCCTGACAAGAATGAGTACAAGCTTTTGGGCCAAGAAATTAAGAGCTACAAAGATTCTACAGATGTGGCCCTAAAATCACATTTTGTCATCATCTACAGAGAGGGCCAAAAGCTGTTTATTGGAACTGACCATCCTCACTACTCATATGCAAAAGCTGAAGAGGTGGCCAGAGACTGTGAAAGAAAGGAATTTGAATCTCAACTTTCCTTAAATTAAGAGATAGAGGTTGATGAAAGGTATGCTATTGAGCTTGAAGAGGAGTTGGCAGCTGAGCTACAAAGTGAGAATAGATTGGCTCTTGAAACTTCTCCAAAGAAAAAAAGGGTCAAGTCTAGATCAAAGATGCCTGAGGCTGCCAAGAGAAGAGAAGAAGTTCCTGAAAAGTCTGTGCCTATCTCAAAGCCTTCTTCTCCAATCAAGGACACCACAGTGGTACATCCAGATGTCAACTTCCATGATGAGCCAATAATGCCAAAGGAGGAGCCAATTGACCTGGAAGATATTCCAATTCCAGCCTTTCTTGTTCAAGAAACTCCCAAACCAAAGAAGAAAGTGAAGTCTATGGCTAAGAAAATGGCTAACCCTCCTAAACCTCCAAAAGAACCTGAAAATCCAGATGACTATCTTGTCATTGCCAATATTGAAGAAATTTCTGAGTTAGAGCTGGAGCTGGATGATCTTCAAGAAGTGAGAGGAATAGAAGCAACTTCCAAGCTTTCTGAAAGATTGGTGTTCTCTTATAAAAGCAAGGGTGATGTCACCTGACCTCTTCACAGAGTTCTGAATTCTGAAGGATTCAGTTCTTTAACAAAGATATATGCTTCCATGAAGAGGACAGGAGGATTTACACCACCTGCAAAGCAAATGATATTAAAGAGAATCCTTGAAATCAGGAAGGAATGGTCCTCAGATGCTAGTCTGCAAAGAAGGCTGAAAATTCCCTACACTGGAAAGAAAATTCACCATGAACCTACTCCAATCATGGAGTTTAGGGACAGTCAAGGTGTTAGGAGATTTTTCAGACCTAAAGATCAACTCAAGGTTGCTAGCTTGAATACTCTGAAGACTCTCCAATCCAAGCTCAACAGGCAAGACAATGATGAAGAATGGTTCTACAGGATTTTTCAGAAATAGATTGATATTCTTGAAAAAAAACTCAAGTCCAGAAGAAGAAGATCTTCTAGGAACAAGTAACTGCTCAGTCTAGAGGAGCATAATCATCTGTAAACTTTTCTAACTCTTGTATTTAAATTCTGCATTTTATTTTATTTATGTTTTGTTATCATCAAGTGTAGAATTTATGTCTGCATCTTCTCTAGTCATAAATTGGGGGAGATTGTTAGGAATCAATAATTTTTGATGATAACATAAACATTTTGTAACATGTCTTACTTAGTATCCTTATCAAATTTCAGTTGTAATTGTTATATTTCTTGTCTTTGGGAATTATCAACGGATGGGTAGAATAGGATGGCTAATTGTATATATCCAATGCCATGTAATTTTATCTAAGTGAAGGATATTCAACTGATGAGATGTAACTATTCAACTGATGAAGACTGGATCATGTTTCAACTGATGAAAACCAAGCATTCAACTGAAGACAAAGTATTCAACTGATGATGCTAAGGTATTCAACTGATGAGACTGGAACAGCATTCAACTGATGAAGTTTGTAATTCGTTCAACTGATGAGCCTAGCGCAACATTCAACTGATGAAGTCAAGAGCAGTTGAAAGTAACCAGAACTTTCAACTGATGAAGCAAAGAGCAGTTGAAAGTGACTAGAGCTTAAGTCTGACAAATCGCATGGATCGAAAATCACATGGATCGAATTACACTAAAATGGACACGGAAGCCTGATTAGGAAAATAAAGAAGCAGAAACATTCTTAACTCATGCAATGCAATCTGGATCAAATCAAGATGATGGTCAAAGATGAAGACATCTCAGAAAGCATGCATAAGACAAAGATGTGCATCATTGTTTTTAGATTAGAGTGCATTTTGTAATCTAGCTAAAAGCTTTGTAAAACTTGGAGTATATAACCAAGTTAGAAGCATCAGTTGAATTTGTTCAAATTACTTGAGAGAAAATCTGAGAGTTAGAACTTGTTTGAGTGATGAACCAGCAGCTATGGGAATTGTAATCAATCCACAGATTCTTCTATATAAAATCTCACGGGTGGATCATTTGATCCACCCGTATTTTTAATACTTGGTGTTTTCTATTTGCTGTGTTTAAAGTGTTTGTTCTTAAATCTTTTAAATTTGTAAAGGATTTAAATTCAACCCCCCCCCCTTCTACAATCTTTCTTATAGTTGGTGTAAAATAACACATTTGTTATTTGTGGAACACAGAGATTGTTCATACCAGGCATGCTTGAATGAAATTGAGGCATATTGAAATCATTGAAATATGGGTTGAATATGTATGGCATGTTGGGATGAGTATAAGGATTTTGAGGCAATAAACCAGGCATCATGTTCATAGGAGGCATGTGCAAATTTGAAACAGATGGCATAGACATAGGCATGGAAAAAGTAGGAGTAATCAAAGTTTTACAATTGGTAGACAAATGATTAACACTAACACATTTACTGCAAGTTTTCCTAGGAGCACTAGCATTTGGAGTGTAATTGTTGTGTTTGTTAACTCCAATTTTACCATTCCTATTGTTTCTCTTCTTTTAACTTCTTCTGGTTTAGTGTAGTAGCATCCAATTTCGTCTTGAGTTTCCTATCAGAATTGTGACCTTTATGAACACTCTCATTAGTCTCAGAAGAAATACTCTCCCTCTTAACAAAGTTCTTGTTGACATGTCCATACTTCTTGTTTAAATTCTTGTGAATTTTCTAGTAAACTGATGAACTATTTTTCAACGGATAGCTCTCATCCGTTGACATTTTGGATTTCAACGGATGATCACTATCCGTATGCTCATCAGTCGAACTAGCATCTGAAACCTGAAGAATCCTCCTATCTCTCTACCATTCATTTTCAATAAAAGTTTCTCTGCCTTGAATGTTGACGATATTGGTAGAAATATCTCTTCTTGATTTTCATCTACCAATGATATCTTGTTCCTTTTTAAGTTGTTTCTTAATCACTCCTTCTCTTTTTAAAACAGTCAAGAGATCGTCCTTGGCTATTTGACACTCAATTTTCAACTTCTAAAACTCAATAAATTGAGTTTCTAACAAACTGTTCCTATCACTTAGAAAAGTGTTTGCTTCCTTAATCCTACTGTTTCCTTAGTGAGAGATTTTAAAGAGACATGCAAGTGATATAATTCAGTAGACATTTCATTAATAGTAGAACTACATTCATCCTTAGATAACTCAACTAAGTTAGTGGTGAATACCTGACTATTTGTTGCAGTGTTTTCTTCTTGGTCTGAGGAGTTGGCGATGAGAGCAAGATTTACAAATTCTTCTTCTTCTTCATCAGAATCCTCTTCTGTTGCCCAGTCACCTTTTGTAATGAACGCCCTTTCCTTTTGCTTAAGAAGTTCATAATACTTCTTCTTGTAGTCCACATTTTCAAAGGACTTTTTCTCAGTTTTGAGTTTTCTGCATTCATTTGCAAAGTGACCAGCCAAACCACAGTGAAAGCACTTGAATTTGGATCTATCAACCATGCCTGTATCAGGTTTTGAATTTCTTCTTTGTGGCTTTGCAGAGTTGAAATTTTTATTAAATTTCAATTTTGAGTATCTCTTTGACAGACTAACCAGATGTTCATCAATCCCATCATTGTCTTCATCAGAATCAGCTTCTTTTATTATTTTCCATTTTGCTTTCCTTGATCCTGAACTCTCTTCCTTGACTAGCTTCACTGTTTGAGCTTTACCCTTGTCCTTGACTTCATCTTCACCAGAGGCAACTAGAGCCACAGATGAGTTTCCTTTCTTTTGGCTCTTCTCAATTTCCTCATCTTGCTCTGTTTCAAGCTCATAAGTTTTCAAAGTGCCATACAGTCTCTCAAGAGTGTAATCTTTAAATTCTTGGGTATTTCTCAAAGAGACTGTCATAGGGTTCCATTCTTTAGGAAGGGCCCTCAAGAATTTCAAATTTGAATCCTTAACTTGGTAGATTCTACCATAAAGTTTTAAGCCATTTAACAATTTTTGAAAATTGTTAAATGTATCACTCAAACTTTTGCCAAGCTTAAAATGGAATGGCTCATATTGTTGAATCAACAACTGCATCTTGTTCTCTCTTACTTGCTAATTTCCTTCACAGATAGTTTTGATGGTGTCCTAAACGTCTTCGGAGTTTGAGCAACTAACCACACTGTCAAACATTTCTTGGTCTAGACCATTAAACAGAATCTTCATGGTCTTTTTGTCTTTGTGCACTTCCTCAGTGTCTTCAGGGGAATATTCATGGATAGCATTGAAAATCATCTTGCCTACCATGTCCTCACCATCAGCTCAAATGCCAGTACAAATCTTCATAAGAACTAGAGGTCCTTTCTCTATGCAGTGGCATAGCTTTCATTAATTGACAACAAGTGCTGATGCATTTTTACTTTCCAGTGAAAGTAATTGTCTTTGTCAAGAACATGAATCTTCACCCCAGCATCCTTCTTTCCCATCTTTCTTTTAGTTGTGTTAATGTTTTTCCCTGTATGTTGGTAACCTCGCTCTAATACCAATTGTTATTTTACACAATACTTCAAGAAAGATTGTAGAAGGGGGGTTCAATACAATCTTTTAAAAACCTAAAAGATTCAAGAACAAAACACAAACAATTTGCAGAAATGAAATAACACCAGTAACTAAAAAATACGGGTGGATTGTTTGATCCACTCGTGAAATTTATATTAGAAGAAATCTGTTGATTAATTACAATTCTGATCACAGATGCTGGTTCAACACTAGAACTCTCAAAAACATTCAAGCTTTGCTAATGTTTCGAACAAGAAATATTGTTGTTTCCAACTTGGTTATATATCCTAAGTTTACAAAGTTAACTTGAATACAAATTTTCACTCTAATCTAAACCTTGCTGCATCATATTTGTCCTATGAATGTCTTCTGAATTGTCTTCATCTTTGACTGATCTTCTTCAAATAATCCAAGTTGCATTGCATAAAAAGATGTGTTTCTGTTTCTTCTTTATTGTCCTAAATAGGCTACCATGTCCAAATTAGTGTAATCAACTCATGTGATCTGTCAGAATTAAACTCCAGTCACTTTCAACGGCTGTTGCTTCATCCGTTCAAAGTTGCTTCGTCCATTGATTGATTTACAGACTTCATCCATCGAACACTGTACAAGCTTTAGCAGTTGAAGGTTCTTGATCTTCATCCATCGAAAGTAGTACAGCCTTCGTCAGTCAAAATACTAAGATTCATCTGTTGAACATCCTTCACTTAGACAAAATTACATGGCATTGGATATTTAATATTAGTCATTCTATTCTATCCATCCATTGATGCATCTTAAGACAACTTACATAACATTTACAACTGATGATATGATAAAGTTTCTAATTGAACAAGTTACAAAGTGTTATGTTATAATCAAAATTTATTAATTCCTAACAATGCAGCAGTTATGATCCTTTCAGTTTTTTAGGAAAGTGGTTAATTAATTTATTTTGCACTTAGATTTATCATAAATGTGCAGGATAAAATAACACGTAGATATATCACAAATATGCGGGACAAATTTTTAATATTACACTACTAGAAAATACAGGACAAGAATATAGTGTAAATTATAAAGAGAATTCTGAATTAAAAACCAAAACTAATGTCGATGGTCTTGCAGCAACTGAAGCCATGATATCCTAAGAATCTATTCTACAAACTACAATGTTCTACAATTGTTGTTTACTAGAAATGTACGACAAGAATATTACCAGAAATTCAGGACAAGAATATTTAATCATGTCCATTAATTATAGTCTCTAAGGACTCCAAAATTTGTGGTCTCCATTGAGCCCAACTCTCTATCTCTCTCTCTCTCTCTCTATATATATATATATATATATATATATATATATATATATATATGTATGTATGTATGTATGTATGTATGTATGTATGTATGTATGTATGTATGTAGGGCCTTACTCTAGTGCAAACCTTCTTAGAGTACAAACTACAAACTAAAATTAAAAAATCTTTAATAATATATACATGTGTGTATATCTATATACTAGCTTATAACCCGTGCAATGCATGGACGGTTAACATAATTGTTATTTTATCGTGTATATTATAGATTTAACTAATTTTATTGTAATAATAAAATTATGATAGAATAATGTGGTTAAATAAATATTTTATTTAACAGTTGGATAAATTTTTCATAGTTAATTCCGTCATATGGCTAATTAAAAATTAGGTCGAACATATATATATTTTAATGAGAATGTTAAAATATATTTTTTAAATCTTATAATTAAGGGACCTATAAACTCAAATGTTAGGCCGAATAAACTCACTATATAAGATAATATAGTGAACACAGTCAAAGACAAAACACAAGTATAAGAGAAAAAATCAACTAATCTCTTATTCACAATTCACAGTAGCTTACAAATAATCTCTTAGTGATTTATATTTTATTACTAAGAGCTGCTAGGTTACACGAATGATATTCAATTGTTAACTCATCTAGAGTAAACCCTAAGCTGTGTTTATATACACAGTTACATGATATCTACTGATTGATTTACATTTATCTGCTTCCTAAAATAATCTAATCAGTAGCTATCTTTTCCATGTTCTGATTTGCATATCTTCCTTGATATTCTCTTTCCTTGCTTATCCAGATCTTCTCCTAGAAATTAGCATCCTGCAAACTCTGATCATCATACAAACTCTGATCCAGCTGGCAGTCGTTAAACTCTGATTCTAGATTAAACTCTGATCTTCATTTCTGCACAAGAACTAGTTAAATACCTGTGACATCATCAAATATGTAACAATCTCCCCCAACTTGTACATTAAACAGAATGAACAAGTTCTATATATATACTGATGATGTCAAAAATAATCAAGGACAAATGCATGAAGTAACTAATCTGCAAAAATTAATTATTACTTTCAAAACAAGCAGAACTAATTACAACTTACAGAACTAGCAGAAGCTAACTAGCCAATCAGTCTATATCCATAGCTCTCCTTGACAAACAGAGTGATCAAATCCTCTTCAATCTGTTTCAGAGTCTGTATCATCTGAGCTTTGACAGTCTTTAACTCTTCATTGTCTTCTCCTGTCTGATATATGGCTGATCTCAAGGCTCTTGCCTTGCATCTTTTCATAGCTTCCCCCAATTGAATAGCTCTGATAAGTGGTATTTATACGCACTTATAGGCCTTCATTTCCACTTAAATTGGTTGGTTGTACTTAAGTGTTTAGTGTCTTTTGATGTGTTTTTAGTGTTTTTCTGTGCAGGTCACGAGTTGAGGTGATGAAGTGATTTTCTATCATTTTAGGTTGTTTTTGGTGCATTATTTGCAAGAATAGAGAATTGTGGATTCCTCACGACTTGGGATTTTGTAGGTACATCTTCTACAAACCCTCACGAGAACACACTCGTCCACTAGAGCTATCTAGGGGTTTAAAGGGCTTGTTGCATATGCTAAATGCAACCGTGATCACCTACGGAAGTGGTACTAGAGCGAGGAAGGGCATGCACGCGAGAACGAGCTGAAAACGAAGAAACAGGCTGCCAGTGGCAGAAAGTAGCGCCCCCGCGCTAACTCTTAGCGCGCCCGCGCTAGTCCAAAGTCAGAAAGTAGCGCCCCCGCGCTAACTTCTAGCGCGCCCGCGCTACATTAAAGCCAACTAGCGCGCCTGCGCTAGTTTAGCGCGGCCGCGCCCAGCAGAAGTGTTCCGGGCCGATTTTTACAGCTTTTCTGACGGATTTTAGCAGCGGTCGAGGCCCGGTTGACTTGGTCAATTTATTTTAAATTCTCATGTGTAAAACCCTAGCCTCCAAGTAGTTTTTAGAGAGAACAATATCATAGTTTAGTTTAATTATCGAAGCACATTATCAGTTTGTATTGGATCGTTCCTTGCGAGGAAGTGACAGTTTCGAGCGGGATCGTGAACATCAATTCTGTAACGTTGTGTTCTTTATTATTAATATAAGTACTTTTATTTCGTTTAATTCTTGTCTTTTATTTATCATGTTTTCACTAGAACCCATGATGTCGATTAGTTCGATTATGAACTAACCGCCTTCATGGGATTCTAATGGATTTATCGATGTAGTTTAGTAACGAGATTGTTGATTGATTTTGTGACGTACGTTGATATCTTTGCATGAGCCGTGCTTATTCTTCTTAGAAGCGTAGCTAACTTCTAAGTTGTTTGTTAATTCTTTTTGAAGCGAGAGTGGATGATTGAATTTAGAACTATGCCATGTAAACATAGGATTATGTGAATGAAACATAATTTGTGGTAGACTTGAACTATTTTTATCACCCTGTGTAATTGAAAGGCATATGTTCAGCCTATTTGTATTTAAAGAGGTACAACTCAATTCAGATAAGAAAGCTCAGTAAATAGCAAGTCAACGGAATCCGTACGAAGAACGTCAAATGATTTATGGGAATTATATGTCAGATAAATTCCAGGATGCTGCTGCACACCACTGAAAGAAGTTCATTAATATGTTCAAGCCTCAGTGCACAAATAATCTTTTGTGGCACGTCCAGGAGTTCAGAAGATATAAAGTTTCTATACTTTATTTTATCAGAAGATTCCAGTTAATGAAGAAGTACTTACAAGACGAAGACTCGACGAACAAATCAATCTCTTAATGTTTATTTGACAAAGAGTATTTGATTTAACTAGATACAGATGAACCAGACAGTACATCTGTGTATCAGTTATTCAAATTGAATATTTGAAGTCAAGCAGAGTTGGTGATTCGTTCGTTCGACTGATCAAGACGAAGTTATTAATGTTTAAAGAAGACGAGAAGCAATTCTACTGAAGAATAGGTGAATAAATATTTAATAGATTATTATTTCACTTCACAAATAATTATATTAATTATGTAATTTATTTGTTAAATTAATTCACTCATGAATTAATTTAATTTATGAAGTTATATGATTAATTTAATTAAGTGGATAATTTTCTATTTAATATATATTTTAATTTACATCCTTAATTCATCAAAACAAACTCAGTAAGACAATCCAAGATTGTCTTACCGAATCTGTTTCTAGGATGAATGGAGCAACAGCCAAGACAATCTGTCTTTGTCTTACCGAAGAATTCTAGAAGTCTGCCAGACAAATTGTCTGACCGTGTGTTCTCTGCCAAGACAAAGTGGATTGTCCTACCGAAGATTTGTGATTGCCTGGAAGACAATCTTTGATTGTCTGACCGAGGGAATGCCTGCAGACAATTCCTGAGTCTTTCAAGACAATCTTTGATTGTCTGACCGAAGGTGCTCTGCCAAGACAATCGGATTGTCTGGCCGAGAGAACAACACTGCCAAGACAATATAATTGTCTGACCGAACTATAAATTGTCTTGCTAGCCTTAAAATTGTCTTTCTGCTGTGTCTTGTGCTTGCAAGGCAATCTGAAATTGTCTTGCCCTTGCTACTTTGTCTTTGCTACTCACAATTGTCTTGTCTTTCATTTGTCTTACAAGTACAAATGCTTTGCCTATAAATATGGCATTGCATCCTTCATTTTCTAGTGTTCATTCACTTTGTAAATCAAAGCATTTGTAAAGCTTTCAAGTTGTTCGTAACTTGCTTGATCGTTATATCCACAGTTTTCTGTGCTTTGATAACCCGGTTGTTTTAATCACTAAATCTAGAATATACTCTGTCAAATTTTTTCTACGAACTTTAGTGGACATTAAAACTGAACCATTTTAATTATATAACGACGTCAAACATTGTTATATTAATTAATTATAATCTGATTAACAAATCATATTCAATCAGATTCACTTCCGCGACGATTTGGTACTGATTGTATTCAACCCCCCCCCTTCTACAATCATATCTGGACCTAACAATTGGTATCAGAGCGAGGTTGATACCATTTTTCCGTATCAGATCCTATACACACTCTGTAACGTCCAAATATTTTTTATTCAAATTAATTTTATTTCAAAAATTAATTTTGATTAAAAATATTTTTCTTTCAAAAATCTAAATCTCTCCAAACACTATTCACTTCAAATCCTTAAACATGAGTACACAAAAGATCAGTAGCATCAAAATCCCACCGTTCAGCCAGGAACACTTTGGCCTATGGAAGAGGCACATGTTCCTATTCCTCCGCACTGCGAACAGAAAATACATCGGGATTTTGGACAAAGGTGTTACTACTCCGATGAAGGTCATATTAGCACACGAAGAGGATGGTGTGTTGATACCTCATCAGGTCATTCCGAAAGAACTTTCTGAGTACACAGACGAAGAGAGTGATCAGATGAACTTAGATGATGCTCTTCAACTAATCTTGGTTGAATCTCTAAATCCAGTGATGTACAATGCTGTTGTAAATTGTACGAATGCCAAGCAAATCTGGGATACATTAGAGATTATCAATGAAGGCTCAGAGGAAGTTAGGGAAAACAAGAAAGAGATACTGATGGCTCAGTATGAACAGTTTGGTTCACATCCCGGTGAAGGGATTTCAGAAGTATTTATCAGACTTAATAATTTGATAAATAATTTAAATCTGAATGGGAAATTCTACGACAAGAAAGAGGTCAACATGAAGTTTCTCTTAACCCTTCCTGAACATCTGGAACACAGAATCACTGCCATCAGGGAAAGCAGAGATCTGAATGAGATTTCTCTGGAAAGACTCTACGGAGTTTTGAAAACTTATGAACTGGAGCAAGTTCAGAGTAAACAGAGATATGGCTGGGGTAAAACACAGAACCATTCGAGAGCTCTAGTTGTTGAGTCACCTGTACTGGAGGAGAAGAAGAAGGATGTTGTTGTTCCTTCTAAGACTACTCAGGAATTTGTTGTACCTGAGATGGGTCAGACTGCTTCTACCAGTGGTGACGAAGAGTTCTATACAATGGAAGAGCTTGAACAGTTAGAAGATCAATCTCTATCACTGTTTGCCAAGAAGTTTGGAAACATGAGATTCCGGAAGAACCCTTCCTATAAATACAAACCTACTGTTAGTAAGTTTCAGAAGGGAGGCTATTCATCTTCTACAAGCAAAGGAGGATACAAGACTGGGATGGTGGACAGAAGCAAGTTCAAATGCTTCAATTGTGGTGAACCTGGACACTTTGCAACTGAATGCAAACAGCCCAAGGTTCAAGGAAAAAGAAAAGATTCGTATGATGAGCTGAAGCAGAAGTATGATGCAATGGTTAGGAAGCATCATGGTACTTCTGGAAGTCAAAGTTTCAAAAGCAAGTCTTATCTGGCAGAAGGCAAAAGCTGGGATGATACAGATAGTGATGAAGAGGAGCAGCTAGGGAATGTTGCTTTCATGGCTACTACTGGATCATCTTCACCTCCTCCTGCTGGAAGCTTTCAGGTAGATCCTACATGCCCTAAACTGTTTATGCAATTAGGACTTGAAAGAGATGATGCTATTAAAAGGATGAAAGCTGCTAATCTTAAAATTGATACTTTAGTCTTAGAAATTCATGCTTTTAAAATGAATGAGATGAAAGTATTAAAACCTAAAATAGAACAATTGACTATGGACTTAGGATTACAATGTGCTAAAGTCAAAGTTCTAGAGAAAGGTGAGATTGCCTTAAGACTTCAGCTAGACGAAGAGAAAGTGAAATGTAAAGCCTTTAAGGATGCCTCCTTGATAGTCAAAGAACTTAATGATAAACAAGAGATCAAGAGAACTGTTGGAATAGGCTTTGACTATAACAAATCTGTAGGTAAGGCTAGTAACATTACTCCTTTTAAGAAGAGTGCTGAAGAGAGAGGGATTCCTTTTGTTTTGAAAGATTCCCTTAAACCTTTGTTTAAAACCTCAGAAGCTGAACCTCTTTTAGAGACTCCTGTTGTCATTAGATATGAACTAAAACAGGAAGACCTTAAAATGAAAGAGAGTAATGAGATGAGAGATGAGATTCTGACAAACCTGAAACCAATTAAAGTGAAAGGCAATGTTAGGTTGCCTAAAGCTGGTTTGGGTGTCAACTCTGAGAGAACTAAATTCAACAAGCCCAATAATTTTGTTAATAGTAAGAACAAGAACAATAGGTGTCATTCTACTGAGAACTTTAAATCTGATAACAAGGTTAGAGTAGAATCTATTGATATTCCTACTACTATGACTGATACTTCTGATGTTCCTGCTTTTGATGCATGTCATAAATCTTGTAGTGTTGATAATTGTATGACTTGTGCTTTCAATTTGATGTCTGCTTATTTTAAAAATTTGCATGCCAAAAATGAAAACACATCACCTAGACAACACACAAACAACAAGCATGCTAGATCAAAGACTGCTAGTCCTACTCATGTTAGGAAGGAGACTTATGTTCCAAAGTCTAAAACTAAGGTTTATAAGGCTGTTGTTAAGGAAGTAAGTTCAGTCAAGTCTGAACCAAGTATCAGTCCAAGAGGCTCTGTTGTATTACCTAATAGAAATCAGTTCTTTAAGACTGCCGGACCCAATCAAGTGTGGGTCCCAAAGACTGTCTAATCAAGTTGTCTTTTGCAGGGTGCCAGTGGAGTTGTTCGTGTTACCTGGGTGCTTGACAGTGGAGCGTCAATGCACATGACTGGCAATAAATCCCTGCTAGAGGACATAAGAGAAGGAGCTGGCCCTACAGTCAGTTTTGCTGATAATAGCAAAGGTCGTACTGTGGGATATGGCAAGTACAAAATTGGAAGGATCATCATAGAAGATATTGCAATAGTTGAAGGACTTCAACATAATCTCCTGAGTGTCAGTCAATTCTGTGACAAAGGTTATTATGTTCATTTTGAAAAAGAGATATGTATCATTAAACATATCAAGGATAAGCGTCCTTCACTATGTGGCATAAGGAAAGGCAATATATTCGTAGCTGATTTGTCTTCAGGCCCAGGAAACGAAGTTCACTGTTTCTACGCCAAAGCGTCAGCTGAAGATAGTTGGTTATGGCATAAGAAGCTCTCACACCTCAACTTCAAAACCATGAACTCTCTTGTCAAGAGAGATCTAGTGAGAGGTTTGCCTTCCCTGGAATTCTCAACTGATGATCTTTGTGAAGCTTGTCAGAAAGGAAAAGCGAAGAGAGCATCTCACAAAGGCAAAACCATCAATACCATTACAGATCCACTTCATTTGTTGCATATGGATTTGTTTGGCCCCGTGAATGTTGCATCTATTGATGGAGGAAGATATGCCTTAGTCATTGTGGATGACTTCTCGAAATTTACTTGGGTTTACTTCCTGTCTTCCAAGGATGAAACTCCCCTGACAGTAATTGATCATATCAAGTTGGTTGAGTTGGAAAAAGGTGTTCCTGTAAAAGCTGTAAGATCAGACAATGGAACTGAGTTCAAAAATCAAACTCTAATCAACTTTTACTCTGAAAAGGGAATTAGAAGGCAGTATTCAGCACCAAGGACTCCTCAGCAGAATGGAGTCGTCGAAAGAAAGAATCGTACACTGATTGAAGCTGCAAGGACAATGATTGCTGAAGCAAAGCTTCCTATGTACTTTTGGGCTGAAGCTGTGTCTACTGCCTGCTATACCCAAAATAGAACTTTGATCAACAAGGATCATATGAAAACTCCATTTCATCTGTATAACAACAAGAAACCTTATGTCAAACATCTTCATGTCTTTGGAGCCAAGTGTTATGTTCTCAAGGATGGTGAAGAGAACTTGAACAAGTTTGAGCCAAAGGCTTCTGAAGCAATTTTTGTTGGTTATACAAATAATGCTTATAGAGTTTTTATAATTGATACTCTGTCAGTAAAAGTTAGTGTCAATGTTACATTTGATGACACTAAACTTCCAAGTATACAATCTGCTGATCCATCTGAATCTCTGAAGTTTGACAACTATCCAGACTCTGATTCAGATGATGATGTTCCACCTGAGGTTGCAACAGGAGATGACAACAATGATGATGATCCAGGCAATGGTGGAGGAAATGGCAATAATGCTGGAGATTCCACTGATGCCAGTGGTGGATCATCAAGTCAACCTGGCAACAACTCAGGGGGAGCTGATGGATCAACTAGTCACACATTTCAGCTTAATGATAATACTGCTGAATCATCAAGGACACAACTTCCAAGGGAAAGGATTTGGAGCAGAGATCATCCCTTTGATTTGATTATTGGTGATCCTGATGTTGGTGTAAGGACTAGAAGTGCTACGACAAATGAATGTCTATTCTCTGGGTTTCTATCTCAACTAGAACCAAAGAAAATAGAAGAAGCACTTGCTGATCCTGATTGGGTTCTTGCCATGCAAGAAGAACTCAATCAATTTGAGAGACAAGAAGTCTGGGCCCTGGTTCCAAGACCAAAAGGAAAATCTACAATTGGAGCTAGATGGGTCTTCCGTAACAAGTTAGATGGTGATGGCATTGTTGTAAGAAACAAAGCCAGACTGGTTGCAAAAGGTTATTCTCAGGAAGAAGGAATTGATTACGATGAAACCTATGCTCCAGTTGCTCGTCTTGAAGCCATCAGAATATTTCTTGCATTTGCTGCACACTCCAACTTCAAAGTATATCAAATGGATGTGAAAAGTGCATTTCTGAATGGAAAGCTAGAAGAAGAAGTATATCTGGAACAGCCCCCTGGCTTTGAAAATCCAGAGTTTGCTGATTTTGTATACTTTCTATTCAAAGCTGTCTATGGACTCAAGCAGTCACCAAGGACATGGTATGACACTCTCTCTGAGTTTTTAATAGAAAACAACTTTACCAGAGGTGTCATAGACAAAACTCTCTTTTACAAATTGCATGATAAGGATATGATATTTGTACAAATTTATGTTGATGATATTATATTTGGTTCTACTAACGATAACTTGTGCAAAAGATTTGCTAAGTTAATGCAGAGTAATTATGAGATGAGTATGATGGGTGAGCTGTCCTACTTCCTTGGTCTTCAAGTAAGCCAAAAGGAAGATGGAATATTCATTTGCCAATCCAAGTATGTCAGAGATCTTCTTCGAAAGTTCAATCTAGAAGACTCTTCACCGGCAAAGACACCCATGGCCACTGCCACAAAGCTTGACCAGGATAAATCTGGTAAGAAAGTTGATATCACAAGCTATCGAGGTATGATTGGCTCTCTACTTTATCTTACTGCAAGTAGACCAGATATCATGTTTGCAACATGTTTGTGTGCTAGGTTCCAAGCTGATCCTAAGGAATCACATCTTATAGCCGTCAAAAGAATCTTTAGATATCTTAAGGGTACACCTGGTTTAGGTATTTGGTACCCTAAGAATACTGGTTTTGACTTAACCGGCTATACAGATTCTGATTATGCAGGATGCAGGATTGATAGGAAGAGTACGTCTGGAAGCTGTCAATTTCTAGGACGTCGGTTGGTTTCCTGGTATAGCAAGAAGCAGCACTCCGTGTCTACTTCTACTGCTGAAGCTGAGTATATCGCTGCTGGTAGCTGCTGTGCTCAGATCTTGTGGATCAAGAACCAACTGAATGATTATGGTGTTGTAGTAAACAAAATTCCCATATTTTGTGATAATACAAGTGCCATAGCCATTTCCAACAATCCGGTTCAACATTCAAGAACCAAGCACATTGATATCAGGTATCATTTCATACGAGAACATGTCATGAATGGTACAGTGGTGTTACATTTTGTACCCACGACTGAGCAAATTGCTGACATCTTCACTAAACCACTGGATGAATCTACTTTCTCTAAGCTGGTTTGTGAGTTAGGGATGTTAAATATGACATAGTTCTCTTGTATATATTTTTCATATGAATTATATGTTTTTGTATATTTTTGTGAATTTTCTGTATAATTATATCTATTTTATTAGATTTTATATGATTTTCTGTATGTTATCTGATAATATTCTGAGTAATTATGCATGTTTGTATATTAGTCTGTAATTTTCTAAGTGCTCATACACTCCCCTGTACTATTCCCTAAGCATTTAGATAATCATTTGTAATTATTTTGTATTTTTCAAAATTAATTAAGCATAAATATTTGATTTTAAGTTAATTCATCTTTTTGAATTGAAGTTAAAGTCATAAGTATTTATATTTAATTAAAGTTGAAATTTACAAAATATTTGTGTAATTAATAGTATTGTTTTTATTATAGATTTTTGATTGCAAAAAGTTTTATCTTTTAAATTAATCAAAAATCATATTTTTTTATTATTATTTTTCTGTTAGACAATTGCATTGTCTACTGATTGGCTCGGCAAGACAATTAAATTGTCTTGCTGAACCGGTTTTTCAGTATAGTTTCAAACAACTCGGCAAGACAATTAGATTGTCTTACCGAGCATACCTTGTACCCGCATTTTGTATCAGTAAGATAATCGATATTGTCTTACTGACACTGACTTTGTCTGCTTCGTTAAAATCTCGGCAAGACAATTTCAAATTGTCTTACCGAGACTTAACTTTGGTTTGTCTTGCTGGTTCGTATTTAAACTCCTGTTAGACAATCGTACAAGACAATCTATATTGTCTTGCCCGAATTCATCTTCTCCACTTCACTGCATACACACGCACGATATATACACACAATCTCAGTTATCGTTTTTCAAGTTTTTGAGTTAATAAACTTGCTGTGTTACGTTTTTTTTTTCAAGCTATTTTGCTTGCTGGTGTGTTCGATTTTAATCGAATCTAGTAGAACCTCTGCCAAAATTTCGAACTGACCTCGTGCGATTTTGATCGGAATTCAAGCCTCTTTACTGTGATTACTCGAGGTTTAACGTTTACGGTTTATTCCCCTGATTTGTGCTGCGAACTGTTTTGGATCGACTTGCTGATTAGGGTTCTTAAGAATTTTGGGGATTATTTCAATTTAAGGGCTTGTTTGGCTAGTTGATTATTTGTATTAGAGTCTGCGTTTGGTTTGAAGTTAGTTGATTTGGGGTTTTTGACTTAAGGGCGTGTTTGGCTGAATTGGATTAATTGTTTAGTGCCATTTAAGTTAATTAACTTTTAATTCGATTTTTCTCTAATATTTCGAATTATTAATTAATTAATTAAGCTTTAATTAATAGTTGAAATTTGCGAGACATTTGAGAATTCACATTTAATTTGAAAAATTCTCGCTTAATTCAATTTTTTAATTATTAAAAATGGCCGGAGAATTCGTGGTTGCTGAGACTAACTACTGTGCCAGCCTCAACCCTGATGATTGCTCTGATAGATTCCGGACATGGGTCAGATTTCTTTCGAGGCAGAGTTTAGTCAGTACGGCACTGACTGCAGATATTTCGATTAAGCTGCAACCTCTTTTTGACTTCTACTCAAATGCTGTCAATTCTACGACTCTGGAGAATTATAAGATCATAGGGGATCTGCCTAATAGGAAACGTATTGTAATCACTGTCGATGATGTGAACCGGATCTTAGGACTTCCTAGGGACAATTTTGAGCCAGATCCCTCAGAGGATGAATTGAGACAGTTCTTTCAAGATATTCACTATCAGGGTCAGATTTTTCTCCCGAAGATGTCAAAGGGAAATCTGAAAGCTGAATGGGATGTGTTCTTTGACACCCTTGCCAAGGTGTTTGCTCCCACAAATAGGAAGAATTTTGGAAATATATCTTCAATGCTGCAGATCTTTGGATTCAGCATAGCTTACAACCGACGAATCAATTTTGGGAAGATATTGCTGAGGGAGATTATCAGGAAGATGGGGTCTGTTTCACAGAGATCAATTCAGAAGAATGACAAAGTTGAATGCTTCTACCCCAGATTCCTGATGTTGTTTATGAATGATAAGATGAATGCTGATGATAGGCACATGTACATCGATTCTCCTGTTGTTCCTATTCAGAGGACATGTGCCAAGATCCAAACTAGGCTGGTCAACAAGAAAAAGCATGATAATGTACCACTGGTAGTGACTCCATTCATGCTCGAACAATTCAGTGTTCCTTTTCAGCCTGTACAAGTTCCAGAACCACTACAACAGCAACAATATCAATCACAACAACAACAAGCTCAACAACAAGAACAACCGCAACAACAATCACCTCCACGTATCAATCAACCACTTCAACTCCTCCAAGACTATCAATCATCCAGCCAATCCTCACATTACTCTCCCTACAACCCTCCTTACAATTCACCACAACAATCACCTCACCAATCTGATTACAATTCTCCTCACCAATCTCAACATCAATCCCCTCCACAATACAACTTCTTTCCAGACCAACAAGCCTCCATTCTTCCCTCTCAATCTGAACCAATACCTTCACCTACACATACACATACCATTCCTCAACCACAATCAACTTCTCAGCCTCTGCCTGCTGATTCTGCTGTCAATCCAGAGCTACAGGACTTCAGGACAGATTTACAGGTAGCTCAGGTACTTTCTAATCTCACTGATACCTTTAATATTGATATTGCAGATTTTCATTGTGATATTGGATTTGATTTCCAGACTCCCAGCATTGAACCTGTCAACACCCAGGTTCATATCCACGCTGATGTTTCCACTTCAACTACTGATTCTTCTTCAAACACTTCAAACAACACTACTCATACACCAGTTGTTAGAAAGGTAGCCCGGAAACGGAGTGGGAGTGCACTTTTACGAGATCCCGCAGCTCTGTCTCATAAGAAGCAAAGGGTGGCAGAACCGGAGACAACTGCAGCCACATCCATTTCCTCCCAAAAGGATTTGGACACTGACATGGTAAATATACAGTCTCTAGATTCATTCTCTCCACAGAATGCATTTATTGAAATTGGCCGTCCGACCGCGGTATCCTGTAAAGAGTCAAGCACACAACTAGCACTCACGCTAGTAAACACTGAACCTGTGTCTTTTGATTCTTCACTTAGAGAGAGCACAGAATTTCAAAATATGTTATATGAAAATCTTTCTGATCACTCTTTCTTTTTGGATCAGGATCTACTTGGCAACCTGCAAGTACATCCGCCTTCACAGGCATTCGGAGGACAATTTGTTTCTTCACCTCCTACAGTTCCATCTCAGGGAACTATGGTTGTATATACAGGTACTGGTGACGGTGTGACAAACACGAGTGAAATCAGGCAAACACCGAGCGAAACACATGCACGAGAGGATAGTGAAAAATCTTTGAGTGTTCGTGAGGTGAGTGCACACACCAACACAGATCTGCTACAGGAACAAATGGCTGCTCTGAGAGCTGAGATTGCAAGGTTAAATGCTGAGAATGCCAGATTCAAAAGTGGAGAGCTGGTGACTCTAAAAGAAAAGGCTGGTGATCCTTCTTTCTCTTCCCTCAAACAGGAATTAGATGCTCATGTCAAGGGTATTCACTCTAGGATGGACAAATTTGATACAACTCAGGAGCTCTGTTTGACGAAGCTTGACAACTTGGAGCAAACTTTGGCTCAAGTTGTTCAACACTTAAAGATCAATCCGTCAACATCTCAGTCTACTCCAGAGGATCCCTCAACTAAGGGGGAGAAGGATGACAAAGATAAGGATGACAGCGATGCTGGTGGTGGTGGCAATGGTGGTGATAAGGGTGGAGTAGGAGCAAGTGAAAAGGACTCTTCTGCAGCTAGCAAGTCTAAAGGCAAAATGCCTGAAACTGAGAACATTTTCACTAATCAGGATTATGACAACATTCCTGAGGATGTTGATGATGATGATGCATTTGACTCTGCTTATTTTGAAGCTGAGGAAGAAGGTCGTTTCGAGGAAGGCTTTCTTTTCAATGAAGATCAGTCTGTAGATCCTGAGCACATGGAAAAGGTCAAGATATTCAAAGCTCAACATGAAGCTAGCAAAGCAAAGCTTCAGGAATTGCAGAAACTGGTAGATGAAAAGAGGACAACTGATGAGTTGGTCAAGCTGGAGAAACAGAAATTGTGGGATGCCAAGTGCAAGGAAAAGAGAGAGGATATCTCCAGGAAAGTTGGTGAAAGCTGGGATATTGCAAGACAAATCCTCTCTGGACCTCAAAGGGAACCTTTCAATGATGGTAAATTCAAATCCTTCATTTATGACCTGAGAGAGGCTAACCCTAATGAAGATATGTTTATGCGTGCTCTTGCTCTCGAGTTAGAATATATAACTATTGGTGTCAAGAATCTTCTCAATGAATGGGAGATCATTATTTCTACTCAGAGAAACGGAACATTCAGGGTTTCAATTGATCTATTCAAGTTTCTATCTCTAACTGAAATCTGGGTGATTCGTAACAAGATCAGACGCAGCTCGAATCTGAATGAACTCCTACGTGACAGACTTATGGATTGTGCTATTCATAACAGTCAACAAGTTGTCAGAAAGCCTTACTGTGTCAAGTTCATTCACGAGAGAAAATTTGGAACCTTCTACCTGGACCACCAACATCTTCTTAAGTATGATGTGAGTCAGTTGGTTCTTGTATCTACAATTCTACGTACCAAGGGCTTCGCTACTAAGGCCAAAGCTGATGCTGATACTGAGATTGTGAACTACTGCACAAGGAGAAATATTCAGCAATACTTCAGGAAGATGAAGTATATTCACCAATCTCAGCCAGCAGATTTCATCGAAGACCCTGTGGATATTGAGGTTCAATATTATCTCTCTTTGGCTCGTGAAAGGAAGAAGCGTGGAGAATCCACTGCAGCTGAAGAACCTACTCAGAATGAGCCTTCTACTCCAATTATTCACTGTTCAGATGCTGAAGAAGGAGAAGTCACTCGTTCTGAGTGAATAGATTAATTAGGATATTTTGTTAGATATGTTCAAAGAACATCCTTTTGTAATCTATTATGAATATGGTTTAATGTTCAATGCAAGCCATAAACCTTTGCTATTTACATTCCATTGTTTAAATCTTTGTCTTATCTGTTAGTTGAGTTATCCTCTAGGAAATTTGCATGTTATGATAACAAACAAATAGGGGGAGATTGAAAGGCATATGTTCAGCCTATTTGTATTTAAAGAGGTACAACTCAATTCAGATAAGAAAGCTCAGTAAATAGCAAGTCAACGGAATCCGTACGAAGAACGTCAAATGATTTATGGGAATTATATGTCAGATAAATTCCAGGTTGCTGCTGCACACCACTGAAAGAAGTTCATTAATATGTTCAAGCCTCAGTGCACAAATAATCTTTTGTGGCACGTCCAGGAGTTCAGAAGATATAAAGTTTCTATACTTTATTTTATCAGAAGATTCCAGTTAATGAAGAAGTACTTACAAGACGAAGACTCGACGAACAAATCAATCTCTTAGTGTTTATTTGACAAAGAGTATTTGATTTAACTAGATACAGATGAACCAGACAGTACATCTGTGTATCAGTTATTCAAATTGAATATTTGAAGTCAAGCAGAGTTGGTGATTCGTTCATTCGACTGATCAAGACGAAGTTATTAATGTTTAAAGAAGACGAGAAGCAATTCTACTGAAGAATAGGTGAATAAATATTTAATAGATTATTATTTCACTTCACAAATAATTATATTAATTATGTAATTTATTTGTTAAATTAATTCACTCATGAATTAATTTAATTTATGAAGTTATATGATTAATTTAATTAAGTGGATAATTTTCTATTTAATATATATTTTAATTTACATCCTTAATTCATCAAAACAAACTCAGTAAGACAATCCAAGATTGTCTTACCGAATCTGTTTCTAGGATGAATGGAGCAACAGCCAAGACAATCTGTCTTTGTCTTACCGAAGAATTCTAGAAGTCTGCCAGACAAATTGTCTGACCGTGTGTTCTCTGCCAAGACAAAGTGGATTGTCCTACCGAAGATTTGTGATTGCCTGGAAGACAATCTTTGATTGTCTGACCGAGGGAATGCCTGCAGACAATTCCTGAGTCTTTCAAGACAATCTTTGATTGTCTGACCGAAGGTGCTCTGCCAAGACAATCGGATTGTCTGGCCGAGAGAACAACACTGCCAAGACAATATAATTGTCTGACCGAACTATAAATTGTCTTGCTAGCCTTAAAATTGTCTTTCTGCTGTGTCTTGTGCTTGCAAGGCAATCTGAAATTGTCTTGCCCTTGCTACTTTGTCTTTGCTACTCACAATTGTCTTGTCTTTCATTTGTCTTACAAGTACAAATGCTTTGCCTATAAATATGGCATTGCATCCTTCATTTTCTAGTGTTCATTCACTTTGTAAATCAAAGCATTTGTAAAGCTTTCAAGTTGTTCGTAACTTGCTTGATCGTTATATCCACAGTTTTCTGTGCTTTGATAACCCGGTTGTTTTAATCACTAAATCTAGAATATACTCTGTCAAATTTTTTCTACGAACTTTAGTGGACATTAAAACTGAACCATTTTAATTATATAACGACGTCAAACATTGTTATATTAATTAATTATAATCTGATTAACAAATCATATTCAATCAGATTCACTTCCGCGACGATTTGGTACTGATTGTATTCAACCCCCCCCCTTCTACAATCATATCTGGACCTAACAGTAATCACGATAGACGACCTGCTATTAAACCTCTCTGCTTACACTACCGCTATAGAGATATAGGGTCTGAGCTTTGTTGGTGTCCATGAGATTTCTATCTTAATTGTGGATTTTGATTGGTATGATATGTGTGCAACGAGAGTTGGCATGTATTACTTTCGTGTTGTCTGATTAGGATCAACAGTCGCATGTTAACCAGTAATTTCAATTCTAGATGAATTCGATAATGAAGTTAGAATCCCATGTGTTTTCCTATTCTGAATTTGATTAGTAATTTTAGTTATTAGTATAAAAGAAACCATCCTTGTTAATTGTCTTGGCAGTGAAAATTGATCATACATTGTTGCATAGGTGCGTATTCTTAATTCACCAGTCTCTGTGGGATCGAACTTAATATATTACTTGTGATCACGTGCGCTTGCGTGTAGATTTTTGCGAACAAGTTTTTGGCGCCGCTGCCGGGGACTCGGTGTTAATTAATTAGTTTACGTACTTGTCATCAGTGTGCATTAAAATTCACTGACTCGGATTCTTTTCTCACTTTTCTTAGTTGTTGTTGTATCTATTGTTTTTGTTTAGTTATTTATAATGTTTCCTTTGCCTCCTTGGGACTTCAGTTCCAAGTGAGGTAGCTTTTACTGCGTTCTTGGCTGTGTTTGTGCTGTTACAGGGTTACAATGGAAGAAGTCGATACCTTTGCACTTCTATCTTCCATAGTTGAGGCATATTCGTCGAAAGCTACAGAGCCGACCTTGTATCCGATGAGTGTCGATGAGATGTCACAAGTTGCCCCTACAACATACAGCTTCTGTCAAGTTTGTGGTGTTCAGGGTCACTATAGTTATGAATGCTCTTATAACCACTTCAACTCTCAGAATACTCAGTCGGGACATGGATATAATTATCAAGAAGGATATGAGTACAATCAGTATTCTAATTCTTATGATCAAGAATGGATGGATCAACCAGATTTCTCTTACATGGACAACAATTTTGGTGATTTCCCATATCATGGTCAACATCAATTTCAAGAACAAAAATTTCAGCAACAATGTTATGAAGAACCTCCAATGCAACATTATGATCAGTTTGAGCAACAGTATTATCAGCCTCAATATGAGCAACCACAATCTCAACAGTATCAATATCCTCAAGTACAAGATCTACAGGTTCCTCAACCCACTGTAGAAGTGCCTTCTGATCAAACAAATGAGGTATATGATATGTTGGTAAACATAAACAAGACGCTTAAGGAACTCAAGGCTACACAACTGATGATGGAGGCTCGACTTGAGCGGTTAGCTAGTTCTTTTACTGTCGAACAACCCGATTCTTCTCCACTTATAGCCACCCAAGTTGAAGATGACATAAATGCTACCATTCTTACAAATGATGGAGATTGTGATAGTTTTTCGACCTGGGATGATGATGTGCCTATTAATAAAGAGGAAGATCGTGTCGCTGACGGCAAAATCGATGAAGTTGTTGTTATGGACCGTGTGGGCGATGATGAGGTGCATGAAAAAAGCAATATCGAGTTGATCGTAGTTTCTCCTACACCAGGTGTGCTTGAATTACATTTCCTGAAGGGGATTAGCTCAATCAAGGTTGCTCCATGTTCTGATATTGAAAATTTGGCTTTCAATCCAACCTCTACCCCTATACTTGAGAGTACATGTTTTAAAGCTGACATGATGATTGTCCAAGATGATCTTACACAAAATCTGGTGGGTTATCCAGTCCAAAAGGCTCTTACACTTCAACTCTTGGAAAAAGAGGATAGCAATTTCATCTCTTTATTCAGTGACATGAAAGGCCAAGAAGTTCTTATGACTCCTGTGAAAGTGAAGAGTTCTGAAAAACCACCACCCGAGCCTCCACCTTGTGTGAAAGTCGAAGGAGTTCGGTCCTTTAATGGATGTGAATTTTTTCGTTGTTTTATCACAAAGTTCTCTGAAAGTATAAATGTCGATCAATGGTTACTTCTTGAAGTGACAATTAAGTTTACTAACGTTTGTTTGGAGACTTTCTACAGGACAAAGACAATATTTGATGCTCTTGATTTTATTTGTGGTGGCGAGATTTTGTTTGAGAAAGTGAATACCCCATTTCTTAAACCTAAGCAATATCCTCCACCGGATTCACCTCCGGCAGAGGAGGGGGAGGACTCCGATTAGGTACGTGTTCGCTCTAGCCTTTTTACCGCTTTCAATGGGGACATTGAAAATTTTAAGTTTGGGGGTGGTAATCTAAGGAAGAGCATGTTATTGTAATTTTGTTTATTATTGCATGTGTTAGTTAGTTCATGTAGTTCACGTTTATTTTATTTTGCTTTGATTATTTCTCACATTTTTTTTTTATTTTTCTCATTTTTTTTATTTTACATGTTTAGTGGTAATTGTCGTAGTTAGTATCACGAGCATTTGCATGAAGTATGAAGTTAAGCCAAGTTAATTGCCTATGATGAGTTATGTGCGTAGTTCTTGATTAGTAGTTTCAATTGCAATGCTAGGTTAGTACTTGGAAATTGCTTGTGTTGGAAATTGTAATTCACATATGTTCTTGAGATAGGATTTAGACGAAATTCCATGAATTCTAGGATTGAATTGAGCATCCTTCAGCTTAGGTCTGTAAATCTTAAGTTTGGGGGAACTGAGGAGTAGATATGCCTTTCTAAAAAAAAAAAAAAAATAGTAGTAAATAAATTCACTAAAAAAAAAAATAAGTGGTAGAATTAACTAGGTTGAGCTCATTAGTACTCGAGTAATTAAGTCTGAGGGGACTTTGTGCCTAACAACCTAAAGCCCTTCGTGGTTTGGGATTGTTGACCCAACGCTCGCTACATGGGTACTAGTGCATAAATCTTTAGGGATCTCAACCATTGCACGGTTAAATAAACCACTAGAATAAAGTGAATAATTGGTGTGTGAAGTCTTGTGGTGTTCGTAACGCATTTACACTGCGAAGCGCTCTGACCTTAGACCGAGCAATTAATCACCAATAAAAAGAGACAAAAAGAAAAAAAAATATAGTGAATAAAATAGAAGGGTGTGGACATTCTTTGGGACCTTGGCTTTAGTTGGACTTGAGTGACGGGGTGTTAGTTTAAAACTTTTACGATTCTTGATTGGGATTCTGTGGGAGTAGTAGTTTTTGTCTTGTCTCAATAAAAGAGCATGCTTGCACACACGGGCACTCCACACTTGTAAATAGAAGAGTAATTGACTTAGTAGCGAGAGAGATTAAATTCGAGAACATTAGCACAATCTGAGGTATTATAATTGGCAAGGCAATTATTTCATAGTTCACTCATTCATCACGTAGTTGCATTCATGCATTGCATTGTATTATTGTATAGTGTCGTTGACGCTTGAGGACAAGCATCAGTTTAAGTTTGGGGGTGTGATAAGTGGTATTTATACGCACTTATAGGCCTTCATTTCCACTTAAATTGGTTGGTTGTACTTAAGTGTTTAGTGTCTTTTGATGTGTTTTTAGTGTTTTTCTGTGCAGGTCACGAGTTGAGGTGATGAAGTGATTTTCTATCATTTTAGGTTGTTTTTGGTGCATTATTTGCAAGAATAGAGAATTGTGGATTCCTCACGACTTGGGATTTTGTGGGTACATCTTCTACAAACCCTCACGAGAACACACTCGTCCACTAGAGCTATCTAGGGGTTTAAAGGGCTTGTTGCATATGCTAAATGCAACCGTGATCACCTACGGAAGTGGTACTAGAGCGAGGAAGGGCATGCACGCGAGAACGAGCTGAAAACGAAGAAACAGGCTGCCAGTGGCAGAAAGTAGCGCCCCCGCGCTAACTCTTAGCGCGCCCGCGCTAGTCCAAAGTCAGAAAGTAGCGCCCCCGCGCTAACTTCTAGCGCGCCCGCGCTACATTAAAGCCAACTAGCGCGCCTGCGCTAGTTTAGCGCGGCCGCGCCCAGCAGAAGTGTTCCGGGCCAATTTTTACAGCTTTTCTGACGGATTTTAGCAGCGGTCGAGGCCCGGTTGACTTGGTCAATTTATTTTAAATTCTCATGTGTAAAACCCTAGCCTCCAAGTAGTTTTTAGAGAGAACAATATCATAGTTTAGTTTAATTATCGAAGCACATTATCAGTTTGTATTGGATCGTTCCTTGCGAGGAAGTGACAGTTTCGAGCGGGATCGTGAACATCAATTCTGTAACGTTGTGTTCTTTATTATTAATTCAAGTACTTTTATTTCGTTTAATTCTTGTCTTTTATTTATCATGTTTTCACTAGAACCCATGATGTCGATTAGTTCGATTATGAACTAACCGCCTTCATGGGATTCTAATGGATTTATCGATGTAGTTTAGTAACGAGATTGTTGATTGATTTTGTGACGTACGTTGATATCTTTGCATGAGCCGTGCTTATTCTTCTTAGAAGCGTAGCTAACTTCTAAGTTGTTTGTTAATTCTTTTTGAAGCGAGAGTGGATGATTGAATTTAGAACTATGCCATGTAAACATAGGATTATGTGAATGAAACATAATTTGTGGTAGACTTGAACTATTTTTATCACCCTGTGTAATCACGATAGACGACCTGCTATTAAACCTCTCTGCTTACACTACCGCTATAGAGATATAGGGTCTGAGCTTTGTTGGTGTCCATGAGATTTCTATCTTAATTGTGGATTTTGATTGGTATGATATGTGTGCAACGAGAGTTGGCATGTATTACTTTCGTGTTGTCTGATTAGGATCAACAGTCGCATGTTAACCAGTAATTTCAATTCTAGATGAATTCGATAATGAAGTTAGAATCCCATGTGTTTTCCTATTCTGAATTTGATTAGTAATTTTAGTTATTAGTATAAAAGAAACCATCCTTGTTAATTGTCTTGGCAGTGAAAATTGATCATACATTGTTGCATAGGTGCGTATTCTTAATTCACCAGTCTCTGTGGGATCGAACTTAATATATTACTTGTGATCACGTGCGCTTGCGTGTAGATTTTTGCGAACAAGTTTTTGGCGCCGCTGCCGGGGACTCGGTGTTAATTAATTAGTTTACGTACTTGTCATCAGTGTGCATTAAAATTCACTGACTCGGATTCTTTTCTCACTTTTCTTAGTTGTTGTTGTATCTATTGTTTTTGTTTAGTTATTTATAATGTTTCCTTTGCCTCCTTGGGACTTCAGTTCCAAGTGAGGTAGCTTTTACTGCGTTCTTGGCTGTGTTTGTGCTGTTACAGGGTTACAATGGAAGAAGTCGATACCTTTGCACTTCTATCTTCCATAGTTGAGGCATATTCGTCGAAAGCTACAGAGCCGACCTTGTATCCGATGAGTGTCGATGAGATGTCACAAGTTGCCCCTACAACATACAGCTTCTGTCAAGTTTGTGGTGTTCAGGGTCACTATAGTTATGAATGCTCTTATAACCACTTCAACTCTCAGAATACTCAGTCGGGACATGGATATAATTATCAAGAAGGATATGAGTACAATCAGTATTCTAATTCTTATGATCAAGAATGGATGGATCAACCAGATTTCTCTTACATGGACAACAATTTTGGTGATTTCCCATATCATGGTCAACATCAATTTCAAGAACAAAAATTTCAGCAACAATGTTATGAAGAACCTCCAATGCAACATTATGATCAGTTTGAGCAACAGTATTATCAGCCTCAATATGAGCAACCACAATCTCAACAGTATCAATATCCTCAAGTACAAGATCTACAGGTTCCTCAACCCACTGTAGAAGTGCCTTCTGATCAAACAAATGAGGTATATGATATGTTGGTAAACATAAACAAGACGCTTAAGGAACTCAAGGCTACACAACTGATGATGGAGGCTCGACTTGAGCGGTTAGCTAGTTCTTTTACTGTCGAACAACCCGATTCTTCTCCACTTATAGCCACCCAAGTTGAAGATGACATAAATGCTACCATTCTTACAAATGATGGAGATTGTGATAGTTTTTCGACCTGGGATGATGATGTGCCTATTAATAAAGAGGAAGATCGTGTCGCTGACGGCAAAATCGATGAAGTTGTTGTTATGGACCGTGTGGGCGATGATGAGGTGCATGAAAAAAGCAATATCGAGTTGATCGTAGTTTCTCCTACACCAGGTGTGCTTGAATTACATTTCCTGAAGGGGATTAGCTCAATCAAGGTTGCTCCATGTTCTGATATTGAAAATTTGGCTTTCAATCCAACCTCTACCCCTATACTTGAGAGTACATGTTTTAAAGCTGACATGATGATTGTCCAAGATGATCTTACACAAAATCTGGTGGGTTATCCAGTCCAAAAGGCTCTTACACTTCAACTCTTGGAAAAAGAGGATAGCAATTTCATCTCTTTATTCAGTGACATGAAAGGCCAAGAAGTTCTTATGACTCCTGTGAAAGTGAAGAGTTCTGAAAAACCACCACCCGAGCCTCCACCTTGTGTGAAAGTCGAAGGAGTTCGGTCCTTTAATGGATGTGAATTTTTTCGTTGTTTTATCACAAAGTTCTCTGAAAGTATAAATGTCGATCAATGGTTACTTCTTGAAGTGACAATTAAGTTTACTAACGTTTGTTTGGAGACTTTCTACAGGACAAAGACAATATTTGATGCTCTTGATTTTATTTGTGGTGGCGAGATTTTGTTTGAGAAAGTGAATACCCCATTTCTTAAACCTAAGCAATATCCTCCACCGGATTCACCTCCGGCAGAGGAGGGGGAGGACTCCGATTAGGTACGTGTTCGCTCAAGCCTTTTTACCGCTTTCAATGGGGACATTGAAAATTTTAAGTTTGGGGGTGGTAATCTAAGGAAGAGCATGTTATTGTAATTTTGTTTATTATTGCATGTGTTAGTTAGTTCATGTAGTTCACGTTTATTTTATTTTGCTTTGATTATTTCTCACATTTTTTTTTTATTTTTCTCATTTTTTTTATTTTACATGTTTAGTGGTAATTGTCGTAGTTAGTATCACGAGCATTTGCATGAAGTATGAAGTTAAGCCAAGTTAATTGCCTATGATGAGTTATGTGCGTAGTTCTTGATTAGTAGTTTCAATTGCAATGCTAGGATAGTACTTGGAAATTGCTTGTGTTGGAAATTGTAATTCACATATGTTCTTGAGATAGGATTTAGACGAAATTCCATGAATTCTAGGATTGAATTGAGCATCCTTCAGCTTAGGTCTGTAAATCTTAAGTTTGGGGGAACTGAGGAGTAGATATGCCTTTCTAAAAAAAAAAAAAAAAAATAGTAGTAAATAAATTCACTAAAAAAAAAAATAAGTGGTAGAATTAACTAGGTTGAGCTCATTAGTACTCGAGTAATTAAGTCTGAGGGGACTTTGTGCCTAACAACCTAAAGCCCTTCGTGGTTTGGGATTGTTGACCCAACGCTCGCTACATGGGTACTAGTGCATAAATCTTTAGGGATCTCAACCATTGCACGGTTAAATAAACCACTAGAATAAAGTGAATAATTGGTGTGTGAAGTCTTGTGGTGTTCGTAACGCATTTACACTGCGAAGCGCTCTGACCTTAGACCGAGCAATTAATCACCAATAAAAAGAGACAAAAAGAAAAAAAAATATAGTGAATAAAATAGAAGGGTGTGGACATTCTTTGGGACCTTGGCTTTAGTTGGACTTGAGTGACGGGGTGTTAGTTTAAAACTTTTACGATTCTTGATTGGGATTCTGTGGGAGTAGTAGTTTTTGTCTTGTCTCAATAAAAGAGCATGCTTGCACACACGGGCACTCCACACTTGTAAATAGAAGAGTAATTGACTTAGTAGCGAGAGAGATGAAATTCGAGAACATTAGCACAATCTGAGGTATTATAATTGGCAAGGCAATTATTTCATAGTTCACTCATTCATCACGTAGTTGCATTCATGCATTGCATTGTATTATTGTATAGTGTCGTTGACGCTTGAGGACAAGCATCAGTTTAAGTTTGGGGGTGTGATAAGTGGTATTTATACGCACTTATAGGCCTTCATTTCCACTTAAATTGGTTGGTTGTACTTAAGTGTTTAGTGTCTTTTGATGTGTTTTTAGTGTTTTTCTGTGCAGGTCACGAGTTGAGGTGATGAAGTGATTTTCTATCATTTTAGGTTGTTTTTGGTGCATTATTTGCAAGAATAGAGAATTGTGGATTCCTCACGACTTGGGATTTTGTGGGTACATCTTCTACAAACCCTCACGAGAACACACTCGTCCACTAGAGCTATCTAGGGGTTTAAAGGGCTTGTTGCATATGCTAAATGCAACCGTGATCACCTACGGAAGTGGTACTAGAGCGAGGAAGGGCATGCACGCGAGAACGAGCTGAAAACGAAGAAACAGGCTGCCAGTGGCAGAAAGTAGCGCCCCCGCGCTAACTCTTAGCGCGCCCGCGCTAGTCCAAAGTCAGAAAGTAGCGCCCCCGCGCTAACTTCTAGCGCGCCCGCGCTACATTAAAGCCAACTAGCGCGCCTGCGCTAGTTTAGCGCGGCCGCGCCCAGCAGAAGTGTTCCGGGCCGATTTTTACAGCTTTTCTGACGGATTTTAGCAGCGGTCGAGGCCCGGTTGACTTGGTCAATTTATTTTAAATTCTCATGTGTAAAACCCTAGCCTCCAAGTAGTTTTTAGAGAGAACAATATCATAGTTTAGTTTAATTATCGAAGCACATTATCAGTTTGTATTGGATCGTTCCTTGCGAGGAAGTGACAGTTTCGAGCGGGATCGTGAACATCAATTCTGTAACGTTGTGTTCTTTATTATTAATTCAAGTACTTTTATTTCGTTTAATTCTTGTCTTTTATTTATCATGTTTTCACTAGAACCCATGATGTCGATTAGTTCGATTATGAACTAACCGCCTTCATGGGATTCTAATGGATTTATCGATGTAGTTTAGTAACGAGATTGTTGATTGATTTTGTGACGTACGTTGATATCTTTGCATGAGCCGTGCTTATTCTTCTTAGAAGCGTAGCTAACTTCTAAGTTGTTTGTTAATTCTTTTTGAAGCGAGAGTGGATGATTGAATTTAGAACTATGCCATGTAAACATAGGATTATGTGAATGAAACATAATTTGTGGTAGACTTGAACTATTTTTATCACCCTGTGTAATCACGATAGACGACCTGCTATTAAACCTCTCTGCTTACACTACCGCTATAGAGATATAGGGTCTGAGCTTTGTTGGTGTCCATGAGATTTCTATCTTAATTGTGGATTTTGATTGGTATGATATGTGTGCAACGAGAGTTGGCATGTATTACTTTCGTGTTGTCTGATTAGGATCAACAGTCGCATGTTAACCAGTAATTTCAATTCTAGATGAATTCGATAATGAAGTTAGAATCCCATGTGTTTTCCTATTCTGAATTTGATTAGTAATTTTAGTTATTAGTATAAAAGAAACCATCCTTGTTAATTGTCTTGGCAGTGAAAATTGATCATACATTGTTGCGTAGGTGCGTATTCTTAATTCACCAGTCTCTGTGGGATCGAACTTAATATATTACTTGTGATCACGTGCGCTTGCGTGTAGATTTTTGCGAACAAGCTCCTGGTCTGTCAGCTTCATTATTGTAACCCAAAATTCTGGTTCCAGCTATAGTCTCCATAACAGAGCTATTTTTGATCATATCAATCTCTGAACCATCTTCTTGAGTTATCTTAGGAATATATTCAGCATCAGAACTTATCCCATAAAATCTTCTCTTTTCTTGGATAGTTCTCTTCAGCCTTTCAGACCATCTCTTGGTTGCTTCATTCTTTATCTCAAGCATATAATGAATATGCTCAAGTTCCCTTAGAGACTTTATTAATAGATCAGCTTCAGAAATTCTGTAAACTCTGCCAGATTCCAAAAATATAGCAATTTTCTCTTTATCTTCTGGTCCATCATGAGTATCCATCAGAATTTGTACTGACTCTATTTTGTCAAGATCTTTCTGTGTAACAACTTCTCCAGCCTTTTCAGTAAGAGGATATGGATCTCTGAAGACAGTGGCAACACTGGTCTGGATTTTCTCTTTCTTATGACCTAGACCTGTTGTGTCCCTTGCTTCCTTTCCTCTTGTTCCTTTGTCTCTGATTTGAGTGAACAAAGAGCTTTCCTTGTACTGTCCTGTACCAAGGCTTCCAAATAAACTCTTCTTCTTTGGTTCAACTGTATCAACTTGAGCCTTGTCAGAGGTTGACTTTATCCAGGTAGCTTTTACTTCAGCTGACTGCAGCTGATCTTCCTTCATATTTTTAGCTTGAGCAGTGTCAGAGGCTAAATTCTGATCAATAGACTCAGGAATTGTTGCAAGTGTCAGTTCTGATTCAGTTTTCTTTTCTGATGGAACACCATCAATAACATTTTTCCCTTTTCCACTGTTATCAGAGTCAGACTTCTTCTGATAAACTCTGGGCCTATTGATATCAGCATAATTGACTTCACTGATCACTATTCCTTTTCTTTTTAAAGATGGTAATTTCTTTGAGGAGGAATCAGTGATCTGTTTCTTTCCATCAGACTTTGATTTGCTGATCTTCTTCTTCTCAGCAGCCAACCTTTCTTCTTCTTTTCTAATATCTTCAATTGACACCCCTGGATTTTCTTGTTCAAATATATTCTTTGCAACTGCTTCATCAAAATCCAGTTGTGTCGGAGCTTTGTAGAATAAGGTTGTTGCCTCTCCCTGAATCTTCACTGTGTGACTCAAAATCTTAGATTCGGGATTACCAAGCTCAATTAGTTGCTCTGAGAGAGCTCTTGATTTACTGTCAGCTGGTATCAGAGGTTGAGATTTGGTAGTCTGAGTTTGAGTAGCTGAGCTGCTTCCAACCTTATCTCTCCTATTTCCCTTAGTCTGAGTGTGTAAGACCATGTCAGAGTTTGTATTTTCAGACTTTTCAGCTTTCTTCTTTTCTTCATCCTCCTCCTCATCATCTGGCTTTCTCTGTTGCTGATCAACCTTGCATTTGTCTTTAAGTACTTTCTCCCCCTTTTTGACATCATTAGAATTCAAAGCATTGGAGTTGAGAAATTGTACCAGCTGAGCCACAGAGGAGCTCAAGTCAGCCAGAGTTTGCTGCATTGATCTCTGAGTGGATTCAATAGAAGACAGCCTGGCTTCCACAGAAGAGGATGGGGCTCTGTGCATATTCCTGGAGTAAGTCAGTGTACAGACCTTGCTCTTTGTAGACACAAAGTGAGGAATTGCAGAATCAGGAGCTGGTGTAGAATCTCTGACATGTGAAGAAACTTTGTCATGGGAAGAATCTCTGATTGGAGAGAATGTTGGAATTGGAGAAACTTCCCTGACTGAGATGCTTTCTCTGAGCAAAGCAGAGATTTCAGCTATAAGAGATCCTGAGTCAACAGGTGGAACAGAGTTTACTTCAGTCTCATCATCATCATCATGAGCTTTGATGCTGATTGATAGTATGGGAACACAGAGGAGCTGTAATTTCATCAGAGTTTGCAGTACTTAAGATCTCCTGATCAGGAGCTGCAACAAAATCTTCAACAGGAATCAGAGTTTCCTGAGCAATATCTGGTGTAGTCACAATTGCTTCTGGAGTAGATACAATTGCTTCTGCATTATGTGCTTCTGGAGTATTTGCTTCTGGAGTTTGTGCTTCTGGAGTTTGTGCTGAAGAAGGTATACCAGCAGCTGTAGGTTGTGGCACAGGTTCCTCTGATTGAAGATTATCTTCTGACATAGGAATGTCAGCTTCTGGAGTATGTTCTGATGAAGTTGTCAGAGGTACAGCAGATATTGGCTCCACCATCAGAGGATCAGAGACTGTGACCATCTCAAGAGGATTAACCATGGATTCCTGAGGAGGATCCACAGTGAGATCAGTGATTGTGGAGGTGGGCTTGATCTTCTTCCTGGGCCTGGAGACAAGAGGAGGGGGTACTGGTTCATTGTCAGAGTCAGAGTCTGAGATCTGCTGCAAAAATCTTCTCTTCCTAGGTGGAGGAGATGGTTTGGATGGTGATTTTGAAGACCTCAGCACCCTGGTAGGTGAAGATGTTACAACTGGCCCTTTTTGGGAAGGACCAGAGGTGGATTTGTGGTCAGATTTTACAACTGGCCCTTTTTAGGAAGGACCAGAGGTTGGTACATCTGTTTGTTGCTGGTGGGAAGAGGAGGGAACATTCTCATCAGAGAATATAGAATCATATTTCTCTGGCATTGCCTGCTTCAATTTATCCTGTACAGTTACAGGAATAGCAAAAACAGGTAGGTGGGGTTTCTTACTATCCTTTTTCATCAAATCAGTGAATGCTCGTTTAGTGATTTCAAAAGGTAGTTCAGTATCAGTATCAGGAATAGGTACCAGAGGATAACAATATGAGAAAATAAGCTGACAAAATCTAGCAAAGTAAACAGTATTCTCATCCTCTAACCTTCTATCACCAATAAATCTCAAAATAGATGGAGCAATATCAAAGTTGAGATTATGGATAAGAGAATACCCAATCTGCTGACTGAAGAGAGGAATAGCATCAAAATTGCTACATTTATTTGCAAAAGCTCTGTTTATGCAGTCATAGTAAAAGCTCCATTCTTTGCAGAGACATGGACGCTTGAGTTCCCCCATTTTATCAGTGCTACCAGGGTATCCAAAGAACTGCATCATATCCTTCAGAGTTTGAGTAGAAACAACACTGTGATACTTGGAGTGTTCTGGAAGGTGAAGGGCCTTTCGAACCGTCTCAGGAGTTATAATGTACTCCTGTTCCTCATAAATACAGGTTAAGGATGGTGATCCATGTTCGCCACCATCATTATATCTTGCTGAACGCCAGAGAGTTAGAACTTGAGCAGGAGAAATAACCTCTGGTTGAGTGAGTGCATACATGAACTCACTGTGAGCAAGATAATCTTGGATCAGTTGGAATTCACTGGGAGCTTCATCATTGCTCAGAACTGCAGCATAGTTGTTGGTAACGAACTTGGCACCATTAAATTCGTAGGCTTTGGTCGACATTGTCTGAAAAATCAAGAAATTGTGAGGTGTAGATGAGATGTTTGATGAAATGCGCACAAGAGGTTTTGAAAATTTTCAGAGAGAGAGAGAGATATATCGTGTGAGATAAAATGAAGATAATCTTTCTCTGAGTATATATGTGTATGTACGCATGCAGGTGAGAGAGTAAAGCAGTAGTGGGGCACGTGGCAGTCTCTGAACGGTAACAAAAACGGTAGTGGAGCAGTAATTATTAGCAGCGTGTGAATCTGTACAAACTTCTACCATTTACCGATAAAACACAATTATTTACCGTGTTTTTCTCCACTCAGGAATTCAAATGGATTTTGTACCGTTTGACAGTAAATCTGATATTTATCTGACCAAAATATATTTATTTTAAACTCTGACTTGAATCAGAAGTTTGACTGTTGACCAGAGTTTAAATAAATGGCAGATTATGAGACAAAACAATGATTAGGCATAAAATTTTGCACTGATTAGAGATAGGGAAAATCTGGCAACCAATTTTTCCTCAGAGTTTGCAAATAATTATTTGAATTTAATCAAAAATCACTCACTGTCATAAATTTTTGTTAATCACAGATGTGGAGTGAGAGGTGTGTGTTGTCATGATTATTCTAATTGTAACAGAGATTGACAAATTTCTCAAATAAAATTAGAAAGAATCAGATGTTCAGAAAATGATTTATCCATCTCATAAGCCGAGTGTCTCGTAATAAGGATCAGAGTTTAGGATTTCTCTTCTTTTGTAAGACAAGTATCTTCTGAAAGGAAACTTCTCAGGGTAAGTGAGTTATAACCTTCATCAGATTTTATTTATCAGAGTATTTCTCCAGTAATCAGAGAATGTAAAAGGTCACCAAGAAAAATAATTTTCTGATGCATTTAGCTTAATACCAGCATTGCACATGGTTCTTTCCTTTCACAGAATTTCTAATATCTCAAAGGAGTACCTGAAATAATTTTCTTTCTTTTTCTTTTTTTCTTTTCTTTTCTTTTTCTTTTCTTTTCTGAGAGAAAACCAATATGTGATCCATATCTGAGACCTGATTACTCTTAGCTCATAAGAGGAATAAAGCAAGTTCTTCTCTGAATACTTATCTAATATTTAAGAAGTAAGGCAGTCTAGGTAACAAGTTAAAATCATGATTTGTGTAACAAGAATTTCCACATATGTAATGTCCCAAAAGTCAGACTTCAGAGTTTTTCATGATTTAATTCAAATATTTACAAAATATTTTGCACAAGAATATCTCATATCAGTAAAAATTCTAACCATCAGAGTTTGTCGGGTCAGAGATTAACTATCAGAGTTTGTCATATCAGTGCATAATCATCAGAATTTAGATCAGAGAATAACAGAGGCAGTTGCATATCCAGATATTAACAACAATTACTAACAGATATAATATCATGCAATGTATCAGAGTTTAGAGAGGACCAGAAATCATCTCTAATTCGTTTACAAGTCTTGTAAATGTTGCTTCAGCCATAGGTTTGGTGAAGATATCTGCCAACTGCTGATCTGTTGGGACAAAGTGTAGTTCTACTGTCCCTTCCATCACATGCTCTCTGATAAAATGATATCTTATGCTGATATGCTTGGTCATGGAATGCTGTACTGGATTTCCTGTCATAGCAATAGCACTTTGGTTATCACAATAAATAGGAATTTGAGTCAGAGTTAACCCATAGTCCAGTAGTTGATTCTTCATCCATAAAATCTGAGCATGGCAGCTTCCTGCAGCAATATACTCTGCTTCTGCAGTGGATGTAGAAATTGACTTTTGTTTCTTACTGAACCAGGAAACCAGTCTTCCTCCAAGAAATTGACAGCTTCCACTTGTGCTTTTTCTATCTATTTTGCATCCTGCAAAATCTGCATCAGAGTAAACAATTAGTGTAAAGTCTGATTCTCTGGGATACCAGAGTCCCATCTCAACTGTTCCTTTGAGATATTTGAAAATCCTTTTGACTGCTACAAGGTGTGGTTCTCTTGGATCTGCTTGAAATCTTGCACAGAGACAGGTTGCAAACATGATATCAGGTCTGCTAGCAGTCAGATATAGTAGTGAGCCTATCATACCTCTGTAGTTAGTAATTTCTACTGGTGAACCAGTATCTTTATCTAACTTAGTGGCAGTTGCCATTGGAGTGGTAGCAGCTGAGCTATCCTGCATGCCAAATTTCTTTAGCAGGTTCCTGGTATATTTAGACTGATTAATGAAAATACCCTCATCAGTCTGTTTGACTTGAAGTCCCAGAAAATAGCTCATTTCTCCCATCATGCTCATCTGATATCTGGACTGCATTAGCTTTGAGAATCTCTCACAGAGTTTAGGATTAGTAGATCCAAAAATGATATCATCTACATAAACTTGAACTAAAAGCAGATCATTACCATGGTTGAGATAGAATAAAGTTTTGTCAATTGTACCTCTGTTGAAACCACTGTCCAAAAGAAATTGAGCCAGAGTTTCATACCATGCTCTTGGTGCTTGCTTTAGTCCATACAGTGCTTTATCCAATCTGTAGACATGATCTGGAAATTTTGTGTCCACAAATCCTGGAGGTTGTTCAACATATACTTCTTCCTCTAGCTCCCCATTGAGAAAAGCACTCTTTACATCCATCTGATAAACTCTGAATTTCTTGTGTGCTGCATAAGCCAAGAAAATTCTGATTGCTTCCAATCTGGCAATTGGAGCAAAGGTCTCATCATAGTCAATTCCTTCCTGTTGAGAATATCCCTTGGCTACCAGTCTGGCTTTATTTCTTGTGATTACTCCATCACTGTCAGTTTTGTTTCTGAACACCCATTTAGTACCAACTATTGATCTGTTCTTTGGTCTTGGTACAAGTGTCCAGACTTTATTTCTCTCAAATTCATTTAATTCCTCCTGCATTGCTGTTACCCAGTCTGCATCCTTTAAAGCTTCTTCCACTTTCTTTGGTTCTATCTGAGATAGGAAGGAATGGAATAAACACTCATTTGCTGTTGCAGTTCTGGTTTGTACTCCAGCATCTGGATCTCCACTGATCAGATCTGGTGTGTGAGACTTTGTCCACTTCCTTTCATGTGGCAGTTGATTTCTGGAACTAGATCCTCCCCCATAATTCATGCCAGTATCATTCTGATTCTCTGATGCCTCTCCCCCATAATTCATGCTATCTCCATGAGCATTCTGAGTTTCTGATACTCCCCCTGAAGATGTGTTCTCATGATTCTCTAGATGCAGAATGATCAGAGTTTGAGGAGTCAGAATCAGAGTTTGAGTTTTCTGCCGAGTCTGCAACATTTTCATCCAGATTTTCATTTTGAAAGTGCTCCCCCTCAACATGTGCTTGAGGTTGATGAGTTGAAGTGACATGTTCTGATGTTGTCTCAGAATCAGAGTTTATGGAATCAGAGAATGCATCTTCATCTTCAAATCTCAGTTGCTCATGATCTTCAAAATCTTCCATTCCAGTAATTTTCTTATCATCAAAGGACACATGAATGGATTCCATGATTACCCTTGTTCTCAGATTGTAAACTCTGAAGGCTTTTGTTGATAAAGGATAACCAACAAAAATTCCTTCATCAGCTTTTAAATCAAATTTGGTTAGCTGTTCAGGATGATTTTTCAGAACAAAACATTTACATCCAAAAATATGGAAGTATTTGAGATTTGGTTTTCTGCCTTTGACCATTTCAAATGGAGTTTTTCCATGCTTGTTAATCAGAGTTGCATTCTGTGTGAAACAAGCAGATTGCACAGCTTCAGCCCAGAAGTAGGTTGGTAACTTTGCTTCCTCCAACATGGTTCTAGCAGCTTCAATCAGAGTTCTGTTCTTCCTTTCTACAACCCCATTTTGTTGAGGTGTTCCAGGTGCTGAAAATTCCTGTTTAATGCCATTTTCTTTACAGAACTCCTCCATTTTAAAATTCTTGAACTCAGTGCCATTATCACTTCTGATGATCTTTACTGCATCTTTAGAGATTATGTTCAGCTGTCTGACATGCTCAATCAATAAAGATGGTGTCTCATCCTTGCTGTGTAGAAAATATACCCATGTATATCTGGTAAATTCATCAACAATGACCAGAGTATATCTCTTCTTTGCAATGGACATTATATTTACTGGTCCAAAAAGATCAACATGAAGCAGATGATATGGCTCAAGAATTGAGGACTCAGTTTTACTTTTAAATGAAGACTTCCTCTGTTTTGCTTTCTGACAGGAATCACAAAGTCCATCTGGAGTAAAAATTGATTTTGGAAGTCCTTTCACAAGATCTTTCTTCACAAGCTCATTTATATTAGAGTAAAGTGCATTTTGTGTACCTGCACTTTAAGCACGACACCACTTGTAATACTGTATTTTGAAAAATACCACTTGCAATACTGTGATTTATAACTCCATACAGTTTGTGTATCACCGTCTAAAATCACCTAACGCCGTTAACTAATAATAAAAAGAAAAATAGCCCAACATAAGCTGCATGCCCCCAACACCATTAAGATCATCCTGACGCGCAAGCTTGCGTTTACACAACACGTCACATACGATGGGTCCCACTCTAACCTCTATCTCTCCCTCCCGAGCTACCCACCTTTTTCGCTCTTCCCGATCCATTACACATTTACCCTGTCCGTAAAGTGTTTCTTGACTTTTTACACAAAAAGCACTTATAAAAAGCACTTAAATAAACACTTATAAAAGGCTTCTATCAATATATTTTGCTTTTGCTTTTCAAAAAAAATAAAATATAAAAACCTTTCAAAAACTTAAATAATTTATTTAATTTCCCATGTTTTTACTTTATATTTTTTTGCAAATTATTTTCAAAATATTGATACTTTTCCTTTTGTACGCAAATATAAATCAATAGGATTAATATTCCTATGTATATAAAATAATATTATTCAGTAATAATTTTATATATTTACATGAATAATATATAATGTTTATTGATCTATTTATTAATTTTTATTAAAAAGAATTATTTCTGTTTAAGTAAAAATCTCCAGATTTTCACATAAAACTATAGGCGTGTCAATTTCAGTTAACATGTCTAGTCAATTTCGGGTTAATTATCTAGTTGGTCACTGAAGTGGGTTTAATGTATCAAATTGGTCACTGAACTCAAAACGGTATCAAGATAGTTACTGAATTGACCATAAATATCAAACAGGTGCATTGAAATATAAGTTCAAGCGGTAAAAATATTATTTATAAAATTTTACACATTATTTTTAAATGTTACCAAAACCAAGTAAAAGTTTATGAGTTCTAATATTTGTGATAATATATTTATATTTTATCAAATTTATTTATTATTTATTTTTAATTAAAATAAAGAAAATAACTATATAATAAAATATAAATAATAAATAAACTTGATAAAATATAAACATATTATTTTAAATAAAAATTAAATTCAAGCCTTAGAAACTTGGAGCATTTTGGAGAATTGTTTGTGTTAGAAATTAGGGTTCACTGTGGGAGGAAACTGATTTGGGGGCTGCTACTCGCTTAAATAGCTGAAAAATAAAGAAAAGAGCCATTGTGGCTGTGAAAATACAGATATACCCCTGCCTGTTTAACGGCGTTAAAGCTTTTTAGACGGCTAACACACACGCTGTAGCGCGTTATAAAGTGTGGTATTGCATGTGGAGTTTATAGAAATAGAGTATTGAAAGCGGTGTCTCGCGCAAAGGGCAGGTACACAAAATGCTCTTTACTCTTTATATTATTGAAGTTCAGGTGAGATAATTTCTTGTGCCAGTTCCAGCTTTCTTCAATACTGGCTCTGCCAAGTAGACAGATTGTAGAGCTTTCAGAGTTTAAAGATAGCTTGGCTTCATAGATGTTCCCATGTCTATATCCTTTTAGAACAACTTTTCCAGTGGTTTTACTGATGACCTCACAGTGTTCCTCCAGGAAATCAACATGATATCCTCTGTCACAGATTTGACTTATGCTCAGCAGATTGTGCTTAAGTCCTGAGACCAGAGCTACAGATTGAATGATGACATTTCCAAGATTGATATTGCCATATCCCAAAGTTTTCCCTATGTTGCCATCTCCATAAGAAACATTTGGGCCAGCCTTCTCCACAAAGTCTGATAGCAGGGCTTTATTTCCTGTCATATGTCCTGAGCATCCACTGTCCAGAACTAGGATGTTCTTCATGTTGCCCTGCAATCACATACACAACTAATGATTAGTTTTAAGGACCCATACTTGCTTGGATCCTTTGTTCTTGTTAAGTTTGTTAACACTAGCAGCGGAAGATTTGTCAGAGTTTAAATCAGAGTTTGTGCTAACAGACTTTTTAACAGATGCTGAACTAGGAGAATCAATCTTTTTCTTCAAAGAAGGTTTCAATTCATAATAATCATAATATAAACTATGGTATTCCTTACAAGTGTAAATGGAATGCCATAAACTACCACAATGAAAACAAGGATTCTCTGGTCTAAATCTAGTATTCCTAGTCTTAACTTCTGATTTTGGAGACATAGCATTTATGTCCTTATTATTCCTGCAAAAAGAAGCAAGATGATTAGGATTACCACAATTATGACAAGTTTTCCTAGGAGCATTTGGAATAGGCATGTAACTGTTGCTTTTGTTTATTCCATCTTTCCATTCCTATTTTTCCTAGGTTCCTTAATCCTGTTTTCTTTCTTAACCTCCTTGAGCTTATGCTTAAGCTGTTTCTGAGTCATCAAACCAATGTTAACCTGTTTAGGTATATCAGTCTTTGATTCTGCAACAAATCTTACTGGAACTATCCTAGGTTTTTCAATTTTAATGGTTTCTTGTTTATATGACTCAGCTTCATTTTTATTAGAGTAACCTAACCCTTTTTTCCAGTTTCCACTTTCTAAGATATTCTGAGTAGTCTTCCCTGAGTTAGTCCAAGTTCTGATTATCTCTTTTTCCTTAATAAGTTCTGATTCAAGAGAAGCATTTTTCTTTAAGAGTTCATTTTTAACAAAGATAGAATCATCTCTTTCCTTCTGAACTTCTAGCATCTGAACTAGTTCCTTTTCAAGATAATCATTCATTTTCTTAACATCCAAGAACTCAGATTTTAGTCTGTCATTTTCTAAAGTCTGATCTCTATAACTAACATGCAGAGTTTTAAGAAACAATCTTAACTCAGTTATATCCTCAGTATCAAAAGCAAGAGTGGAATGAGGTACCTTAGTTTCAACAGTCTCAGTGCTGTTGTCCATGTTTGCCATCAAGGCATAGTTGACTTCTTCCTCTGATTCTGATGAGTCTGCCCAGCTTCTTTTCTTTGTGATAAAGGCCTGTTCCTTTTCTTTCTTAGCTTTCTTGCACTCAGTTGCAAAATGGCCTTTCTCTCCACAATTGAAGCAGGTGTATTTAGACTTATCAGATTTTCCAGATTTTTCTTCTTTGCCTTCATTCCTTTTGAAGACCTTCCTATCAGAGTTTCTGTCTTTCCTTGAGAACTTCTTCCCTTTGTTGAAGTTCTTGTAAGCCATCTTCTTGAAGCTTTTTACCATCAGTGCTGCCAGCTGCATCATCTCAGTATCACTGTCATCAGAGTCTGAAGATATATCAGAGTCTGAGTCATCATCAGAGTTTGATGACTCAGTATCAGACTTTTTGACATGAGCTTTTCCCTTGCTTTTCACAACTGTTTCTTCTTGAACTTTTAGAGCAACTGGTTTGGGTTTGCCACCATGTCGTTTGCTTCTTTGCTCCATTTCAAGTTCATGAGTTTTCAACCTTCCAAAGATGTCATCCAGAGACATCTCTTCAAGGTCATGGTTGTCTCTTATAGTGGTTACCTTCAAATCCCACTTTTCAGGAAGAGCAAGTAGAAATTTGAGATTTGAATCTTCCAAATCATATTCTTTATCCACAAGAGAAAAGTCATTCAGCAGCTTGACAAACCTGTCATAAAGATCAGTTAGTGATTCACCAGATTTTGAATCAAAGTGTTCATACTCTTGAGTAAGTATGGTTCTTATGTTCTTTTTGATGGCTTTGGTTCCTTGACATCTGACTTCCAAAGCATCCCATATCTCCTTTGCAGTTTTGCATCCAATTACCCTGTTAGACATGGCATTGTCTAGAGCACTATGCAACAGATGCTTCACCTTTGCATCCTTACTAATTGATGAGATGTCCTCTGGAGTATAGTCCTTTTCTTTAGGGACCATCTTCTGGGGTTCATCTCCCACTGCAACAGAAAGCTTTGTTGGCATGTGTGGACCATCATAAATCCTATCTAGATATTCTGGATCTGTTGATTCCAGAAACATGATCATTCTTACTCTCCAGACAGAATATTCAGATGCCCTGAGGACCGGAACCCTAAGTGACTCATATCTACTGTTTTGTGATTTCTCAGACATGACTGTGTGATTAAGATCTCACTGTAGGTATATCAACAGAGCTCGCTCTGATACCACTTGTTAGGCCGAATAAACTCACTATATAGGATAATATAGTGAACACAGTCAAAGACAAAACACAAGTATAAGAGAAAAAAATCAACTAATCTCTTATTCACAATTCACAGTAGCTTACAAATAATCTCTTAGTGATTTATATTTTATTACTAAGAGCTGCTAGGTTACACGAATGATATTCAATTGTTAACTCATCTAGAGTAAACCCTAAGCTGTGTTTATATACACAGTTACATGATATCTACTGATTGATTTACATTTATCTGCTTCCTAAAATAATCTAATCAGTAGCTATCTTTTCCATGTTCTGATTTGCATATCTTCCTTGATATTCTCTTTCCTTGCTTATCCAGATCTTCTCCTAGAAATCAGCCGCCTGCAAACTCTGATCATCATACAAACTCTGATCCAGCTGGCAGTCGTTAAACTCTGATTCTAGATTAAACTCTGATCTTCATTTTTGCACAAGAACTAGTTAAATACCTGTGACATCATCAAATATGTAACATCAAATATAAACTAACCAATCAACTGTTTAATATTTAGTTATTAATAATTAATAATATGATATAAAACATATTAAAGGTTAGAGAGACACATAAAATCAAATAAATTTAAGAGCTCTATGGGTCGAATACTAATCAGTTCATGACCAAACTCAACTAACCGACCAACCAATTGGATATTTTATGTTTCGGCTTTAACAGTGTAATAATATATAATATATTATAGATTTGTAATATTTCTTTTAATGTGAGATCATTAGAGTATTTAAAAATAATGTTATTAATTTATTTTTATTGATTAATATGACATGTTATTTATTATTAATTATATATAATGATATTATATATTTTTATATATGTCGCCCATGTTAATTGTAAAAACTCGGCTTTTTCAGTTAGTAAATCTGAAAAAAAAATAATGCGTTTTGGTTAAAAAGGTTATTCCTATGTTGCTCGATTTTATTTTAGAAGATTGAGTTTTTTAGATAAAAAATATATAAAAGATAATATATTTTAGTTAAAATAATTAACTGGTTGTATAGAGAGGCCCGTACTTAGCCCAGGTACTGATCGTCCGACCAATATAATAATATTATATTTTTAAAAATATGTCCTCCGTGTCTGTATTAATTGTAAAAGATCGATTTTATAGTTAAAAAATTTATAAAAAATATATTTTTTAGTTAAAAAGGTAATTACCATGTTTCTCAACGTTATTATAAAAGATTGAGTTTTTTTGGGTAAAAATATAAAAAAGGAAATATATTTCAATTAAAAAGAATAATTGGTTATATAGATAGGCCTGTAGTTTGGCACAATTACTGACCGACAAAACTTTTAATATTTCGGTTGTAATAGTATAGTGTATATAGAGTCTTATTCCAATAAAAACCTCTTTATTCTAGAAACTAAAAACCAAACAGAAATATCACTAAATCCTAAAGCAAATACCACTAAATTCTTAAACAACCCCATCTCCACCTCCATCTTCACCAACCCCACCTCCACATCCGCCACTACCACCACTTCCGTCGTCACCTCCTCCAAAACCACCACCACCTCTATGCCGCCCGCCCCCTCCATCTCCACCTCTATTATTTATCCAACAACACAATCTCTACCTCCATCTTCACCAAACCCATCTTGGTCGCTGCTTCAACCTCCTTCAGCCTCGTTCGTACTTCTTTCTCCACCTCGGCTCAATTTCAAAATGCGGCGGAGCTGCCACTATTCCGGCAACGCTCCAACCCCCTACTTCAAGCCGCCCACACCTTCTCTACAATCATCCTTCCTCCATCTCCACCTTCACCTCCACCATCTCCACCACCGTCACCACCATCTGAATCGAAAACGTGAACTGATCTGAAAATTTTGAGTAGTTTTTGGAACATATATGGAGATTCTGGGCGGTTTCTACAAGTTTTCATTTATTCTTGCAATGTAGATCACTAAATCCTAAAAAGAATATCATTAAATTGTACCGAAAATATCACTAACTTTTATTGGTTTCTAATTTTTATTTTAAAAGTGGTTTCTATTTGATCATGAGCGAGTATAGATATATGTGTGTGTCTTATTTCAAATTCTTTTCCACATATAATAGCCCAAATGGAACAAAATGATCAACGCAAGGATTTGTTTTTTTAATTATATGAGGTATTTTCGTAATTTTCTCTATTTTTAGAGTTTTTTGTACGTCAGATACATTTTATTACGCATCTACCGGTTGCAAAGCGCTGAAAACTCCATTTCATTAGAAAAAGAATATGAAAAAAAATAAGAAACACCATTAAAATTGAAGACTATCAAAATTTTCATCCAACAACCGAAAAAAGACAAAATAATTAAAAGATTCATTATATATGAATGCTAGATCTTATCCATATTTCATGATAAAATATATGGGAAAATTAATTTAAAGGTCCCTCAACTATTGGTGTTTTATTATTTAGGTCCCTGAAATAAAGATTCCAATATCCGGGTCACTTATGTTTATAGTTTTCTTATTTGAGTGCTTCCATTAACTGAGTATCTACAGACGTTAGAATCTCGATAACGTGGCAGAATTGTTGACATGTGTATACAAATTTTATGTTAGAGGTCCCTCAATTATTAATAATTTTCCTATTTGAGTCCTTTTATTGATTTAAAATTTATTATGTATTAAGATACTTACATTTAATCGGCTTAGAAGGTATTCAATTTTTAGTACCCTTAAATTTTTTAATTCGTAATTATTTTAGACGTATGATAGATAATAATAAAAACATTAATATACAAAGTAAAATAAAAAATGAGTATGGAGAGAAGGATGTTAAGAAAAAAACATTAATGTAACAAAGAAAAGGGAAGATTAAACATTAATTTATTATGTTTTTTATTTATTTTAATTTGTTTTATTGATATTTTTTTATTATCTATACTTCTAAAATAATTACAAATTAAAAAACTTAAGTTGTACTCCCTCCGTCCCCCTCATTTGTTTACATTGGGGGACGGGGGCTCGGCACGCATTCTAATGCTCTCGTAAAACATAGTTCGGTAAATTATTTTGAACTTTTTTTTCTTCTGTATAAAAATTTGATGTTTAAATTTTTATACAAAAAAGAAAAAATTTAAAAATAAGCTATAGAACTATGTTTTATATGCGCATTAAAATGCGTGTCGAGCAGTGTGAAAAAACTGTAAACAAATGAGGGGGACAGAGGGAGTACTAAAGATTGAATATCTTCTAAGTCGATTAAATGTTAGTATCTTTATACATAATAAATTTTAAATTAATGAAAGGACTCAGATAAAAAAATTATTAATAGTTTAGGGACATTTAAAATAAAATTCATATACACCTGTCAACAATTCTGCCACGTCATCATCCGTTAAAATCTCAGTTAACGGAAGGATTCAAAAAAGTAAAGTGAAAACGTAAGTGATCTGGATATTGGAATCTTTATTTGAGGGACCTAAACAATAAAACACCAATTGTTCAAGGACCTTAAAATTAATTTTCCCTAAAATATACTCTATTGAAAACAAACAAAGAATTTGATAAAAACTTTTACTATATATTTTCTATACTAGGATGATACCCTTGTATATAATTAGGTAACAACTTCATGTACATATATTTTATATGAAAGCATTGATTTATTGGTTTTAAATTGGAGAATACTATCAGTGAAGTAGTAAGTATTGTATTAGATGGAAATCCTTATTTTTTTTGTTAAAAAATATATGACGTTAAATCTATATTCTAAACCGATGGTTTAAATTTTGAAACACAATATGAACTTAGTAACTGGTAGAAACTATTTGTTTCAACTTCTGTTATGATTTTATATGATTAAATAATATATCAAATTTTATTTATTATTTAAAATTTTAATATTATATTATTTTTAATATAAATTCATCCAAATAGATATTAATCTAAAATTTTCACATCCAACTTATGAATCATTATTTAAATTTAGTTGTTCCATTTGATGTTTGTGTAAGTTACTCTTAAATTATTATTTATTTATGTACAACTTCCATTTTGATATTTGTTATTTGTATAAGTTACCCCCATAAATTTAACTATGTCTTCCCAGGCGAGGTATATTGAAATTTTTTGGATAAGGAAACAATTTAATGTACTAATTTTAATTTTATTTTTGACATGATTTGAATCTTCAATTGAAAAGAATGAGAAATATATCAATGAATCAACACAACATTTATATAATGTATACCGTTAATCTTTTTTTAAAATTTTGTATATCATTTACCTTTTTGTTAATTTTATTTTTATGAATTTTATTTACTTGATGATCTACTTTTTGGCTTTTGTCAAAGGCTAAGGGGTACAAGTGAAGGGCTTATAAAAAAATCCTGCAAAGGAAAAAGTTCTATTGCATATTGAGTGCACATGAGACTTGAAAGTACTAGTTATTGAGATTGAGCAATTTTAATTTAGAAATATAATCATAATATTTCTTGCTCCTGTCGTATTATACTTTTCCCAAAGATAGTTTATCATTAAATAACACACATGATGTGAGTTGACTCTACTTAAAAATATGTATTCAAATGCCTTTGGAAAATCATGTATAGTCTTCCTCTACGAAAGGTTGAAATGCTGTCGACTTTAGGATAATCATTACTTTTCAAAAGGTAATGCATGTTCACGACTTTAGGACAAATACACAACCAACTATGCCTATAGTTTTGTAGTGTTATGGGCAACACATTGTAGGATGATAATCTTAATAACAAGCCAAATGAGTTGAATTTTAGTAAAAACATGAACAGACACATACACATATATTCATGAATTGATATAATATTACATGTAAAAATGAAATATGTACGGCCTTAAGTATGCTGACAACACTATATTGAAGAAAAAACAGTTCTTACATTTAGAATGGAACTGAATTACTTGTAGTCTACAAATTGTTACTATACTTATATACATTATAATCTACAACTTGTATGTTGATTGCGCCAATTACAATACATATATACATGACACAACATAAAAGAAAGTATTGGTTCTACAAACTAATTGTAGCTCAATACAAACAAAGTTCGCATAATGTAGGAATCCTGAGGGAAATTTTGTAACAAGAAGCTCCAACATTCAAACCATGATGTATCTTGGAGTTTATGTATCTGGAATGAGGTTTGAGAGAGAGTACTTTAATTTGACTTGAGAATTTTTTCCTGAAGGCGACGGTGATGGGCTATCAGTTGTCTCAGTAGTTACATCATCATCACTATAAGAGTTTGCACCATCATTAGATGCATCATTATGTGCATCACTATGAACAGCGCTTGGTGTATTTGCACCACCACTACTACTTGGAACTTTTGCTGGGGCAGGACTAGGACTACCACTACCAGTCTCTTTATGTTCTTTGTGTTTTTTTGATGACGTAAAGGATTTGGCAAAACCAGAGAGTGAGAACTTCAGACCTGTACTGACTGGTGCATCTGCAATGCTTCCACTCTGTGATTCACCTGTATTGCTTTCATCTGGGTTTTCAAAACCAGGGTGTAAAAATCCTTTCATACGTTTCCCAAAACCTAATCCTGTGCCTTCAAATTTTGTACTTGTGCTAATCTGTGACGGGATACTTCCAGTGTCTGGTGCACCTGCAATGCTTCCACTTTGTGGTTCACCCACACTTCCATCTGTTTTTTCAGTATCAGGATGTAATAATCCTTTAAAACGTTGCCCGAAGCCTAAGCCCAGACCTTCGAATTTTGTACTAGTACTAATCTGTGATGGTGTACTTCCAGTATCTGGTGCACTTGCTATGGTTCCACTCGGTAACTCACCCGCACCACTTCCTTCTGTAGAATCATGGTGTAATAATCCTTTAAAACGTTGCCCTAAGCCTAAGCCCAAGCCTTCAAATTTCATACTAGTACCAATCTGTGAAGGTGTATTTCCAGTGTCTGGTGGACTTGCAATGGTTCCACTCGGTAATTCACCTGCACCACTTCCTTCTGGTTTTTCAGAATCAGGGTGTAATAATCCTTTAAAACGTTGCCCGAAGCCTAAGCCCAGACCTTCGAATTTTGTACTAGTACTAATCTGTGATGGTGTACTTCCAGTATCTGGTGCACTTGCTATGGTTCCACTCGGTAACTCACCCGCACCACTTCCTTCTGTAGAATCATGGTGTAATAATCCTTTAAAACGTTGCCCTAAGCCTAAGCCCAGGCCTTCAAATTTCATACTAGTACTAATCTGTGACGGTGTATTTCCAGTGTCCGGTGGACTTGCAATGGTTCCACTCGGTAATTCACCTGCACCACTTCCGCCTGGTTTTTCAGAATCAGGGTGTAATAATCCTTTAAAACGTTGCCCGAAGCCTAAGCCAAGACCTTCGAATTTTGTACTAGTACTAATCTGTGATGGTGTACTTCCAGTATCTGGTGCACTTGCAATGGTTCCACTCGGTAATTCACCCGTACCACTTCCTTCTGTAGAATCAGGGTGTAATAATCCTTTAAAACGTTGCCCGAAACCTAAGCCCAGGCCTTCGAATTTCATACTAGTACTAATTTGTGACGGTGTACTTCCAGTGTCTGGTGGACTTGCAATGGTTCCAGTCGGTATTTCACCCACACCACTTCCTTCTGGTTTTTCAGAATTAGGGTGTAATAATCCTTTAAAACGTTGCCCGAAGCCTAAGCCCAGACCTTCGAATTTTGTACTAGTACTAATCTGTGATGGTGTACTTCCAGTATCTGGTGCACTTGCAATGGTTCCACTCGGTAATTCACCCGCACCACTTCCTTCTGTAGAATCATGGTGTAATAATCCTTTAAAACGCTGCCCGAAGCCTAAGCCCAGACCTTCGAATTTTGTACTAGTACTAATCTGTGATGGTGTACTTCCAGTGTCTGGTGCACTTGCAACGGTTCCACTCGGTAATTCACCCGCACCACTTCCTTCTGTAGAATCATGGTGGAAGAGCCCTTTAAAACGTTGTCCGAAGCCTAAGCCCAGACCTTCCAATTTTGTACTAGTGCTAATCGGTGATGTTGTGCTTCCACTGTCTGGTGCACTTGCAATGCTTCCGCTCTGTGGTTCACCCGCACTGCCTGGATCAGTGTTTTCATGATCACGGTGTAAAAATCCTTTAAAATGTTGCCCGAAGCCTAAACCTAGACCTTCAAATTTTGTGCTAGTGCTAATTTTTGACGAAGCGCTTCCACTATCTGGTGCACCCGCACTGCTTCCACTTTGTGATGCATCTGTACTGCTTCCACTTTGTGATGCATCTGCACTACTTCCACTTTGTGTTGCATCTGCACTACTTCCACTCTGGGATGCACCTATACTATTTCCAGTGGTGTCTGTGTATTCAGTATCATGGTGGAACAGTCCTTTAATACGGTGTCCAAATCCTAATCCTAGACCTTCAAATTTCAAATTTGTACTAATCTGTGAGGGTGTGTTTGTAGTTTGTGGTTCACTTGCGCTGGTTGCACTTAGTGATGGATCTGCATTGTTTCCAGAATCAGGGTTGAACAATCCTTTAAAACGGTCCCCGAAACCTAAGCCTAGACCTTCAAATTTCTGAGTTGTACTAATCTGGGAAGGTGTAGCTTCAGTTTGTGGTGCACCTGCGATGCTTTCACTATCTGGTTTCTCAGAATCCGGGTTAAAAACTCCTTTTATACGTTTTCCGAAGACCATGCCCAAACCTTCAAATTTCATTTGTAAACTGATTTTTTGAGGTGTGCTTCTAGGACTATTTGGTTGGGACTGAATATTACCATTTGCTGAGAATTCTTTTTTAAACTCGCCACTTTTTGCAAATGAAAATTTCATATTATTATTGTTTGCTGTATTTCCCGCAGACGCATCATCATTGGATGTTGGACTATTTGTCGGGGATGATAGGCCACTGATGCCACCACTACCCCCAGCATTGAAATCTAAATTTCCTCCTATATGACCACTTGCACCAGCTGTAATTTGTTTAGGGTCATGACTCGGGTTCTCAATATATTCAGCAAAAACTTTAAAAATGCTTAATGCATTCTTTAGCAATTTTGAACAATCCAAATTCTTATTAGTTATTTGCATTGCCGTATTAGCAACTTTTGCAGCACTAGCATCACATTTTGCTACAGCAGCAATGGCTGAGCTTAGATATTCTGGAACTTTATCCTCATCAACATGCTGAGTCAATGCATTGCTAGATTTGTCAATAAAGTCTAGCACCTGTGCATATTGTTGTGAGCATAACACAATGCTTTGTCGCACAGATGGATCCCGAGCTATCGAACTAGCCACAGCACTTGACATGTTGAGCATATTATGTGTTACTCTCGCAACATTCGTCGCTGCTTTCAAAGCCGCAGAACAAATATCCGTAGGATTCAAATTGGGATTATTGGCGATTGGATTAAGAACCGCGTAGCAAGCTGGTGGGGAATCAGAGGCGCTGCATGCTGACTGAACAAGCGCCTTGGCTGTTGCGCTCTCAACCAGAACTGTAGCATTCGTTTGTTGCAAATTAAATGCAAGATAAAAGGTTATGAGAGAAACTGCAAATAATCTGAATGACATGATTTTGGTAATCTTTTATTTTGTACAATATTAAACATACGTAGAATTTCTTGTTTTCTTGTTGATGCAAGGCCCTATTTATAACTTGTTGAGATTCTATCTACTGGATTTTAAAATGAAAGGTGGAACCTTAATTTGTGGTATTTTGATGAGGTTGAATAAGTGTTTAACACAAATAATTTAGTGGTAAATGCTCTAGGATATGTTAAAACTTCTTGAAAATTTAGATGGTCATTCTGATAGATCTTTAATTACCAATAAATATTAGACGGATAAGCGTGGCCAAACATTAACTTTCTAGTAAAAGTTTGTACATACATGTCACGTACAATTTCTTATCCAATGTAATCAAAAAATTTACTTTACTATAATAGTTGTGGACAATTTAACTAAATATGTATAGAAATCTTGTGGGTTTAAATGTGGAAAACATTTGTACTATATACGGGGCAACTGATTCAAAGTATCTCCAGAGAAAATGAAGCATAATGTATCGATGAGACCACGAAGGCCGCTAGACCACATTTTCACAATTTATTAGTAGAGTTGAGATCTCTTCTTCAACCTACTAGACAAACACCCATTTACTTTATATAACACAAATACCCATTGTTATTTCGGATAACAAATGTAAATTAACTTCAATCCTTCGCGCATAATTTCAGTTCTTAATTTTTATTGATGTATAATATGTCTTATTTTATGTTAATTCCCACATGTCATATATATAAATTTAGATGATTATGAAAAGTGGGCACATAAATAATTTTAAAATGATGATTATAGTGACACCTAGTGTGGTATTAGTTAACAAATTATGTTGAAGTAAGGTAAATTTGACTTTTAATTTGTAATACAACTTTGCTTGAAATTTTATGTGTTGTGCACCAACTTGAAAACATCAACAACACTAAATTTGACCTTTAAGCAATAATTGATTATGTATTTATGCATATATACATACGTATGTAACTTTCACGAATGTGAATATCTATTATAAGTATACATATACCAAGAATTTTCTTAGACTTATATATATATTCATAGGTGAGTATTGGGCAGATTTGCATGGTAAATACAAGTTTCATCAATGTCTCTATGAATCGTAAGAGTTTCAATTTTTATAACGAGTGAGCTCTAAATATCACATCATTATCAGTAATCAAGTTACTATGAAGAGTAAACATCTTATAGCTAAATCTTTCAACTGTTTTTTTTTATTAGACATTTGTTATATTGAAAGAATTGAGAGATTGTCTAAAATAATCTCAAAGGCTATATATTATTTTGATCATGAGTGAAAGGTGTATATGATCTTGGTCATCCACTTTGTAAAAACAACCCCAAAATTTTCCTCCAAGTATAACTTTTTGGTCTCTTTCAACTTTTTTAACAAGCTTTGTTGAACTTTATTTGGTTATGTACACCATCCTCGTATTGTATGCATTTGTTCCGGTTTTAAAGGTTTAGATGCTCCAACCTTGTTCAACTTGGAGTTTTGACCTTTAAATTAAAACCACTTATTCTATTTGAATTTGACATTTGAAAATTTCTTTAACATCAGCATCTTTTAGGTAATTTAATCGCAATTTAATATTGAGGTGCTTCTAGTATGTGTTACATCTTGGATTTTGGAGCTAAGGTATGAGAACATTTGTCATCTATTTTTTATTTTTGTCCAACTTCAATGGTTCCATTCTAGCAGTGTCCTAGCTCATAAGTTTTAAGATACTATAAATAGTTTTAATTGAATATTCATCGTTCATATATATTAGACCATCCTCTTATTGCTAGAATTCTATACTCAAAATAAGCTATTATTTAAAACTCAAAATTTGGTGTTTTTGATATTCTCAAATGTGTGCAAAACTCGAAAGTGGCGACATATACTTATGTCTTATTTGTTTTTACTGGAATCTACTGACACAACATCTTATAACTAATTAAGAATCAAATATTGCTTAAGTACACATATTTTCTAATCAACTTTTCATTATTCAAATTTTACAACAGTAAGTAAAATTTCAATTGCGTTTTCAAAGTATAATTCCCAAGCATCCTAATTTTTTGTATTTATTTAAATTTACATATATCACATGAGAACTAACACGCATGTCATAAACAAATGAATATTGACAACAATTTGCACAATATTAATTAAGTGCTGAATGGTAGAAGATAACTCGTACCTTAAATAGATCACTATGCTAGGTATATTATACAGACAAAAGTTCCATAAAATACTCTTAGATTATTAATCATAAAGTAGGAGACTTATCATATATTCTGATGACAATTTCTAACATATTAAAAATATAAAATAAACATCTTTGATAACTTGATTTTGATTAGGGATGGCAATATTAGACCCGACCCGACAACCCGACACGAATTCGACCCGTAAAATACAAATTAGGGTTGAAGTTTTTCGGGTTCGGGTCGAATTCGGGTTGACTCAAAATCATCCCGAAAAAATCCGGTCATTTTTGGGTTACCCGAAATTCGGGTTGTACAAAACGTCGCATGTGATTGTGTCTGATTTTTTTTCCGGTTAAAATCTGAATAAAAATTATCTATGAGTTTTGAGCAGTTCCGCTTGAATTACAACATGAACAAGAGGCAGTATAGTCTTGCGGAACTGCTGACAGAACTTCAGGCAGCTGAAGGATTATTTCGCCAGAGTGTTCAAGTGAATGTGGCTGAGAAAGGTTCTTCCTCTAAGCCGAAAGGCAATAAGAAGAAGAAAAAGGCTCAGGCACAGCAAGCTGTGAAGGCAGTGGGGGTTCAAGGTGGTGTGAAAAAGCCTAAGGGGAAGTGCTACCGGTGCAAGCAGTCGGGTCATTGGAAAAAGGATTGTCCTCTTCCTAAGAAGACAAACAATACTGGGGTTCCAGCAATCCAGAATGCTTAGAGATGGCGAGATATACGTGTTCATGGGAGATGCTACGAAAGTAGCAGTAGTTGCAGTAGGAGTTATTCATTTATCTTTTGGTTCTGATAGGATTTTGGTTTTGAACAATTGTCTTTATGTACCTTCTTTTAGAAGGAATTTGATTTCGGTTTCTAAACTTGCTTTGGATGGTTATAATGTTTGTTTGGATCGTAATGTTTCTATTATGATGAATAAACGGATTATATGTTCTGGTACATTGCAAGACAATTTGTATATAATTAATCCTAGTCAACCTGCACTGCAACTACAACATAGGGTATTGAACAACACATCTTCTACCTCTAATAAAAGAAAGGAACCTTCTAGTTTGAACCAAACATATCTTTGGCACTTGAGATTAAGTCATATTAACTTGAGGAGGATTCAAAGACTGGTAGTAGACGGGCCTTTAGGCTCATTGGCAGTGGAGCCATTTCCAGTTTGTGAATCCTGCTTGGAAGGTAAAATGACCAACAAGCCTTTCAAGGCAAAGGGGAATAGAGCCAAAGAAGTGTTAGGAGTGGTTCACTCTGATTTATGTGGACCCATGAATATCCAAGCAAGAGGTGGTTATGAGTATTTCGTCACTTTTATTGACGATTATTCTAGATATGGGTACGTTTATTTGTTGCGCCGTAAGTCTGAGTGCTTTAATAAATTCAAAGAGTACAAAGCTAAAACGGAGAAGCGACATAATAAAAGTATCAAGTCACTACGATCTGATCATGGTGGCGAATACTTGCTTGGGGAATTCAGGGAATATTTATCAGAGAATGGGATAGAATCCCAGTTGACTGCACCAGGCACACCCCAGCAGAACGGTGTAGCAGAGAGAAGGAACCGGACTCTTTTAGAGAGTGTTAGATCGATGATGAGTTATTCGGATTTACCCAAGTCGTTTTGGGGACATGCCTTAGAGACAACAGCTTATCTTCTGAACTTAGTACCTTCTAAGTCGGTTCCTAAAACCCCTTTAGAATTGTGCACCAGGGACAAACCGAGTCTGAGACACATTCGGATATGGGGTTGTCCAGCACATGTGATGAACAATAACGCGACTAAGCTAGAATCTCGTACAGAAGTAAAGCTGTTTGTAGGCTACCCCATGGGAACAAAAGGTTATTTATTTTATAGTCCTAAGGATCGGGATGTCACTGTTAGCACCAATGCAAGATTCTTAGAGGAAGACAATATAATGAATCACAAACCCATGAGTAGTATCATTTTAGAGGAATTAGTGGGAGGGACGAATAATAAACCTGTAGTACAAGTAGAACAACCACAGCAGACTATGCAACCGGTCACTAATACCGCACCAGTTCCTCGTCGTAGTGGGAGGGTTGTTCGACAGCCTGACGTATTTATGTTTTTGGGAGAGTCTTCGGACTTGGTCTCTGGTGAACATGATGATGATCCCCGGACATACGAAGAGGCAATACAAGACAAAGATGCAAGTCTTTGGCAAAAGGAAATGGATTCTGAGATGGAATCAATGTATTCTAATCAGGTCTGGGAGCTCGTGGAACCACCCAAAGGTATAAAACCTATTGGATGTAAGTGGGTATACAAGAAAAAGAGGGGATCAGACAAAAAGGTGAAAGCCTGGAAAGCAAGACTTGTTGCGAAAGGGTATACTCAGAAAGAAGGTATCGATTATGAGGAAACCTTTTCGCCGGTAGTCATGCTTAAGTCAATCCGTATTCTTTTATCTATAGCAGCTCATCTCGATTATGAGATTTGGCAAATGGATGACAAGACAGCTTTCCTTAATGGAAATCTTGAGGAAACCATCTTTATGCAGCAACCAGAGGGATTCATTAAAGAAGGCCAAGAGCATCTTGTATTTAAGCTGAAGAGGTCTATTTATGGACTTAAACAAGCTTCTAGGTATTAGAATATTCGCTTTGATCAGGCAGTCCAGTCGTATGGATTTGATCAATGTCCAAGCGAAGCATGCGTGTATATGAGATGTGAGGGAAATGCAGTGGTTTTTCTAGTGCTTTATGTTGATGACATTTTACCCATTGGAAACAATGTTAAGATGTTGTCTTCAATAAAGGCATGGTTGTTCAAACAATTTGAAATGAAGGACTTAGGTGAAGCAGCATACATCCTTGGGATCAAACTTATAAGGGATCGCAAGAAAAGGATGTTGGCTTTATCTCAGGAGCCCTACATAGATGACGTATTAGCTCGTTTTAACATGCAGGACTCCAAGAAGGGTAATTTACCCTTCAGACATGGAGTTACTCTATCAAAGAGGCAGTGTCCTTCGACACCTAAGGAGATAGAGAACATGAAGGCAGTTCCTTATGCTTCGGCATGTGGGAGCCTAATGTATGCAATGTTATGTACGAGGCCTGATATCTGCTTTGTCGTGGGTATGGTCAGCAGATACCAGTCAAACCCAGGACAGGAACATTGGAGTGCTGTAAAAGCAATACTCAAGTACTAGCGAAGGACTAAGGAGTATATGTTGGTTTACAAGTCCTCTGATTTATTGCCTCTGGGATATACCGATTCGGATTTCCAGATAGATAAGGATAAGAGAAAGTCCACCTCGGGATGTGTTTTTACTTTGGGAGGTGGAGCCGTAATATGGAGGAGTGTGAAGCAGAAATGCATCACAGACTCAACCATGGAAGCCGAATATGTGGCAGCCTCGGAGGCAGCCAAAGAGGCTATATGGTTCCGAAACTTCCTGCTGGATTTGGATGTGGTTCCTAATCTGCCACAGCAAATCACGATTTATTGTGATAATACTGGTGCTGTGGCGAATACCAAGGAACCACGGGCCCATAAGGCAGCGAAACACATAGAGCGTAAGTATCACCTCATACGACAGTTCGTTAAGCGAGGAGATATCATTTTGCTGACATAGCATCAAAGGATAACCGGGCAGATCCTTTCACGAAGAGCTTACCAGCTAAGGCTTTTCAGGAGCACGTGGAAGCGATAGGAGTCAGATACTTGGTCACATAGTTATTATAGTTGGTAGTGGATTGCTTGTAATAGACACTGATATACTCAAAGAATATCTTGAGTATAAGTGGGAGATTGTTAGGGTTATACTGAAATATTCATTTGAAGTATATAACAATTATTTGAGAATCTTGAATGCATGTTTTCACATTGTCTGTATATTATATATTGTACACAATCTAGTATCAAATGGGATAGCAGAAGATTAGATTGTCGAGTTCCTTATATAATATAATAAAGGTTCACAGTCTAAATGGTGTTAGACAAACCATTGGAACGACTGAAGTATTATTTGGAAATAGTTTATCTTGACTATTGAATAATACTTGTATACTTTGTGTATATTGAACGAGATCAAAATAGTAGAATAATTGTTTCTTTAATTCTGACAATAAAGAACTAAGATTCCATGATGTTATTAATACTTAAGTTCTTAATCCGGATATAGTGATTGACACTTGTATTTGATGCACATGCCTTGACTCATAAATTAAGTAATTTATTTTAAATTATGAATTTATGTATTGGGCAATGACATTATATACAGAGTGGGATATTGACTATAAAAGGAAACCGTGTCCGAAAAATATATTCGGGTGATGATGTCCTCTTGAAAGCTCATAAAGATAATTATGCTTTAGTCCTGCAGGCAGATTTGTTCTTGCATAATTATAAGGTTGAGTGGATGATCAAGGATAAAAGATATTGATTAAATTAATTGTCAGAAATTAATTTAATTAATGGACATGCGATATCTTAAACATGGGGAATTTATAAGCAATTAATATGGGAGCCGAATTAAATAATTAATTTACGGAATTAGGAAAGGTAGTGCAAATATTAATTCTTTAGTGAATTGAATTAATATTTAATGACATTGGGCCTGGCCCGGAATGTCATTGGAAGGCCTGACCTAATGGTCCATGATCCCTACTGTAGCCTATATATATATTCTCGTTCTCCTAAAGCTGAAAAACACACCAAAACGAATTAATCCTAGAGTCAGAGAGAGGCAGACGTTTTTCTCAAGGAGACAGCTAGGGTTTTGGTTTTCGGAGCTTTAAGGAGAGGCACACCTTGGGAGATCGAAGGCCACACTTCATCCAAGGAGAATCAAGGAATACAGTAGAAGACGTGGATTTGAATCGCTTGCGCCGTAGCGATTAAGGTTAATATTCTGTTCGAACTTTTAATAAGTATCATAAAACGCAGGGCCAAGATCCGATTGTTCCTACAGATCTTACTCCACTACAAACCCTTCTTAAACTAAAAACTACAACCTAAAATAAAAAAATTTCTAAATCATATCGAAACATAGCAAATATGGTTTGGAAATCGATCATCGGAAGATGAAGAAAAAAACAGTCAAGTCGGATTTCAAAAAAAGTTCACCGATTGACGAAGAATTCAAATTAAAAACGAAAGGATTTTGTGGAATCATGTATGAGAGGGTTCAAGTTTACTGCGTGTGGTGAATTCTAGGGGGCTGTTAGATTAGATTGATCTCATGGCTGAGATTAGTTTGTAATTTTTAGTTTATTTTTCATTTGTATTTGAACCCTCCCCTATATATATATGGGGATAAAATCAAATAAAAACTTTTTTAACTTACATATTTACAAACTTTTTTTTGAACTTTTTTTATTCTCCCAACCTGTTAATCTTTAGTTATAGAATGTATTGGTTATATAATACATTTAACTTAGTACTTACATTGAAAAATTAGTTTATATACTCCTCCAACACAATTTTAATCGATGTTCAACAAAATATGTTAAAACATGTTGAACTCGAGTTATATACGTGTTGAACGCATAGTTTATTTTTATGTTTTCTGATGAAATAGCGATGTATTCTCAATTATTTTCAACGTGGGTACCTTATATAACTAATATTTACCACGTACAAAAAAAAAGTTTGTAAGTTTGTACTAGAACCCTCCCTGTATAGGGAAAGTTTCCTGTACAAACTTACAATTTTTTATTTTTTATTTATTTTTGGTGTGTGTTAATTATTAGTTACATAAGGTAACTATGTTGAAAATAATTGAAAATTCATCACTATTTCATTAGAAAACATATAAATAAACTATACACTCAACACATATATAATTTGATTTCAACATTTTTTAACATATTTTTTTGAACATGGTTAAAATTGTGTGGGAGAAGTACATAAACTAATTTTTTTTAATGTAAAAATTAAGTTAAACGTATTACATGACCAATATTTATGTTTCTAGACCCTAACCAAACCACAAAAGTATAGTTTAAGCATCTTTATAAATATATTCAACTCAAAGATAATTAGTATTCTACACTCGATATTAAATCTCAGTTACAAATGTGTTGAATGCACGATTTATTTATGCGTTATTTTTAAAAATTGTGATGCTTTTTCAATAATTTTCAACATGGATACTTTTTAAAACTAAGGATTAACACTTTGAGATAATTAAAAAAATTAAAAAAAAATTTGTAAGTTTGTAATTTATAAAAGTTTTTATTTCATCATATATATTAGGGATTTTTTTAAAAATATCCAAGTTTAAAAGAATTTTTGCAAAAATACTGTCACTTTTAAAACAAATTACAAAAACACTATTTTAAAAAAAATATTTGCAAAAATACGGAGCTTGCATATGCAACCATATCTGCAACTACTAGCAACCATATATGCAACCACAAATGTAATCTTATAAAAAAAATCTATTGGAAATTACATTTAATTGCATTATAAGTTGCAACTGATTGCAAATGATGAAAGTGAGTACCCCGGCGGGACATACTAATATCACAAAAGCAACCATGAAATCAACTTAAAGCAATCAATTAAATACAAATTCTCTTTTCAATATCTTATCTTCCCGTTTATTTCAGACCAGCCTCCCCTCCCCCTTCTTATATCTATGTCATCTCTCTCTCAATCTATAATTACGACTTATCAACAATTGAACAATCAAGAGATATGGATATACAAAGATATAAATGCAAAGGTACCAACCGTATCTGGTGACTTCCGACAACGGCGTCGACTTCACCATTGTGATCTGCCACTTACCAATATCTAGCCGACGTCACGCCGACCCTACCATCGCTTTCGTCGCGCTGTCTTTCAACAACAACGTCACAGAGTCCGACAACGACAACGAAGAGAGAGAAAAGGAGGCTATGAGGAGATATATAAAAAAAGAGGGAGTAAATAGAAAGTCATATTATTAAAAGAATTGGAAACTTAGCCAGCATAAATAAAATAGAAGTAACGAGAATGTATTCTTGCAAATATAGTAGCAAAAGTACATATTCCATACAATTCCCTTTTATTCTATTAATCGGTTCGGTTCGGGTTTTTTCAGTTCTGTTTTAGCCTAAAATTAGAACCGCAACCGTTATAATCAGTTCGGTTTTTAAATTTTCGATTTCGGATCCGTTCGATTTTATGCAGTTCAATTTTGGTTCCGGTTTCGGTTTTAATTCGGTTTTTTGCTCACCCTATTCGTAATGTACTTACTTCTTCCCGATCATTTGTATACATTCATTATTTGCACGAATTGCAAGACTTATATAAAATTTAGTTCTATAATATTTTTTTAACAATTTCTATTTTGAATAAAAGTTTAAATAACAAACTTTTATTCAGATAAAGAAAGAATTCAAAAATTTTTTATGATGTTATACTTTAAACCAGTCTTAAAAGACGGGACAAAAAGTAAGTATACAAGTGAGTGAATAAGATCCAACGAATCGGTCTTAAAAAGGGGCCAAAATAAATTATACAATTGAATGGGAGGGAAAGTACTAACAATGAAGAATTGTGTAGTGACCACGCATAAATAGATACAGATATACACAAAGAGTCGTATATATATAGTTACCTTCTCATTTCATCCAAAGCGCTATCTTCCAATCCAAAGCAGACCCTCTTCATCTCAAGCAATCATTCTCATTAAGTTCTATCGTCCTTAAGAATTGTAAGTATTTTTTAATTCAATATGTGTATAATTCTTGTTTTGTATGTTATTATTACAGGATCTTTGTATATTACTTGTGGGTTTTTAGTTTTATCACGTTTTTGCCTGTTGGGTTGTTTTAATTTGTTGTGAAGGTTGTTGATTTTCATGGGTTTGATTGATTGTTCTAGTTTTGAGTTTTGATCTTGTTTTGTAGATGGGTTTGGCTCAAGTCAACTATGTGAGTAGATACATATATTTATATTTATATCTATGTGTGTGTATGGATTATATATGTGTGTCTGAGTTTTTTTTTTCATGGATGGTTATTGGGTGTAAAAACAATCCATGGAAATCCGAGTTGAATACACCCCTAAAATTGGTGGTTGGTTTTTCATTTTAATTATTAAAAAATCTCTTCTTTTTGATGATTTTGTAATGAAAATTATGTCTTTATTCAAAAATAGTAAATGGGTATTTAGATTTTTTGGGATGTTTCTTGTTTGTCCAGTTATCCTAGAAAGAAGGGGTTGAAATGGCCAAAAGCAGCTTCAAGCAAGAGCATGAATTTGGTAACTTTTTCTTGACTTGAGGTTCAGCAAATCAATAAGTTTATACATGTGGATGATTGTTGTTTTATATTTTTACCCTTCAGAGAAGAGGCGTGCTGAAGCTGGAAGGATTAGGGAGAAATATTCAGACAGAATCCCAGTGAGAAAATTTTATTGATATCAGTAGTTTTGGGGCTTTTTCTTGTTTGTAACATGTCTATTTCTTAATAAATTACATTACTATTTTGTCTGTGTCTTCGTGATTGTTTTCTCCTATTATCACTGCCGATATATCTGTGAACTAGCTAGTCAACATATTCAGCTAATGAGGACTGGATGGATACTAGTGGTTAATGATCAGCAAATGCTTTGCATGCTCATTGTAATATAAAAAGCCTGTGTTTTTAGCTGATACCTACTTCTATTAATATCAGCACCTTGGCTTTTTTTGAGAACGCCTACCCGCGAAAGGACTAGGTGATATTGGGAAGATAGTGTCTGCCAGAACTATTAAGAACTATATTATGCACAAGATTTGAAGTAACAGAGCTAACAAGGTTCCACAAACATATCTAGGCGTTTGATTACAGTGTTTGACAGTCTTGATGACTGCTTTAGCAGAAGCAGCTGATGTTTAATATTTTAATGCCATAGTTGCTGGAGTTTCCAATTTTCTCATATAATGCATTTCCATGTTTTCTTAAAATAAAGCTGAATGCATTTTACAGAGATACCAAAGAGTTGATGCTGAATTGCTAATGTTTTATATTTAAATATATGTGGTAAAACATGTTTTTACTCTCTAGACATGATGATCTAGTTGAAATATCATGCTGATATGCTGCACCCATTGGATTTTCACCCTTGATAGTTATTTTATTTTTTTAGTAAGACATTAATTACCTCTGTGTTCCACAGAATTTTAATTATCTGGCTTTTACATACTATGTCTAATCCATAAACACTACCAGGATACTGCTTTTGTATTTATCTTTTTCTTTTTCCTTCTATGAAAAGGTGATTGTGGAGAAGGCTGAAAAAAGTGATATTCCTAACATTGACAAGAAAAAGTAAGTGATGTTTTATGTTCCATGTATGTCCTTCCCAATTCTGTTTATCAGAGTAGCAAATTACACTTTCCGATGAGTGACAATTGCCACAAAATTTGATTATTAGCTGCAATCACTAAGAAAAGGTTTTTTTAGAATTCGGTAATTTGCTTTAGGCCTATAAACCTGGAATGAAAAGGCCATCGAGAAAGGTTGACAAAGTTAATAGGCAATATGTAATAAAATCAGAAGTAAACAACACAATCTGATGGAAGTTGTTGAGTTGAAAAGATAAATAAATTGTACTACTTGACCTTGAGTGCAACCAACCTTATTCCAATTGTAATCTAGTACCGGTTTCGTGCACCTAATATACAACTTTACTCTTTAATCTTTTTTCTTTATCAATTTTTACTCTGGGAAACTGGTGCAGTCTAAATTTAGGGAACTGGCTGGAAGGCTGGTTAAGTTGGACTTGTTAGCTAACCTGTTTGTTCTGACTTAAATGTATTAGATACCTTGTTCCAGCTGACCTGACTGTGGGGCAATTTGTTTATGTGATTCGGAAAAGAATCAAATTGAGTGCTGAAAAAGCAATATTCATCTTTGTGGATAATGTGCTCCCACCCACAGGTAAGTGCATCCCTGGTTGCACAGCTAGTAATATCGGTCTTTGTTTTATTTTAACTAGTTAAAATATTTGTTATTTGCAGGAGCAATAATGTCCAGCATATATGATGAAAAGAAGGATGCAGATGGCTTTCTCTATGTCACATATAGCGGGGAAAACACATTTGGCTACTAGATCCTCTGTTGTTACTCGTGTCAGTTCATTCTATCCCATCTCATCATCTTATGTTTCGATGTCACCATCGATTCTATCATTATTATGCTGAATAATCTGTTACAGAATTGGCAATAATCCAAGTTACAAGACTGGCAGTAACAATTTGTAAATTTCTAGTTTGTATATAAATTGACTGAATTATGTTGGTTTAATTAATAATTTAACTTCTCTTTTCCCATGATAACCTGGTGTTTTCATTTGTATTTTAGTTTTGGTTTGCAGTGTTCACGAATTAGAATGTGTGCACGGAGAAATTAATCATAATAACTTGGATTTTTTTTGAGGTATTCGAGACCCGCAAGCCATGGCGCATTGGCCTGGATCCCGGATGATCCAAGAAAATCCAAGCTGCATCTCGAAACCTTCTTTTCAAAGAGGGAAATCCAAACTTCACTGCATCTGCCAATCTTTAAACTCGTCGGATAAAATTGAATAAATGATCATATATAAAATTATATAATATATATAAACACTCCGAGAGGAGTGTTTACACCCTCGTTTTATTGCATGCTGAAACCTTTGGTGGCAATGTCACTAATATTTACATACATTATGAAAAAGTCGTCACCGGAGATTTAGCAAAAAAAAAAAGAAAAAAAAGTCGTCACCGGTATTACAATTACAATATATTATACGAATAGAGTAAAGTTCTCGATCTTTTTTCTATACCACAATATTTCTGAACAACAAACAAGTTAGAAATTATGTTCTAAAACGTAAGCAATATGCATGATGATTAATTTTATAAATTGTAGAACAAAATTGTAGAACATATTAAACATATTATAAAACATAGCGTTCTGCGATTTATAAAAGTAATTACTATGCATGATTACGTTGTAAAACGCATAATTTTTAACTTGTCAGATGTTTAAAAATATTGTAAAAATAAAAAAAATTAAATTTGAAAGCACTGAATTATATTTTATTCAATATTGAAGAATGAAGACCAAAGACTCCAATGAAAGAGGACTCCAGGAAATTAACTCTATACGAGTATGTTAATGAGTTAGCTATTTGAGGCTCCCTCATATTCAAAGCTGAATTAAAAAAATTAAAAATCTGACCGATAGAACAAGCACGATAAGAACGAAAACCAATCCAAAGCTATATTTCTAATTCACACGAGTAAATGTCGTATGTTCGAAATAAGTCTCCTGCAAGTCCTGTGTATTTGACTGATATGCAAAGAGAATTTTCGAGTTTGGAGACTTAAAATGATCGATTCGACTCATTAGTCGTTATGATATAAAATCAACCCGAGTACAATTTAGAATTGTTTGGATAATCTTAAATTATGAGAAACGTACTGGTTATTGGTATTCAAAATACGTGGAGCTGGACTAGAATATAGTTTCAATGCAGCAGCCATTCGATAGAGAATTTCCTGCTTCATTTGAAGAACTCTCAGGTCTACTACTACAGATCATTGATTCATTTTGCAGAAGGATGAAATTAAAAAAACTTAGCAATGCCTATCACACCATCTTTGGCTCATCAAGAACAATTTCTTCCTCATCCACATCCGCGTTTTGGGCGTCAGACACCAACCAGACATGCTACCCATCCGACAATTTCATTTTCATCAATGCTATGATCTGGCCACATCTTAAATGTACTTTTCATGTGATGTGTATTTATCTGGAGGTGTTTGGTTCATGGTTAATGAGCCTGGTTAACGAGAATGGAAACCTCATACCCATACATTGTGTTTTGATTAGCAAAATTTTTGTGTGGAATGGGAATCTCATTCCCTATTGGAGGATAAATTATTCCTTCCACACTCCTTGGGTTACTCTTTCCCATAACCTCCATTCCCTTACCCCTCATTACCATGCCCGATTCCTAATCCCATTCCCACCAGCCATTCAAACACCCCGAAGTCTATGATTCTATGTCACAGATTTGTGCACCATTTTCATAATTGATCTTACTTAGACTGGGATGGCCGAATTTTTGAGATTAATTATGTGTCAGGTACACACATACATGACCACATACCATATCTCACAATTCTATTCATGAGCTAAACACAGTTAAATTAACTCGACCATAGGTCAGTGACACAATCCTTGCACTACACCACCTGAGTCCTGGCAAGAATGCCAATCTAGTGTTGCTCCCAGACCGCTGCAACTAGATGAATTCTAGTCACATGGGTCTGATGCATCATAGACAAATACAATTATACATCAAAGTGCTATTCTGGTTGTTTTATAAGTTTGGAGCCAAGTAACACGACTACACATCCAAACGAGCCTTATAAACCACCACATTTATAGCTTCAACGAGATATTTAAAAACATTTCTGCCCAGAAAATCACTCACCAATTAAGTGTCAAACAAAAGTCAAGATCAATTTCAGGGTCCTGAAAGCAGAATATCACTAAAAAATTATAATGCATTCCAATGCATTTACCAATTTGCAAGGGCAACGATTAGGTAATTTCCAAACTCAACATTTCAATGCATGATCATATATGTGCAGAGCTGAACTATCTAAACAGAATTCCTATAGATGACCCCTGCAACTACACGGCTTGAACTATTTCATATTTGTGCAAAGCTGAACTATCTTGTCGTGAATTATGTATCAGACATTTAACAATATTTTAGAAGATGAGCTTGTTTATGATCCATATGGCTTCTGTCCCAGTCATTTTAGTAATTGTCAGCTGCCTTTTATAAATCTAGTGCATGGACAAGGTTTGGGACTGAGTGGTAACCAACTCCATTGTTGCCTGGCTCTACGCCTAGAGTAATGGTGCGGAATAATTCAAAGGCACCACCTCCAGCCAACTGTGGTTGTCCTGTGAGTATTCTTAGGTCCACAACATGCTCCCATTTCCTTAAAGGTGCTTGGAATTTCGTCCAGTTTGTTGTTTAGAATTAAATATCCTCACCAATGAATAAATTGCCACTACAAGAAAAAAGTTAATATACATCAGTTTCTGGCCGATGTCTTTCATTTTTTCGACCGATGTTGATGTCGGTGATGTCTATTCTAGACATCGTCCAGAAACTGATGTCTTAACCTTCATTATACATCGTTTTTAACTGAAATTCAGATGTCTATGTCACCTTTTTTATAAAATATATTACTTATAATTAAATTTATATTAAAATTACCTGCATTTTAAGCCATCAAACATATAATTACACTAAGTAGTTAAAGTCTTAGACATCAACTTTTACACAAAAAAATGATTTCGATTTTGTTTTAAACATCACCTAATACTGATGTCTATTTTTCTTTGCACATCAGTTTCCTAAAAAACCCTGATGTCTATTCTTCTTTGCACATCAGTTTCCTAAAAAACCTTAGAGTCATTGCCGAATGGGTGAGCTTCAAGGGTGTGGCTTGACAATGGGGGCATTACACCTCCTCAAGACCACTCCTTTGCCCAAGCTTTAAGCCACCATGATTCCAACTCTAGATTCACATGAATCAAAGTTGAAAATCTCGGCTTGGTGACATGCAAGAACTCAAACTAACCTTAAATGGAAGCTTGTGACTAGGAGATGATTTTTCTCTCTTGGATGAGTGGTAAATTATGTGTGTATATGGAGTTATGAAAAGAAATATACAAGGGTTTTGGGAGGGGGTTTCTACTCAGCTGAAATGAGAGAGAGGGAGGAGAGTTTGGTGGGTTTGATTTTGTGTGTAGTGTAGGAAATGATGAAGTCTTATGCTATTGACTAGACTAGAAGTGAGTGGATTTGGGTAGTTACAAATCTATCCTTCTAATGGCTTTAGGTGAGAATGCATGCAAGGTTTTAGTGGTAATTACAAGAGTCAAAGAAGGTGAATGGTCGGTCATGCCCTTGGACCCTATTCTCCACCAAAATGCATGCAAGGGTACTAGTGTAATCTTATAATTATTAAAAGTATGAATAAAATGAATTGATTTTAATAAATAAACTACAATTCCGTAAATCATCCAATTAATACTATAAATACTATGAGATTTTACAAGTTTAACAAAATCATGATCGGAAATTTTGGGCAAAGAAATATTTTTAAAAGCATTTTCAAGTATTACACTCTAATATATAATCTATGTAATAAAAGAATTTACACACAATAATACACGTAATAATTCACAACGAAACGACTTTGCACTACAATTATATACGTATATCATATCACATAATCGCTCGTATTAAAATTTACCACTAATTACGAATATCTCTACCATTATTAAATCGCGTAGCCGCAACTATTAAATTAACACCGAATCGTGCAAGATAATTAATCGCGTAGCGAAATCTCTCGCATATGACTTTCTAAACAAGAAATAGAATCTAATATGCCATCAAGTCACGTATAAATCCCAATTATCACTAAATCGCGTCACAAGAAATCTTACTCGCGTACAAAATATATCGCGTAGAAATTATATTAGTGATACTTGCAATACCACCTAACATGAAAATATATATACACTTATTTAACGATTCCACGTATACGACATAATGACATAGAATATAAGTATCGTGCTTATGACTTAGTTCGAAATTACCGGTTGTTACATCCTCTCCCCCTTATAGGATTCTGTCCTCAGAATCTATGAGAATAATTGAGGATATCGATTCCGCATATCAGACTCTAACTCCCAAGTGGCTTCTTCTACCTTTGGATTCCTCCACAACACCGTTACCAAGCTTACTGATTTCTTCCTAAGCTTCTTTTCTTGCTGGTCTAGTATTTGTACGGGATGTTCTTCATATGACAAATCAGCTTGAATCTCCACTGGTTCACTTTCCATCACATGATTGGCGTCCGGGTTATACTTCTCGAGTAATGAGACATGAAACACATTATGCACGTGCTGATATTGTGGTGGCAAGGCTAACTCGTAGGCAACTTTTCCAACTTGGTTCATGTTAGGTCCTATAAACTCACTATATTAACTTATATAGTGAACACAATCAATAACACAATATGACAATATAAGAGATTGAAAGCAGTAAACTCTTATTCACAAAGCTTGAATGGTTACAAAAACTCTCTCAGTGATTTATATATTATCACTGAGAGCTGCTAGGGTTCTTTAAAATATACTCGATAACTCAACTCCTATAGAGTAACCCTAATCTGTGTTTATATAGACACAGTTACGAAATCAATCTCTGATTTGATATCCTATAAATCAGCTATGTATTCTATCAATCAAAGATTGCTACTGTTTTCTGTTTAGTTTCCATAGTCAGCAAATCACTCCTCCGCTTCTATCCTTCCTTGAAGTATATCCGCTTCTGAGCTCTTTCCACGTGTAAACTCTGATGAGCCTTGACTATGTAAACTCTGATCAGACTTTATCAAACTCTGGTCAGACTTTATTAAACTCTGATCAGCTTCCAGCTTAAACTCTGATCACTCCTGTTCTAAAACAAACTTTAAGAACATTAGTAATCATCAATTATATCTAACAATCTCCCCCAACTTGTGCATAAATATGTTATGTGCAAGTTAACAGATAATTGATGATGTCAAAACAGATAATTCAAATGCAACAGAGTTTAGCTATATAACAGAAAACTTTTAAAACTTACAGATACTTTACTCCTTGGCTTCATAGACACCATTTGTTGTCTTCAAGTATTCTCTGAGGAGTTCCTTTTCAACATCTGCAAGTGCTGTGATCATCTGTCTCTTGATCTCTCTTAGCTCTGGATCTGAAACTCCAGTTTGGTAGATGGCAGCTCTAAGATCATAGATCTTGTTTCTTTTCATGTCCTTGTCCAGCCTAATGTAATAACCTTTGTCAGACTCTTCATTGAAACTAAGAGTACTGATTCCAGCTATTGTTTCTATTTTTGCTGAATTCTTCTTCATCTCAACTAGCTGACGTTGATGGTTGAAGTACTTAGGAATAAAAGGTCCAGCATTCTTGTTTCCTGTTATACCCATCTTCCTTCTGATTTGATCTTTGAGCAGATTTGAGATGTGTTGACATGACTTGTTCTTCACTTGAAATATGTGTGAGACATATCTCAATTCCTCCCAGTGTTTAGCATAGAGATCAGCTTCAATAACCCTAAACACTGTTCCATCAGACATGAAGTAAATAAGAATGTTATCACCTCTGTCATTCTTCACCAGTTGGACTGAATCCAGTTTGTCCATTCTTTCTTGCAATGCTCCAGTCTTGGGTGCACAGAGAGATGAGGGGTCTGTTGACATTGATCCTATACTCTGATCAAATTTTTCATATTTAGATCCTAGTCCTCCTTTATCTCTTCTTGCTTTTCGATGAGAGATTGGTTGAATTGAGCCCTTGTCAAAATTTATCTCAGTCATCAGACTTGGCTTTGCAAATCCTGGCAATGGAGTTGTTGTTGGTTTAAACACAGCTTGAGCCTTGTCAGAGGTTGTGTCTTTCTTTGCTTCCTTATTAACTTGAGTTGTGTCAGAGGTTAATTTCTCTTCTTGTGATTCTGCAATATGAGCTTTGTCAGAGATTGCAGCTTCTGATTTCTTTCCCTTTACAACTTGATCTTTGTCAGAGGTTGTAGGCTTCTTCTGAGTCCAGCCTTTCTCAAGGCAATCATCTACTATGCTTTTGCCTTTGCTTGTATATTCATCTTCAGAGTATACCTTTTTGATTGGTAAACTCTGATCAGCAATAGTAGTTTCCTTGATCAATATCCCTTTTTCTTTTGGCCTGGCAGTTGATTTTGCAGGCTTCTGAATTTGTCCAGAGTTTATAGCTTTAACATGTTCTTTCTTCAGTTCAGCTTCCTCTGCAGCTGAAAGGCATATGTCTAGCCTATTTGTAATTAAAGAGGTACCAACTCAACTCTGATAAGAAGGCAAGGTAAATAGCAAGTACTGTTGAAGGAATCCGTACGAAGAACGTCAAGTGATTTATTGAAATTATATGTCTGAAGAATTTCAGGATGCTGCTGCACACCACTGGAAGAAGTTCATTAATATGTTCAAGCCTCAGTGTACAAATAATCTTTTGTAGCACGTCCAGAAGTTCAGAAGGTATAAAGTTTTAATACTTTATTTATTCAGAAGATTCCATACTATTGTTACTAATGAAGAAGAACTACGAAGACAAAGAATCGACGAACAAGCCACGTCTCAAATGTTTATTTGATAAAGAATATTTAATTCAGCTAGATACAGATGAACCAGACAGTACGTTTGTGTGTCAGCTACTCAGATTAAGTGTTCTGCATCAACTATAAGTGGCCGTTCAATCAAGACAAAGATCTACTGCGTTTAAACATGTCTGGAGTCCCTGCTGCTTGAAGAAAAGAATTATATAAATATTTCTTTAATCACTTCACTTATCAAAATAATTAAATTAGTTGTATAATTTATTTATTAAATTGATTCACCTTCGAATTAATTTAATTTATGAATTTATATGATTAATATAATTAATTAAGTGATTATTGAACATTTATTTAATTAAAAAACAAGTGTTTTAGTCATTAAACACCTCGGTATGTCTTTATTAGTTAATGTCATACCGTGTGAAGTAATATGACTTAAACTGGTGAGATGACATTGTCTAATTATGTCATACCGTGTCTAGCAAAGCGACTTTAGCAGGTGTAATGACTTTCTCAATTAAAGTCATACCGTGTCTATGGAAACTACATCTTCTGGCATGACATATAATGTCATACCGTTTGTCTTTGAATGACATTCAGTGGTATGACTTAAAAAGTCATACCGTGTCATCCAGAATGGCTTTTTCCTTTTGTCCTTATGTCTTGTGTTGTATGACTTAGAAAGTCATACCGTTTGAGCCCTTATGACTTAATATGTCATACCGAATGGTTGTGTATGACTATGGCTAGTTAAGTCATGCCAAAGGACCCTTGAAGGCCAAGGAAATAATGTCATACCGTGTGTGGCAGTATGACATTCCGTTTAAATGTCATTCCTTCCTTCCTTTAGGCATGGCTTTGCTTTGTAATGTCATTCCTAAGCTACTAAGTCATTCCTTTCAATGTCATACCTAGTTCCAAGTGCTTTGCCTATATATATGGCCTCACTTCTTCATTTCAAAGTTGTTCAAGCATTGTAAAAGCTTTCAAGTTGTTTGTAACTTGCAATTGTTATATCCACAGTTTTCTGTGCTTTGATCACTCGGTTGTTTTAATCACTAAACTAGAATACATCCTGTCGAATTTATTCTACGAACTTTAGTGGACATTAAAACGAACCTTATTAATTATATAACGACTTAAAACATTGTTATATTAATTAATTAAAATCTGATTAACAAGTTTAATTCAAATCAGATTATTCCGCCGCGATTTTTAGTGACGATTGTATTCAACCCCCCCTTCTACAATCGTTTCAGGACCTAACAATTGGCATCAGAGCAGTTGATACCATTTTTCCGTATCAGATCCTATACACACTCTGTAACGTCCAAATATTTTTTATTCGAATTAATTTTATTCCAAAAATTAATTCTGATTTAAAATATTTTTCTTTCAAAAATCCAAATCTCATCCAAACACTATTCACTTCAAATCCTTAAATATGAGTACACAAAAGATCAGTAGCATTAAAATCCCACCGTTCAGCAAAGAACACTTTGGCCTATGGAAGAGGCACATGTTCCTATTCCTCCGCACCGCGAACCGAAAATACATCGGGATTTTGGACAAAGGTGTTACTACTCCGATGAATGTCATATTAGCACACGAAGAGGATGGTGTGTTAATACCTCATCAGATCATTCCGAAAGAACTTTCTGAGTACACAGATGAAGAGAGTGAACAGATGAACTTAGATGACGCTCTCCAACTAATATTGGTGGAATCTCTAGATCCAGTAATGTACAATGCTGTTGTTAATTGTACGAACGCCAAGCAAATCTGGGATACGTTAGAGATTATCAATGAAGGCTCAGAGGAAGTTAGGGAAAACAAGAAAGAGATACTGATGGCTCAGTATGAACAGTTTGGTTCTCATCCCGGTGAAGGGATTTCAGAAGTATTTATCAGACTTAATAATTTGATAAATAATTTAAATCTGAATGGGAAATTCTACGACAAGAAAGAGGTCAACATGAAGTTTCTCTTAACCCTTCCCGAACATCTGGAACACAGAATCACTGCCATCAGGGAAAGCAGAGATCTGAATGAGATTTCTCTGGAAAGACTCTACGGAGTTTTGAAAACTTATGAACTGGAGCAAGTTCAGAGTAAACAGAGATATGGCTGGGGTAAAACACAGAACCATTCGAGAGCTCTAGTTGTTGAGTCACCTATACCGGAAGAAAAGAAGGATGTTGTTGTTCCTTCTAAAACCACTCAGGAGTTTGTTGTACCTGAGATGGGTCAGACTGCTTCTTCCAGTGGTGACGAAGAGTTCTATACAATGGAAGAGCTTGAACAGTTAGAAGATCAATCTCTATCACTGTTTGCCAAGAAGTTTGGAAACATGAGATTTCGGAAGAACCCTTCCTATAAATACAAACCTACTGTTAGTAAGTTTCAGAAGGGAGGCTATTCATCTTCAACAAGCAAAGGAGGATACAAGACTGGGATGGTGGACAGAAGCAAGTTCAAATGCTTCAATTGTGGTGAACCTGGACACTTTGCAACTGAGTGCAAGCAGCCCAAGGTTCAAGGAAAGAGAAAGGATTCGTATGATGAGCTGAAGCAGAAGTATGATGCCTTAGTAAGAAAGCATCATGGTACTTCTGGAAGTCAAAGCTTCAAGAGCAAATCATATCTAGCAGAAGGGAAAAGCTGGGATGATACAGATAGTGATGAAGAAGAGCAGATTGGGAATGTTGCTCTCATGGCTGATGCTGGATCATCTTCACCTCCTCCTGCTGGAAGCTTTCAGGTAGATCCTACATGCCCTAAACTGTTTATGCAATTAGGACTTGAAAGAGATGATGCTATTAAAAAGTTGAAAGCTGCCAATCTTAAAATTGATACTTTAGTCTTAGATATTCATGCTTATAAAATGAATGAGATGAAAGTATTAAAACCTAAAATAGAGCAATTGACTATGGATTTAGGATTTCAAAGTGCTAAAGTCAAAGTTCTAGAGAAAGGTGAGATTGCTTTAAGACTTCAGCTAGACGAAGAGAAAGTGAAATGTAAAGCCTTTAAGGATGCCTCCATGATAGTCAAAGAACTTAATGATAAACAAGAGATCAAGAGAACTGTTGGAATAGGCTTTGACTATAACAAATCTGTAGGTAAGGCTAGTAACATTACTCCCTTTAAGAAGAGTGCAAAGGAGAGAGGAATTCCTTTTGTTTTGAAAGATTCCCCTCAACCTTTGTTTAAGGCCTCAGAAGCTGAACCTCTGTTAGAAACTCCTGTTGTCATTAAATATGAACTCAAACAGGAAGACCTTAAAATGAAAGAGAGTAATGAGAAGAAAGATGAGATCCCGACATCACTGAAACCAATCAAAGTGAAAGGCAATGTTAGGTTGCCTAAAGCTGGTTTAGGTGTCAACTCTGAAAGGACCAAATTCAACAAGCCTAATAGTTTTGTGAACAGTAAGAACAGAGATAACAGATGTCATTCTACTGAGAACTTTAAAACTGTTAACAAAGTTAGAGTAGAATCTGTTGACGTTCCTACTGTGATGACTGATATTCCTGTTGCTCCTACATTTGATTCATGCCATAAATTTTGTGGTGTTGATAACTGTATGCTCTGTGCTTTCAATACTATGTCTGCTTATTTTAATAATTTGCATGCTAAAAATGAAAACACGACACCAAGACAACACACAAACCACAAGCATGCTAGATCAAAGACTGCTAGTCCTCCTCGTGTTAGGAAGGAGACTTATGTTCCAAAGCCTAAAACCAAGGTTTATAAGGCTGTTGTTAAGGAAGTAAGTTCAGTCAAATCTGAACCAAGTATCAGTCCAAGGGGCTCTGTTGTATTACCTAATAGAAATCAGTTCTTTAAGACTGCCGGACCCAATCAAGTGTGGGTCCCAAAGACTGTCTAATCAAGTTGTCTTTTGCAGGGTGCCAGTGGAGTTGTTCGTGTTACCTGGGTGCTTGACAGTGGAGCGTCAATGCACATGACTGGCAATAAATCCCTGCTGGAGGACATAAGAGAAGGAGCTGGCCCTACAGTCAGTTTTGCTGATAATAGCAAAGGTCGTACTGTGGGATATGGCAAGTACAAAATTGGAAGGATCATCATAGAAGATATTGCAATAGTTGAAGGACTTCAACATAATCTCCTAAGTGTCAGTCAATTCTGTGACAAAGGATATTATGTTCATTTTGAAAAGGAGATATGTATCATTAAACATATCAAGGATAAGCGTCCTTCACTATGTGGCATAAGAAAAGGCAATATATTCGTAGCTGATTTATCTTCAGGACCAGGAAACGAAGTTCACTGTTTCTACGCCAAAGCGTCTGCTGAAGATAGTTGGTTATGGCATAAGAAGCTCTCACATCTCAACTTCAAAACCATGAACTCTCTAGTCAAGAGAGATCTAGTGAGAGGGTTGCCTTCCCTGGAATTCTCAACTGATGATCTTTGTGAAGCTTGTCAGAAAGGAAAAGCGAAGAGAGCATCTCACAAAGGCAAAACCATCAATACCATTACAGATCCACTTCATTTGTTGCATATGGATCTGTTTGGCCCTGTAAATGTTGCATCCATTGATGGAGGAAGATATGCCTTGGTTATTGTGGATGACTTCTCAAAATTTACTTGGGTTTACTTCCTGGCTTCTAAGGATGAAACCCCGTTGACAGTGATTGATCATATAAAGTTAGTTGAATTGGATAAAGGTGTGCCAGTCAAAGCTGTAAGGTCAGACAATGGCACAGAGTTCAAGAATCAAACTCTAATTAACTTTTACTCTGAAAAGGGAATTAGAAGGCAGTATTTAGCACCAAGGACTCCTCAGCAGAATGGAGTCGTCGAAAGAAAGAATCGTACATTGATCGAAGCTGCAAGGACTATGATTGCTGAAGCAAAGCTTCCTCTGTACTTTTGGGCTGAAGCTGTGTCTACTGCCTGCTATACCCAGAATAGAACTTTGATCAACAAGGATCATATGAAAACTCCATTTCATCTGTATAACAACAAGAAACCTTATGTCAAACATCTTCATGTATTTGGAGCCAAGTGTTATGTTCTCAAGGATGGTGAAGAGAACTTGAACAAGTTTGAGCCAAAGGCATCTGAAGCAATTTTTGTTGGTTATACAAACAATGCTTATAGAGTTTTTGTAATTGATACTCTGTCAGTGAAAGTTAGTGTCAATGTAACATTTGATGACACTAAACTACCAAGTTTACAATCTGCTGATCCATCTGAATCTCTGAGGTTTGACAACTATCCAGATTCTGATTCAGATGATGATGTGCCACCTGAGGTTGCAACAGGTGATGACAACAATGATAATGATCCAGGCAATGGTGGAGGAAATGGCAATAATGCTGGAGATTCCACTAATGCTAGTGGTGGATCATCAAGTCAACCTGGCAACAGCTCAGGGGGAGCTGGTGGATCAACTAGTCATACACATCAGCCTAATGATGATACTGCTGAATCATCAAGGACACAACTTCCAAGGGAAAGGATTTGGAGCAGAGATCATCCCTTTGATCTGATTATTGGTGATCCTGATGTTGGTGTAAGGACTAGAAGTGCTACGACAAATGAATGTTTATTTTCTGGATTTCTATCTCAACTAGAACCAAAGAAAATAGAAGAAGCACTTGCTGATCCTGATTGGGTTCTTGCCATGCAAGAAGAACTCAATCAATTTGAGAGACAAGAAGTCTGGGCCCTGGTTCCAAGACCAAAAGGAAAATCTACTATTGGAGCTAGATGGGTCTTCCGTAACAAGTTAGATGGTGATGGCATTGTTGTGAGAAACAAAGCCAGACTGGTTGCAAAAGGTTATTCTCAGGAAGAAGGAATTGATTACGATGAAACCTATGCTCCAGTTGCTCGTCTTGAAGCCATCAGAATATTTCTTGCATTTGCTGCACACTCCAACTTTAAAGTTTATCAGATGGATGTGAAAAGTGCATTTCTGAATGGAAAGCTGGAAGAAGAAGTATATCTGGAACAGCCCCCTGGCTTTGAAAATCCAGAGTTTGCTGATTTTGTGTACTTCCTATTCAAAGCTGTCTATGGACTCAAGCAATCACCAAGGACATGGTATGACACCCTCTCTGAATTTTTAATTGAAAATAAATTTACTAGAGGTGTCATAGACAAAACTCTCTTTTACAAATTGCATGATAATGATATGATATTTGTTCAAATATATGTTGATGATATTATATTTGGTTCTACTAACGATAACTTGTGCAAGAGATTTGCTAAGTTGATGCAGAGTAACTATGAGATGAGTATGATGGGTGAACTGTCCTACTTCCTTGGTCTTCAAGTAAGCCAAAAGGAAGATGGAATATTCATTTGCCAATCAAAGTATGTCAGAGATCTTCTGCGAAAGTACAATCTAGAAGACTCTTCTCCGGCAAAGACACCCATGGCCACTGCCACAAAGCTTGACCAGGATAAATCTGGTAAGAAAGTTGATATCACAAGCTATCGAGGTATGATTGGCTCTTTACTTTATCTTACTGCAAGTAGACCAGATATCATGTTTGCAACATGTTTATGTGCTAGGTTTCAGGCTGATCCTAAGGAATCACATCTTATAGCCGTCAAAAGAATCTTTAGATATCTTAAGGGTACACCTGGTTTAGGTATTTGGTACCCTAAGAATACTGGTTTTGACTTAACCGGCTATACAGATTCTGATTATGCAGGTTGCAGGATTGACAGAAAGAGTACGTCTGGAAGTTGTCAATTTCTAGGACGTCGGTTGGTTTCCTGGTACAGCAAGAAGCAACACTCAGTGTCCACTTCTACTGCTGAAGCTGAGTACATAGCTGCTGGAAGTTGCTGTGCTCAGATTCTCTGGATCAGGAATCAATTAAATGATTATGGTATTTCTGTCGACAAAATTCCAATATTTTGTGACAACACCAGTGCCATAGCCATTTCAAACAATCCAGTGCAACACTCCAGGACCAAGCACATAGATATCAGGTATCATTTCATTCGAGAACATGTCATGAATGGTACTGTGGTGTTACATTTCGTACCCACAGCTGATCAGATTGCAGACATCTTCACTAAACCACTTGATGAATCCACTTTCTCTAAGTTGGTTTGTGAGCTAGGGATGTTAAATATGCCATGATTCTCTTTGTATATATTTAATATGTATTTTATATATTATTATATATTTTTTTTCTGTGTAATTATATCTATTTTATTAGATTTTATATAATTGTTTGTAAATTATCTGATAATTTTATGTGTAATTATGCATGTTCATATCTGTCTCCATAATTTTCTAAGTGCTGCATACTCCCCTGTAATATTTTCTGTGCATTTAGATAATTATATGTATTTATTTTGTATTTTTCAAAATTAATTAAATATAAATACTTATGAATTTAACTTTAATTCATTAGATTTTTGATTAAACGTGCAAAAGGTTTTATTGTTTTTAATTAATCAAAAATCATAATATTCCATTTTGTTTTTATAAAAATCTGTTTTTATAGGGCGGTATGACTTTCTTAAAGAAAGCCATACCGGCTGCCTTCTTTACATAGTTTTTTTATTTGTTTTTTCTGTTGTGTTTGTACGGTATGACATTTTTTTTTAAGTCATACGGCTCAGTCTTGTTCCATACGCCTACAAAACTCGGCATGACTTCTCTTGAAAAAGTCATACCGAGGTTTATAAGTCTGCCAACAGCCAACGGTATGACATTTCAAAGAAAAGTCATACCGCTCGCTCGAGAATGTCTTTCTCAAGAGTTCGGTATGACTTTACTTGAGAATGTCATACCGACCCCTGTAACCCATATGACTTAAACGGATAATGTCATACCTATTCCTTTCATCTCCTACACACAACACACAGACATATACACCGACCTCCATTGTTATTGCCTTCGATTTTTTCAAGTTTTTGCATCAAAACTTGCTGGTTACTTTAATTCAAGCCCATAAAGCTTGCTTGTTACTGATTTATCACGAAAACAAGTCGAAGTGCTGCCCGATTTCGTTGAGTTCCGAACCCCGAGTCACCGAGTTGAACCGAGTTGCTCCGATTCTGATCACTTCTTGCCCGATTCCGTGATCCTGTGATTGTACTTTGCTTATTTCAGTTGATTTGTGGCAGTTTTGGGTTGTTTGAGTTGAAACCCCTTTTTCTTGATTTTGAAATTAGGGTTTCCATAGCTTTATTTGGGGATTTTTGGACTTAGTGGAGATTAAGGCATTGTTTGGAGATTATTTTGAGCCATTTTAAGGATTAATTAAATTTTAATTCGATTTTACCCATTTAAATCGAATTATTAATTAATTAATTAATTGATTTATTTAATTATTAATTGAAATTTGTGAGATATTTGAACTTATTATCTTTAAAAAAAAATTCTCACTTACTTCAATTTTTAATTTTAAAAATGGCCGGTCGTTTTGTTATCGAGGAGACTAATTTGAATGGATTTTTCGACCCGGAAGCTAGTTTGGCTCGTTTCAGACCGTGGGTCCGTTTTCTGAACAGTCAGTCGCTTGTCAGCACTGCTATTACAGCCTCTGCAGAACTTCAAATTCAACCGATACAGGCTTTCTACTCTTCAGCATTAAATACTACGTTGTTGGATAATTATCGAATGTCTGGAGAAGTACATGGGGGACGTACCATTCACATCAACTCTGATGATGTGAATAGGATACTTGGATTTCCGAGGGAGAATTTTGCTGAACTCCCTACTGAAGCTGAACTCACCAATTTCTTCGAGACAATATTATATCAGGGAGAGATCAATTTGCCTAGGATGTTGAAAGGAAATCTGAAGCCTGAGTGGGACCTCTTCTTTGACACTTTAGCTAAAGTGTTTGCTCCGACCACTCGCAAGAACTTTAATGTCATAACTTCTTTGCTTCAGAAGATTGGGTTCAGTATTGTCTATAATCGTCCAATCAACTTTGGTAAGCTTATACTGCAAGCCATTATTTCCAAGTTGGGACCGCTAAGGAACAGATCTGTTGAACAGAACGCGAAGGTTGCATGCTTTTATCCTCGCTTTATCATGTTATTTCTCAATGATAAAATGACTGACGCTGAGAAGGAACACTACTCTAATTCTCCTGTGGCACCAGTTCCTCGTGCCTGTTCCAAGTTGATGACTCAGTTGGATAATAAGAACAAATTTGCAGCTATTCCACTAATCACCACTCCTCACATGCTACAAATGTTCAATGCTCCTCTTCAACCATATCAACTTCAAGTGGCTCCTGCACCACAACCACAACCACAACCACAACCACAACCTCAACAGCAGCAGCAGCAGCAACCTCAAGAACCTCAACCCCTGCAGACTCAACAACCTACACAACACCATCAACAACAACTTCTACAACAACAACAACAGCAGCATTCACCTCAACAATCCCAAGAAGCACAATCTTCACACCACTCATCCAACCACTCATCATATCACTCCCCCCTCCATCAAACAGAACAATCTAACCCCTCATTTGAAGATCAAAATTTGGATTATGATCTCTTCGAGCATCAACCATCTTCATCTGAACCTCTCCCACACCAAACACAATCCCAAATCATCCCACAAACACAATCTACCTCACAACCCCTTCCCTCTGATTCTCTAATCAACCCAGAGCTGCAGTCCTTTCGTCAGGATCTACAGGTAGCTCAGGTACTTTCTAACTTATCATCTAATTTTAATGTTGATACGTCAGATTATGGTTGTGATTTTGTTTGTGACCTTGATTTTGTTTTCCAGCCTACCAGCAATGAACCTGACAACACACAGGTTCATAACCTAGCTGAAGATTCTCTTCAACAAATATTCGTTTCTCCAAACACATCAACCAACACTTCAATGCAACCTGTTCGTAAAGTTGCGAGGAAACGGAGTTCGAGTAGTTTAATGAATAAACCCACAGCTCTGTCTCCCTCAAAGAAGCAAAGGGTGGAAACCTTGGAGACAACTGTAGCCTCATCTGTGCCTTCCCAACAAGGCTCAGATTTTGAAATGGCAGATAAACAGTCTCTGGACCCATTCTCTCTACAGGATGTGGCCATTGAAATTGATCGTCCGGCCGCGGTAACTTGTACAGAGTCAAGCACTGCGCTAGCACTCACGCTAGTGCCAGACCAAACAGATACACAGGTTACTATGTTTACTGAGTGCACAGATTTTCAAAATCAATGTATTATTTATGAAAACTTTGCTGATCTCCCTTTATTTTCTGATCAGGCGGAACTTGGCAGCGTGCAAGTTAATCTGCCCTCACAGGCGTCCGGAGGACAATTTGTTCCTCCACTACCTTTGCACCCATCTCAGGGGACATTGGTAGTATATACAGGTACAGCAGGAAGAGTGAATGAACAGAGTGATGTAAGGCAAACACCGAGCGATACACATGCACGTGAGGCTAGTGAAACAGCTTTGAGTGTACGTGAGGTGAGCGCACACACTAACCCTGCTCTGTTTGAGGAACAAATGGCAAAGCTAAGAGCTGAGCTTGCCAGAATGATTGCTGAGAACGAGAAGCTCAAGGGTGCACAGTTGGTGACCCTGGAACAGAAAACTGAGGAGAGGCCATCCAGTTCTTACAGGGATGAGCTTAAAGAGGAAATCCATGAGTTGGCTGTTGAAATGAGGTCTAATCATGAGCTTTACATGTCCAAATTTGAGACCATCGACAGCAAACTAGATCAACTCCTCAGAAACTCCAACAAGTCTGATGATCAACCCTCCGGAGAGGATCCCTCAACTAAGGGGGAGAATAGAGAAGACAAAGGTGACAGGGATGATAGAGGCAATAGCTCAAATCAAAGCAACAAGGAAAATACCACTTCTGGATCTGCCCCTGACAAAGAAACTCATAAGTCTAAAGGCAAAGAACCGTTACATCAGTCCGACAATGTTTTCAATTCTGATAGTTATGATGACTATCCACAGGATATGGATGATGATGACATCTTCGATGCTACCTATCGTCAAGCAGAAGAAGAAGAAGGTAAATTTGATGAGGGTTATTTGTTTCAGGATGAAGAATCTGTTGACCTAGAACATGAGGAGAATGTCCGGAAGTTCAAAGCTGAAAATGAAGCTAGGAAGCGTAAGCTTCGTGATTTCCAAAAACTTCTAGAGGACAAGTTGATCACAGAAGAACAAATCAAGATTGAGAAACAGAAAATCTATGATGCTGCAATCAAGCAGAAGAATCTTGATATAAGGAGAAAAGAAGGAAAAAGCTGGGACATTGCAAGAAGAATCTTTAATGGACCTCAAAGGGAGCCTTTCGACGACAAAAAGTTCTTATCTCTGATCTATGATCTTAGAGAGGTAAACCCTGACGAGGATGTCTTTATGCATGCCTTTGCTTTGGAATTAAATTATGTGATTGTGGGGGTCAACAATTTGCTAGAGCAATGGGAGCTAATTGTCTATACACAGAGGAATGGTTCTTTCAGACTATCTGTCGAATCTCTGAAATCATTCTCTGTATCTGAGCTCTGGGTGCTTCGGAATAAGGTAAAGCGCAGCTCCAACCTGAATGAACTTCTTCGTGACAAACTGCTGGAACAAGCTGTATTCAACAGTCCTCAGGTTGTCAGGAATCCTTACTGTGTTAAGTTCGTTCACAAGGAGATCTTCAGCACTGTCTATCTCAACGAAGAAGCCTTGCCAAAGTATCCAGCTAAACAACTTGCTCTTGCCTCCACTCTTTTAAGAACCAAGGGCTTTGCTTCTAAAGCTAAGTCTGATGCTGATGATGTGATTCTTGCTTACTGCACTCGAAAGAATGTTGCTCAATACTTTCGAAGGATGAAAAATGTTACAAAATCTCAGCCATCAGACTTCCGCGAAGACCCTGTGGATTTGGAAGTGCTACATCAACTGGCTCTGGCAAAGGAACGAATGAAGCGTGGTGAATCCACTACATCTGAAGTGCCAACCAGGGAAGAACCATCAACTCCTATCCTTCACACTTCTGATATCGAAGAAGGAGAAGTTGATCTTTAGATTCATTAGGAATTTGTAATATATGTTCAGTAAGAACATCCTTTTGTAATCTAATGTAATCTTTTGAATTCTGGTGAATGTTTAATGAAATACCAGAAACTTTTTGCTATTTACAATTCATGTTTAATCCTTTGTCTTATCAGTTAGTTGAGTTATCCTCTCGATAATTTGCATGTTATGTTAACAAACAAATAGGGGGAGATTGAAAGGCATATGTCTAGCCTATTTGTAATTAAAGAGGTACCAACTCAACTCTGATAAGAAGGCAAGGTAAATAGCAAGTACTGTTGAAGGAATCCGTACGAAGAACGTCAAGTGATTTATTGAAATTATATGTCTGAAGAATTTCAGGATGCTGCTGCACACCACTGGAAGAAGTTCATTAATATGTTCAAGCCTCAGTGTACAAATAATCTTTTGTAGCACGTCCAGAAGTTCAGAAGGTATAAAGTTTTAATACTTTATTTATTCAGAAGATTCCATACTATTGTTACTAATGAAGAAGAACTACGAAGACAAAGAATCGACGAACAAGCCACGTCTCAAATGTTTATTTGATAAAGAATATTTAATTCAGCTAGATACAGATGAACCAGACAGTACGTTTGTGTGTCAGCTACTCAGATTAAGTGTTCTGCATCAACTATAAGTGGCCGTTCAATCAAGACAAAGATCTACTGCGTTTAAACATGTCTGGAGTCCCTGCTGCTTGAAGAAAAGAATTATATAAATATTTCTTTAATCACTTCACTTATCAAAATAATTAAATTAGTTGTATAATTTATTTATTAAATTGATTCACCTTCGAATTAATTTAATTTATGAATTTATATGATTAATATAATTAATTAAGTGATTATTGAACATTTATTTAATTAAAAAACAAGTGTTTTAGTCATTAAACACCTCGGTATGTCTTTATTAGTTAATGTCATACCGTGTGAAGTAATATGACTTAAACTGGTGAGATGACATTGTCTAATTATGTCATACCGTGTCTAGCAAAGCGACTTTAGCAGGTGTAATGACTTTCTCAATTAAAGTCATACCGTGTCTATGGAAACTACATCTTCTGGCATGACATATAATGTCATACCGTTTGTCTTTGAATGACATTCAGTGGTATGACTTAAAAAGTCATACCGTGTCATCCAGAATGGCTTTTTCCTTTTGTCCTTATGTCTTGTGTTGTATGACTTAGAAAGTCATACCGTTTGAGCCCTTATGACTTAATATGTCATACCGAATGGTTGTGTATGACTATGGCTAGTTAAGTCATGCCAAAGGACCCTTGAAGGCCAAGGAAATAATGTCATACCGTGTGTGGCAGTATGACATTCCGTTTAAATGTCATTCCTTCCTTCCTTTAGGCATGGCTTTGCTTTGTAATGTCATTCCTAAGCTACTAAGTCATTCCTTTCAATGTCATACCTAGTTCCAAGTGCTTTGCCTATATATATGGCCTCACTTCTTCATTTCAAAGTTGTTCAAGCATTGTAAAAGCTTTCAAGTTGTTTGTAACTTGCAATTGTTATATCCACAGTTTTCTGTGCTTTGATCACTCGGTTGTTTTAATCACTAAACTAGAATACATCCTGTCGAATTTATTCTACGAACTTTAGTGGACATTAAAACGAACCTTATTAATTATATAACGACTTAAAACATTGTTATATTAATTAATTAAAATCTGATTAACAAGTTTAATTCAAATCAGATTATTCCGCCGCGATTTTTAGTGACGATTGTATTCAACCCCCCCTTCTACAATCGTTTCAGGACCTAACAGCAGCAATCAACTCCAAATCCAATTTAGCTTCTGGATTCTCTTGTTCAAATATCAGTCTAGCAAGTTCTTCATCAGTCATTGGTTTATCTGATCCAGCCACTGGTCTTTGCTTTGATCCAGATGTGACATTATGTGTTGGAGCTGGAGCAGACTTTGAGCTTTGCTTAGACAGTGATTTTAAACTGTCAGAGTTTGAAACTCTTCCACCAGTTGCAGCTTGAAATCTTTTGTGCTTTGTGAAGTCATCCACATCATCATCATCATCATTTTTCTTTCTTTTCAGAGTTTGAGAAGTAGACTTGCATTTGACTTTTGCTACTCTCTCCCCCTTTTTGACATCATCCTCATCAGGAATTAGTATTGATGTGATCAGAGAAAGTGAAGATTGGATGGCTTCAAGCTGTTTAGACATTGTGGATTGAGTAGCCTCAACAGAGGTCATCCTTTGCTCCAGAGTTTGTTGAGCAGACACCAGCCTTTTCATATCTTCCTTCAGAGGTAGTAAGTTTCTTTTCTTGTCCATGTTTTGAGTTTCAGCCAAACTTGCTACCTCAGTTCTAAGACTATCTACAGACTTTGATGTTTGAGCATGAGCTGTATGAAATGTCTTCATATACAAGACTGTTGCTTTGAGACTAGACATTACATCAGAGTTTGTAATCTTGGCCTCTGCCATAGATAAGAATTCTTCAGCTTTTGGAGGCTCCAGAGAATGCTGGTGACTCAGCCAGAGTTTATCCCATACTTCATTTGGTGGATCAACCTGAAGATCCCTGGGAAGTGGCTCAGAGTTTGTCTTCAGAGTCTGCAGTCTGGCATTGTATTGACTGGTAGACTCCCACTTTTGTTGTTGAAGAGACAGAGGGACTTCATCCTCATCATCATCTTCATCATCCTCATCATCATCAGATGCAGGATCTTCAACATGCTCAACAGGATCTGGAATAACAGTCTCTTGAGCTGCAGATTTTGATTTTGATTTGCTAGGCTCTTCACTAGCCTTAGCAAGAGACTGCAGTGCTTCCAAAGCTACCTTGTCAGAGTCTTCAATGACAGCATCTGACTTGTAATTTTCTGGTGCTGTATCATGAATAATGGCACCCTCAGGCAATTTCAATGGAGAATGAGGAATTGGAGTGGAGGGTCCATGATCAGAGATTGGAGTTGTCCCAGCTTCAGTGGTAACTGGTTCCTCACACCTTATTTCTTCATCTACTTCAGATGATGTAGTAGATGCTGTAGCAGCAGAGATTGTAACAGCTTGAAGAGGATGCACCATCAGAGCTTGAGAAGATTCTGGAAGTGTAGTAGATGGTGCTTGCTCTTCCTGAGTGGTGAAATCTATGATCTCAGTGATGGGTACCTTGGCCTTCTTAGGCTTGTTTTCCCTTCTCTTAAATCTAACTTTCCTTGACTGAGGGCTAGCCTGAGAAGGTTCAGAGTTTGTTGCATGAGAAGGTTCAAGATCATCATAATCATATGTTACATATTTGATGATGTCACAGGTATCTAACTTGTTTAGTGTGCAGAAGCAAATATCAGAGTTTAGCTGGAAATCAGAGTTTAACGACTGACGGCTGGATCAGAGTTTAAGCGATGATCAGAGTTTGCAGGCGGCTGATTTTCAGGAGCATATCTGACTAGATAAGGAAGATAAAAATCAAGAGAGATTGTGCAGATCAGGACAGCAGAAGGATAGCTACTGATTAGATTATTTTAGGAAGCAGATAATTATAAATCAATCAGTAGATATCATGTAACTGTGTATATAAACACAGCTTAGGGTTTACTCTAGATGAGTTATCAATTGAATATCATTCGTGTAACCTAGCAGCTCTTAGTGATAAGTTATAAATCACTAAGAGATTATTTGTAAGCTACTGTGATTTGTGAATAAGAGTTTAGTTGAATTATTCTCTTACACTGGTGTTTTGTCTTTGATTGTGTTCACTATATTATCTTATATAGTGAGTTTATTCGGCCTAACAAGTGGTATCAGAGCCAGCTCTGTTGATATACCTACAGTGAGATCTTAATCACACAATCATGTCTGAGAAATCACAAAACAGTAGATATGAGTCTCTTAGGGTTCCGGTCCTCAGGGCATCTGAATATTCTGTCTGGAAAGTAAGAATGATCATGTTTCTGGAATCTACAGATCCAGAATATCTGGATAGAATTTATGATGGTCCACACATGCCAACAAAGCTCTCTGTTGCAGTGGGAGATGAACCCCAGAAGATGATCCCTAAAGAGAAGAAGGATTATACTCCAGAGGACATCTCATCTATCAGTAAGGATGCAAAGGTGAAGCATCTGTTGCATAGTGCTCTAGACAATGCTATGTCCAATAGAGTAATTGGGTGCAAAACTGCAAAGGAGATATGGGATGCTTTGGAAGTCAGATGTCAAGGAACCAAAGCCATCAAAAAGAACAGAAGAACCATACTCACTCAAGAGTATGAACACTTTGATTCAAAATCTGGTGAATCACTGACTGATCTTTATGACAGGTTTGTCAAGCTGCTGAATGACTTGTCTCTTGTGGACAAAGAATATGATTTGGAAGATTCAAATCTCAAATTTCTGCTTGCTCTTCCTGAAAAGTGGGATTTGAAAGTAACCACTATAAGAGACAATCATGATCTTGAAGAGATGTCTCTGGATGAAATCTTTGGAAGGTTGAAAACTCATGAACTTGAAATGGAGCAGAGGAGCAAACGACATGGTGGGAAACCCAAACCAGTTGCTCTAAAAGTTCAAGAAGAATCAACTGTGAAAAGCAAAGGAAAAGCTCATGTCAAAAAGTCTGATACTGAGTCATCAAACTCTGATGTTGACTCAGACTCTGATATGCCTTCAGACTCTGATGACAGTGATACTGAGATGATGCAGCTGGCAGCACTGATGGTAAAAAGCTTCAAGAAGATGGCTTACAAGAACTTCAACAAAGGGAAGAAGTTCTCAACCAAAGACAGAAACTCTGATAGAAAGGTCTTCAAAAAGAATGAAGGCAAAGAAGAAAAATCTGGAAAATCTGATAAGTCTAAGTACACCTGCTTCAATTGTGGAGAGAAAGGCCACTTTGCAACTGAGTGCAAGAAAGCTAAGAAAGAAAAGGAACAGGCCTTTATCACAAAGAAAGGAAGCTGGGCAGACACATCAGAATCAGAGGATGAAGTCAACTATGCCTTGATGGCAAACATGGACAACAGCACTGAGACTGTTGAAACTAAGGTACCTCATTCCACTCTTGCTTTTGATACTGAAGATATAACTGAGTTAAGACTATTCCTTAAAACTCTGCATGTTAGTTATAGAGATCAGACTTTAGAAAATGGAAGACTAAAATCTGAGATCTTAGATGTCAAGAAGAGAAATGATTATCTTGAAAAAGAACTAGTTCAGATGCTAGAGATTCAGAAGGAGAGAGATGACTGTATCTTTGTTAAAAATGAACTTTTAAAGAGAAATGCTTCTCTTGAATCAGAACTAGTTAAGGAAAAAGAGATAATCAGAACTTGGACTAACTCAGGGAAGACTACTCAGAATATCTTGGAAAGTGGAAACTGGAAGAAAGGGTTAGGTTACTCTGATAAAAATGAAGCTGAGTCATATAAACAAGAAACCATTAAAATTGAAAAACCTAGGGTAGTTCCAGTAAGATTTGTTGCAGAATCAAAGACTCAGGACAAATCAAAGACTGATATACCTAAACAGGTTAACATTGGTTTGATGACTCAGAAACAGCTTAAGCACAAGCTAAAGGAGGTTAATAAAGAAAACAAGGTTAAGGAACCTAGGAAAAATAGGAATGGAAAGGTTGGAATAAACAAAAGCAACAGTTATATGCCTATTCCAAATGCTCCTAGGAAAACTTGTCATAATTGTGGTAATCCTAATCATCTTGCTTCTTTTTGCAGGAAAAATAAGGACATAAATGCTATGTCTCCAAAATCAGAAGTTAAGACTAGGAATACTAGATTTAGACCAGAGAATCCTTGTTTTCATTGTGGTAGTTTATGGCATTCCATTTACACTTGTAAGGAATACCATAGTTTATATTATGATTATTATGAATTGAAACCTTCTTTGAAGAAAAAGATTGATTCTCCTAGAGCAACATCTGTTAAAAAGTCTGTTAGCACAAACTCTGATTTAAACTCTGATAAATCTTCCGCTGCTAGTGTTAACAAACTTAACAAGAACAAAGGATCCAAGCAAGTCTGGGTCCTTAAAACTAATCATTAGTTGTGTATGTGATTGCAGGGTAACAGGAAGAACATCCTAGTTCTGGACAGTGGATGCTCAGGACATATGACAGGAAATAAAGCCCTGCTATCAGACTTTGTGGAGAAGGCTGGCCCAAATGTTTCTTATGGAGATGGCAACATAGGGAAAACTTTGGGATATGGCAATATCAATCTTGGAAATGTCATCATTCAATCTGTAGCTCTGGTCTCAGGACTTAAGCACAATCTGCTGAGCATAAGTCAAATCTGTGACAGAGGATATCATGTTGATTTCCTAGAGGAACACTGTGAGGTTATCAGTAAAACCACTGGAAAAGTTGTTCTAAAAGGATACAGACATGGGAACATCTATGAAGCCAAGCTATCTTTAAACTCTGAAAGCTCTGCAATCTGTCTACTTGGCAGAGCCAGTATTGAAGAAAGCTGGAACTGGCACAAGAAATTATCTCACCTGAACTTCAATAATATAAATGAGCTTGTGAAGAAAGATCTTGTGAAAGGACTTCCAAAATCAGTTTTCACTCCAGATGGACTCTGTGATTCCTGTCAGAAAGCAAAACAGAGGAAGTCTTCATTTAAAAGTAAAACTGAGTCCTCAATTCTTGAGCCATATCATCTGCTTCATGTTGATCTTTTTGGACCAGTAAACATAATGTCCATTGCAAAGAAGAGATATACTCTGGTCATTGTTGATGAATTTACCAGATATACATGGGTATATTTTCTATACAGCAAGGATGACACACCATCTTTATTGATTGAGCATGTCAGACAGCTGAATAAAATCTCTAAAGATGCAGTAAAGATCATCAGAAGTGATAATGGCACTGAGTTCAAGAATTTTAAAATGGAGGAGTTCTGTAAAGAAAATGGCATTAAACAGGAATTTTCAGCACCTGGAACACCTCAACAAAATGGTGTTGTAGAAAGGAAGAACAGAACTCTGATTGAAACTGCTAGAACCATGTTGGAGGAAGCAAAGTTACCAACCTACTTCTGGGCTGAGGCTGTGCAGTCTGCCTGCTTCACACAGAATGCAACTCTGATTAACAAACATGGGAAAACTCCATTTGAAATGGTTAAAGGCAGAAAACCAAATCTCAAATACTTCCATATTTTTGGATGTAAATGTTTTGTTCTGAAAAATCATCCTGAACAGCTAACCAAATTTGATTTAAAAGCTGATGAAGGAATTTTTGTTGGTTATCCTTTATCAACAAAAGCCTTCAGAGTTTACAATCTGAGAACAAGGGTAATCATGGAATCCATTCATGTGTCCTTTGATGATAAGAAAATTACTGGAATGGAAGATTTTGAAGATCATGAGCAACTGAGATTTGAAGATGAAGATGCATTCTCTGATTCCATAAACTCTGACTCTGAGACAATATCAGAGCATGTCACTTCTACTCACCAACCTCAAGCACATGTTGAGGGGGAGCACTTTCAAGATGAAAATCTGGATGAAAATGTTGCAAACTCGGCAGAAAACACAAACTCTGATTCTAACTCCTCAAACTCTGATCACTCTGCATCAGAGAATCAGGAGAACACATCTTCAGGGGGAGCATCAGAAACTCAGAATGCTCATGGAGATAGCATGAATAATGGGGGAGAGGCATCAGAGAACCGAAATGATACTGGCATGGATTATGGGGGAGGATCTAGTTCCAGGAATCAACTGCCACATGAAAGAAAATGGACAAAGTCTCATACACCAGATCTGATTATTGGGGATCCAGATGCTGGAGTACAAACCAGAACTGCAACAGCAAATGAGTGTTTATTCCATTCATTTTTATCTCAGACAGAACCAAAGAAAGTGGAAGAAGCTTTAAAGGATGCAGACTGGGTAACAGCAATGCAGGAGGAGTTAAATGAATTTGAGAGAAATAAAGTCTGGACACTTGTACCAAGACCAAAGAACAGATCAATTGTTGGTACTAAGTGGGTTTTTAGGAACAAAACAGACAGTGATGGTGTAATCACAAGAAATAAAGCCAGACTGGTAGCTAAGGGATATTCTCAACAAGAAGGAATTGACTATGATGAGACCTTTGCCCCAGTTGCCAGATTGGAAGCAATCAGAATTTTCTTGGCTTATGCAGCACATAAGAAATTCAAAGTGTTTCAGATGGATGTAAAGAGTGCTTTTCTCAATGGGGAGCTGGAGGAAGAGGTATATGTTGAACAACCTCCAGGATTTGTGGACACAAAATTTCCAGATCATGTCTACAGATTGGATAAAGCACTGTATGGACTAAAGCAAGCACCAAGAGCATGGTATGAAACTCTGGCTCAATTTCTTTTGGACAGTGGTTTCAACAGAGGTACAATTGATAAAACTCTATTTTATCTCAACCATGGTAATGATCTGCTATTAGTTCAAGTCTATGTAGATGATATCATTTTTGGGTCTACTAATTCTAAACTCTGTGAGAGATTCTCAAAGCTTATGCAGTCCAGATATCAGATGAGCATGATGGGAGAAATGAGCTATTTTTTTGGGACTTCAAGTCAAACAGACTGATGAGGGTATTTTCATTAATCAGTCTAAATATACCAGGAACCTGCTAAAGAAATTTGGCATGCAGGATAGCTCAGCTGCTACCACTCCAATGGCAACTGCCACTAAGTTAGATAAAGATACTGGTTCACCAGTAGAAATTACTAACTATAGAGGTATGATAGGCTCACTTTTATATCTGACTGCTAGTAGACCTGATATCATGTTTGCAACCTGTCTCTGTGCAAGATTTCAAGCAGATCCAAGAGAACCACACCTTGTAGCAGTCAAAAGGATTTTCAAATATCTCAAAGGAACAGTTGAGATGGGACTCTGGTATCCCAGAGAATCAGACTTTACACTGATTGGTTACTCTGATGCAGATTTTGCAGGGTGCAAAATAGACAGAAAAAGTACAAGTGGGAGCTGTCAATTTCTAGGAGGAAGATTAGTTTCTTGGTTCAGTAAGAAACAAAAATCTATCTCCACATCCACTGCAGAAGCAGAGTATATTGCTGCAGGAAGCTGCTGTGCTCAGATTTTATGGATGAAGAATCAGCTACTGGACTATGGGTTAACTCTGACTCAAATTCCTATTTATTGTGATAACCAAAGTGCTATTGCTATGACAGGAAATCCAGTACAGCATTCTATGACCAAGCATATCAGCATAAGGTATCATTTCATCAGAGAACATGTGATGGAAGGAACAGTAGAGCTTCACTTTGTTCCAACAGATCAGCAGTTGGCAGATATCTTCACCAAACCTCTGGCTGAAGCAACATTTACAAGGCTTGTAAACGAATTAGGGATGATCTCTGGTCCTCTCTAAACTCTGATACATAGCATGATACTATATCTGTTAGTATTTGTTGTTATAAAACTGATCTACAACTGCATCTGTTATTCTCTAATCTAGACTCTGATGATTATACTCTGATTTGATAAACTCTGATATTTAAACTCTGACCCGACAAACTCTGATGACTTGAATTTTTCATGATGAAAGACTTTCCTGTGAAGAATATGTTGCACTTAACTGAATTTAGTCATAAGCCTCTCTAAAAGTCTGAATTTTGTGATATTACAGCTGTGGAAATCTTTAACACACAACACATGAGTTAATTTTGTTACCTAGACTGTCTCACTTCTTAAATATTAGATATGTACTCAGAAAAGAATCTGCTTTCCTCCTCTTATGAGCTAAGAGTTAATATATCTCAGTTATGGATTCTCAAGATATTCCTTCTCAGAAAAGAAAATCAAAAGAAAAGAAAAACAAAAGAAATTATCTCAGGTACTCCTTTGAGATCTTAGAAAATTTGTGAAAGGAAAGATCCAAGTGCACTGCTGGTATTAAGCAAATGCATCGAAAATTAAGTTAATTTTTGGGGACTTTTCACATTCTCTGATTACTGGAGAAATACTCTGAGCAAACAAAAGTCTGATAAAGGTTATGACTCACTTACCATGAGAAGTTCCCTTTCAAAAGACAAATGTTGTTCAAAAGAGAAGAAATGGTATACTCTGATCCATTTGTGAGAAACTCGGCTTATGAGATGATTAAAACATTTTCTTATTATCTGATTCTTTCTAATATTATTTAAGAAATTTGACAATCTCTGTGACATTAGAATATTCATGTAAACACACACCTCACTCCACTTCTGTGATTAACAATTTTTTTTGGCTTCGAGTAATTTTTGACTAGAGTTCAATAAATATTTGCAAACTCTGAGGAGCAAGTGTCGTTTAGACCTTGAAAATTTATCTCTCATCATTACAAGATTCTATGATCACTCCTTGATTTGTCAGATTATAAGTCATTTATTTAAACTCTGGTAAATGGTCAGCCTTTGATCGAAGTCCGAGTTAAAATAAATATTTTGGTCAAGATAATATTAGTTTTTATTATCAAACGGTAGAAAAACCATTTGAATTCCTGAGTGGAGAAAAACACGGTAAATAATTTTGTTTTTTTGGTAAATGGTGCATGTTTGTTCAGATTCACACGCCACTCATTATTACTTCTCCACTACCAAGTTTTTTTACCGTTCAGTTTTTGCCACGTGCCCCACTAACGGAAAAATCAAAGTTTCGTATATACACTCGTATATATATCGATTTTGAATTTTTTCTCTTCACTTTTCACACACGATTTTTACTCTCTCTCTTTCAAACCCTCTTCTCACTTTCTCTCAAACATTTTGTCAAACACCATACCTGCATAACCTCAAACTCTCATTTTCTTTTCAGAAATCATGTCTACTACTGCCTTCGAGTTTAATGGAGCAAAATTTGTCACCAACAACTACTCAGCCATTCTGGATAATGATGAAGCACCCAAGGAGTTTCATCTCATTCAAGATTTCCTGGCTCACAGTGAGCTGATGTATGCTCTGACTCAGCCAGAGCTAATCTCTCCTTCTCAAGTTCTCACCCTCTGGAGATCAGCAAATTACGATGATGGAGGTGAAAATGGTTGTCCATCTCTCACCTGCAATTATGAAGGTCAAGAATATGCTATCTCACCAGCAACCATTAGGAAGGCTCTTCATCTTCCTGAAGAAAAGAAATATGATGCTTCAGTACCCACTCAGACTTTACGTGACATGATGATCTTTCTTGGGTATTCTGCAAGCACAGACAAAATGGGGGAACTTAAGCGTCCACACCTCTGCAAGGAGTGGAGCTTCTTCTATGACTGCATAACCAGAGCTTTTGGTAACAAATGCAGCAACTTTGATGCCATTCCCATCTTCAGCCAGCAGATTGGGTATTTTCTAATCCACAATCTCAAATTTGATATTGCCACATCTATCTTGAGATTTATTGGTGATAGGAGAAAAGAAAATATGAATATTGTCTATTATTCAAGATTTTGTCAGCTCATATTTTCTTACTGCTTCCCTGATGTGCCCCTTCCTGATGATGGAAATGAACTCCCATTTAAAATCACCAAAAGAGCTTTTACTGATCTGATTAAGAAGGATAGTAAAAAGAATACTGTACCTGTATTTGCTATTCCTGTGACTGTACAGGATAAACTGAAGATAGCTTTACCAGACAAGTATGAAGCCTTATTCTCTGATGAGAATATCCCACAGCCTCCATCTCCTGCTCATGACCAAATAGCAACTTCTGATCCCAAACCACCCTCTGGTTCTTCTCAACAAGGACCAGTTGAAAAATCTTCACCAAAAAGGATACTCAGATCCACCAAATCTCCAACTAAACCTTCTCCTCCTCCCAGAAAAAGAAGATTCCTTCAGAAAATTTCAGATTCTGAATCAGAAGAAGAAATTCCTCCTCCTCCACCAGCAAAGAGGCTGAGAAAGAAAATACAGCCAACCTCTATTACTGATCTGACTGTGGAACCACCACAGTCAGAGGATCCTGAACAACCTTTGATTCCATTCTCTGATCACTCTGCAGAGCCACTTTTGATTGAACCTATTTCTGCAATGCCACTTGATATTGATGCAGCTGACCAACAAATGTCAGAGTCAACCTCTGATCACAATGATCAGACTGAAGGGACAAAGTCTGTTGAAGAGAAAGTTGCAGCTGATACTGAAATATCAGAAAAACCATCTAATGCACCTGGTCCATCAGAGGATGCACAAATAGAAATGGTCCTTCAGCTAATTCAAGATTCTTTAGTTCAACCTGATGATATTGTTGCAGCTCCTGCTCAGGAGATTCAAATGGCAGAAAACTCTGAGGCAGCTACTGAAGCTCTAGAGTCACATACTCTGAGTATTTTTCTTGCAGACATTGATGATGATGAAGGCACAGAAGTCACATCAACCCCTATAATCTCTGAGCCAGTCAGAGAAACTACACCAGCAAGGGTTGATTCCCCAGTTAAAACACTGTCACCAGTTAGGGAATCCACTCCCTTTATAGCTCCTGCAGTTCCAGGTTCTCCACTTCCATTCTCTGAGCCTGCCAGAAGGAGAATCTGTCACTTGTCCTATAATCACAGAATGTGCAGAACCACATTACCTTCTGTGGAAGATAGACTTACCTCTATTGAAGCTACTCAGGCTTCAATGAATTATACTCTGGCAGATTTGAGTGCTTCTGTGGCACAGCTGGTCCAGGTTCTCACCTCTGCTGATGTCAAAAAGGGGGAGAAAACATCCAAAGACAAATGCAAACCTGATCAGCAATTAAAAAGAAAAAAGCCAGATGATGATGAGGAAGAAAAAGGGGAAATGAACAAACAGCAAAAGCTGAAGCTGCTGCAGAGTAAAGAAACAAAGAAGAACAGTAGAGAAGCAGCAAGCTCTGAGAGACCACCCAGAGAAGCTCAAAAACACAAATCTATGGAATTGGCTGTTGTAACTCAAGCTCAGAGCATAACCAAAGCAGTCAGAGATTCAGATGCTATATCTAAAGAAATAGATCTTGTGAACTCTGAAGTGGAAAAGAAGAAAGAAAAATTGGTTGCTGAAGCTGAAAAGCTGATTGAAGCTGGAGACCTTGAGTCTCAGAAATTTTGTCAAACTCTGAAGTTCAGAGGCAAAGAAACCACTCTCTTTTATAAATCTCCTTCCTTGCAAGCAATTGATGAAGCCATGGCAAGGAAAATCTTTGAAAAAGAAAATCCAGGAGTGGACATTGAGGCCATCAGACTTGAATAAGAAAGATTGGCTGCTGAGAAGAAGAAGATCAGCAAAACAAAATCTGATGAGCAAAGACAAATTACTGATTCCTCTCAGAAACAGAAAATTCCAAAGCAAAAGGGAATAGTAATCAGTGAAGTAAACTACACTGACATCAACAGACCAAGAACTAGATCTCAGACTCAATCTGAATCTGTTATAGCAGATAAAGGAAAGAAACCTGTTGATGGAGTTCCTTCAGCTCCTCCTGTGATAAAGAAGTCAATGATCAAGATAGCATCAGAGAATCCTTCTAAGAGGATGTTAGAGCTGAGCAGAAATGTAAATATAATCACTGATGTATCTGATCAAGCTATAGAAAGAGAAGCTGGGTTGATCAGAAGAAGAAAAGGTGAAAGCAAGCCAATATCTGATATAGCTTTAACCTCTGACAATGCTCAAGTTAAAGTTTCAGTTGAAGAAGAAGAGAAAGTTGAAGACACTAAAGCCTCTTGGTTAAAGTTAAATTCTGAGAAGACTCAAGATCAGAAGAAGAAAAAGAGTTTATATGGGAGTCTTGGTATGAATTTATACAAGGAAAGCTCAATGCTCACCAGAGTAAGAACTCATGGTACCAGAGGGAAAGAGGCTTATGACACAACTGGTCTTGGTCACAGAAAAGAAAAGATTCAAACAGGCTCAGCAACTACTTTCAGAGATCCTTATCCTCTGACTGAAAAAGTAGGAGAAGCTGTTACACAGAAGGATCTTGACAAAGTTGAGTCAGTACAGATTCTGATGGACACTCATGATGGGCCAGAAGATAAAGAAAAGATTGCTATATTTCTAGAATCTGGCAGAGTGTATAGAATATCAGAAGCTGATTTATTGCTGAAATCTCTAAGAGAGCTGGAACACTTTCACTATTTGTTGGAGATCAAGAATGAAGCAACTCAGAGGTGGTCAGATCTGATGAAGAAAACAATTAGTGAAAAGAGAAGATTCTATGGAATAAAGTCTGATGATGAATATGTTCCACAAATAGCTCAAGATGATGGTTCTGAAATTAGCATGGAAAAGAATAGCTCTGTGATGGAGACTATTGCAAACACCAGAATCTTGGGTTATAATAATGAAGCAGACAGGCCTAGAGTCATTCAGTTGGGAGAAGCAATGAAGAGAAGCAAGGCTAATGCTTTGAGATCAGCTATATACCAGACAGGGGATGAAGATGAAGAGTTAAAGACTGTCAAAGCTCAAATGATACAAACTCTGAAACAAATTGAAGAAGATCTGATTACCAAGTTTGTTAAGGAGAGCTATGGGTATATACTGGTTGGATAATTAGTTCTGCTATGATCTGTAAGTTGTAATTAGTTCTGCCTACTCTGTAAGTGTTAATTTATTTATGCAGATTAGTTACTTCATGCATTTGTCCTTGATTGTTTTGACATCATCAGTAAATATATAGAACTTGTTCATTCTGTCTAATGTACAAGTTGGGGGAGATTGTTACATATTTGATGATGTCACAGGTATCTAACTTGTTTAGTGTGCAGAAGCAAATATCAGAGTTTAGCTGGAAATCAGAGTTTAACGACTGACGGCTGGATCAGAGTTTAAGCGATGATCAGAGTTTGCAGGCGGCTGATTTTCAGGAGCATATCTGACTAGATAAGGAAGATAAAAAATCAAGAGAGATTGTGCAGATCAGGACAGCAGAAGGATAGCTACTGATTAGATTATTTTAGGAAGCAGATAATTATAAATCAATCAGTAGATATCATGTAACTGTGTATATAAACACAGCTTAGGGTTTACTCTAGATGAGTTATCAATTGAATATCATTCGTGTAACCTAGCAGCTCTTAGTGATAAGTTATAAATCACTAAGAGATTATTTGTAAGCTACTGTGATTTGTGAATAAGAGTTTAGTTGAATTATTCTCTTACACTGGTGTTTTGTCTTTGATTGTGTTCACTATATTATCTTATATAGTGAGTTTATTCGGCCTAACATCATAAGCTGCAACCAGTCTCCTTCTTTTCTGCTTTGGTGGAGAAGCAGCTTCAGAGTTTAAAGTCTTAGAGACTGTATTAGAGTTTGCAGCATCAGAGTTTGCTGGTACATCAGACTTTGTCTTCAGAACTTGTGTAGCAACAGAGGTTCTGGTCTTCACAGTGGAAGGGGCATCAGACTTTGTGAACTTTGATGGTTTTGGTGTAGATTTGGTGGAAGGGGTTTTGAGTGATGATCTGGTGGCTGTAGGAGAGACTGGAGGTTGTGGTTGGTGTTGAGGCTGTTGTTGTGGTGCTTGAGGCAGATTCAGCCTAGCTCTTAATGGAGCTGGAATTTGTAATGGCCTGAGAACTGGCCTCTTTTCATCTTTAGATATGAGATCTTTGAAAACCCTTTTATGAAGCTTAAAAGGTTTGATCTCATCTGCAGCATCAAAAGCCACTTCTCCAACAGTGGCATTAAACAGCAATTGGCAAAATCGTGAAAAATATATAATCTGACAATTTTCATGCATTCTTTCACCAATATTTCTAATAACTAATCTACCAAAATCGAAATTAGTAGAATAGATCAGAGAATACCCAATCTGTAGCATGTCCATTGGAATAGCATCCCAGTTTGTACTTTTCTTTTGGAAGGCCCTGGTAATGCAGTCGAAGAAAAAGCTCCACTCCTTCCTGAGTCCTGGACGCTTTAATTGACCCAATTTATCAAGAGAGTCGTAGTAGCCCAAATCAGTCATCATGGTTCTGAGATTGGCATCTCCATTAGTAATGTAAGCAGCATGCTCTGGCAGGTTGAATGCTGCTCGGACGGTGGCTGGAGTGACAACATATTCTGCTCCGTCATATTCAAATACAATGGATGGTGATCCAGCTGCACCACCATTGTCATAATGCCCTGTTCTCCAGAAAGTAATGATTTGGCTTCCAGAGAGTCTGGCAGGAGCTGTAAGGGCAGTGGCCAGGGCACTCTGTGCCAAGAATTGCTGGATGGGATGATAATCCCTTGGAACATCAGTGGTGTCAAGAATGGCTGCGTGGTTGTTTGGTACAAAATCCACACCTGCATAGGTAAACGCTGAAGTGGCCATTAGAGCAGAGTTTGTGAAGGAAGGAAGGTGTTTGAGAAAATGTGTACGAGAAGATTTGAATTGCAGAGAGAAAAGCGTAAGAGTTTGTTGAGAGAGTATGTGTAAAGATGAAGTGTATAAGTGAACAATAAGCAATAAAATCTGATGTGATAAACTCTTCAGATTTTGTTTAGCTGTACACGCTTGGGCTTTTTGTTCAGCTGGACACCTGTCAGATTTTAACTGGTAGATGAATGTTAGTGGCATGGAGAAAGGAGAATAGTAATCATGAGCGCAGTAAAACTTGTGCAGTTATAAATGCTGATTACACGTTCTCCTATGAAAATGTTTTACATGTAAACCCACTAACAATACAGCCGTTTGGTACACTCTCTTCACATTCTCTGAATATTTAAACTCCTGAAATGTACAAGATTTTAAAAATCAAGATCAAATCCCTCGTATTTTAAACTCTGAGATTTAAAACAAAGAAAATAAATTTCTAAGTACCTCAGAATAAGACATAATGTTTAGAACATTCATCAAAAAATCAGAGTTTGTCATAAAATCCATAGCTCAATAATGTGATTGTGAAATAATGTGTGTGATTTAACATATTAAATCAGAGACTAAAGAATTTCACAATTTCGTAATTATAAGGTAGACAAAAATAATTTATTCAAACTCTCAAGACATAGACAAGGGACATACTCTGATGAAGTAATATATAAAGTAAACTAACCCTTTTTTTTTTCAGGACGCTTTTCAGTGTAAATGAATCACGACCTTTAAATATAATTTTGCAACAGTATTTCTCCAGTAATCAGAGATTGTGAATGGTCACCATAGATTATAAAATCTTGGCAATTACTTAATACCAGCAAATGTTTGGGTCTTCCCAGTCACTATATCATATAGACATCGAAGATCTCAAAGGAGTACCACGCTTATTTTCAGGGGTGTGTATAGCATCAGAGTTTATAATCACTGTCTAATTTACTGAGAGAAAATGCAAATTAATCAGTCTCACTTATAATTAAGATATGTGAAGTAATAGAGTCTCAATGATATCAACATGCATATAGTGTAAAATAGTAGCACAAAATTGAGATCAAGATTAAGGAACTTAACTGAGATTCATGATTACTAATTCATATCATGCTTCATAGTATCTTCACAGGTTATTTGTCTAAGAGAAATAAAATGAGATCATTTATCAAGATTCAGAGTTTACAAACATCAGAGAATATTGTCAGAGAATGACAATCAGAGTATAACAAACAGAGTATATCATAAGAGAATGTCATCAGAGTTTAACAATCAGAGTATATCATGGCAAGTTTGTGAGCAATACATATGGTAATTTGACAATTTAAACTTGAAAGATCTGACCATTATGTTTACTCAGTTCCTGATATCATTCCTAGCTCATTCACCAGCCTAGTAAAGGTTGCTTCACTTAGTGGTTTGGTGAATATGTCTGCTAGCTGCTGTTCTGTGGGAACAAAGTGAAGTTCAATGGTTCCTTCCAGCACATGCTCCCTTATAAAATGATATCTTATACTGATGTGCTTTGTCAGAGAATGTTGAACTGGGTTTCCTGTCATAGCAATAGCACTTTGGTTATCACAATAAATAGGAATTTTAGAAAAGGATAACCCATAGTCTAACAATTGATTCTTCATCCAAAGAATTTGAGCACAGCAGCTGCCTGTAGCTATATACTCTGACTCTGCTGTTGATGTTGAAATTGACTTTTGCTTCTTGCTGTACCAAGAAACAAGTCTTCCACCCAGAAATTGACAACTCCCACTTGTGCTTTTCCTGTCAATTTTGCAACCTGCAAAATCTGCATCAGAGTATCCAATTAGACTAAAATCTGATTCTCTAGGATACCATAATCCCAATGATGTGGTTCCCTTGAGTTATCTGAATATCCTCTTTACTGCAATCAGATGAGGCTCTCTTGGATCTGCCTGAAATCTTGCACATAGACATGTGGCATACATTATATCTGGTCTACTTGCAGTCAGATAAAGCAAAGATCCAATCATTCCTCTATAGTTTGTGATATCCACTGATGCACCAGTATCTTTGTCTAGCTTGGTTGCTGTTGCCATAGGACTAGTTGCAGCTGAATTGTCTTGCATACCAAATTTCTTCAAGAGATTTCTGGTATACTTGGCTTGATTGATAAAAATCCCATCTTCAGTATGTTTAACTTGTAAACCCAGAAAATAACTGAGTTCCCCCATCATGCTCATTTGGTACCTAGACTGCATGAGCTTGGCAAATCTTTGACAGAGTTTAGCATTAGTGGAACCAAAAATGATATCATCAACATAGATTTGAACTAAAAGCAGATCATTACCATGATTCAAATAAAACAGGGTTTTATCTATGGTACCTCTAGTAAATCCACTTTCAAGAAGAAATTGAGCCAGAGTTTCATACCATGCCCTTGGAGCCTGCTTTAGTCCATAAAGTGCTTTGTCCAATCTATAAACATAGTCTGGATGCTTTGGATCCACAAAGCCTGGAGGTTGTTCAACATATACCTCTTCATCCAGTTTCCCATTAAGAAAAGCACTTTTGACATCCATCTGGAATACTTTGAACTTCTTGTGAGCAGCATAGGCCAGAAAGATTCTAATTGCCTCCAATCTTGCAACTCGAGCAAATGTCTCATCATAATCAATACCTTCCTATTGTGAGTACCCTTTTGCCACAAGTCTTGCTTTATTCCTTGTAATTACACCTTCACTATCTGTTTTGTTTCTGAAAACCCATTTTGTACCAACTATGGATCTATCTTTAGGTCTTGGTACTAGGGTCCAGACTTTGTTTCTCTCAAACTCATTTAGCTCTTCTTGCATTGCTTGAATCCAGTCAGCATCTTGAAGAGCTTCCTCCACCTTTTTAGGTTCTGTTTGTGACAGAAAGCAGTGATGTAAACACTCATTTGCTGTAGCTGTCCTTGTTTGCACACCTGCTTCTGGATTTCCAATTATTAAATCAGGTGTATGAGATTTTGTCCACTTCCTAGCATGTGGAAGTTGGCTACTTTCATCATTGGATCCTCCCCCTTGATCCATGCTCTCTTGATTCTGTTGATCATTCTCTGTAGCTCCCCCTGAATTTGTGCTATCAGAGTTTGAATCAGTATTCTCTGATGAGTTTGAGTCAGCATTCTCTGATGAGCTTGAGTCTTGGGTAGAGTCTGAAACATTCTGATGCTCCCCCTCAACATTTGCTTCATCATCATGAACTTGTAAATTTTCACCAGAGTTTGCTGTATTTTGGTCACAGTCAGAGTTTGACTGTTCATCAGAGTTTGTCGAATCAGAGAATATTTCTTCATTTTCAAAATGCAGTTCTTCATGATCATCCATGTCTGCTAAACCCATAATTCTCTTGTCATCAAATGACACATGTATGGATTCCATGATCACCTTTGTTCTTAGATTATAGACTCTGAAGGCCTTTGTTGTCAGAGGATAGCCTACAAAAATGCCTTCATCAGCTTTTAAATCAAACTTGGTAAGCTGTTCTGGATGAGTCTTTAATACAAAGCATTTGCACCCAAACACATGAAAGTACTTCAGATTTGGCTTCTTTTTCTTCACCATCTCATATGGGGTCTTGCCATGCTTATTAATCAGTGTTGCATTTTGAGTGAAACAAGCTGTTTGAACAGCTTCTGCCCAGAAATAAGTAGGTAATTTAGCCTTATCAAGCATAGTTCTGGCAGCTTCTATTAGAGTCCTGTTTTTCCTTTCAACTACACCATTTTGCTGTGGTGTTCCAGGTGCAGAAAATTGTTGCACAACACCTCTTTCTTTGCAGAACTCTTCCATTGTTGAATTTCTGAACTCAGTTCCATTATCACTTCTAATGATCTTTACTTTGTCTTCAGATCCATGATCCAGTTGCTTCACATGATCCATCAGATGCAAAGCTGTTTCATCTTTAGAGTGAAGAAAATATACCCAAGTGTATCTGGTATACTCATCAACAATGACAAGAGCATATTTCTTCCTTGCAATGGATGGTACATTAACTGGTCCAAATATATCAACATGTAGAAGATGATATAGCTTCTTTATTGAGAATTCAGTCTTACTCTTGAAGGATGTCTTTCTCTGCTTGGCCTTTTGACATGAATCACATAGACCATCTGAAGTGAGTAGTGATTCAGGGAGTCCTCTCACAAGCTTTTTCTTTATAAGCTCGTTTATGGAGTTGAAATTGAGATGTGAGAGCTTCTTATGCCACTTCCAACTTTCTTCTGCAGAGATTCTTGTAGATAAGCAAATTGCTTTTTCTTCAGAGTTTGTGGGCAAGTTGATTTCATAAATGTTTCCATGTCTGTGAGCAACCACAGCCACCTTACCTGTTGACTTGCTTAATATCTCACTGTGTTCTTCATAGAAATCAACATGATATCCTCTGTCACAAATCTGACTGACAGAGAGTAAATTGTGTTTTAGCCCTTGAACAAGAGCTACATTTGATATGATGACATTTCCAAGATTGATGTTGCCATATCCCAGAGTCCTTCCTATGTTGCCATCTCCATAAGAAACACTTGGGCCAGCTTTCTCCACAAACTCTGACAGCAGGGCCTTATTTCCAGTCATGTGTCCTGAACATCCACTGTCCAAGACTAGGATATTCTTCCTGTTGCCCTGCAATCACAAAGACCACTAATTGTTAGTTTTAAGGATCCAGACTTGCTTGGATCCCTTGGCCTTATTAAGTTTGTTAGCTTTTGCAGCGGAATTATTATTATCAGAGTTTGAGCTAACAGACTTTGGAACAGAGTTTGTACTAGAAACAGATTTTGTACTTCCAGAATTTTTATTAACCTTTTTCAAAGAAGGTTTCAATTGATAATAATCATGATACAAACTATGATATTCTTTGCAAGTATAAATAGAATGCCATAAACTACCACAATGAAAACATGGATCTTGTGGTTTATATCTAATACTACTTTTTCTAACTCCAGACTTTGTAGGTAAGGAGTTAATGTCCTTGTTCTTCCTGCAAAAATTAGCAAGATGATTAGTATTTCCACAGTTATGGCATGTCTTTCTAGGTGCATTTGGAATAGGCTCCTTGTCTTTGTTATCAGACTTTACCTCTTTAAGCTTATGTTTAAGCTGTTTCTGAGTCATCAGTCCTATGTTAACCTGTTTGGGCTTATCAGATTTTAAATTGTTGTTAATCTCTGATTTTGGTCTACTCTTTTTAGACTTAGAGGATTCAGCAACAAATTTAACAGGTTTAACCTTAGGTTTTTGAGTTTTAACAAACTCTGTTTTTGATGACTCAGCTTCTGAGTTATCAGTGTAACCTAGTCCCTTCTTCCAGTTTCCACTACCTAAGATATCCTGAGTAGTTTTGCCTGAATTAGTCCATGTCTTAATAATATCCCTTTCCTTAGCAAGTTCTGATTGAAGAGATGCATACCTCTTTAATAGTTCATCTTTGACAATGACAACATCATCTCTTTCTTTCTGAACTTCTAACATCTGAACTAATTCTTTTTCTAGATAATCATTCCTTTTCTTTACACTTAGAGTTTCAGATTTTAATCTTTCATTCTCTAAAGTCTGATCTCTAAAGCTGATATGCAAAGTTTTAAGGAACAATCTTAACTCAATTATATCTTCAGTATCAAAGGCAAGAGTAGAATGAGGTACCTTAGCAGTAGATTCAGAGTTGTTGTCAGTGTTTGCCATCAGAGCATAATTGACTTCTTCCTCTGAATCAGATGTATCTGTCTAGTTTCCTTTCTTGGTGATAAAGGCTTTTTCCTTTTCTTTCTTGGCTTTCTTGCATTCAGATGCAAAGTGACCCTTTTCACCACAGTTGAAACAGGTATACTTGTCAGCTTTTCCAGATTTTCCTTCCTTGCCCTCATTCTTCCTGAAGTTCTTCTTATCATAAACTCTGTCAGAGTTTCTGTCTTTCCTTGAAAAACTTTTGCCTTTGTTGAACTTTTTGTAAGCCAACTTCTTGAAGCTTTTCACCATCAATGCTGCTAACTGCATCATCTCATCATCACTTTCTTCAGAGTCTGAGGGAACATCAGAGTTTGAGTCATCAGAGTTTGATGACTCAATGTCAGACTTTGTGACATGAGCTTTTCCCTTGCTTTTAGCAGCTTCCTCTTGAACTTTTAGAGCAACAGACTTTGATTTGCCTCCATGACGTTTGCTCCTCTGCTCCATCTCAAGTTCATGAGTCTTCAGTCTTCCAAAAACATCATCAAGAGACATTTCTCCAAGATCAAGATTGTCTCTTATTGTAGTGACTTTCAAATCCCATTTTTCAGGAAAAGCCAGAAGGAATTTGAGGTTTGAGTCTTCAAGATCATATTCCTTGTTCACCAGAGATAAGTCATTCAAGAGTTTGACAAATCTGTCATACAGATCTGTCAAGGACTCACCAGATTTTGAGTCAAAGTGCTCATACTCCTGTGTAAGGATAGTTTTTCTGTTCTTCTTGATGGCTTGAGTTCCTTGACATCTGGTTTCCAGAGCATCCCAGATTTGTTTAGCAGTTTTGCACCCAATCACCCTATTAGACATTGCATTATCAAGGGCACTGTGCAGAAGGTGTTTCACCTTTGAGTCTTTACCAATTGACAAGATATCCTCAGGGGTATAATCTTTCTTGTCTTTTGGAACCATCTTCTGAGGCTCATCTGCAATCCCAACAGAGAGCTTGGTGGGCATGTGTGGTCCATCATAGATCCTGTCAAGGTATTCTGGATCAACAGAGTCTAGAAATATAATCATTCTCTCTTTCCAGACTGGATATTCAGATGCCTTAAGGACTGGAACTCTAAAAGACGAAGCTTGTGATTTTTCAGACATGATTGTTATTAAGATCTCACTGTAGTTATCTTAACAGAGCTGGCTCTGATACCACTTGTTAGGTCCTATAAACTCACTATATTAACTTATATAGTGAACACAATCAATAACACAATATGACAATATAAGAGATTGAAAGCAGTAAACTCTTATTCACAAAGCTTGAATGGTTACAAAAACTCTCTCAGTGATTTATATATTATCACTGAGAGCTGCTAGGGTTCTTTAAAATATACTCGATAACTCAACTCCTATAGAGTAACCCTAATCTGTGTTTATATAGACACAGTTACAAAATCAATCTCTGATTTGATATCCTATAAATCAGCTATGTATTCTATCAATCAAAGATTGCTACTGTTTTCTGTTTAGTTTCCATAGTCAGCAAATCACTCCTCCGCTTCTATCCTTCCTTGAAGTATATCCGCTTCTGAGCTCTTTCCACGTGTAAACTCTGATGAGCCTTGACTATGTAAACTCTGATCAGACTTTATCAAACTCTGGTCAGACTTTATTAAACTCTGATCAGCTTCCAGCTTAAACTCTGATCACTCCTGTTCTAAAACAAACTTTAAGAACATTAGTAATCATCAATTATATCTAACAGTTCAAGACTTCAAAAGGTCCAATGTATCTTGGTGCTAGTTTACCTTTCTTACCAAATCTAGTTAAACCCTTCGACGGTGATATTTTTAGCAATACAGCTTCCCTAATTTCAAACTTCACATCTTTTCGAGCGGGGTCCGCGTACTTCCTTTGTCTGTCTTGTGCAACAATTAGTTTCTTCTTGATTACCGTGATGGTGTCCTTCATCTGTTGTACCAATTCAGGCCCTAAAACCTTTCCTTCTCCAACTTCTTCCCAATTCGTTGGTGTTCTGCATTTCCGTCCATATAAAGCTTCGTATGGTGGCATGCCAATGCTGGAATGGTAACTATTATTATAAGAGAACTCAACAAGGGGTAAGTGTTCGTCCCAACTTCCTGAAAAGTCGTTGGCACAGCTTCGCAACATATCTTCAATGGTTTGAATTGTTCGTTCGCTTTGGCCGTCAGTTTGTGGATGATATGCCGTGCTCATGTTCAATTTCGTCCCTAAATGTTCTTGAAATTGCCTCCAAAATCTCGAATTGAATCGTGGGTCTCGATCTGAAACTATTGATATAGGTTGTTAGGTCCTATAAACTCACTATATTAGTTGATATAATGAACACAATCAATCACACAGAATGACAATATAAGAGATTGAAAGCAGTAAACTCTTATTCACAAAGCTTAATCGGTTACAAAAACTCTCTCAGTGATTTATATATTATCACTAAGAGCTGCTAGGGTTCTTCTGTGTCTATATATACACAGTTACAAAATCAATCTCTGGATTGATATCCTATAAATCAGCTATGTATTCTATCAATCAAAGATTGCTACTGTTTTCTGTTTGGTTTCCATAGTCAGCAAATCACTCCTCCGCTTCTATCCTTCCTTGAAGTATATCCGCTTCTGAGCTCTTTCCACGTGTAAACTCTGATGAGCCTTGACTATGTAAACTATGATCAGACTTTAGCAAACTCTGATCAGCTTCCAGCTTAAACTCTGATCACTCCTGTTCTAAAACAAACTTTAAGAACATTAGTAATCATCAATTATATCTAACAATCTCCCCCAACTTGTGCATAAATATGTTATGTGCAAGTTAACAGATAATTGATGATGTCAAAACAAATAAGTCAAATGCAACAGAGTTTAGCTACATAACAGAAAACTTTTAAAACTTACTGATACTTTTACTCCTTAGCTTCATAGACACCATTGGCTGTCTTTAAGTATTCTCTGAGGAGTTCCCTTTCAACTTCTGCAAGTGCTGCAGTCATCTGTCTTTTGACTTCTCTTAATTCTGGATCTGAAACTCCAGTTTGATAGATTGCAGCTCTAAGATCATAAATCTTGTTTTTCTTCATGTCCTTGTCCAGCCTGATGTAGTAACCTTTGTCAGACTCTTCATTGAAACTAAGAGCTCTGATTCCAGCTACTGTTTCCAATTGTGCTGAATTTTTCTTCATCTCAACTAGCTGTCCTTGGTAATTGAAGTACTTTGGAACAAAAGGTCCAGCATTCTTGTTTCCAGTTATACCCATCTTTCTCTTGATTTGATCCTTGATCAGATTTGAGATGTGCTGACATGATTTGTTCTTCACTTGAAATATGTACTGAACATATCTCAATTCCTCCCAGTGTTTAGCATAGAGATCAGCTTCAATAACTCTAAACACTGTTCCATCAGACATAAAGTAGATAAGAATGTTATCACCTCTGTCATTCTTTACCAGTTGGACTGAATCAAGTTTGTCCATTCTTTCTTGCAATGCTCCAGTCTTGGGTGCACAGAGAGATGAAGGGTCTGTTGACATTGATCCTATACTCTGATCAAATTTTTCATATTTAGATCCTAATCCTCCTTTATCTCTTCCTGCTTTTCGATGAGAGATTGGTTGAATTGAGCCCTTGTCGAAATTTATCTCAGTCATCAGACTTGGCTTTGCAAATCCTGGCAATGGGGTTGTTGTTGGTTTAAACACAACTTGAGCCTTGTCAGAGGTTGTGTCTTTCTTTGCTTCCTCATCAACTTGAGCTGTGTCAGAGGTTAATTTTTCTTCTTGTGATTCTGCAATATGAGCTTTGTCAGAGATTGCAGCTTCTGATTTCTTTCCTTTTACAACTTGATCTTTGTCAGAGGTTGTAGGCTTCTTCTGAATCCAGCCTTTCTCAAGGCTATCATCTACTATGCTTTTGCCTTTGCTTGTATATTCATCTTCAGAGTATACCTTTTTGATTGGTAAACTCTAATCAGCAATAGTAGTTTCCTTGATCATTATTCCTTTTTCCTTTGGTCTGGCAGTTGATTTTGCAGGTTTCTGGATTTTGCCTGAGGTTATAGCTTGCTCATATTCTTTCTTTAGCTCTGCTTCCTCTGCAGCAATCAACTCCAAATCCAATTTAGCTTCTGGATTTTCTTGTTCAAATATCAGTCTAGCATATTCTTCATCAGTCATTGGTTTATCTGATCCATCCACTGGTCTTTGCTTTGATCCAGATGTGACATTGTGTGTTGGAGCTGGAGCAGACTTTGAGCTTTGCTTAGACTGTTTTGTACTGTCAGAGTTTGAAACTCTTCCACCAGTTGCAGCTTCTTATTCTTTGTAAAGTCATCCACATCATCATCATCATCATTTTTCTTTCTTTTCAGAGTTTGAGAAGTAGACTTGCATTTGACATTAGCTACTCTCTCCCCCTTTTTGATATCATCCTCATCAGGAATCAGTACTGAGGTTATCAGAGAAAGTGAAGATTGGATGGCTTCAAGCTGTTTGGTCATTGTGGATTGGGTAGCCTCAACTGAAGTCATCCTTTGCTCCAGAGTTTGTTGAGCAGACACCAGCTTTTTCATATCTTCCTTCAGAGGTAGTAAGTTTCTTTTCTTGTCCATGTTTTGAGTTTCAGCCAAATTTGCTACCTCAGTTCTAAGACTATTTACAGACTTTGATGTTTGAGCATGAGCTGTATGAAATGTCTTCAGATACAAGACTGTTGCTTTGAGACTAGACATTACATCAGAGTTTGTAATCTTGGCCTCTGCCATAGATAAGAATTCTTCAGCTTTTGCTGGCTCCAGAGAATGCTGGTGACTCAGCCAGAGTTTATCCCATACTTCATTAGGTGGATCAACCTGAAGATCCCTGGGAAGAGGCTCAGAGTTTGTCTTCAGAGTCTGCAGTCTGGCATTGTATTGACCGGTAGACTCCCACTTCTGTTGTTGAAGAGACATGGGGACTTCATCTTCATTTTCATCATCCTCATCATCAGCAGATGCAGAATCAACATCATCTTCAACAGGATCTGGAACAACTTTCTCTTGATCTGCAGATTTTGATTTGCTGGGCTCTTCACCAGCCTTAGCAAGTGACTGCAATGCTTCCAATGCTACCTTGTCAGAGTCTGTAATTACAGCATCTGTGTTAGGTCCAGATATGATTGTAGAAGGGGGAGGGTTGAATACAATCAGTACCAAATCGTCGCGGAAGTGAATCTGATTGAATATGATTTGTTAATCAGATTATAATTAATTAATATAACAATGTTTGAAGTCGTTATATAATTAAAATGGTTCAGTTTTAATGTCCACTAAAGTTCGTAGAATAAATTCGACAGGGTATATTCTAGATTTAGTGATTAAAACAACCGGGTTATCAAAGCACAGAAAATTGTGGATATAACGATCAAGCAAGTTACAAACAACTTGAAAGCTTTACAAATGCTTTGAATACAAAGTGAATGAACACTTGAAAATGAAGAATGGATGCCATATTTATAGGCAAAGCATTGTACATGCAAGACAATCACTAGACAAGACAATTACAAGCTAGCAAAGACAATTACAAGAAGGGTAAGACAATCTAGGCTTGGGAAAGACAAAAAGGGGCAAGGGAAGACAATCACAGATTGTCTACCAAGCTTTAACCAAGTCAGAAAGACAATCAAAGGGGAAGGGAAGACAATTGCACTGCCAGTAAGACAACTGCCAGAATCGGCAAGACAATCCAGGATTGTCTTGCACACCAACCACTTGACTCGGCAAGACAAGACAAAGAGATTGTCTTGCTGTCATACTCATACCTTCGGCAAGACAATTCACAAGAATTGTCTTGCACACCATTGAACCACTGAAATGAATCGGCAAGACAATTAGAAATTGTCTTGCTGATTCAACCAAGACCCAGGCAGACAATGGAGAATTGTCTTGGAAGCAAAGTGAAGCCACTCGGCAAGACAATCCAGAATTGTCTTGCTGAGGTGGTTTTTGTGATTAAATAAAGAAATAAAATAGTATATTAAAATAGAAAATTATTCACTTAATTAATTTAATCATATAAATTCATAAATTAAATTAATTCGAGAGTGAATTAATTTAATAAATAAATTACATAATTAATATAATTATTTGAGAAGTGAAATAATAGTCTATTAAAATATTTAATCACACAATCTTCAGTAGAACAGCTTCCGGTCTTCTTTAAACTTGAATAACTTCTTCTTGATTTGTCGAACGAACGAACTACCACTTCTGCTTGACTTCAAATATTTAATTTGAATAACTGATACACAGATGTACTGTCTGGTTCATCTGTATCTAGTTAAATCAAATATTCTTCGTCAAATAAACAATAAGAATTTGGTTAGTTCGTCGAGTCTTCGTCTTGTACGTACATCTTCATTAAATGGAATCTTCTGATGAAATAAAGTATAGAAACTTTATGTCTTCTGAATTCCTGGACGTGCCACAAAAGATTATTTGTGCACTGAGGCTTGAACATATTAATGAACTTCTTTCACTGGCGTGCAGCAGCATCCTGGAACTTATCTGACATATGATTTCCATAAATCATTTGACGTTCTTCGTACTGATTCCGATGACTTGCTATTTACTGAGCTTTCTGATCTGAGTTGAGTTGTACCTCTTTAAATACAAATAGGCTGAACATATGCCTTTCAATCTCCCCCTATTTGTTTGTTAACATAACATGCAAATTTCCTAGAGGATAACTCAACTAACAGATAAGACAAAGATTTAAACAATAGAATGTAAATAGCAAAAGTTTATGGCTTGCATTAAACATTAAACCATGATCATAAATAGATTACAAAAGGATGTTCCTTGAACATATATAACAAATATCCTAATCAATCTATTCACTCAGAACGAGTGACTTCTCCTTCTTCAGCATCAGAATAGTGAATAATTGGAGTAGAAGGCTCATTCTGAGTAGGCTCTTCAGCTGCAGTGGATTCTCCACGCTTCTTTCTTTCACGAGCCAGAGCTAGCTGGTGAAGTACTTCCAGATCCACAGGGTCTTCACGAAAGTCAGATGGCTGAGATTTTGTTACACCCTTCATCCTCCGAAAGTATTGAGAAATGTTTCTTCGAGTGCAGTAGGATGAGATTACATCATCAGCATCAGACTTGGCTTTAGATGCGAAGCCCTTGGTCCTTAGTAAGGTGGATGCTAGAGCCAGACGTTTGGCAGGGTACTTTGCCAAAGCCTCTTCATTTAGATAGACAGTGCAGAGGATTTCCAAGTGAACAAACTTGACACAGTATGGGTTCTTAACAACCTGAGGACTGTTGAAAACAGCACAATCCAACAGTTTGTCACGAAGAAGTTCATTCAAGTTTGAGCAACGCTTGACTTTGATGCGAAGTACCCAGAGCTCAGATACAGAGAATGATTTGAGAAATTCGACAGATAGTCTGAATGAACCATTCCTCTGTGTGTAGACAATCAGCTCCCATTCTTCTAGCAGTCCCCTAACAGCAACAGTTACATATTCCAGTTCTAAGGGAAAGGCATGCATAAAAACATCCTCATCAGGGTTCACCTCTCGAAGATCATAGATCAGAGATAAGAACTTCTTATCATCGAAAGTTTCCCTTTGAGGTCCATTGAATATTCTCCTAGCAATGTCCCAGCCTTTTCCTTCTTTTCTTTTAATTTCAAGATTCTTCTGCTTGATCGCAGCATCATAGATTTTCTGCTTTTCAATCTTGATTTGTTCCTCTGTGATCAACTTGTCTTCCAGAAGTTTCTGATAATCACGAAGCTTACGCTTCCTGGCTTCATTTTCTGCTTTGAACTTCCTGACATTCTCCTCGTGTTCAGGATCAACAGGTTCTTCCTGAAACAAATAGCTTTCATCAAATTTACCTTCTTCTTCAGCCTGACGATAGGTAGCATCGAATACGTCATCATCATCCATGTCTTTGGGATAATCATCATAATTGTCAGTGTTGAAGACATTTTCAGATTGATGTAGTGGTTCTTTGCCTTTAGACCTTTTATAGCTTTTATCAGCTTCAGAAGATTCTTTGCCACTTGCTCTTTCTCCACCCTTGTCACTCCTGTCAGCATCATCCTTATTACTCCTATCACCAGCATTGCTGTGATCATCTTTGTCATCCTTATCTTCCTTATCCTTCTCCCCCTTAGTTGAGGGATCCTCTGGAGTAGACTGAGCTGTTGACGGATTAAGCTTTAAGTGATGAACAACTTGAGCCAGAGTTTGCTCCAAGTTTCCAAGCTTTGTCAGACAGAGCTCCTGAGATTGATCAAACTTGTCCATCCTAGAGTGAATACCCTTGACATGAGCATCTAATTCCTGTTTGAGAGAAGAATATGAAGGATCAACAACCTTTTCCTGTAGAGTCACCAACTCTCCACTTCTGAATCTGGCATTCTCAGCATTCAACCTTGAAATCTCAGCTTTCAGAGCGGCCAATTGTTCCTGTAACAGATCAGTGTTGGTGTGTGCACTCACCTCACGAACACTCAAAGATTTTTCACTATCCTCTCGTGCATGTGTTTCGCTCGGTGTTTGCCTGATTTCACTCGTGTTTGTCACACCGTCACCAGTACCTGTATAGACAACCATAGTTCCATAAGATGGAACTGTAGGTTGTGAAGGAACAAATTGTCCTTCAGATGCCTGTGAAGGCTGATGTACTTGCAGGTTGCCAAGTATAGCCTGATCCAAAAAGAAAGAGTGATCAGAAAGTTTTTCATATGACAATTTTTGAATATCTGTGCTCTCTCTAAGTGAAGAATCAAAAGACAAAGGTTCAACTAGCGTGAGTGCTAGTTGCGTGCTTGACTCTTTACAGGATACCGCGGTCGGACGGCCAATTTCAATAAATGCATTCTGTGGAGAGAATGAATCTAGAGACTGTATATTTACCATGTCAGTGTCCAAATCCTTTTGGGAGGAAATGGATGCGGCTGCAGTTGTCTCCGGTTCTGCCACCCTTTGCTTCTTATGAGACAGAGCTGCGGGTTCTCTCAGAATTGCACTACCACTCCGTTTCCGGGCTACCTTTCGAACAACTGGTGAATGAGTAGTGTCGGTTGATGTGTTTGACGAAGAATCAGTTGTTGAAACGAAAACGTCAGCTTGGTTATGAACCTGGGTGTTTACAGGTTCAATGCTGGGAGTCTGGAAATCAAATCCAATATCACAATCAAAATCTGCAATATCAATATTAAAGGTATCAGTGAGATTAGAAAGTACCTGAGCTACCTGTAAATCTGTCCTGAAGTCCTGTAGCTCTGGATTGATAGCAGAATCAGCAGGCAGAGGCTGAGAGGTGGATTGTGGTGGAGGAATGGTATGTGGATGTGTAGGTGAAGGTATTGGTTCAGATTGAGAGGGAAGAATGGAGGCTTGTTGGTCTGGGAAGAAGTTGTATTGTGGAGGGGATTGGTGTTGAGATTGGTGAGGAGAATTGTATGATGATTGGTGAGGTGATTGTTGTGGTGAATTGTAAGGAGGGTTGTAGGGAGAGTAATGTGAGGATTGGCTGGGTGATTGATAATCTTGTAGAAGTTGAAGTGGTTGGAAGTTTTGAGGAGGAGATTGTTCCTGAGGTTGTTCTTCTTGAAGTTCAGGTTGAGCCGGTTGTTGTTGATCAGGTTGATATTGTTGTTGTTGTAGTGGCTGAGGAACTTGGACAGGTTGAAGGGGAACATTAAACTGTTCCAACATGTAAGGAGTCACAACAAGAGGCACACTCTCATGCTTCTTTTGATTAGCAAGTCTTGATTGAATCTTGGTGCAAGTTCTTAGAATGGGCACCACTGCAGAATCAACATACATGGCTCTATCTGCATCATTCATCTTGTCACTTAAGAATAGCATTAAGAACCGTGGAAAGTGACACTCAACCTTGTCATTGTCATGAATGGATCTCTGAGAGACAGAACCCATTTTTCTGATAATCTCCTTTAGTAATATCTTCCCGAAGTTAATTCGACGATTGTAAGCCACAGAGAATCCAAAGATTTGAAGCATAGAAGATATGTTGTGAAAATTCTGCCTTGTAGTGGGAGCAAATACCTTTGCCAAGGTATCGAAGAAGACATCCCATTCAGCCTTCAATTTGCTTTTAGACATTCTAGGGAGAAAAATCTGTCCCTGGTAGTGGATGTCTTGGAAGAATTGAGTGAGTTCAGCACTGGTTGGTTCCTCTTGAAAGTTATTCCTTGGAAACCCTAGAATCCGGTTCACATCATCAACAGTGATAACAATCCTTCGTCCATTTGGTAGATCACCAATCAACTTATAATTCTCGAGAGTTGTAGAGTTGACGGCATTAGAGTAGAAGTCGAAGAGTGGTTGCACTTGTATGGGAATATCAGCGGTTAGTGCAGTACTGACAAGACTTTGTTAAGTCAGGAAACGGATCCACCTCTTGAATCGATCAGAACAATCCTCGAAGTTCAGGTTAGCACAATAGTTGGTCTCAGCAATCTCAAATTCTCCGGCCATTTTTAGTAATTAAAAATTGAATTAAGCGAGAAATTTTCAAATAAAAGATTAATTCTCAATTATCTCGCAAAGTTCAATTAATAATTAAAATTGATTAATTAATTATTAATTCGAAATATTAGAATAATATCGAATTAAAAGTTAATTAATTAGAATGGCACTTAATCAATTAATCCAACTCAGAATTTCACAAGCCAAACGAGTCCTTAATATCAAAAACCCCAAAATCAACACAAACCCTAACTCCAAAATCGATTCAAATCAGTTCGAAGGTCACACCAAAAACACAGATTAATCGAACTCTAGGCAAACCACAGCACAAACTCAGTCGAAAAAGCCTTGAAAACGGACTAAAAACCGACGAGAATCCGATGAAAATCCGGCAGAGGTTCGGCTGAAATCCGGCGATTTGAACCAAACCAGCAAGCAAACGCTTGATAAGATGTAAACCAGCAAGTTTTTGACGAAAAACTTGAAAAACAAAGGTCGGAAACCGTGTGTGTAGGAGTGGGCAGATGAAGAAGATGAAGTATGATCAGCAAGACAATCGAATTGTCTTGCACGATTGTCTTGTAGATATATATATACGCACGCAGTAAGACAACGAGGAGAGTAGTCTCGGTAAGACAATTCAAAATTGTCTTGCCGAGACCGAGTATTGCAGACAAACGGCTGTGTCAGTAAGACAATTGAATTGTCTTACTGATACATAACATGACTATTGGCAGACTCGGTAAGACAATGAGATTGTCTTGCCGAGTTGATTGAAAAACGGCGAAAAACCGGTTCAGCAAGACAATTTAATTGTGTTGCCGAGCCAAACTGTAGACAATTACATTGTCTTGCAGAAAAACAACTAATAATAATATGATTTTTGATTATTTTAAAAGATAAAACATTTTGCAATTAAAATCAAAAATCTATAATAAAGAAAATACTATAAATTACACAAATATTTTGTAAATTTCAACTTTAATTAAGTATAAATACTTATGACTTTAACTTTAATTCAAAAAGATGAATTAACTTAAAATCAAATATTTATGCTTAATTAATTTTGAAAAATACAAAATAATTACAAATAATTATCTAAATGCTTAGAGAATATTACAGGGGAGTGTATGAGCACTTAGAAAATTACTTACTAATGTACAAGCAAGCATAATTACTTAGAATATTATCAGATAATATACAGGAAATCATATAAAATCTAATAATATAGATATAATTACACAAAAAATTCACAAAAAGTATACAAACACATATAATACATATGAAAAATATATATAAGAGAACTATGTCATATTTAACATCCCTAACTCACAAACCAGCTTAGAGAAAGTGGATTCATCCAGTGGTTTCGTGAAGATGTCAGCAATTTGCTCAGTCGTGGGTACAAAATGTAACACCACTGTACCATTCATGACATGTTCTCGTATGAAATGATACCTGATATCAATGTGCTTGGTTCTTGAGTGTTGAACCGGATTGTTGGAAATGGCTATGGCACTTGTATTATCATAAAATATAGGAATTTTGTTTACTACAACACCATAATCATTCAGTTGATTCTTGATCCACAAGATCTGAGCACAGCAGCTACCAGCAGCTATATACTCAGCTTCAGCAGTAGAGGTAGACACTGAGTGCTGCTTCTTGCTATACCAGGAAACCAACCGACGTCCTAGAAATTGACAGCTTCCAGACGTACTCTTCCTATCAATCCTGCATCCTGCATAATCAGAATCTGTATAGCCGGTTAAGTCAAAACCAGTATTCTTAGGGTACCAAATACCCAATCCAGGTGTACCCTTAAGATATCTAAAGATTCTTTTGACGGCTATAAGATGTGATTCTTTAGGATCAGCTTGGAACCTAGCACACAAACATGTTGCAAACATGATATCTGGTCTACTTGCAGTAAGATAAAGTAAAGAGCCAATCATACCACGATAGCTTGTGATATCAACTTTCTTACCAGATTTATCCTGGTCAAGTTTTGTGGCAGTGGCCATGGGTGTCTTTGCCGGTGAAGAGTCTTCTAGATTGAATTTTCGAAGAAGATCTCTGACATACTTGGATTGGCAAATGAATATTCCATCTTCCTTTTGGCTTACTTGAAGACCAAGGAAGTAGGACAGCTCACCCATCATACTCATCTCATAGTTACTCTGCATTAACTTAGCAAATCTCTTGCACAAGTTATCGTTAGTAGAGCCAAATATAATATCATCAACATATATTTGTACAAATATCATATCCTTATCATGCAATTTGTAAAAGAGAGTTTTGTCTATGACACCTCTAGTAAAATTGTTTTCTATTAAAAACTCAGAGAGAGTGTCATACCATGTCCTTGGTGACTGCTTGAGTCCATAGACAGCTTTGAATAGGAAGTATACAAAATCAGCAAACTCTGGATTTTCAAAGCCAGGGGGCTGTTCCAGATATACTTCTTCTTCTAGCTTTCCATTCAGAAATGCACTTTTCACATCCATTTGATATACCTTGAAGTTGGAGTGTGCAGCAAATGCAAGAAATATTCTGATGGCTTCAAGACGAGCAACTGGAGCATAGGTTTCATCGTAATCAATTCCTTCTTCTTGTGAATAACCTTTTGCAACCAGTCTGGCTTTGTTTCTTACAACAATGCCATCACCATCTAACTTGTTACGGAAGACCCATCTAGCTCCAATGGTAGATTTTCCTTTTGGTCTTGGAACCAGGGCCCAGACTTCTTGTCTCTCAAATTGATTGAGTTCTTCTTGCATGGCAAGAACCCAATCAGGATCAGCAAGTGCTTCTTCTATTTTCTTTGGTTCTTGTTGAGATAAAAACCCAGAGAATAGGCATTCATTTGTCGTAGCACTTCTAGTCCTTACACCAACATCAGGATCACCAATAATTAAATTAAAGGGATGATCTCTGCTCCAAATCCTTTCCCTTGGAAGATGTGCCCTTGATGATTCAGCAGTATTATCATTGAGCTGAAATGTGTGACTAGTTGATCCATCTGCTCCCCCTGAGTTGTTGCCAGGTTGACTTGATGATCCACCACTGGCACTAGTGGAATCTCCAGAATTTCCATCATTTCCTCCACCATTGCCTGGATCATTACCATCATTGTTGTCATCTCCTGTTGCAACCTCAGGTGGTATATCATCATCTGAATCAGAATCTGGATAGTTGTCAAACTTCAGAGATTCAGATGGATCAGCAGATTGTAAACTAGGGAGTTTAGTGTCATCAAATGTAACATTGACACTAACTTTCATTGACAGAGTATCAATTACAAAAACTCTATAAGCACTTATTGTATAACCAACAAAAATTGCTTCAGATGCCTTGGGCTCAAACTTGTTCAAGTTCTCTTCACCATCCTTGAGAACAAAACACTTGGCTCCAAAAACATGAAGATGTTTGACATATGGTTTCTTGTCTTTATACAAATGAAATGGAGTTTTCATATGATCCTTGTTGATCAAAGTTCTATTCTGCGTATAGCAGGCAGTAGACACAGCTTCAGCCCAAAAGTACAGAGGAAGCTTTGCTTCAGCAATCATAGTCCTTGCAGCTTCGATCAGTGTACGATTCTTTCTTTCGACGACTCCATTCTGCTGAGGAGTCCTTGGTGCTGAATACTGCCTTCTAATTCCCTTCTCAGAGTAAAAGTTAATTAGAGTTTGATTCTTGAATTCCGTGCCATTATCTGACCTTACAGCTTTCACTGGCACACCCTTTTCTAATTCAACTGACTTTATATGATCAATCACTGTCATCGGGGTTTCATCCTTAGAAGCTAGGAAGTAAACCCAGGTAAATTTCGAGAAGTCATCCACAATGACTAAGGCATATCTTCCTCCATCAATTGATGCAACATTCACAGGACCAAACAAATCCATATGCAGTAAGTGAAGTGGATTTGTAATGGTATTGATGGTCTTGCCTTTGTGAGATGCTCTCTTCGCTTTTCCTTTCTGACAAGCTTCACAAAGATCATCAGATGAGAATTCCAGGGAAGGCAAACCTCTCACCAGATCTCTCTTGACTAGAGAGTTCATTGTTTTGAAGTTGAGGTGGGAGAGTTTCTTATGCCATAACCAACTATCTTCAGCAGACGCTTTGGCGTAGAAACAGTGAACTTCGTTTCCAGGTCCTGAAGACAAATCAGCTACGAATATATTGCCTTTCCTTATGCCACATAGTGAAGGACGTTTAACCTTGATATGTTTAATGATACATATCTCCTTTTCAAAATGAACATAATATCCCTTGTCACAAAACTGACTAACACTCAGGAGATTATGTTGAAGTCCTTCCACTATAGCAATTTCTTCTATGATGATCTTTCCAATTTTGTACTTGCCATATCCCACAGTACGACCTTTGCTGTTATCAGCAAAGCTCACTGTTGGGCCAGCTCCTTCTCTTATGTCTTCCAACAGGGATCTATTGCCAGTCATGTGCATTGACGCTCCACTGTCAAGCACCCAGGTAACACGAACAATTCCACTGGCAACCTGAAAAAGACAACTTGATTAAACATTCTTTGGGACCCACACTTGATTGGGTCCAGCAAACTTAAAGAACTGATTTCTATCAGGTGTAACAACAGAGCCTTTTGGACTGATACTTGGTTCAGACTTGACTGAACTTACTTCCTTAACAACAGCCTTATAAACCTTAGTTTTAGGCTTTGGAACATAAGTCTCCTTCCTAACATGAGTAGGACTAGCAGTCTTTGATCTAGCATGCTTGTTGTTTGTGTGTTGTCTAGGTGATGTGTTTTCATTTTTAGCATGCAAATTTTTAAAATAAGCAGACATCAAATTGAAAGCACAAGTCATACAATTATCAACACTACAAGATTTATGACATGCATCAAAAGCAGGAACAACAGAAGTATCAGTCATAGTAGTAGGAACATCAATAGATTCTACTCCAACCTTGTTATCAGATTTAAAGTTCTCAGTAGAATGACACCCATTGTTCTTGTTCTTACTATTAACAAAATTATTGGGCTTGTTGAATTTAGTTCTCTCAGAGTTGACACCTAAACCAGCTTTAGGCAACCTAACATTGCCTTTCACTTTGATTGGTTTCAGTGATGTCAAGATCTCATCTCTCTTCTCATTACTCTCTTTCAATTTAAGGTCTTCCTGTTTGAGTTCATATCTAATGACAACAGGAGTCTCTAAAAGAGGTTCAGCTTCTGAGGTTTTAAACAAAGGTTTAAGGGAATCTTTCAAAACAAAAGGAATCCCTCTTTCCTCAGCACTCTTCTTAAAAGGAGTAATGTTACTAGCCTTACCTACGGATTTGTTATAGTCAAAACCTATTCCAACAGTTCTCTTGATCTCTTGTTTATCATTAAGTTCTTTGACTATAGTGGAGGCATCCTTAAAGGCTTTACACTTAACTTTCTCTTCGTCTAGCTGAAGTCTTAAAGCAATCTCACCTTTCTCTAGAACTTTGACTTTAGCACATTGTAATCCTAAGTCCATAGTCAATTGTTCTATTTTAGGTTTTAATACTTTCATCTCATTCATCTTATAAGCATGAATTTCTAAGACTAAAGTATCAATTTTAAGATTGGCAGCTTTCATCTTTTTAATAGCATCATCTCTTTCAAGTCCTAATTGCATAAACAGTTTAGGGCATGTAGGATCTGCCTGAAAGCTTCCAGCAGGAGGAGGTGAAGATGATCCAGTATTAGCCATGAAAGCAACATTCCCTAGCTGCTCCTCTTCATCACTATCTGTATCATCCCAGCTTTTGCCTTCTGCTAGATAAGATTTGCTTTTGAAACTTTGACTTCCAGAAGTACCATGATGCTTTCTTACTAAGGCATCATACTTCAGCTTCAGCTCATCATACGAATCCTTTCTCTTTCCTTGAACCTTGGGCTGCTTGCACTCAGTTGCAAAGTGTCCAGGTTCACCACAGTTGAAACATTTAAATTTACTTCTGTCCACCATCCCAGTCTTGTATCCTCCTTTGCTTGTTGAAGATGAATAGCCTCCATTCTGAAACTTACTAACAGTAGGTTTGTATTTATAGGAAGGGTTCTTCCAGAATCTCATGTTTCCAAACTTCTTGGCAAACAGGGATAGAGATTGATCTTCTAACAGTTCAAGCTCTTCCATTGTATAGAACTCTTCGTCACCACTGGTAGAAGCAGTCTGACCCATCTCAGGTACAACAAATTCCTGAGTAGTCTTAGAAGGAACAACAACATCCTTCTTCTTTTTCTTCCAGTACAGGTGACTCAACAACTAGAGCTCTCGAATGGTTCTGTGTTTTACCCCAGCCATATCTCTGTTTACTCTGAACTTGCTCCAGTTCATAAGTTTTCAAAACTCCGTAGAGTCTTTCCAGAGAAATCTCATTCAGATCTCTGCTTTCCCTGATGGCAGTGATTCTGTGTTCCAGATGTTCAGGAAGTGTTAAGAGAAACTTCATGTTGACCTCTTTCTTGTCATAGAATTTCCCATTCAGATTTAAATTATTTATCAAATTATTAAGTCTGATAAACACTTCTGAAATCCCTTCTCCGGGATTGGAACCAAACTGTTCATACTGAGCCATCAGTATCTCTTTCTTGTTTTCCCTAACTTCCTCTGAGCCTTCATTGATAATCTCTAATGTATCCCAGATTTGCTTGGCGTTTGTACAATTTACAACAGCATTGTACATCACTGGATTTAGAGATTCAACCAAGATTAGTTGAAGAGCATCATCTAAGTTCATCTGTTCACTCTCTTCATCTGTGTACTTAGAAAGTTCTTTCGGAATGACCTGATGAGGTATCAACACACCATCCTCTTCGTGTGCTAATATGACATTCATCGGAGTAGTAACACCTTTGTCTAAAATCCCGATGTATTTTCTGTTCGCTGTTCGGAGGAATAGGAACATGTGCCTTTTCCATAGGCCAAAGTGTTCCTGGCTGAACGGTGGGATTTTAATGCTACTGATCTTTTGCGTACTCATTTTTTTTTAAGAATTTAAAGTGAATAGTGTTTGGAGAGATTTGGATTTTTGAAAGAAAAAATATTTTAAATCAAAATTAATTTTTTTTAAAAAAAATTAATTCGAATTAAAAAATATTTGGATTTGATGTGAATAGTGTTTGGAGAGATTTGGATTTTTGAAAGAAAAATATTTTTAATCAAAATTAATTTTTGGAATAAAATTAATTCGAATAAAAAATATTTGGACGTTACAGAGTTTGTATAGGATCTGATACGGTAAAATGGTATGAACCGCTCTGATACCAATTGTTAGGTCCAGATATGATTGTAGAAGGGGGGGGGTTGAATACAAGCAGTACCAAATCGTCGCGGAAGTGAATCTGATTGAATATGATTTGTTAATCAGATTATAATTAATTAATATAACAATGTTTGAAGTCGTTATATAATTAAAATGGTTCAGTTTTAATGTCCACTAAAGTTCGTAGAATAAATTCGACAGGGTATATTCTAGATTTAGTGATTAAAACAACCGGGTTATCAAAGCACAGAAAACTGTGGATATAACGATCAAGCAAGTTACAAACAACTTGAAAGCTTTACAAATGCTTTGAATACAAAGTGAATGAACACTTGAAAATGAAGAATGGATGCCATATTTATAGGCAAAGCATTGTACATGCAAGACAATCACTAGACAAGACAATTACAAGCTAGCAAAGACAATTACAAGAAGGGTAAGACAATCTAGGCTTGGGCAAGACAAAAAGGGGCAAGGGAAGACAATCACAGATTGTCTACCAAGCTTTAACCAAGTCAGAAAGACAATCAAAGGGGAAGGGAAGACAATTGCACTGCCAGTAAGACAACTGCCAGAATCGGCAAGACAATCCAGGATTGTCTTGCACACCAACCACTTGACTCGGCAAGACAAGACAAAGAGATTGTCTTGCTGTCATACTCATACCTTCGGCAAGACAATTCACAAGAATTGTCTTGCACACCATTGAACCACTGAAATGAATCGGCAAGACAATTAGAAATTGTCTTGCTGATTCAACCAAGACCCAGGCAGACAATGGAGAATTGTCTTGGAAGCAAAGTGAAGCCACTCGGCAAGACAATCCAGAATTGTCTTGCTGAGGTGGTTTTTGTGATTAAATAAAGAAATAAAATAGTATATTAAAATAGAAAATTATTCACTTAATTAATTTAATCATATAAATTCATAAATTAAATTAATTCGAGAGTGAATTAATTTAATAAATAAATTACATAATTAATATAATTATTTGAGAAGTGAAATAATAGTCTATTAAAATATTTAATCACACAATCTTCAGTAGAACAGCTTCCGGTCTTCTTTAAACTTGAATAACTTCTTCTTGATTTGTCGAACGAACGAACTACCACTTCTGCTTGACTTCAAATATTTAATTTGAATAACTGATACACAGATGTACTGTCTGGTTCATCTGTATCTAGTTAAATCAAATATTCTTCGTCAAATAAACAATAAGAATTTGGTTAGTTCGTCGAGTCTTCGTCTTGTACGTACATCTTCATTAAATGGAATCTTCTGATGAAATAAAGTATAGAAACTTTATGTCTTCTGAATTCCTGGACGTGCCACAAAAGATTATTTGTGCACTGAGGCTTGAACATATTAATGAACTTCTTTCACTGGCGTGCAGCAGCATCCTGGAACTTATCTGACATATGATTTCCATAAATCATTTGACGTTCTTCGTACTGATTCCGATGACTTGCTATTTACTGAGCTTTCTGATCTGAGTTGAGTTGTACCTCTTTAAATACAAATAGGCTGAACATATGCCTTTCAATCTGACTTGTAATTTTCTGGAGCTGTATCATGGATTATGGCACCCTCAGGAAATTTCAATGGAGATTGAGGAATTGGAATGAAGGGTCCATGATCAGAGATTGGAGTGTGAGGATCAGACAATGTTGTCCCAGCTTCAGTTGTAACTGGTTCCTTGCAGATTATTTCCTCATCTACTTCAGATGAAGTAGAAGATGCTGTAGCAGTAAACAGTGGAACAGCTTGAAGAGGATGCACCATCAGAGCTTGAAAAGAATCAGGAAGTGTAGGAGATGGTGCTTGCTCTTCCTCAAGAGTGAAATCTGTGATCTCAGTAATGGGTACCTTTGCCTTCTTAGGCTTGTTTGCCCTTGCTTTAAATCTGACTTTTCTTGACTGAGGGCTAGCCTGAGGAGGTTCAGAGTTTGTTGCATGAGAGGGTTCCAGATCATCATAGTCATAGGCTGCAACAAGTCTCCTTCTTTTCTGCTTTGGTGGAGAAGCAGCTTCAGAGTTTAAAGTCTTAGAGACTGTATCAGAGTTTACAGTAGGAACTGTATCAGAGTTTGTTGGCACATCAGACTTTATCTTCAGAACTTGTGTAGCAACAGAGGTTCTGGTCTTCACAATGGAAGGGGCTGCATCAGACTTTGTAGCCCTTGTTGACTTGGATGCAGAAGATCTGCTTGCTGTGGGAGTTCTGGAAGGTTGAGGTTGTTGTTGTTGGACTGGGGGCAAATCCATCCTAGCTCTAACTGGAGCTGGAATTAGGAGGGGCCTCTGGATTGGATACTTCTCATCTTTTGAGATGAGGTCCTTGAACACCCTTTTATGAAGCCTAAAGGGCTTGATCTCATCATCAACAGCAAAATCCACCTCACCAACAGTGGTATTGAACAGTAATTGACAAAATCTTGAGAAATATATGATTTGTCTATTTTCATGCATTCTTTCACCAATATTTCTAAGAACTAATCTACCAAAATCAAAATTAGTAGAGTAGATCAGAGAATACCCAATTTGTAGCATATCCATGGGTATAGCATCCCAGTTGGTGCTTTTCTTCTGGAAAGCCCTCGTGATACAGTCAAAGAAGAAGCTCCATTCTCTTCTTAGTCCTGGACGCTTTAATTGTCCCAATTTATCAAGCGATTCACTGTAGCCCAGAGCATTCATCATGCCCCTGAGATTGGTATCTCCATTTGTGATGTAAGCTGCATTCTCTGGCATGTTGAATGCTTGACGAACTGTGGCTGGAGTAACAGCATACTCCCCCCCTTCATATGCGAACACAATAGATGGTGATCCATCTGCACCACCATTATCATATTGCCCTGTCCTCCAAAAAGTGATGATTTGGCTTCCAGAGAGTCTGGTAGGAGCGGTAAGAGCAGTAGCCAGGGCACTCTGTGCCAAGAATTGCTGGATTGGATGATAATCCCTTGGAGCATCTGCTGTGTTAAGAATGGCAGCGTGGTTGTTGGGAACAAATTCCACACCTGCATGAGTAAACGCTGAAGTCGCCATTAGAACAGAGTTTGTAAAGGAAGAAAGGTGTTTGAGAAAGTGTGTAAGAGAAGATTTGAGTTGCAGAGAGAAAAGCTTAAGAGTTTGTTGAGAGAGTGTGTGTAGAGATGAAGTGTATAAGTGAATAACAAGCAATAAAATTTGATGTGATAAACTCTTCAGATTTTGTTTAGCTGTACACGCTTGGGCTTTTGTTCAGCTGTACACCTGTCAGATTTTAACTGGTAGATGAGTGTTAGTGGCATGGAGAAAAGAAAATAGTAATCATGAGCGCAGTAAAACTTGTGCAGTTATAAATGCTGATTACACGTTCTCCTATTAAAATGTTTTACATGTAAGCCCACTAACAATACAGCCGTTTGGAACACTCTCTTCACATTCTCTGAACATTTAAACTCCTGATATGTACAAGATTTTAAAAAAAAATAAAAATCAAATCCCTCGAATTTTAAACTCTGAGATTTAAAACAAAGAAAATAAATTTCTAAGTACCTCAGAAGAAGACATAATGTTTAGAAAATTCATCATAAATCAGATTTTGTCATAAAATCCATAGCTCAATAATGTGCTTGTGAAATAATGTGTGTGATTTAACATATTAAATCAGAGACTAAAGAATTTCATAATTTCCTAAGAATAAGGAAGACGAATATAATCTGTTCAAACTCTCAAGACATAGAGAAGTGACATACTCTGATGAAGAATTATGCAATTAAATACCCCCTATATATAATAATTTTTTTTTAATAAGGACGCTTCTCAGTGCAAATGAGGCACGACCTTTAAATATAATATTGCATCAATATTTCTCCAGTAATCAGAGATTGTGACTGGTCACCATAGATTATAAAATCTTAGCAATTACTTAATACCAGCAAATGTTTGGGTCTTCCCAGTCACTGTCATATAGACATCTAAGATCTCAAAGGAGTACCATGCTTATCATCTGGGGTGTATTGGCCTAGATATAAAGTCATCAGAGTTTATAACCACTGTGCATCTCTAATTTAATGAGAGAAAATTCAAATTAATCAGTCTCACTTATAATTAAGATATGTGAAGTAAAAGAGTCTCAATGATAGTAACATGCTTCTTGTGTAATACAGTTGCACAAAATTGAGATCAAGATTGAAGAACTTAACTGAGATTCATGATTACTAATTCAGATCATGCTTCATAGTATCTTCACAGGTTATTTGTCTCAAAGAAATAAAATGAGATCATTTATCAAGATTCAGAGTTTACAAACATCAGAGAATATCGTCAGAGAATGACAATCAGAGTATAACAAACAGAGTATATCATCAGAGAATGTCATCAGAGTTTAACAATCAGAGTATATCATGGCAAATTTGTGAGCAATACATATGGTAATTTGACAATTTAAGCTTGAAAGATCTGACCATTATGTTTACTCAGTTCCTGATATCATTCCTAGCTCATTCACCAGCCTAGTAAAGGTTGCTTCACATAGTGGTTTGGTGAATATGTCTGCTAGCTGCTGTTCAGTGGGAACAAAGTGAAGTTCAATGGTTCCTTCCAGCACATGCTCCCTTATAAAATGATATCTTATACTGATGTGCTTTGTCAGAGAATGTTGAACTGGGTTTCCTGTCATAGCAATAGCACTTTGGTTATCACAATAAATAGGAATTTTAGAAAAGGATAACCCATAGTCCAACAATTGATTCTTCATCCAAAGAATTTGAGCACAGCAGCTGCCTGCAGCTATATACTCTGACTCTGCTGTTGATGTTGATATTGACTTTTGCTTCTTGCTGTACCAAGAAACAAGTCTTCCACCCAGAAATTGACAGCTCCCACTTGTGCTTTTCCTGTCAATTTTGCAACCTGCAAAATCTGCATCAGAGTATCCAATTAGACTAAAATCTGATTCTCTAGGATACCATAATCCTAATGATGTGGTTCCCTTGAGATATCTGAATATCCTCTTTACTGCAATCAGATGAGGCTCTCTTGGATCTGCCTGAAATCTTGCACATAGACATATGGCATACATTATGTCTGGTCTACTTGCAGTCAGATAAAGCAAAGATCCAATCATTCCTCTATAGTTTGTGATATCCACTGATGCACCAGTATCTTTGTCTAGCTTGGTTGCTGTTGCCATAGGAGTAGTTGCAGTTGAACTGTCTTGCATACCAAATTTCTTCAAGAGATTTCTGGTATACTTGGCTTGATTGATAAAAATCCCATCTTCAGTCTGTTTAACTTGTAAACCCAGAAAATAACTGAGTTCCCCCATCATGCTCATTTGGTACCTAGACTGCATGAGCTTGGCAAATCTTTGACAGAGTTTAGCATTATTGGAACCAAAAATGATATCATCAACATAGATTTGAACTAAAAGCAGATCATTACCATGATTCAAATAAAACAAGGTTTTGTCTATGGTACCTCTAGTGAATCCACTTTCAATAAGAAATTGATCTAGAGTTTCATACCATGCCCTTGGAGCCTGCTTTAGTCCATAGAGAGCTTTGTCCAATCTGTAGACATAGTCTGGATGCTTTGGATCCACAAATCCTGGAGGTTGTTCAACATATACCTCTTCATCCAGTTTCCCATTAAGAAAAGCACTCTTGACATCCATCTGGAATACCTTGAATTTCTTGTGAGCAGCATAGGCCAGAAAGATTCTAATTGCCTCCAATCTTGCAACTGGAGCAAATGTCTCATCATAATCAATACCTTCCTGTTGTGAATACCCTTTTGCCACAAGTCTTGCTTTATTCCTTGTAACGACACCTTCACTATCAGTTTTGTTTCTGAAAACCCATTTTGTACCAACTATGGATCTATCTTTAGGTCTTGGTACTAGGGTCCAGACTTTATTTCTCTCAAACTCATTTAGCTCTTCTTGCATTGCTTGAATCCAGTCAGCATCTTGAAGAGCTTCCTCCACCTTTTTAGGTTCTGTTTGTGACAGAAAGCAATGATGTAAACACTCATTTGCTGTAGCTGTCCTTGTTTGCACACCTGCTTCTGGACTTCCAATTATCAAATCAGGTGTATGAGATTTTGTCCACTTCCTAGCATGTGGAAGTTGGCTACTTTCATCATTGGATCCTCCCCCCGATCCATACTCTCTTGATTCTGTTGATTTTTCTCTGTAGCTCCCCCTGAATTTGTGCTATCAGAGTTTGAATCAGTATTCTCTGATGAGTTTGAGTCAGCATTCTCTGATGAGTTTGAGTCTTGGGTAGAGTCTGAAACATTCTGATGCTCCCCCTCAACATATGCTTCATCATCATGAACTTGTAAATTTTCACCAGAGTTTGCTGTATTTTTCTCACAGTCAGAGTTTGACTGTTCATCAGAGTTTGTCGAATCAGAGAATATTTCTTCATTTTCAAAATGCAGTTCTTCATGATCATCCATATCTGCTAAACCCATAATTCTCTTGTCATCAAATGACACATGTATGGATTCCATGATCACCTTGGTTCTTAGATTATAGACTCTGAAGGCCTTTGTTGTCAGAGGATAGCCTACAAAAATACCTTCATCAGCTTTTAAATCAAACTTGGTAAGCTATTCTGGATGAGTCTTCAATACAAAGCATTTGCACCCAAATACATGAAAGTATTTCAGATTTGGCTTCTTTTTCTTCACCATCTCATATGGGGTTTTGCCATGCTTATTAATCAGTGTTGCATTTTGAGTGAAACAAGCTGTTTGAACAGCTTCTGCCCAGAAATAAGTAGGTAATTTAGCCTCATCAAGCATAGTTCTGGCAGCTTCTATTAGAGTCCTATTTTTCCTTTCAACTACACCATTTTGCTGTGGTGTTCCAGGTGCAGAAAATTGTTGCACTACACCTCTTTCTTTGCAGAACTCTTCCATTGTTGAATTTCTGAACTCAGTTCCATTATCACTTCTAATGATCTTTACTTTGTCTTCAGATCCATGGTCCAGTTGCTTCACATGATCTATCAGATGCAAAGCTGTTTCATCTTTAGAGTGAAGAAAATATACCCAAGTGTATCTAGTATACTCATCAACAATGACAAGAGCATATTTCTTCCTTGCAATGGATGGTACATTAACTGGTCCAAATAGAACAACATGTAGAAGATGATATTGCTTCTTTATTGAGAATTCAGTCTTACTCTTGAAGGATGTCTTTCTCTGCTTGGCCTTTTGACATGAATCACATAGACCATCTGAAGTGAGTAGTGATTCAGGGAGTCCTCTCACAAGCTTTTTCTTTATAAGCTCATTTATGGAGTTGAAATTGAGATGTGAGAGCTTCTTGTGCCACTTCCAACTTTCTTCTACAGAGATTCTTGTAGATAAGAAAATTGATTTTCCTTCAGAGTTTGTAGGCAAGTTGATTTCATAAATGTTTCCATGTCTGTGAGCAATCACTGCCACCTTGCCTGTTGATTTGCTTACTATCTCACTGTGTTCTTCATAGAAATCAACATGATATCCTCTGTCACAGATCTGACTGACAGAGAGTAAATTGTGTTTTAGCCCTTGAACAAGAGCTACATTTGAGATGCTGACATTTCCAAGATTGATGTTGCCATATCCCAGAGTCCTTCCTATGTTGCCATCTCCATAAGAAACACTTGGGCCAGCTTTCTCCACAAACTCTGACAGCAGGGCCTTATTTCCTGTCATGTGTCCTGAACATCCATTGTCCAAGACTAGGATATTCATCCTGTTGCCCTGCAATCACAAAGACCACTAATTGTTAGTTTTAAGGACCCAGACTTGCTTGGATCCCTTGGCCTTATTAAGTTTGTTAGCTTTTGCAGCGGAATTATTATTATCAGAGTTTGAGCTAACAGACTTTGGAACAGAGTTTGTACTAGAAACAGATTTTGTACTTGCAGAGTTTTTATTAACCTTTTTCAAAGAAGGTTTCAACTGATAATAATCATAATACAAACTATGATATTCTTTGCAAGTATAAATAGAATGCCATAAACTACCACAATGAAAACATGGATCTTGTGGTTTATATCTAATACTACTTTTTCTAACTCCAGACTTTGTAGGTAAGGAGTTAATGTCCTTGTTCTTCCTGCAAAAATTAGCAAGATGATTAGTATTTCCACAGTTATGGCATGTCTTCCTAGGTGCATTTGGAATAGGCATGTAGTTATTACTCTTGTCTATTCCAACCTTGCCATTTCTATTTTTCCTAGGCTCCTTGTCTTTGTTATCAGACTTTACCTCTTTAAGCTTATGCTTAAGCTGTTTCTGAGTCATCAGTCCTATGTTAACCTGTTTGGGCTTATCAGATTTTAAATTTTTGTTAATCTCTGATTCTGGTCTACTCTGTTTAGACTTAGAGGATTTAGCAACAAATTTAACAGGTTTAACTTTAGGTTTTACAGTTTTAACAAACTCTGTTTTTGATGACTCAGCTTCTGAGTTATCAGTGTAACCTAGTCCCTTCTTCCAGTTTCCACTACCTAAGACAGCATCATCTCTCTCTTTCTGAATTTCTAACATCTAAACTAATTCTTTTTCTAGATAATCATTCCTTTTCTTTACACTTAGAGTTTCAGATTTTAATCTTTCATTCTCTAAAGTCTGATCTCTAAAGCTGATATGCAAAGTTTTAAGGAACAATCTTAACTCAGTTATATCTTCAGTATCAAAGGCAAGAGTAGAATGAGGTACCTTAGCAGTAGATTCAGAGTTGTTGTCAGTGTTTGCCATTAGAGCATAATTGACTTCTTCCTCTGAATCAGATGTATCTGTCCAGTTTCCTTTCTTGGTGATAAAGGCTTTTTCCTTTTCTTTCTTGGCTTTCTTGCATTCAGATGCAAAGTGACCCTTTTCACCACAGTTGAAACAGGTATATTTGTCAGCTTTTCCAGCTTTTCCTTCCTTGCCCTCATTCTTCCTGAAGTTCTTCTTATCATAAACTCTGTCAGAGTTTCTGTCTTTCCTTGAGAAACTTTTGCCTTTGTTGAACTTTTTGTAAGCCAACTTCTTGAAGCTTTTCACCATCAATGCTGCTAACTGCATCATCTCATCATCACTGTCTTCAGAGTCTGAGGGAACATCAGAGTTTGAGTCATCAGAGTTTGATGACTCAATGTCAGACTTTGTGACATGAGCTTTTCCTTTGCTCTTAGCAGCTTCCTCTTGAACTTTTAGAGCAACAGACTTTGATTTGCCTCCATGACGTTTGCTCCTCTGCTCCATCTCAAGTTCATGAGTCTTCAGTCTTCCAAAAACATCATCAAGAGACATTTCTCCAAGATCAAGATTGTCTCTTATTGTAGTGACTTTCAAATCCCATTTTTCAGGAAGAGCTAGAAGGAATTTGAGGTTTGAGTCTTCAAGATCATATTCCTTGTTCACCAGAGATAAGTCATTCAACAGTTTGACAAATCTGTCATACAGATCTGTCAAGGACTCACCAGATTTTGAGTCAAAGTGCTCATACTCCTGTGTAAGGATGGTTTTTCTGTTCATCTTGATGGCTTGAGTTCCCTGACATCTGGTTTCCAGAGCATCCCAGATTTGTTTAGCAGTTTTGCACCCAATCACCCTATTAGACATTGCATTATCAAGGGCACTGTGCAGAAGGTGTTTCACCTTTGAGTCTTTGCCAATTGACAAGATGTCCTCAGGGGTATAATCTTTCTTGTCTTTTGGAACCATCTTCTGAGGTTCATCTCCAAGCCCAACAGAGAGCTTGGTGGGCATATGTGGTCCATCATAGATCCTGTCAAGGTATTCTGGATCGACAGAGTCTAGAAATATAATCATTCTCTCTTTCCAGACTGGATATTCAGATGCCTTAAGGACTGGAACTCTAAAAGACGAAGCTTGTGATTTTTCAGACATGATTGTAATTAAGATCTCACTGTAGTTATCTTAACAGAGCTGGCTCTGATACCACTTGTTAGTTCCTATAAACTCACTATATTAGTTGATATAGTGAACACAATCAATCACACAGAATGACAATATAAGAGATTGAAAGCAGTAAACTCTTATTCACAAAGCTTAATCGGTTACAAAAACTCTCTCAGTGATTTATATATTATCACTAAGAGCTTCTAGGGTTCTTCTAAGAATATACTTGATAACTCAACTCGTATAGAGTAACCCTAATCTGTGTCTATATATACACAGTTACAAAATCAATCTCTGATTTGATATCCTATAAATCAGCTATGTATTCTATCAATCAAAGATTGCTACTGTTTTCTGTTTGGTTTCCATAGTCAGCAAATCACTCCTCCGCTTCTATCCTTCCTTGAAGTATATCCGCTTCTGAGCTCTTTCCACGTGTAAACTCTGACGAGCCTTGACTATGTAAACTCTGATCAGACTTTAGCAAACTCTGATCAGCTTCCAGCTTAAACTCTGATCACTCCTGTTCTGAAACAAACTTTAAGAACATTAGTAATCATCAATTATATCTAACATAGGTACACCATGTCTCAACCCGATTTCACGCACATACATATGAACTAGTCTATCTAAAGAAGATTTCTCGTTAATTGGAAGAAAATGTGCCGATCTCGTAAGACGGTCAACTATTACCCAAATTGCATCGTGTCCCGAACGTGTTCGAGGTAATCCTACTACAAAGTCCATGGCAATATTTTTCCACTTCCATTCTCGAATCTTCAATGCCTGAATCAAACCACTCGGTCTCTGATGTTCGGCTTTTACCCTTTGGCATGTATCACATTTTGAAATCCATTCTGCAATTTCTCTTTTCATGTTTGGCCACCAGAAATTCTTCTTTAAGTCTTGGTACATCTTGGTGCTCCCCGGGTGAATCGAAAATCTAGAGTTGTGCGCTTCTTGAAAAATATCATTCTTCAATTGAGTCACATTTGGAATCCAAATCCTTGATGAAAATCTTAACACACCTTGCTCATCTTTCTGTGTACAAATTTCTTCTCCCGTCAACTGATTATCTTCTCGAGTCATCACTTCGTCTTGATATTTCTTTATCTTCTCTAGCAGAGTTGGTTGAAAGGTAATGGCATGACACATTTCTTCTTCCCCTCCAGGTTCACGAAACTCCAATTGCAACTTCTCAATTTCTTTTGACAACTCCCTTGGCATTGAAATCACATTTAACTTCTCTTTTCTACTTAATGCGTCTGCTACCACGTTGGCCTTCCCGGGATGATATTGTATCGAACAATCATAGTCTTTGATCAACTAAAGAGACTAGCTTTCAAGAATGATCGATGTCTACAATCTGCCTATGTACTCCTTTTATAGGGGATCAAGCCGGCACGTAGTTCTTTTCCTGCAGTAGTACTTTTCCTCAGATTTAAGTAAAAATCAACACAAGAAAAATGAGCATCAAAAGAAGATAAATTCTAACATATCTAACACACACACACACACACACCAGGGTGTTTGGATGGAAGTGTTATATTTGATTTATTAGAAAAAGAAGGAGATATAAATTTAAGGATACCTGCAACAATGTAAGTAAGAGATGAATTTTGATTTCAAGTAGTTAATTATATATAACCAATGCGCATTACGAACTTACACACATTTCTATTGCACTGGTATTCAAATTTTATTTACCAGAAATTGGGAGGAGAAACAACAAAAAAGAATTTCTTTGGAATCACATTGTTTTTGAGTTATTAATTTCTTTGCTTATTCTCATTGATATTAATCTTGAGGGGCAAGTTGTTTATAGGAAATAGTAGGCTAGCGGCATTCTCAATTGGTTCATTTAAGAAAATACTCAAAAATTAAGAAATTATATTTTGATCTAGAGTTCAATATCAATAATATAATCTAGTTCAAAACCAAATATATATAAAAATTTATATGTTCTCTAAAATCTTAAAAATAAAAGGTCTGAACTCTAATTATGTACAATAATTACATCTAAGTGACATATTACTTGTCCTCAAATTTGAGTGAAAATCAACAGGAAAAAAAATGAGCATCAAAAGAAATAAAAATTCTAACATATCCAATATATGTATACGAGGGTGTTTAGATGTAAGTGTTATATTTGATTGATTGAAAAACAACCACATATGCAGTTAAGGATATAAGAATGTATGTAAGATATAAGTTTTAATTTGAAGTGCCTAAATATATATAACCTATGTAGATTATGTCCTCACACATTTCTATTGGACCGGGTATTTAAATTGTATCTACCACAAGTTGGAAGGACGAACAACAAACAAAATTTCTTTGTTACCAACTTTATATTGATTTATTAATTTATGTGCTTATTTTTATTGATATTAATCTACAGTAGCATGTTGATTATATGTAATAGTAGACAGAGTACAAAATAACGGAGAAATATTGATTTGTTCTCGAGTTCAATATCAATAATAATACTCCCTCTGTGTCTTATTTCTTTTCCTATTTGCAATGTCGGGACTGTTCATAACATGAGACAAATTACTAATTTATGTTAAATCTGTAAGACAAAATATAATCGTGAGTGATCTTGTTGGATTCGTATTCACGAGTACTTTATTACTGTGAAATTTTTGTATTTAATATCAATAAAAAACTAAAGATATTAATGATCAAAAGTGTGTATTGGCAAACGTGTCAAAGACAAACAGGAAATGTATTAAGAGACGGAGCGAGTATAGTTTAACGACAAATATAAATATGAATTCATATATTCCCTAAAATCCTATAATAAAATATCTTAACTCCCACTTATACACATCATTACCTCTGAGTGACATATTAGTTACGGTCAAATTTGACTAAAAATCAACACAAGAAAAATCAAAATCAATAAAAAAAAGTGTGAAAATTTATCATTTCCATGATTATCATGGGGACAATGTGTTCATTCCATATAGTTTGTTCTAATCTTCTATAAAAAAAAATGATTTGTATTGGGAGTTGTCACAAAAAATAACCTTCTTAAGAATCTAGGCCGGTGATTCTAGAAAGCACATTGCTTATACTTGGTATTTGCATATGTCAAGTTCTCATGAGCTACTTTATCAATATTTTCCAATCCATCCACAAATCTAATGCTTTTTCATTTATTATAGTCATTTTAGGCAAAGTTATCAAGTCATTTTAGGCAAAGTTATCAAGTCAAGTGAACCCTATGCTAGATTCTTTATGGTCTTCACCCGTTCATACCCCATTCAAGGTTGAAAATAACTCTGTGAACTACTATGATGTACCGAGCATTAGTTTTTTCTTCAAGAAAAAAATAGCTCTAAAGGGTTTTTAATGATAAAAAAGTTCTTCGTGCTTAATATATTAGTAAATTACAAACTATTGACACACTCGTTTGGCACAATATAAACACTTGTAGGGTGTTTAAGCAGGAAGAGTCAATACCTAATGCCAAAATGACATGGTTCATGGATTTAACTATGTACCAATGTATCAAAATGGATACCAAGTACACAATACGACATATCCATATAAACATAGTAATATTTAAATTCGAAAAGCATACAAAGAATTAAATGCTGAGAAAGCATATCAATGAAAGTCCCAAACACATAGTAACCTTAATAGAAAATGAATTCAAAGTTTGAATGTAAAGTTCCTTCAGCAAAATAGAATATTATATCGAAAAACTAAAAGGAAGAACGTCAATAAAAAATCCATCAAAAAGACTAATATAAAAAGTAAACATCAATAAAACCACTATGGTGAGGACGACGGAGATGGATCTTGAAAATCTTCACCGTTTACCAAGGAAACCTGTGAGTTAGATATTCTACATTAGTGCTTACTCAAATATATATATACGAATAGAGAAAAAGGAAGGTCAGATTAACCTAATACGACCGGTAGACTTGTATGAGGCTAAACTGTGTCATTTTACTCCTTTACGGGTATAAATAAAATTTACGATGCCCATGTTAATACAAATATGGGTAATCGTTATAAATTTCAACCTCATTTTTTCTTTACCTTTCGATCGTTTGAATTGAAAGAGATATCATCTTTTCATTTTAGCATTACCAGGCCCATGTTAATACAAATATGGGTAATCGTTATATACTCCTGTAAATACAAGAATGCAGTTGTGATATCAAGAAGGATCAAAATGTCCACTCATTGTATGCAAATGAAAGCCAAACATGAATAAAATTGGTTCAACCTGATATCGTTATATACTCCTCTAAATATAAGAATGCAATTATGATATTAATAGGGATCAAAATGTACACTCCTTGTATGCAAATGAAAGCCAAACATGAATAAAACTGGTTCAACCTGATATAAGAATCATCAGGTTAATCTGATATTCCTTTTTCTCATATATATTCGTATGAACATGAAAAATTTACTATATATGTACCTTCACACAACATGTTCTTTTGTTATGATTAGATTGTTGACATTCGAAGCACCTTTTAGTGTTAGCAGTGGTGTTGGAAGCTTTTCCACTTTTCCATCTTCTTGCCTCTTTTCTTTATCAATTTTCTTTAAATTATACATCAAAATTTTCATTTTGTCCATATTTTACAAGACAGAAGTTAAATATCTAAGAAATACCTATATGGTAACTTAGTTCCACAAGTCCTTGAATTGTGTCCAGCTGTAAGATCTAACCTTCCTCTTGGGGATATTAGGAGAGCTACATGTAGGCAAACAAATTTCTTATAGCAAATATTTAAGAAATGTAGGGAACATAGTTCTTTGAAAGAAAATTGTGTGGGCATGGGTACATATTAAAATCTAATTAATACAAATTTACTACTTCAGCAGATCTTTAACAGTTATCCCCGGACTTGAATTGCCACAACGTCCATCATTTCCTCCTTCAATCTGAAAAAGTAGGCATATATCTAGATGTTTTATTTCAAATTCAATGCTATCATTCACAAAAAATAATTATAAAAGCATGTGAATTTATTCCTCTAGTAGCCTTGAGTAGAAACAACAACAAAAATAGCCCCAATCTTCAGATCTATTAATCTATGGACTAAAAGATTATGATTTGTAGATCAATAAAAGAGGAAATTAAGTCAGCTTATAGATCTACACATATTAGTAACCAATTGATTATAAATTACTATTTTATCACCTCGAAATCGCCCACAATAAATGGAAGAATTGATGGATCTATTATTTCCCATGGATTGTAGTTTACGATGCAGATCTCCTTGAAAAACTTACTGTTGTTGAGGTACTTAGAATTTCTGCGAATTCTCATATTGTCACGTGAGGAATGACACAAAACAAGCTAAGGAGGTTATGATACAGATGAGGGGTATATACAGCCGGTGAGATCTCATAAATGGGCTCGCCTTTTATGGTTTCAAAGTTATTTATGAGTTGGGCCTTTTATGATTTTGATTTTATTTATGAGTTGGGCCTTAGATAAGATATTATCCACTTAAATAAAATGATACATATTGCATAGATATTTAAAGTTGGGTAGTTTTATAATCTAGACCAAAAGAAATTAAAATATTAATTTGTATCCTGGATACAACAAACACTAACAACCTTTAAAATGATACAAATTATCAATATATATTATATATTACAATTTATATTTTTCAACTCTATATATTATATAACAATAAATTATAGTATACACAATGTTACCTAAAGATGATAAACGGTAAAAAACAAATTGTTTATATATAATGACTAAATATTTGAATATTTTTATATATTATAAATCTAATAATAGAGATTTTACACAACGAAAGAAATAATTTTTGTATAAAAATCCTTAGGTCACCATAATATCCCTAATTTAGTTCAGCCCATCAATCAACATATATATATATATATATATATATATATATATATATATATATATATATATATGTAATGACTTGTAATGTATATCTAACCGAAAATTGTATTCATATTCTTAAACACTTTTAGTGAAGTGTTAGTTGTGTTTCATAAAGTGATACTTGTAATAGTGTGGCTCATAACTTAGCACGAGCTGCTTATTTTAGGTCAGGTCTTACCGAGTGGCTGTATACTGAATAATGAGAACAATTGCTCTATGTAGAACAAATGTTCGGTAGATACTTCATATATTGAATGTTGTACTGTTCTTTAGTTGAAAAATAGGCTAAAATATCTTAGTGCAACCCTACACAAATACACAAACACATGTAACACAATTCCATTTCAAATATTGTTTCGAATTTTCAAAACAGTTTAAAGAGTTATGGTGTTCCTATGTGCTAAATAAGATGTTAAATCGTAATCATAGATTTCAGCAAACCAATAACGTGAAAAACACTATTCAAATAATTTTAATAGATTATTTTTACTCTATTTTTATTATTCAATTTAAATTCTATTAATTATATATTAAGGAAAAAAGAAAATTTTTGGTGAATATCTTAATATATTGTAAACCAAATTCTTCTTGGGGATAAAAAACTAATTTCAATATAGAGAGACAAAGAGGGGGGAAGACAGAGGGAGGGCGAGAGAGAGAAAGATAGATCCAAAGCGAGAGAGATAGAAAGAAGGAAAGACAGAGAGAGGGCGAGAGAGCGAGAGGAGGGGGGGGGGGGAGAGGAGGGGGGTATACCTGAAATCGTTGCGAAACTGCCGACAATGTGAAATCGTTGCGAAACCCTAGCTAGTCGCCGCTGCTCGCGCAAAGGAGAAAAGGGTGTGTCTAATTTGGGGAAAAATGGGGGAAAATGTGATTATATAGCTTTTATTATGTCGACCGGATACGGTCGAAAATATATATATACGACTGTATTAAACGGTCAAAAATATATATTTTCGATCCGCTTTCCGGTCGAATTTACCATGCACTCTGTTTTGTTAAATTAGCTACTGGAGTACTCTGTTTCCTGCAGTAGCTACTGGAACAAGTGCTCTGTTCCGTAAAAAAATTACCAAAATAATAATTTTTTTATACATAAATATAAAAAATAGTTTAAAAAATAAAATTTTGACATGTAAATTTAATTAAAAATATTTCTTCTAAAATATCATCACAAAAGGTTAAACTAATACAAATTTGAATAAAAATAATAAATTACATTATTCTACATCATCATTTTGTTCATCTTCTTCGTCCTCGTTTTCGTGATCTTCTTCGCTCTCATCTTCGTCATCGTTTTCGCCATCGTCTTCAACATTATAATTCTTTGCGAAATCATTTTCGAACATCCTCAAGTCAATAAAAATGTTTGAAGGATCACAAATAATTACACTTTCAAAATGTGATGATGAAGCATTTGACACCGCATTTTGAAGTTCATCATCATCGGGTCCTTTTTTCTCTTTAGGTGACGTAGTTTCATCAACTTGCCGGCTCTTTGTCATTAAAACCGTTTACCATGATGATTTTGTATTTGAAATATTTGGTGCATAATACACTTGATGAGCTTGACTAGCCAACACAAAAATATCTTCGGCGTTTAGTTTTGACTTGACATCCACTGTAGTGATCCGATGTCTATCTACTTTGACATGTCTTATAGTATCAAACCAATGTCATTTGAAGACAATTACTTGTTGTCTATTATGATAGCGGAGCTTCAAGACTTCTTTTAGCCTTCCGTAATAATTGTCAAAACTTTCATTGTAAGACATCCCTACAATATTGAGCAATGACAATTAGTTTCTCATCAATAACAACATTCAAAGAAAACAACAATAATTCAACAATTAGTTTCCTACCAATGACAATTACACCGGAATTTGGTGAAGTGAGCTCATTTTGATTTATGCAACCGAATTTATAACCATTCACCTTGCATCCTTTGTAAGATTCAACTTTTGAAATCGGACCTCTTATTAAATCTACAAATTTATTATTGAGCTTTTAATCATCTTGTACCCTTTCTTGGAACCATCCTCGAAATTGATCTTTTTGAAATTGTTCCCTTTCGGCATGATTCAAGTTTGGGTGATGTCAATCCAAAAACTTGTTGAATCCACTACATTTTTAGCAAATATTAATAAATTGAAAATTGAAAATTTTAATAATAATAAATATAGTCTGAAATCATACTGCAATTATTTTTCGACCTCGGGCGAATTAATAAGAACATAGTATGTTATAAGTCTATGTTCATCATCACTCAATATCCTATCTCCAACTCGTAGAATAGGATCTGTCGGATACGTGTAAACTTCTACCAAATCGGGATCATGAAATGATTGGGGTGCCTCATTTCGACGCAAATGATTATGAATCATTTTGACATCGTCATTGAAATACAATGAGCAAAAGTGTATGCATTCCTCCTGAATATAGCGTTCTGCCATCGAGCCCTCAGCTCGAGCTTTGTTTTTCACCTTCAATTTCAAACTGTGCAAATATCTTTCAACAAAATACATCCACATACCATTAGTCGGACCCCCCCCCCCCCCCAACTTACACTCAGTGGCCAAATGAAGTGGCAAATGCTCCATTGGATCAAAAAATCCTGGAATAAAGATTGTTTCAAGTTTCGACATAATTCTCACTATATCTTTCTCCATTTTTACCAAATCTGTGAATTTCAAAGTGGAAGAGCACAAATCCTGGAAGAAGTTGCACAACTCGATAATAGGATCAGCTATGTGTCTTTTGCAATAACTTTTGCATGAAAACATGACAGTCATGTGATTTCATCCCACGAATACAATTCTTTTTCCAATTCAAACATCTAGATAAATTTGATGCATACCCATCTGGAAGTTTCAACATGTCAATCCATTTGAACAACTTATTTAGTTGTTCCTTCGAAAGCACATAAGGTGCGTGTGGTTTGGCACCATCTTCTTGAATCCACAACTCACGACACGTAATTCTTGACAATCATATCTCGATTTTAAGTTATCTTTTGAATTCTGCTTATCATCAAGAATCGTGTAGAATATGTTGTCAAAAACATTTTCCTCCGTGTGCATGATATCAATGTTATGACGTAGACTAAGGGTCTCCCAATACGGGAGCTCAAAAAATGGAGAATAGTGAGTCCAATTATGTGTCACGCCATAGTCCTTCGCTTTTCTCTTGGATGACTTTCCTGGAGGGAAAATTGTATTTGCTCACACATGGTCTTCGCAATTATTCCTGAATGACGACATGTGCATTCCAAACCTCATACTTCTTCTTAATTGATCATCCGATTCCAAGAAATATCTAAAGGTGCCATAAAAGGTAACTTTGCCACCATACTTAAGTTGTTTGGCCTTTACCTCTCCCATGCAAACTGGACATGACAACTTCCCCTTAGTTGACCACCCGCTAAGCATGGCAAATGCTAGAAAGTCGCTAATTGTCCACATCAATGATGCCCTCATCAAAAAGTTGGAACGTGAGAACCTATCGTTGGTTTCCACCCCATTTTGCCATAAATCTTTCAATTGATCAATCAATGGTCTAAGATAAACATGAAAATCTTTTGTCGGATCCTTAGGCCCGGGAATAAGAAGAGGCATAAACATGTACGGAGCCTTCGTGCACATAGATGGGGGAAGGTTGTAAATAACAACTACCACAGGCCATATGGTATAATCTCTCGCATGTGCATCACGAAAGGGATCAAATCCATCAGTGGAAAGGCCGAGTCTCACATTTCGAATCTCTTTTGAAAATTTTGGAAACCGACGATCAAACTGTTTCCACTCATCTCCATCCGCCGGGTGACTTAATTCACCTTTAACAACGTTTCTATCATGATGCCATCTCAAACATTACGCAGTCTATCGATTACGACTAATCCAACTACGATTGGAAGCCATCTACAATAAAAACATAGAAATATATCACAACTATGGAAACATAGAAATGTCATAAATATATGGGGAAAAAAATACTACTATTACAATAATTAACAAAGACAAGCAAATATAGATTATTAATGACATAAATGAATTACTTACTTGATGATTTATGAAGATTCCATATGAAATGCTTGAGTTTGGAGAGTAAAAAAGAGAGAAAATGGGGGTAGGAAATGAAAGATAATGGAGGAGACGACTACTGGAAGGGAAAGGGGGCAGGGCTTCTTTTTTTTTCTGTGCGTCTAACTTCGACCGTTTTTTCTGGTCGAAATTATATTTCGACCAGAAACAGTCGAAAATATAATTTCGACCAGAAACGGTCGACATTATATTTTCGACCAGAAACCCCTGAAAATTTTTAAAAACCAAAGTGCAGGAAAATTCCCGCCGCATAGATATTTTCGACCGGCAATTATTTTCGACCAAGTCCATGGGCGGGAAAAATCTGGATGGTTACTTTCGACCTGTTAATTTCGACCATATTAAATTTTGACAGCGTACGGTCAAATATATTATTTTCGACCGTTAACGGTCGAAAATAGCCGCTTTTTTTGTGGTGAACGTTTCATGTATTGTTCCCCCAAATATATAAAGTTGTTCTTGGGATTTATAAAATTGAGTATTAAAAAGTTGAACTAATAAGTTTTTGATTATACATGTGCAAGTGTCTTTCAGAATTTTGATAAAATCTCAATGATATGTTTTAAAGGAAGAATTGATTTTTTTTGAAATAATAATATTTGTAAGTTGAAGACATTGTGTTTGTGGTCCCTTTTACAAAAATTTTTTATTTTGAAAATTATCATTATAGTAGTATATATGTGAAATGATGAAAAGGTATTGTTGATTTGACCAAATTTGTAATTAATGTAAAATACAATATATTCTCTCTCTTTGCTTGGAATAAAAGCTATAATAGTCACATATGCAAAATCTTCTAAATTCATCTAATATTTATTATACCGAATTATTGATTCTCTTGTACTTGAAAATCTTAATATTTGTAAGTTAGTGATAAGTTGTATGCATGTGGTATTATAAATAATTTTTTGAAAAATATTATCACTATTATAAAGGTATTCTTTAGTTGTAAATCTTTTATTTAAAGCCTTCTCTATAGTCTCAGTAATGTGGTTTCACAAAGTCCTTGTAGTTATATTACATATTATAGAATGGGGACATAGATAGAATGACAACTTCCCCATCACCAAAACCAACACCCTGAGTCTTGCTAGACCATTATTATTCTTTCACCCTTACATATGGCATCTCGAATAAAAGGTCCTATTTTAGTAAGGACAAAAAAATATATTTGTAACATCCCACATCGACTGCACTATTCCTATGTTTTAACTAAGAGGTTAAATTATAACCAATGATTTTAACAAACCAACAATGAAATCATTTTATCAGATTACTTTTTTTCAATTTGTATTTTTCATTTTTCATTTTACTAATTATTTCTCAAGAAACTTATAATATTTTACCTGAATATCTTAATCATCAACCAAGTTATTGGGAATAAGAAAATTAATTTTATTACACAAAATTTCAGGTATTGTTCCCTCATATATATATAACATGTGTCAGGATTTATAAAATAGTTTAACAAAGTTGAACTCAAAAGTTTTTGATTTATACAAGTGCATGAATCTTCAAATTTTTATAAAAATCTCAATAATATTTTTTCAAGGAAGAATTGATTTTTTTAAATATGAATATTAGAAAGTTGGAGACAATGTGTTTGTTGGCCCGTTTATAAAGGATTCTTTTTAAAAAAATTCTATTATTATCACTATTAAATTTTTGAGATGATGAAAAGGTATTGTTGATTTGCCTAAATTTTTTGTTAATTTAAAATATATTGTACTCTCTCTCTCTCTGCTTGAAATATAAGCTATAAATAGTCACCTATGCAAAATTTGAATAATTGATTCTCTTGTACTATTTGAAATCTTTATATTTGTAAGTTTGTGATGAGTTGGATGCATGTAGCCTTACAAATAGTTTTTAGAAAAAGTATTACCTATTATGAAAAGGTATTATTTACTTGTAAAAAGTTTATTTAAAGCCTTTTCTATAGTCTATATAATGCCGCTCTGAGCCTTCCGGTTATAAAGATACTATAGAATAAAGATACTATAGAATTGACGATAGAGATAGAATGGCTTCCTCTCCACCAAAACCGCCAACACCCACTTATGATATTTTGAATCAATTATTTTTGTCTACATTTAAACAATAACAATTTCAATAATTATATATATATATTGTGCTTTACTGAGAACAATCTATACCTCTGCACAATATTGAGAACAAATAATTGTTCTGTGTAGAACAATGTTCTGTAGATATTTCATATACTAAAAGTTGTACTGTTCTTTAGTTGAAAAATAGGCTACAATCTCTTAGTGGAACCCTACATAAATACACAAACACATGTAATATAATTATATGAAATTTAGTTGTGAAAAGACAACGATAGCACAATAATGAGGAGTTTAAATATAAACTTTGAAAACACATTAAACTAGAATAAAATATTGAACTTTCTTCCTTTAATTCTAAGAAAATAAGTTTTATAACAATAAACAAGTTTTGAAAAGTCCGGGTCATTAAAATATACGAAATCACACGAGAAGGAGGATGCATAACCCGTTTAAACCTTATAATTTCACATCACAATTATACTCATACTACACAGACCATTCATCTTGTTAGAAACAACTATACAAAAAATCAATTAAAGCAAATAATAATATTCAAAAACATATTTCTATATTAATAAAATAGTTCTGAAAATCTGGGATATTACATCGATGTAGCAAGATTTGTCAATGGAGCATGCAAATTAGTTAATGGTAGAACATGAGGAGTGTCAAAGGTCTGATCAAGATATGCCCAACAAACATTATCCCCTCTACCAACAATAATAGGCAATACAATGCTATCATTATAATTCACAAGAGAGGGTGAGAAAGAAACCTGTTGTTGCATTGTTTCCTGGATCTGAGACGTCGTTGCTTGCTCGCGCCGTCGCGCGAAACTCCGTGACCTTTCCGTTGCTCGATCAAGATAGGATCTCGCTCGGTCCTTCCATCGAAACCTCGATACTCCTGCCTCGATGATCCTCCGTTGTTTCTTGGATTTTGGCCACGTGGCAAATCCTTTTCATAACCGTCTCGCCCTGTATGGGTGGTTCCTGATGCCATTCCGACTTCCTCAGGCCTTCCCTCAAGATCTCTAATTAAGGCTAGCAGATCCACCCTACTGACTCGCCCTCCGTATCTTTCCGCCAAAGAATCAATCGTCCGACTAGCCTCCTCAGAATGTACCACCGTTTGTCCATTATCTTGACGTGGAATCCTTCCACCGTCTATGGTATCTTCCAATCGTCTATCTTCTCCTCCCACCGTTGTCTGGCCACCAGACGCGAACAAGTTACGCGGAGTGATTACATGCATGCCCTCTTCCATCACGGCGACCCGACTGATTTGCCTCTTCAAAGGGTTGCTTCCCAGAACGATGTGTTCTTGGCAAGACAGATTCGATCTGCCCTACTTGCTTTTTTAGTGCCTTATGGTCTCTATCTTGTTTTCTCAGATAATGTAACCCCTTGAGTAGAACGTCGTTACTTATCATAACTGGTGGTGACTAGGCGATGGGTCGTCGTAAAATGACGGGATCTCCTTCTGTTATTACAATTGCCTGCTCTAGGGGAGTGTTCCCGACCATAGTGTTATCCGTCGGTCCGTCCAGTGCCCGTCCTATCGACGTTGCCTGGTCTGGATCTTGGATCAGGTTGTTGACTTCCGCTTGGTGTTGCATCGCCGCGATTAGACATCCTTTCTCCTAGATGCAAAATCTTAAAACCCCTCCTTCTAGCGCCAATTTGTTAACGGATAAATCTGGTTTATTAACAAAGATGAGGTTCTCGGCGTGAATCAAGATCTTCTACGGCGTCTGTTTGTTGGAATGTGGGATGGCGATTGGTTTTTTGTTTTGGATGTCGCTGCAATTGTAGGCAAAGAGTTCGAGATTACTAAAGAGACTAGCTTTTAAGAATGATCGATGTCTACAATCTGCCTATGTACCCCTTTTATAGGGGATCAAGCCGGCACGTAGTTCTTTTCTCCTACGTCATTACCTCTGAGTGACATATTACTTCTCCTCAAATTTAAGTAAAAATCAACACAAGAAAAATGAGCATCAAAAGAAGATAAATTCTAACATATCTAATATACACCCACACACACACACGAGGGTGTTTGGATGGAAGTGTTATATTTGATTGATTAGAAAAAGAAGGAGATATAAATTTAAGGATACCTGCAAGAATGTAAGTAAGAGATGAATTTTTATTTCAAGTAGTTAATCTTATATAACCAATGTGCATTACGAACTTACACACATTTCTATTGCACTGGCATTCAAATTTTATTTACCACAAATTGGGAGGAGAAACAACAAAAAATAATTTCTTTGGAATCACATTGTTTTTGAGTTATTAATTTCTTTGCTTATTCTCATTGATATTAATCTTGAGGGGTAAGTTGTTTATAGGAAATAGTAGGCTAGAGGCATTCTCAATTGGTTCATTCAAGAGAATACTTAAAAATAAAGAAATTATATGTTGATCTAGAGTTCAATATCAATAATATAATATAGTTCAAAACCAAATATATATATATATATATAAATTTATATGTTCTCTAAAATCTTAAAATAAAAGGTCTGAACTCTAATTATGTACAATAATTACATCTAAGTGACATATTACTTGTCCTCGAATTTGAGTGAAAATCAACAGGAAAAAAATGAGCATCAAAAGAAATAAAAATTCTAACATATCCAATATATGTATACGAGGGTGTTTAGATGTAAGTGTTATATTTGTTTGATTGAAAAAGAACCACATATCCAGTTAAGGATATAATAATGTTTGTAAGATATAAGTTTTAATTTGAAATGCCTAAATATATATAACCTATGCAGATTATGTCCTCACATATTTCTATTGGATCGGGTATTTAAATTGTATCTACCACAAGTTGGAAGGACGAACAACAAACAAAATTTCTTTGTTACCAACTTTATATTGATTTATTAATTTATGTGCTTATTTTGATTGATATTAATCTACACTAGCATGTTGATTATATGTAATAGTAGACTATAAACATCCCCCATCTCCTCATTAAAGAGAGTACAAAATAAGGGAGAAATATTGATTTGTTCTCGAGTTCAATATCAATAATAATACTCCCTCTGTGTCTTTTCTCTTTTCCTATTTGCAATGTCGGGACTGTTCATAACATGAGACAAATTACTAATTTATGTTAAATCTGTAAGACTAAATATAATCGTGAGTGATCTTGTTGGATTCGTATTCACGAGTACTTTAATACTGTGAAATTCTTATATTTAATATCGATAAAAAACTAAAGATATTAATGATCAAAAGTGTGTATTGGCCAACATGTCAAAGACAAACAGGAAATGTATTAAGAGACGGAGGGAGTATAGTTTAACGGCAAATATAAAAATATGAATTCATATATTCCCTAAAATCCTATAATAAAATATCTTAACTCCCACTTATACACATCATTACCTCTGAGTGACATATTAGTTACGGTCAAATTTGACTAAAAATCAACACAAGAAAAATCAAAATCAATAAAAATAGGTGTGAGAATTTATCATATCCATGATTATTAAGGGGACAATGTGTTCATTCCACATAGTTTGTTCTAATTTTTTATAAAAAAATGATCTGTATTGGGAAATAACCTTCTTAAGAATCTAGGTCGGTGATTCTAGAAAGCACATTGCTTATACTTGGCATTTGCATATTTCAAGTTCTCATGAGCTACTTTATCAATATTTTCCAATCCATCCACAAATCTAATGCTTTTTCATTTATTATAGTCATTTTAGGCAAAGTTATCAAGTCATTTTAGGCAAAGTTATCAAGTCAAGCGAACCCTATGCTAGATTCTTTATGGTCTTCACCCGTTCATACCCCATTCAAGGTTGAAAACAACTCTGTGAACTACTATGATGTACCGAGCATTAGTTTTTTCTTGAAGAAAAAAATAGCTCTAAAGGGGTTTTAATGATAAAAAAGTTCTTCGTGCTTAATATATTAGTAAATTACAAACTATTGACACACTCGTTTCCCACAATATAAACACTTGTAGGGTGTATAAGTAGGAAGAGTCAATACCTAATGCAAGAATGACATAGTTCATGGATTTAACTATGTACCAATGTATCAACACTACAAGAATATGGGTCATTTACGACGGATAACTTACGACGGATCTGTGGGGCGCTCAAACTTACGACGGATATGTGATTTCCGTCGTAAACATGGCTATTTGCGACGGACAACTTACGACGGATACATTGAGAGCTTGATCTTGCGACGGATATGTGATTTCCGTCGTATCACTTTACGACGGCAAAGACTTCCGTCGTAAATTCAAATATATAAATATTTTTTTTGATTTAAAAGTAATCGAGAATATTACATTGATTCAAACGATGTCGTTTTTGTGCTGTAAGTTACGACGGATTGTGTTCGTTCCGTCGTAAATTCACCTACCACATTTAATACCACCAGTAACTTTTGACTTGTCCGTTGGAGGATAATATATTTAAATTAACTTACGACGGAATGAGTTCTCTCCGTCGTAAATTGTCCTGAATAATCACTACTGCCCTCTTTCTAATTTGCCACTTCCTTATCAAAACACCATTCTTCTCCTTGTGATTTCATACAAGATATGACATAACAAGGGTCATTAACACTTGAATCAATGTAAGTATATGCTAAATCTTTGCTTATTCTTCTATAGTTTAATAATATGTGCATTGATAGAATCATTTAATATTTACATGTGTTTGATTTGTGTTTGTATCTATTTTTGTTTATGTGCATATTGAATTTGATATGATTTTATTCATGCATATATAGATGTCTTATGATAGAAGTTGGATCACTCGACGAATAATTCCCGGTGGTTATGGATTTACGGATGAATATAATGAGGGGGTTAAATATTTCTTGGCATTTGCAAGAAGCAATTCTAAAGAATCGGATGATCCGAACCTTCTTATTAGATGTCCTTGCAATACATGTAGAAATCTATTACACCAACTCATTCCCGATGTCGAGTTCCACTTATTTGCAACCGGTTTTCTCGAGAGTTATACCATATGGCATTATCATGGCGAATCTAGAGGGTCGAGAAATGAACAAATGAATGATCACGAAGATGTGTATGATGAATATGAGATGTTGAGGGATGCTTTTGGGCCGGACGCTTTCGAAGAGGAGAATAACATTCCCGAGGACCCGAACGAGCAAGCAACTAAATTTTTAGACAATGTGAACAATGTTGGGGAGCCAATATACCCGGGCAATATCAAGTACACACAATTGAAGTTTGTTTCAAGATTACTACATTGGAAGAGTCGTAACCAATGTAGTGATAAAGCCTTCGATGAGTTGCTCCTTTTACTTGGGGACGTGTTCCCTGTGGGGCATAAGCTCCCTTCCAATTATTATGCTGTCAAGAAGATGGTTAAAAAGCTGAGTTTGGGATATGAAAAAATACATGCATGTGAGAATGATTGTATGTTGTTTTATGGTGATGATAAAGATTTGAAAAATTGTAAGTTTTGTAACTTGAGTCGATACAAAGTTGCAACACATGTGGGGAATAATACCATTCCGAGGAAGGTATTAAGATACTTTAAAATCACTCCTCGATTGCAGCGTTTGTACATGTCTACCCGCACTGCGGAGCATATGAAATATCACAAGTACAGGACTGTGGATGAAGGGGTTCTAAGTCATCCTGCAGATGGAGAAGAATGGAAAGACTTTGACAAGACGTATCCTGATTTTGCAGCAGATTTTCGTAATGTTAGACTTGGTCTTGCAACTGATGGATTCCCCCCATACAGTAATGCTACATCTACAATATACTCAGTGTGGCCAGTTGTACTACTTGTATACAACCTTCCACATACCATGTGCATGAAGGATCCTTATATGTTCATGACACTACTAGTACCTGGGCCGAATGATCCTGGCAAGAATCTAAATGTTTATCTTAGACCATTGATTGATGAGTTGATTGATTTATGGCAGGTTAGTGTACACACATTTGATGCTACTTATTTTTCAACTAAAAATATAGATTATTTTTTATTTACTTTTAATTATATAAATTATTTAAATACATGGCAGGTTGGTGTACGTACATTTGATGCTTCTACGAAGACTAATTTTATGATGCGAGCAGCTTTGTTGTGGACTATCAGTGACTTTCCCGGATTGGGTATGGTTAGTGGGTGGTCAACCCATGGAAAGATGGCTTGTCATGTGTGTATGGGTGAAGTTAAAGCTAAGCAACTACCGCATAGTAGGAAATCCAGTTTTTATGGATTGCATAAGGGGTTCTTAGAAAAGCGTAGAAAAAGAAAGAAAGGTTTGGTCATTCGTAACATGTGTACTATGGAGACAATATTCCCTCCGGCTTTTTTTGATCCGATGGAGCATCTTCTTGTTCATTTGCCTGAGGAGTGTAGACTCGGTGGCCCTGTACCATCACGGTGGATGTATAATATGGAAAGACTACAACGAAGAATGAAACAAAAGGTGGGGAACAAAGCACGCGTTGAAGGATCCATTGCAGAAAAGTACATATATGAGGAGCTCACACATTTTTGTTCCATGTACTTTGAGTCTGAAGTTGACACAGTGCATAACATGTTAGGGCGTAATATAGTTGATGACCGTTTACGAGATCCGGGAAAGTTAGTGGAATTCACATATCCAGTAGAACCTTTGGGAGCATACAAAGGTTACCATTTAGATCTGGATTCCTTGGGTGTTGCAGCACATTACATTCTCACTAATATGCGTGAAGTGGCACCTTATATTACGTAAGCATCTAAAATATTTTATTTTGTAATTGGAAACATTAATTATTTCTCATTAATTAACATGTAATGATAACTTTTCAGTATGTTTGAAGATGAGGTTCGAAGTCAAAGTCCACTTTTGATGAGTGACACAGATATGGATAGAATGTTAAGGGAAAATTTTGTAACATGGTTGAGAAGCAAGGTATTGAAGGCACAGTAGCTATGTGAAGTAAGGTTTTAATTATGCTATATGTGTGCTTGACGGGACTTTTTTTTATTTCAGGTTCAAGAAAACTATGAACAATTGCAGTATTTACTTCAAGGTCCGACTTCTTATGTAATTTCTTACAAAAGATGCAAGGTCAATGGATACTCATTCAATCTAGGAAGATCAAGCTCAGGAGTACTTGTCAAGGGCAGTTGTTATGAGGATGGTGAAAGCAATTATTATGGAACTTTACAAGAAGTTCTGAAATTAACATACGGTGGCGGAAATCAGGTGATTTTGTTCAAGTGCCACTGGTATGATCATATTAGGGGCGTAAAGAAAAACAAAAATGGAGTGCTCTTAATTGATCTTAACTCAAAACTAAAAGGAAATGATGTTTACATTCTAGCGAGCCAAGCCACTCAAGTGTACTATGCTCCCAGTGTGAAAAATCCGGCTAGTAATATCTACACGATCATCACATGTAGACCTCAAGTGTTGAGTGGAAAAGATAATTTTGCTAACATGGAACCCCTTCAAGAGGAAGTGTCAAATACCACACCAATAGACTTTTCATCAAGGTCATTATTTATTGACTTCTCACAATATGAAATGGAAGAAGGAGAAGAGCATGGGCAACATAATGAAGATGAAGGTGAAGAAGAAGAAGAAGAAGAAGAAGATGAAGTTGAAGATGAAGATGAAGATGAAGAAAGTGACGGTGATGGTTATGATAGTGTTGAAGTGGAAAGTGGAGAAGAATAATGTTATGTACTTTTGCAATTTAATTGTATTAAAATGGAATTTCGGCTCATTTAAGCTACTTTGAATTATGTTTTCCCACAACTATGATTTTGTTATGAATTTGAAGGTTTGCAAATTCTAATTATGTCCAATATAATATGTTTGTGTGAAAAAATTGCATGATCTTATCATAATTGGAGAATTTCTAATTTAATAGGATTAAAATAGATTTTATGCTAATTTAAGTAAATTTGAACTATTTTACTTATAAATCTGACTTTTAAACAAGTTTGAGCATTTGTACATGTTATTAGTGTCTAATGTCATGTACTTGTGTAAACAAAGGTCATGATTTCATCATTATAGGAAAATTTGTAATTTAATTGTATTTAAATGGAATTTTGGCTCATTTAAGCTACTTTGAATTATGTTTTTCCACAACTATGATTTTGTAGTGAATTTAAAGGTTTGCAAATTCTAATGATGTCCAATATAATGTGTTTGTGAGAAAAAATTGCATGATCTTATCATAATTGAAGAACTTCTAATTTAATAGGATTAAAATAGATTTTATGCTAATTTAAGTAAATTTGAACTATTTTATTTATGAATCTGACTTTTAAGATTTGATCATTTGTACATGTTATTAGTGTCTAATGTTATGTACTTGTGCAAAAAAAAGGTCATGATTTCATCATTCTAGGCAAATTTGTAATTTAATCGCATTAAAATGGAATTTCGGCTTATTGAAGCTACTTTGAATTATGTTTTTCCACAACTATGATTTTTTAGTGAATTTTAAGGTTCACAAATTTTAATGATGTCAAATATAATGTGTTTATGTGAAAACAGTGAATAGATTTAATGCTATGGGAAGATTTCTAATTTAATGGAATTACAATTGATTTGTGGTCAATTTGTCAAATTTTGACATTACACATGTAAATGGTTTGATTTTAGTCTGATATGATGTATTTAATGTCAAAATTAGGATTATATATTTCAGGTAGATAGTTAAGGTTTGCAATTTGAGTATGGTTAAGGCACTGCAGGAAAAAACTGCAGTCTGGAACTTTAAATCTGGGTTATTTACGACGGATGTTTGAATTCCGTCGTAAATTACTCGGACTTTACGACGGTTCTATGAGTTGCGTCGTTAATTTCCCAGAATTACGAAGATATTTTTGAAATAAAATTATGACGGTTTTTACGGAACACGAAACCCATTACAGGACTGCAATTTATTTATCCGCAAGATTCATAAGAATTTTAAATTGTAGTGAGTATCGTATTCAACCCCCCCTTCTACGATACTTTGGACCTAACAATTGGCATCAGAGCGAGGTTGATTGATATACAAATCAGGATCCTAATCGTACGGAAAATCAAGAACCTAGCTTTTGATATTTGATTAGGGGAAATGTTCTTCCGGTTTGTGTTGCTGAATTTGTCCGTAGGCCTAAGCAAGGATTATCTGTTGGATACTGAACTTTGGACCAGGACTTATAAATTTATATTTTAAATTTTAATAAGTTTATTTTATAAATTTGATTTAATTTATTTTAAACTTATTAATTGAGTTTATTATGAATTAATTAAATTTATTTTATGAACTTACTTAAATTTATTTTATAAACCTTATGAAATTCATTTAATAAATTTGTTCAGATTTATTTTAGACTTGTAAAGTTTACTCTTAGACTTTATTAAGTTTATCATAAATTTTATAAATTTATTATTTAAATTTTTATAGTTTATGATTTAAATTTAAGTTAAAATATAAAATATAAATTTAAGAGGATTTAACTGATTATGGATATAAGTTCAAATTCAAGAGTTCAATTTAATTTGTTCTGGAAGCTATGATTTAATTGGAGACGAGACACTTGAATATTTTCAAAAATTAAATTTATTTAATAAATTTTAATATATTTACTAAATAAATTTGAAATAAATTTATTCTAAACTTATTCAGTTTATTATGAATTTATTTGAATTTATTTTTTAAATATAATTAAATTTACTTTATAGATTTAACTAAGTTTATTTTATACTTTATTTTCTTTCATCTTTTAAAACTTATTTTTAAATTTATTTTCTTTATAATTTAAACTTAGTTTAAATAATCAAGTGTCCCGTAACCTTTTTAATTATTCTACTCCAAGACAAATCAGATTGACATTTAGTTGAGACAGATCAGGCTGACAGATTACAAGACAAACACCGGGCTTTCAAATACCAAATTCTCAGAACCGGTAATGGAAGTACATTGATGACCCAATCCAATTGATTTCTCAAAGGATTATTAGAAGCAGTTTTCTATGTTCGACAAAGCTGATTGTGATTCGAAAAAGATTCTATTGAAGACTAATTTGGTACTACTAAAAGTGGATTTTGAAGAAGGTACTTCAGGCCTTGATCTGAGTAATTACTCCGACTTGATTATCAGATCACCAGATCAGGATGGGAATTTGCTACATCTACAATGAAGCATCTTTCCAGGGCTCGGAATGTCAACTTTGAATGGCACCACTAGTAGTAGGAAAAAGAGAAGTTTTTGCAGAAGAATCTTCAAGGGATTTCAATCTAACTCAGTGATTCAGGGATATACAATTACTCAGTGAATTGTACCGATGCTAAATCCATCCAGAATCAACTGAACCAAAGACAGAGAACTGTGGAGGTTTAAGGATATAATTATCGAGTTACTACCGCACCAAATCAGTTTCGTGCATTTATGTCAGAACCTTAGGATTGAACAGAAGAGTTTGTAATTGCTGAATTTGAGGAAGCTCAAGTCGACGAAAGTTAACACTTTTGAAGAATGTGAGGACATAACTTCAAGGATTAGCATAACACTATCTGAGAGGTTTAGTCATGTCAGATTCAGATGGAATCCATTGGTTTCAAGTGGTGACTCTTCGGGGTTCAGTTCGACAGGTTGTTTGAAAACTGAGTTGGTCAGTACACACAATATTGATTGGTATCTTTAGCAAAGAATGGTTGCTATATATATTTGAAGCCACGACAAACAAGGATGATATGGCTTGTCTGAAATTCAAGTGGATGTTTTCAAAGAAACATCACAACAAGTTCTTATGCTATTTTAGGAAAGGTGTGAGATGGATCAATTGCTAATGAGAAGGATGATTATGGTTATCTGGCTATCCAAGCATTCTCTGAAGATGATTCACTTTGCACATCTCAGGTATGAATTCTTTCTATCTATGCAATACATATTTCTTTATATTCAAAGCATGTTATAAATCTCTGAGTAGAATTGTTTAACACACAAGCACAAGCATGATAGCATCACAATAGATAATGTTGAACTAGTATGCTAGATCACTGTTCTGGTAACTAGGATTGATGATAATCTTGTGCATGTGTCTTTAGCAGATTCTTAACATGTGTATGAATATTTAGGATTTGATTATTTGCAATGGTGAGATTAGAAGCTTTCCTTTGGAACACGACTCTTAGTTTTAGGGGTTATGATCCTAGCATGTATAACTTTGTTAAAACACTTACTTTCAGATTCCCTAGTACAATTAGATTAGCTTATCTAATCTGAATTGTTTGTTAAGGAATTTGTTTGTTCTATGATGGAATGTCTACCTTGTGTTAGTAGAACTTTTAGAACTTCATGTTAGATCTAAAACTAACTTAGGTAATAGAGATAGTATAATACCGTATAACAACAGATTGGGATTAATATGAATTGATGATGTGATTATCTGTCCATGATCCTTATGCTCTTAGAAGATTATTGAATATCTGTAATTCTACTTGCTACCTGTTGCACTTGTGTTAATTGGTTTAAGTAGAGAGTACTGAATCTACTTGAAGATGATGATGATTTTTGTAAATACTTAACCTACATTGTTAAATAAACCTGTGATATTTCAGGACACATAATAACAATTACTTTTTAATTACTTCAAAAACCAAACGCAGCTGGTAAGTAATCCAAAATAAGATCCAGACTTGTTTTGGCCTATACTTTAGGTGACACACAATAGTAGGTATGCATTAATTTTGCATATAGAAATATACCGGGAACATTGACATATCAGTGAAACACTCCAGTAAACTTTAGTCATTTTCGGTTATTTGCTTAATTATGTTATTGTATGAACTATCAATCAAAGTGATAGTCATAGCACTTTGTTGGTTATCAGGCGAAAGTGTTCTCATGCTCAATGTCACTGAAGGATATAATTTTCCTGCTTAGAGGTGCAATAACAGCACCGTTGTTGTGCATTATCATTAATGAATGTCACATGTTTGCATATAATAAGACTTCAGTATCATCTTTCTGTCAGAGAGCAGAATATCCTCAAACTTAAATTCAGAAAGAAGGCATGCATGAATGATGAGTAAAAGCCGAAGATTTCAATGCAGTCATGGCTAAGACCTTGTCTTCTTCAAGTATTTTGTTCTCGCTGGATGACTTTTCCTGCAAATAACACATCAACATCATTTTCGTCAAAAAAAATAAAAAAAAATCAACATCATCATTTTCATTGTAAGTTAAAAAATCAGCAGTAATTTAGAAAAATATATCTGTGCTGGTATGGTACTGTACTGTACAGCAGTCTATGCTAAAGTTTATGTTTTACATGTTTTAGCTTTTTCATATTATTTTTGGTTTTTTAATTAGATGTGTATATATAGCTTATACACTTATCGGTTAATACAATGATCTAATTATCACAGGGCCTGAGGGACGTGCACCACCACGCCGGAAAGGGGAAGAAAGCTCTGCATTGACCCGCATACAAGATGACTTGTTCCTGAGAGTAGTTGATGAGACGCTTACTCAGGCTCGAGCCAATCCCGAGCAGTTCTCTCTCACACCAGAGCAGGTCCGTGTTTTAGCACGTGAAGCTGTAGAAGCTGAGAAGACTTCTCTTCCTGCTGACCATCCAATTGCAAAAGAAACACAAGCAGCAATTATCCAAGTGGCAGTAGAAGTACTGAACAATTTGTATAAAACAAACGAACCTGGAGCTGATAAGGTAAAAATTTAGAATTAATAGTAATTATATATATATATATATATATATATATATATATATATATATATATATATAACTGCAAATTATTGTTTCCTTAATAATTCTAATTATGCATATCATCTATAACTAGCTGAAGAGTAAAATAAAAAGCTTGTGTTAGCTATTATACTACTATATCAGAAATGATGCAATAGGGAAATCCTATTCTCATAAATGTTGTGGACACAAACTTGCCTATAAACTATAATTCCACCTGTTCAAATAGACAAGTAAGGTTGGCTAATTGTAAGCATAGACAAAATACATGAAAAATAAACACACCCTGAATTATAGACATGGGCGTACATTAAAGAAAACAAAATAAACATACAGTGCATGTTTCTATCTAGAAATAAAAATGAGATTCTATTCAATTTTTACTGAATTATTTTTGGGTGTATATTGTAGGGCAAGGTTATCGACACCGGGGATGAAGATGATGTTGATAAAGCCGGAAGTGGGAATGAGAGCACGGACTCCGAAGACCGTGACATGAGTCATCCATATGTTGTTGTCTCTAGGGGAGGTCCGGTTATTAAGGGTTAATATTAAGTTGTGTGAATGTAATTGAATTTGTGGGGCTGTTTTTGGATGTTTTAATCCTATGTTTGTGTATGACTATGTTTTTGGGATGTTTTAGTCTTTTGTTGGTGTATGAATATGTGTTTGGGATGTTTTGTTAATGAAAACTATGTTATTATGGATTTTGATTATTTGCTTGGATTGATTGGTATAGTAGCTAAAATGTCTTTTAGGTATTGAATATTTTATGGACAGGTTTCTTGTACCATTCTCGAATGGTATAAAATGGCAAAAATATAGAAAACAGTAGGCTCCTCAAAATCTAAATCTAAACTTACGACGGAAATATTAGTCGTAAGTTCTAGATTTCCCGATACTTTATGACGGATGTTCTTAAACAAATTCAGTCGTAAGATAACTACCGACGGAAGTTTCCGTCGCAAGAATAGAACCAAAAAACGAACACGGGGCCCACAATTAATATACGACGGAAATTTCCGTCGTAAAATGGCCAACTTACGACGGCCTTTCCGTCGTAAGTTTAACAATGAATTGCTGAGATTGTGGGCCCCACCAGATTAACTTACGACGCCCGATAATTCTTGCGACGCTATATGAACTTACGACGCTAGATGAAAATTGTGACGGTTTTTTGAACTTACTACTTGAGCAAAAACGACGGAAATATTCCGTCGTAAATTGTGAACTTACGACGGATATTAGGCTTAATTTCCGTCGTAAATACCCTGTTTTGTTGTAGTGCAAAATGGATACCAAGTACACAATACGACATATCCATATAAACATAGTAATACTTAAATTCGAAAAGCATACCAAGAATTAAATGTTGAGAAAGCATATCAATGAAAATCCCAAACACATAGTAACCTTAATAGGAAATGAATTCAAAGTTTGAATGTAAAGTTCCTTCATCAAAATAGAATATTATATCGAAAAACTAAAAGGAAGAACGTCAATACAAAAGCCATCAAAAAGACTAATATAAAAAGTAAACATCAATAGAACCACTATGGTGAGGACGACGAAGATGGATCTTGAAAATCTTCACCGTTTACCAAGGAAACTTGTGAGTTAGATATTTTACATTAGTGCTTACTCAAATATATATATACGAATAGAGAAAAAGGAAGGTCAGATTAACCTAATACGACCGGTAGACTTGTATCAGGCTAAACTGTGTCATTTTACTCCTTTACGGGTATAAATCAAATTTACGATGCCCATGTTAATACAAATATGGGTAATCGTTATAAATTTCAACCTCATTTTTTCTTTATCTTTCGTTTGATATGAAAGAGATATCATCTTTTCATTTTAGCATTACCAGGCCCATGTTAATACAAATATGGGTAATCGTTATATACTCCTATAAATACAAGAATGCAGTTATGATATTAAGAGGGATCAAAATGTCCACTCCTTGTATGCAAATGAAAGCCAAACATGAATAAAATTGGTTCAACCTGATATCGTTATATACTCTTCTAAATATAAGAATGCAGTTATCATATTAATAGGGATCAAAATGTACACTCCTTGTATGCAAATGAAAGCCAAACATGAATAAAACTGGTTCAACCTGATATAAGAATCATCAGGTTAATCTGATATTTCTTTTTCTCATACGAATATATATGTATATATATATATATTTGTATGAACATGAAAATTGACTGTATATGTACCCTCACACAACATGTTCTTTTGTTATGATTAGATTGTTGACATTCGAAGCACCTTTTAGTGTTAGCAGTGGTGTTGGAAGCTTTTCCACTTCTCCATCTTCTTGCCTCTTTTCTTTATCAATTTTCTATAAATTATACATCAAAATTTTCATTTTGTCCATATTTTACAAGACAAAAGTTAAATATGTAAGAAATACCTATATGGTACCTTAGTTCCACAAGTCCTTGAATTGTGTCCAGCTTCTAAGCAGAGAGTACACCTGTAAGATCTAACCTTCCTCTTGGGGATATTAGGAGAGCTACATGTAGGCAAACAAATTTCTTATAGCAAATATTTAAGAAATGTAGGGAGCATAGTTCTTTGAAAGAAAATTGTGTGGGCATGGGTACATATTAAAATCTAATTAATATAAATTTACTACTTCAGCAGATCTTTAACAGTTATCCTCGGACTTGAATTGCCACAACGTCCATCATTTCCTCCTTCAATCTGAAAAAGTAGGCATATATCTAGATGTTTTATTTCAAATTCAATGCTATCATTCACAAAAAATAATTATAAAGGCATGTGAATTTATTCCTCTAGTACCCTTGAGTAGAAACAACAAAAATAGCCCCAATCTTCAGATCTATTAATCTATGGACTAAAAGATTATGATTTGTAGATCAATAAAAGTGGAAATTAAGTTGGCTTATAGATCTACACATATTAGTAATAACCAATTGATTATAAATTACTATTTTATCACCTCCAAATTGCGCACAATAAATGGAAGAATTGATGGATCTATGATTTCCCATGGATTGTAGTTTACGATGCAGATCTCCTTGAAAAACCTACTGTTGTTGAGGTACTTAGAATTTCTGCGAATTCTCATATTGTCAGGTGAGGAATGACACAAAACAAACTAAGGAGATTATGATACAGATGAGGGGTATATACAGCCGGTGAGATCTCATAAATGGGCTGGGCCTTTTATGGTTTCAAAGTTATTTATGAATTGGGCCTTTTATGATTTTGATTTTATTTAGCCTTAGATAAGATATTATCCACTTAAATAAAATGATACATATTGCACAGATATTTAAAGTTGGGTAGTTTTATAATCTAGACCAAAAGAAATTAACATATTAATTTGTATCCTGGATAGAACAAACACTAACAACCTTTGAAATGATAAAAATTATCAATAAATATTATATATTAAAATTTATATTTTTCAACTCAATATATTATATAACAATAAATTATAGTATACACATATGTTACCTAAAAATGATAAATGGTAAAAAATAATTTGTTTATATATAATGACTAAATATTTTTATATATTACAATTTATATTTTTTAAAAGTATATTTTATAACAATAAATTATAGTATACACAATGTTATCTAAAAATGATAAACGTTAAAACAATAACAAATTGTTTATATATAATGACTAAATATTTGAATATTTTTATATATTATAAATCTAATAATAGAGATTTTACACAACGAAGAGAAATAATTTTTGTATGAAAATCCTTAGGTCACCATAATATCCCTAATTTAGTTCAGCCCATCAACCAACATATATATATATATATATATATATATATATATATATATATATGTATGTATGTATATATAAAATAAAGTTCCATCTAGTCCACATAGACATAAAAACATTGCAAAATGTGTTATTTTGCAAATCAGTTCTATAAACATAATTATTTTGTTAAAAAATTTGACAATCCTAAACATTCTACAAGTTAAATAGTGAAAAACACATTATTCTGCAAAACATGTTAAATTTGGAGAACATATTTACATATTACAGAACATATGTGTTCGAACATAAATGATATTCAATATTTTTCATCAAATAGTGATACTTATAGAATGTATTTCATAAAATAACAAGTTTCATACATTTTGCAAATATACGTGGTCTACGGTACTACAGTAAATATGTGGACTACATGGAACTTAACTTATATATATATATATATATATGTATGTATATATATGTAATGACTTGTAATGTATATCTAACTTAAGATTGTATTGATAATCTTAAACACTTTTGATGAAGTGTTAGTTTGTTTGATAAAGTGATAGTTGTAATAGTGTGGCTCATAACTTAGCACGAGCTGCTTATTTTAGGTCAGGTCTTACGGAGTGGCTGTATACTCAGAATAATGAGAACAATTGCTCTGTGTAGAACAAATGTTCCGTAGATATTTCATATATTGAATGTTGTACTGTTCTTTAGTTGAAAAATAGGCTAAAATCTCTTAGTGCAACCCTACACAATACACAAACACATGTAACACAATTCCACTTCAAATATTGTTTCGAATTTTTGAAACAGTTTAAAGAGTTACGGTGTTCCTATGTGCTAACTAAGATGTTAAATCGTAATAATGGATTTCAACAAACCAATAACGTGAAAAACACTATTCAAATAATTTTAATAGATTATTTTTTCTCTATTTTTATTATTCAATTTAAATTCTACAAATTATATATTAAAGAAAAAAGAAAATTTTTGGTGAATATCTTAATATATTGTAAACCAAATTCTTCTTAGGGATAAAAAACTAATTCCAATACAGAGAGACAAAGAGGGAGGAAGACGGAGAGAGGGCGAGAGAGAGATAGAAAGGGGGAAAGACAGAGAGAGGGCGAGAGAGCGAGGGGGGGGAGAGAGAGAGAGAGAAAGGGGGGGTATACCTGAAATCGTTTCGAAAATGCCGACAGTGTAAAATCGTTACGAAACCCTAGCTAGTCGCCGCTGCTCGCGCAAAGGAGAAAAGGGTGTGTCTAATTTGGGGGAAAATGGGGGAAATGTGATTATATACCTTTTATTATGTCGACCGGATACGGTCGAATATATATATATTCGACTGTATTAAACGGTCAAAAATATATATTTTCGACCGGCTTTCCGGTCGAATTTACCATGCACTCTGTTTTGTTAACTTAGCTACTGGAGTAGTTTGTTTCCTGCCGTAGCTACTGGAACAAGTGCTCTGTTCCATAAAAAAATTACCAAAAAAATAATTTTTTTATAGATAAATATAAAAAATAGTTAAAAAAATAAAATTTTGACATGTAAATTTAATTAAAAATATTTATTCTAAAATATCATCACAAAAAGTTAAACTAATACAAATTTGAATAAAAATAATAAATTACATTATTCTACATCATCATTTTGTTCATCTTCTTCGTCCTTGTTTTCGTGATCTTCTTCACTCTCATCTTCGTCATCGTCTTCAACATTATAATTCCTTGCGAAATCATTTTCGAACATCCCCAAGTCAATAAAAAAGTTTGAAGGATCACAAATAATTACACTTTCAAAATGTGATGATGAAGCATTTGACACCGCATTTTGAAGTGCATCATCATCGGGTCCTTTTTTCTCTTTAGGTGACGTAGTTTCATCAACTTGCCGGCTCTTTGTTGTTAAAACTGTTTACCATGATGATTTTGTATTTGAAATATTTGGTGCATAATACACTTGATGAGCTTGACTAGCCAACACAAAAATATCTTCGGCCTTTAGTTTTGACTTGACATCCACTGTAGTGATCCGATGTCTATCTACTTTGACATGTCTTGTAGTATCAAACCAATGTCATTTGAAGACAATTACTTGTTGTCTATTACAACAGCGGAGCTTTAAGACTTCTTTTAGCCTTCCGCAATAATTGTCAAAAATTTCATTGTAAGACGTCCTTACAATATTGAGCAATGACAATTAGTTTCTCATCAATAACAACATTCAAAGAAAACAACAATAATTCAACAATTAGTTTCCTACCAATGAAAATTACACCGGAATTTGGTGAAGTGAGCTCATTTTGATTTATGCAACCAAATTTATAACCATTCACCTTGCATCCTTTGTAAGATTCAACTTTTGAAATCGAACCTCTTATTAAATCTACAAATTTATTATTGAGATTTTAATCATCTTGTACCCTTTCTTGGAACCATCCTCGAAATTGATCTTTTTGAAATTGTTCCCTTTCGGCATGATTCAAGTTTGGGTGATGTCAATCCAAAAACTTGTTGAATCCACTACACATTTAGCAAATATTAATAAATTGAAAATTGAAAATTTTAATAATAATAAATATAGTCTGAAATCATACTGCAAATATTTTTCGACCTCCGGCGAATTGATAAGAACATAGTATGTTATAAGTCTATGTTCATCATCACTCAATATCCCATCTCCAACTCGTAGAATAGGATCTGTCGGATACGTGTAAACTTCTACCAAATCGGGATCATGAAATGATTGGGGTACATCATTTCGATGCAAACGATTATGAACCGTTTTGACATCGTCATTGAAATACAATGAGCAAAAGTGTATGCATTCATCCTCGATATAGCGTTCTGCCATTGAGCCCTCGGCTCGAGCTTTGTTTTTCACCTTCAATTTCAAACTGTGCAAATATCTTTCAACAAAATACATCCACCTACCATTAGCCGGACCCCCCCCCCCCCAACTTACACTCAGTGGCCAAATGAAGTGGCAAATGTTCCATTGGATCAAAAAATCCTAGAATAAAGATTGTTTCAAGTTTCCACATAATTCTCACTATATCTTTCTCCATTTTTACCAAATCTGTGTATTTCAAAGTAGAAGAGCACAAATCCTGGAAGAAGTTGCACAACTCGATAATAGGATCAGCTATGTATCTTGGGAGTAAGTCACGACAAACGATCGGCAATAACTTTTGCATGAAAGCATGACAGTCATGTGATTTCATCCCACGAATACAATTCTTTTTCTAATTCAAACATCTAGATAAATTTGATGCATACCCATCTGGAAGTTTCAACATGTCAATCCATTTGAACAACTTATTTAGTTGTTCCTTCGAAAGCACATAAGGTGCGTGTGGTTTGGCACCATCTTCTTGAATCCACAACTCACGATGTACACATAATTCTTGACAATCATATCTCGATTTTAAGTTATCTTTTGACTTCTGCTTATCATCAAGAATCGTGTAGAATATGTTGTCAAAAACATTTTTCTCCTTGTGCATGATATCAATGTTATGATGTAGACTAAGAGTCTCCCAATACGGGAGCTCAAAAAATGGAGAATAGTGAGTCCAATTATGTGTCACGCCATAGTCCTTCGTTTTTCTCTTGGATGACTTTCCTGGAGGGGGGAATTGTATTTGCTCACACATGGTCTTCGCAATTATTCCTGAATGACGACATGTGCATTCCAAACCTCATACTTCTTCTTAATGGATCATCCGGTTCCAAAAAATATCTAGAAGTGCCATAAAAGGTAACTTTGCCACCATACTTAAGTTGTTTGGCCTTTACCTCTCCCATGCAAACTGGACATAACAACTTCCCCTTAGTTGACCACCCGCTAAGCATGGCAAGTGCTTGAAAGTCGCTAATTGTCCACATCAATGCTGTTCTCATCAAAAAGTTGGAACGTGAGAACCTATCGTAGTTTTCCACCCCATTCTGCCATAAATCTTTCAATTCATCAATCAATGGTCCAAGATAAACATGAAAATCTTTTTTCGGATCCTTAGGCCCGGGAATAAGAAGAGGCATAAACATGTACGGAGCCTTCGTGCACATAGATGGGGGAAGGTTGTAAACAACAACTACCACAGGCCATACGGTATAATCTCTCTCATGTGCATCACGAAAGGGATCAAATGGAAAGGCCGAGTCTCACATTTCGAATCTTTTTTGAAAATTTTGGAAACCAACGATCAAATTGTTTCCACTCTTGTCCATCCGCCGGGTGCCTTAATTCACCTTCAACCCCGTTTCTATCATGATGCTATCTCATACATTTCGCAGTCTTTCCAGCCATGAACAAACGTTGCAGTCTCGGGGTGAGAGAAAATAACACAAGACCTTCCGTGGGATCTTTTTTTGGTTAAGATCATTTGGTTCTTTGTATCGACTTTCATTGCATATATCACAACGCGTCTTCTCGCTATTTTCCTTGTAAAATAACATACAACCATTCTCACAAGCATCAATCTTTTCATATCCCAAATTCAATCCTTTAAGCATATTTTTCACAGCATAATAGGTTTGGGGCAGTTTATGATTGTGAGGCAAGACTGATCCAATGAGCTTAAGCAATTCATCAAAGCCATTGTTACTATAGTTATGCTTTTTCTTGAAATGAATTAACTCGTTCATGAACTCAAAGGTTGTATAGTTGATATTACTTGGATAAATTGGTTCCGAAGCACTGTGCAGCATTTTACAAAATTCTTTTGTTGCTGGATTCGGTTCATTATCCATATTCTCACGATACATATTTGCCTCCCCAATATCCCTTAACATATCATGGGCGTCATAATACATATCATTATCCCCATCACCAACATTTCTAGTACTCATCCCGATATTTTCTTCCGGCATTTTCTCCCCATGTGCAGTCCCATATGGTATACCATTGCATTATACCATACCGATACAAATTAAGTTTAACGGCAATAGGAGTCTTGTAAAGCTTTTTTTTACAATTTCCACACGGGCGCCTAATAAGCCCATCCTCTCCACCGCGAAGATTTTCACAAGAAAACTTAATAAAATTATTAACACCATTTTTAAAAACCAAAGTGCGAGAAAATTCCCGCCGCATAGATATTTTCGACCGGCTATTATTTTCAACCAAGTCCATGGGCGGGAAAAATCTGGAGGGTTATTTTCGACCCGTTAATTTCGACCATATTTAATTTTGACAGCGTACGGTCGAATATATTATTTTTGACCGTTAACGGTCAAAAATAACTAAAAAATTTTGATTATACATGTGCAAGAATAAAAATCTCAATGATATTTTTTTGAAGGAATAATTGATTTTTTTGAAATATCAATATTTGTAAGTTGAAGACATTGTGCTTGTTGGCGACATTGTGCTTGTTGGCCCCTTTACAAAATATTTTTATTTTGAAAATTATTATTATTGTAGTATATATCTGAGATGATTAAAAAGCATTGTTAATTTGCCCAAATTTGTAATTAATGTAAAACATAATATATTCTCTTTCTTTTCTTAGAATATAAGCTATAATAGTCACATATGCAAAATCTTTTAAATTCATCTAATATTTATTATACCTAATTTTCACTCTCTCTCTCTCTCTTTGCTTGAAATATAAGCTACAAATAGTGATCACCTATGAAAATTTTGAATAATTGATTCTCTTATACTATTTGAAATCTTTATATTTGTAAGTTTGTGATGAGTTGGATGCATTTAGCCTTACAAATAATTTTTGGAAAAAGTATTACCAATTATGAAAAGGTATTATTATGTTGAAAAAAGTTTATTCAAAGCCTTTTCTATAGTCTATATAATGCGGTTGTGAGTCTTCCAATTATACAGATACTATAGAATTGGGGATAGAGATAGAATGGCTTCCTCTCCACCAAAACCAACACCCTCAGTCTTGTTAGATGACTATCATTCTTTCACCCTCACATCCATGGCATCTCAAATAAAAGGTCCCCCTCTAGTAAGGAAGAAAGAATATATCACACTGTATAATATATGGAAGAGCCACCACAACAGTGAACAAGATGGCAACAGGGTACAAGATTCTCAATACAATAAGAAGAAGCGCCCCAAGAGGAAGACGAGGTCTTTAAAAGATCTATATGAATCCACAGCAGAAGTAATTGCTCTGGATTAGATTATATAGGTGAAGTCATAGGTCTTCTTAATCATGAATGTGTTATGTATGATCTTCACCCGCTTATGATGTTTTGAACTAATTATTTTGTCTACATTTAAACAATAACAATTTCGATCATTATATATATATTTTTTTTGTTCTTTAGTGAGAACATTCTATACCTCTACAGAATATTGAGAAGTGTAGAACAAATGTTCTGTAGATGTTTCATACATTGAATGTTGTATTGTTCTTTAGTTGAAAAATAGGCTAAAATCCTTTAACAGTTTCAATAGTTACGGTGTTCCTATGTGCTAACTAAGATGTTAAATCATAATCACGGATTTCAAAAAACCAATAAGGTGAAGAACACTATTCAAATAATTTTAATAGATTTTTTTTGTCCATTTTTAATATTCATTTTAAATTATACTAATTATTTCTTAAGGAAAGAAGAAATTTTTTGGTGAATATCTTAATAGTAAACCAATTTATTCTTGCGGATAGAAAACTAATTCCAATACATAAAAAGTTTCATGTATTGTTCCCTCAAATATATATATTTGTTCTTGAGATTTATAAAATTGAGGATTAAAAAGTTGAACCAAAAAGTTTTTGATTATACATGTGCAAGTCTCTTTCAAAATTTTGAAAAAATCTCAATGATATGTTTTGAAGGAAGAATTGATTTTTTTGAAATATTAATATTTGTAAGTTGAAGACATTGTGTTTGTGGGCCCTTTACAAAATATTTTCATTTTGAAAATTATAATTATTGTAGTATATATGTTAAAGGATGAAAAAGTATTGTTGATTTGACCAAATTTGTAATTAATGTAAAATATAATATATTCTCTCTGGTTGCTTGGAATAAAAGCCATAACAGTCACATATGCAAAATCTTTTAAATTCATCTAATATTTATTATACTGAATTATTGATTCTCTTGTACTTGAAAATCTTAATATTTGTACGTTAGTGATAAGTTGTATGCACGTGGCCTTATAAATAATTTTTTGAAAAATATTAATAATATTATAAAGGTATTCTTTAGTGTTGTATGCACGTGGCCTTATAAATAATTTTTTGAAAAATATTAATAATATTATAAAGGTATTCTTTAGTTGTAAATTTTTTATTTAAAGCCTATTCTATAGTCTCCTTAATGTGGTTGCACAAAGTCCTTGTAGTTATATTACATATTATAGAATGGGGATAGAGATAGAATGGCTTCTTCCCCATCACCAAAACCTACACCCTTTATCATTCCACATGGACAAAGAAATATATTTGTAACATCCCACATGGATTTGGTGAATAGTATATGGGCCTTGATAACGTATTACCAATTCGGGCCAAGGTATGCATTTTAAAATTATTGGGTTCTCATGAACTAGTTATGTATGATCTTCACCTAATTGTGATATTTTCAATCAATTATTTTCTCTACATTTATAGAATAACAATTTTCAAATATTTTTTAGAATTTGTGAAGCACTGTTCCTATGTGCTAACTAAGAGGTTAAATTATAACTAATGATTTCAACAAACCAACCAGTGACAAACAATATTGAAATAATTTTATCAGATTACTTTTTTTCAATTTGTATTTTTCATTTTTCATTTTTCATTTTACTAATTATTTCTCAAGAAACTTAAAATATTTTACCTCAATATCTTAATCGTAAACCAAGTTGTTGTTGGGAATAAAAAAATTAATTTCATTACAGAAAATTTCAGGAATTGTTCCCTCAAATATAAATAACATGTGTCAGGATTTATAAAATAGTTCAACAAAGTTGAACTCAAAAGTTTTTGAGTTATACATGTGCATGAATCTTCAAATTTTTATAAAAATCTCAATGATATTTTTTCAAGGAAGAACTGATTTTTTGAAAGATGAATATTAGAAAGTTGGAGACAATGTGTTTGTTGGCCGGTTTACAAAAGATTCTTTTTTAAAAAAAATATTTATTATTATTATTATTAAATTTTTGAGATGATGAAAAAGTATTGTTGATTTGCCCAAATTTTTAGTTAATATAAAATATATTGTATTTTCACTCTCTCTCTCTCTCTCTCTCTCTCTCTCTCTCTCTCTCTCTCTCTCTTTGCTTGAAATATAAGCTACAAATAGTGATCACCTATGAAAATTTTGAATAATTGATTCTCTTATACTATTTGAAATCTTTATATTTGTAAGTTTGTGATGAGTTGGATGCATTTAGCCTTACAAATAATTTTTGGAAAAAGTATTACCAATTATGAAAAGGTATTATTATGTTGTAAAAAGTTTATTCAAAGCCTTTTCTATAGTCTATATAATGCGGTTGTGAGTCTTCCAATTATACAGATACTATAGAATTAGGGATAGAGATAGAATGGCTTCCTCTCCATCAAAACCAACACCCTCAGTCTTGTTAGATGACTATCATTCTTTCACCCTCACATCCATGGCATCTCAAATAAAAGGTCCCCCTCTAGTAAGGATCACACTGTATAATATATGGAAGAACCACCACAACGGTGAACAAGATGGCAACAGGGTACAAGATTCTCAATACAATAAGAAGAAGCGCCCCAAGAGGAAGACGAGGTCTTTAAAAGATCTATATGAATCCACAGCAGAAGTAATTGCTCTTGATTAGAATTATATAGGTGAAGTCATAGGTCTTCTTAATCATGAATGTGTTATGTATGATCTTCACCCGCTTGTAATGTTTTGAACTAATCATTTTGTCTACATTTAAACAATTACAATTTCAATCATTATATATATATATATATATATATATATATATATATATATATATATCTTTTGTTCCTTAGTGAGAACATTCTATACCTCTACAGAATATTGAGAAGTGTAGAACAAATGTTCTGTAGATGTTTCATACATTGAATGTTGTACTGTTCTTTAGTTGAAAAATAGGCTAAAATCCCTTAACAGTTTCAATAGTTATGGTGTTCCTATGTGCTAACTAAGATGTTAAATCATAATCACGGATTTCAAAAAACCAATAAGGTGAATAACACTATTCAAATAATTTTAATAGATTTTTTTTGTCCATTTTTAATATTCATTTTAAATTATACTAATTATTTCTTAAGGAAAGAAGAAAATTTTTGGTGAATATCTTAATAGTAAACCAATTTATTCTTGCGGATAGAAAACTAATTCCAATACATAAAAAGTTTCATGTATTGTTCCCTCAAATATATATATTTTTTCTTGAGATTTATAAAATTGAGGATTAGAAAGTTGAACCAAAAAGTTTCTGATTATACACTACAAGAAATTTGACTAAAAATGACCGTAGTGTTGCAGTCGCTTTAATCCTAAAAATGACCACTCACGGTCGTTCCAAGGATAAAAGTGACCGGAAATCTTCAGTCGTTTTTAAGGCCATCACAAATAGTAAAACGGTCACAAATATAACTAAACGTGACCAATAAGAGTTACTCTAAGCTAACAAAAAAGCAATCAAAACTAGTCCAAAATGACCATCTCCGGTCACAAAAAAATGACCATCTCCGGTCGCAACTTTTGTGACCACTTGTGGTCAATTCTATCTATTACTGCTGCCAGACACAAGGGGGTATTTAGATGAGACTAAAGTTAGTTGTTTCTGGAAATTAACAATCTGACGAGCTCCAGTCACATATGTTGTGACCCTGTACAGTCAAATCTAGACACTATATAAGACCAAAATCAGTCGTACTGGCAGTCACTTCCACATGAATATCAACCAATTCGGGTCACAATTAACTACGTCCAATCAAATTTGTAAATGCATGACGACTGATTTTGGTCACATAGATTCACTTTGAAATGACCAAAACTGGTCAAAATATTATTCTACATCTCCAAAATCAGTCACATTTTATTTATGGTCTACCTTCACGGAACTCAAATTATTTGTATAGAATTGCTATAATTTAATAACAACGGAAATAATTTATAGTAACAGAGAATTTGAACACCAAAAGCAAAAGTAGTTCAACATTAAGCCAAAATATCCTTCTAATACATAAAGAGACTAGAGTACTTGGTAAAATTCACATAAGGATTACTAGACTTCACAAAAGCATAACTTCTAATTCAACGGAGGGATAGACTACTAAAAAGTTCACATAAACTAAGGGGTGAGTTGAGTGTTGTTGAAGCTGCCATCTTCATCACTATAATATCCATCCATGTTTCCTCCGTCATCATCCATATCTCCTGCTTCATCATCAATGTTCTGCCCATTCTCATTTCCTTCATCATCTTCCATATCATGTCCATTTTCAGTTCCATCCTCCTGGGTATCCTATATATGAATCAAAATTAAAGGTCATTTTATTCGAGATAAATGAGCAAAAATAATAATCAGCAAAAATAAAAAACTTGTGCAAAAATTTGTAAAAACATAGTAGAACTAGGGATTGGTTTGGGTCAGTCTGGGTAAACAGAATGTATTATCACTCGGCTTTAAACTGTTGAAACTGTACCATGTTGAAATAATATATATCACATATAAATATAGAAGCTCAAATCAGTACAATCACAAGATAGTAGTCTTTGGTCCAATAAAAGATTATAGAAGTCGAGTACAATTCAGGAACGCTATACAACTATTTTTTCAATATTTCTCTTTTTTTTCCGAAGAACCAAATATAATATAACTAACTACTGGAACCATCAGAATTAAGACAAACATATTAGCTAACCTGACAATTTGTATGCCATCTGATCATGACAGAGTAATTTATAGGCACTGGGGTGTGTCAACTGCTACAAAAGCCCAAATTCAATATCCAAAAACGTAGTTCTAAAGATGCTTTTTTCAGGTATACACCAAAAAGAGTTTCACTCTGGTGCAACACAGTTTCCATATTTGACAGACTAAACAATATCATGCACATCTACTAAACAGACCACAAGCATTATTAACAACAATTCAGAACAAAGCCTGCTACAGGCCTACACAGCTACACCTATTTCCTTCTAGTTTGTGTAATTTAAGATTATAAACAGACCACAAAGTATCATGCCTTGTAGCTCAAACAATCAAAACTTGGATTACAAAATCATAACAAGATTGAGACTATATATAACAAGTTTCAGACATTGGCACACTAGTTTCGGACTTATTAAAATTATGATAAAAACTCTTGATAGACAAAGACACGACAACAAAATAATATCTCTTCTTTAGCTCTTTGCAACCAACGCTTTAAACTGTTGAAACTGTACCATGTTGAAATAATATATATCACATATAAATATACTGGATACAAATCATTAAGCAAATAACTGTCTTTATGGTAACCTTATAACAAGCTACTGGTTGCAAGCTACAGAGCGTGAATATATCAAAACACAAGTTATTTAATGGGTCTTTATTTACCTCAATGATGACCTTTTTGAATCTCTCGAATTGAGAACAAGCCAAACTTGCTGCAACCTTGATATATTGGTCCCATAATAGCCTCTGAACAGGATCATCCTTGCTTGGATATGCACCATCAGCTAATTTTTTTAAATCATCATCGAGGCGGGATCGTGGGATCTCATTCATCCCATCCATGGTCTGGACCATATCAGTCACCTCATTTAGTGCTCTACCCATCATATCATATGCATGGTTTGGTATACGGGCGGGAGTGGACAAGGTGGTCCATTTGGCTGCCTCCTCAGGCGGTAGAACATCTTGAACAGTCTTGTTTGGGTTCATAAATATCTTTCCTTTGTTCAACTTACGAGCTCGTAGAGAAATTAATATATTTCTCTTTCTGCAGGTGGCAGGAGATGGAGGTGGCTCATCTGGATCAGTTTGAGAAGCAAATTCCTCCGCAGCACGCTCCATTGCCTCCTGCAAGTTATAAAGATAATTCCATTTATGACCTAGGAACAGTACTGTTGCAGTACAGTATTATTACTAGTTAGAATCCAGGGAAGTGTTAGCAAGTAAGCAAGGATTCTTTCATTTATATATGGTCTATAAATACATGCGTGAGTCTGTATTTTCAAATTATGTATTAAAATATGATAATGGAATCTTTTCCAACACACTCTCTCACTCTCTGGTCTCTAACTAACTATATCTCTCTAAATTGCTATCTTCTCCGGCAAGTTTCTGTCTCTTCTCCGTCTAAACTCTACATTTATGTTATAATTCTCTATTTCTGCCTCTGTTTCTCCTTTATCTCTCTGCTATTCTGTTGTTTCTGCTATTAAAATACTTGTATCATGATTTTTTGTTGTAAACTGTTTCTTTTCTTTTCTTGTTCTTCGTTGACACTTGTATATACTTTTTATTAAGGCAGAAAGAGAAAGAAGTTCTAGCTCTTCTCTCCAGACTAGATCTGCAAAGCATTCAATTCACAGACTCTCCTCCAAGTATGGCATATGTGTATTTTACTTGTTTCGTATATTCAATACATGTATATTAGACTACAGTGATTACAAACCCAACCCAAATACAACATCAATTAAAATACAAATATGACTATGAATATATTTTTTTAACTTCAAATTTGCACGAGGGCTCCGGAATAAACCTTTATTTCCATCAGTTCTGCATGCTTCTTTGTGTAAACAATATTAAACAACTCCAATTCAGACATAACCTCGCCCGTTTCTAACTCCTTGGCCTATCAAATAAGATACCAAGTTGAGAGAATACAATTCATATAGAAAATAAATTACAGACCATAGAATTTAGATAAGATTTAAATGTGAAAGTGTAATTTTCAGGTGTGACATGTTTATGAGTTTACAGGACTTACAAGGCGTCGTTCTTCAAATGGCTTCGCCCCACTAGCGTGCGGGAACTTCAATTTTGTCCGATTCTCCTTGTTGGTCTCCGACATTTTCTTACACATAATTGGACTCATTACTCTCCTTTTTTTGAGCTCCCATATTGGGAGAGGGGGGGAGAGAGAGAGAAGGGGGGTATACCTGTGAAGACATCGGTGTGAAATCGTTGCGAAACTGCCGACAGCGTGAAATCGTTGCGAAACCCTAGCTAGTCGCCACTGCTCGCGCAAAGGAGAAAAGGGTGTGTCTAATTTGGGGGAAAATGGGGGAAAATGTGATTATATACCTTCTATTATGTCGACCGGATACGGTCGAAAATATATATATTCGACTGCATTAAACGGTCAAAAATATATATTTTCGACCGGCTTTCCGGTCGAATTTACCATGCACTCTGTTTTGTTAACTTAGCTACTGGAGTACTTTGTTTCCTGCAGTAGCTACTGGAACAAGTGCTCTTTTCCGTAAAAAAATTACCAAAATAATAATTTTTTTATACATAAATATAAAAAATAGTTTAAAAAATAAAATTTTGACATGTAAATTTAATTAAAAATATTTATTCTAAAATATCATCACAAAAAGTTAAACTAATACAAATTTGAATAAAAATAATAAATTACATTAATTCTACATCATCATTTTGTTCATCTTCTTCGTCCTCATTTTCGTGATCTTCTTCGCTCTCATCTTCTTCATCGTTTTCGCCATCGTCTTTAACATTGTAATTCCTTGCGAAATCATTATCGAACATCCTCAAGTCAATAAAAAAGTTTGAAGGTTCACAAATAATTACACTTTCAAAATATGATAATGAAACATTTGACACCGTATTTTGAAGTGCATCATCATCGGGTCCTTTTTTCTCTTTAGGTGATGTAGTTCCATCAACTTGCCGGCTCTTTGTTGTTAAAACCGTTTACCATGATGATTTTGTATTTGAAATATTTGGTGCATAATACACTTGATGAGCTTGACTAGCCAACACAAAAATATCTTCAGCGTTTAATTTAGTTTTGACTTGACATCCACTGTAGTGATCCGATGTCTATCTACTTTGACATGTCTTGTAGTATCAAACCAATGTCATTTGAAGACAATTACTTGTTGTCTATTACGATAGCGGAGCTTCAAGACTTCTTTTAGCCTTCCGTAATAATTGTCAAAACTTTCATTGTAAGACGTCCCTACAAAATTGAGCAATGACAATTAGTTTCTCATCAATAACAACATTCAAAGAAAACAACAATAATTCAACAATTAGTTTCCTACCAATGACAATTACACCGGAATTTGGTGAAGTGAGCTCATTTTGATTTATGCAACTGAATTTACAACCATTCACCTTGCATCCTTTGTAAGATTCAACTTTTGAAATCGGACCTCTTATTAAATCTACAAATTTACTATTGAGCTTTTAAATCATCTTGTACCCTTTCTTGGAACCATCCTCGAAATTGATCTTTTTGAAATTGTTCCCTTTCGGCATGATTCAAGTTTGGGTGATGTCAATCCACCAACTTGTTGAATCCACTACACATTTATCAAATATTAATAAATTGAAAATTGAATATTTTAATAATAATAAATATAGTCTGAAATCATACTGCAAATATTTTTCGACCTCCGGCGAATTGATAAGAACATAGTATGTTATAAGTCTGTTCGTCATCACTCAATATCCTATCTCCAACTCGCAGAATAGGATCTGTCGGATACGTGTAAACTTCTACCAAATCGGGAACATGAAATGATTGGGGTACCTCATTTCGATGCAAACGATTATGAACCGTTTTGACATCGTCATTGAAATACAATGAGCAAAAGTGTATGCATTCCTCCTCGATATAGCGTTCTGCCATTGAGCCCTCGGCTCGAGCTTTATTTTTCACCTTCAATTTCAAACTGTGCAAAAATGAAGTGGCAAATCCTCAATTGGATCGAAAAATCCTGGAATAAATATTGTTTCAAGTTTCGACATAATTCTCAATATATCTTTATCCATTTTTACCAAATCTGTGTATTTCAAAGTAGATGAGCACAAATCCTGGAAGAAGTTGCACAACTCGATAATAGGATCAACTATGTGTCTTGGGAGTAAGTCATGACAAACGATCGGCAATAACTTTTGACTGAAAACATGACAGTCATGTGATTTCATCCCATGATTACAATTCTTTTTCCAATTCAAACATCTAGATAAATTTGATGCATACCCATCTGGAAGTTTCAACATGTCAATCCATTTGAACAACTTATTTAGTTGTTCCTTCGAAAGCACATAAGGTGCGTGTGGTTTGGCGTCATCTTCTTGAATCCACAACTCACGATGTACACGTAATTCTTGACAATCATATCTCGATTTTAAGTTATCTTTTGACTTCTGCTTATCATCAAGAATCGTGTAGAATATGTTGTCAAAAACATTTTTCTCCGTGTGCATGATATCAATGTTATGACGTAGACTAAGGGTCTCCCAATACGGGAGCTCAAAAAATGGAGAATAGTGAGTCCAATTATGTGTCACGCCATAGTCCTTCGCTTTTCTCTTGGATGACTTTCCTAGAGGGGGGAATTGTATTTGCTCACTGATGTGAACCAATTTAAACCCTTTTTCTGTCGTTTATAATGCAGTGAAAGTAAGAGTATCGTTCTACGCCAGGAATCAAGGGCTCACTTAACTTATATTTTGCAAAGAGATAACAATTGGATTTTGTTTTATTTATTAATTAAACTAATCATGAAACTAAAGCAAATGTGTTTTTAACAATTAAACAAGCATGTTGGAAAGCATGTTAATCCACCACTAAACCCATGACATACTCTGAAATTCTTATGATATGTTCTGAAAGACACTTATAGAGAACTTGCCATGGCCCACATAGAATCAAGCTCTGCTATCCGCATAACCCCATGGACCACATAGAAAGGCTAAAACAGATTACACACTAATACAATTAATCCCATGGACCACATAGAAAGATTAACTGACTTTACGGATATATCAATCACATAACTGAATCGGATGTCCACATACCACAGTTAATTCAAGAATATCTATAAGCATTGACGTATATATAAGCGCAATCAAGAACATATCTCGGAAAATCAAAATATCATTGTCATAGAGTTTAGGGCTTCAAAACAGCCCTCCAACAATAAAGGTTTAGCCAATCATAGTCATAGTAAAACACGTAAGAATCATAAAAAGAATAGAATACGATACAAAGTGTCGATCCTTTCTCTTCTTCTCCGTGGCTCTCCTCAATAGCACGTATGTAATTCTCTCTAATTATCTCTAATACCTAATACAAAAGTGTTTTTATTCTCATAGGAATATACAAGGCAATTCCGAAACTGAATGGGTTTCCAAAAAGTCAAAATTCGCAGTTGACTTTCTCCCCTGTTCCTGGGCTATTTCAGCGGGCTTTTGATATCTGGACCCATCTAGAATGATAGAAAATTAAATTATCTTCGCGTGGGCTGTTGAATCGCCCAAATCCGACTTCTAAAACTCAAGATATGGCCCAAACAATATTCCGAATGCGGGTAGCCCAATAGTTGCGAATTTTCTTCTAATTTGCTCCAAATCCTCTCCAATTTAGAATTCCTTGCTCCCTACAATAAGATATTAAAATATAATTAATATATGTCCAATTAAATTCAAAATATAACTAATATGAGAACAATTATCATCTAAAATATATATAAATATATACTCTATCAAATATCCCCACACTTAGCATATTGCACGTCCTCGGGCAAACAAAGAATAAAAATATTACTAACTACTAACATCACTTTCGTAGATGACACGATTGCATTGAGCGCATGCAACAAGCCGTTAAACCCCTAGGCAGCCCTAGTAGGACGAGTGTTGTCTCGTGAGGGTTTATAGAAGATATACCCACAAAATCAAATATTTTCAATCATCAAGTCTCAAGCACTAACAACATCATCGTACCACATATGCAACCTTCAATTACGTAACAATCTGAACAAGTGTGAAAGTACTAGTACTATCACTTATGCACCATTCATACACAACAATCCAAGTATGCACACAATGTCTACAAAGACAAAAATATCATGAAATAGACATCAGAGTCGCATCAAATAAGTAAGCATGTTGTGGATAGAAGATCTCACATTACCCTCAATTCACACAAGTGTTTGGGTGTAAATGTTTCACTCAAATTCAATCAATATGGACATGCACTATCATAAACTTGATTGTCTACCAAATCTCCACTACTCTGTATATATGCACGCACAAATCAAAAGGACTTTGTTAAGGGTTGTAACGAGGCTTAGGTAGGGGTAGGATATCAAAGAAATAAGCTAACAAGTGGCTAACTCGATAACTAATAGAGCACAATGTTCACTTTTGATTAAGCACTCAACATGAAATTTGAATCATGTAAAAGGTGATCAAGCTTTCACAAGCATTAAAGCCCAAGTACATCTTACGTACTCCCCTCCTTTCACATTGTAACACCAATGAACACATTCTCCACATGATATTTCTTTTTTTTTTCATCTTTTTTTTTCCAAAGTCAAGTTATTGTCCAGTAACCAAGGGCAGTGAAAAGTCACCAAGAAAAATAAGAGGAATTAATTTGATCCCCTTAATTTCTAGTACAATTGTGCTTAATATACCGGCACGTGCACATGGATCGTCCTTTTCATATGACATTGCAATTGCCACCCATTGATCTCAAAGGAGTACTTGATACTTAGTTTTCTTTTTCTTTCTTTTTCTTTTTGATTCCCACCAAACTTTCACCCTTTCACAAAGAAATCCCCACACTTGAATGTTAACCACCGCTCCAGTGAATCAAAAAATGCTCTACTAGTCATCAAGACAAGAATAAACAAGTAGGCTCAAAATTCATAGATTGGTGATAAACAAAAAAAAATAGATACAAGCTCAAGGGGGTTCACTAAGGATATAATTTTCGGGTACTGTTTGGATAGATGAGGTTAATCCTAATGCCTTTATCATTTTCATGCATACACATAACATTTCATCTCGATAAGGTTTAAACCAAATCCTAGAGCAACAAGCCAAATGATGAACACCACTCAACAAAAGAATTAGATTGATAAAAATATTATCAATCATAAATTAGGCTCAAAATATCACAAGGTGAAAGCATGCTTTACTCATAGAAATTGACTAAGATGCATCTCAAGTTTTAAAATTTTCGCAAGCACACACAAGGAATTATCATGCGTTGAATGATTTTTATCATGGATATGATGCTCAGAATTAATCATGCAATAGTCTACAATATGTGTATGAATACTCACTAAACATGCTTTGAGACAAGATAATTATATACAAAATTTTTGAAATTTTCAATTTTTTTTGGATTTTAAAAATAATATTTTAAAAAATAAAAATAATATAATTATTCGTGAGAACACATCCCCACACTTGGATGGTTCATTGTCCTCAATGAATAATATATAATATAATAATTATAATATAATAATTATAATATGACATAATATAATATAATTAAATATATAACAAATGGTTTAGAATACTCCCCTGATAAGTGACTTGATACTGATATGTGAAGCTGATGGATATACACAACTGTAGCCTCCTTTTAAAGCATAAGTATAGTTGGCCAAGTGGTGGGTGAATTGTTTTGCAACCCGGAAGTCATGGGTTCAAACCCTCAAAAGATTAGGCCACTTGGATTGCAGGCTGGGCTTACTAAACTGAGGAGAGCACAGCAAGTTGATTTCTAAGGACAGAAGCTTCCGCACGAGCGGCAGAAGTCGCGCACCGCAGGCAAACAAAATTTATACGCTGAAGACATAAAAATTCAAGGATGAAATGGATTTGGGCTGGCTTCTGGACTTGGCCCAAGTAAACTGCAGGCTGGGCTGGACTGAAAATTTCCTCGAAATTGGCTACTGGGCTTGGAGATGGGCCCAAAAGATTAGGCCGTCCGCACTTATTCGATTTAGGTACGAGTTTTAGTTTCGTTAGATTCCGGGGACGGAATCCTTTTTAAGGGGGTATATATATAATATACGTAGTTTTAATTAATTAGTTATATGTCTTGATTTAAATGGGTTTGGAGAGTAGATTTGAGAGAATTTGGGGACCAAATTCTTTTTAAGGAGGGTAGAATATAATATCCCGTAATTTTTAGAATAATATTAATAGATTAGTATTAATAAAAAAAAGGATTAAAATTGGATTATGAGTAGGATTTAAAATTGAACTAGGATGATAGAGTTAGAATATGGATCAGACTTGTATTCGGATAATGGATAGGTTTACGATTAGAGTTTCAAGACTCTATATAATGATTGTGTTCCCTCATTCTTTTAATATACACTTTTGAGAGCCACGCAACCTTCTCTTCGTTTTTATTACAAAAATTCGCAGGGTTTTATTCTCACAAATCAGCTGTCTTGTAAAATTCGTAGTAAATACAATTCTTATCGGAATTCGATGATTCTTGATGTTTCGGAAAGCTCTTTCAATATCCTACAACTTTCGTTCATAATGTTTTCTCAGATTATGTTTCGAACTGTTCTCAAAATCACAAAACTTATTCAGACACTGTTTTTTTTCGCTTCGAATCTGAGTCAGCAGACGTTTTATTTAATTCCCGATTCGTTATGAGTCCGTTTTTGATGATCCATACCTTTTCGGAAAGGTCTTTTCGTTCTCTACGACTTTCGTGTTTTGAGTTTTTCCATAAAACATCGTTTAGAGGGTCAAAACAGTAGATTATTGATCTGGGCAGATTGGAACAATGGAGATATTTGGAGTTTAAGTTAAAGTCGGGGTTCGGGAGTTTAGTTGGTCCTTTGCGAGGTTCGTTAGTCTTTGAGTTTGCTATTTTCGAGGTACGGATTTCGTTCTCTTTTATTCAGCACTACTTCTATTAGTGTTAAGTAAATTTGATTACTCTGTTTTGATCCTTTCTGTTCGGTGTGTTCGTACGGATTCTATTCTTTTTATTCAGCGCTACTCCTTTCGATATTAAATGATTTTGATCTGTCCTATTTTAATCCATCCGATTTGCCAAGGTTGTTTTGCGCTATTCATTTGACGGTTTGATTTCCGAAAAATATTTTAAAAATCTGTTTTGAAAGATTGAAATATTTGTTATGCGGGTTTCAAGGATTTTACAAAATTGTGATTTGCTCAGTTTATTTCAAATATCTGTACCATGTGATTTTTAAGTTGTGAAAACTATTTTGTTTTGAACCCTTAGAGAGATATAGGATATACCGAGTTACCCAGCTGTAGGGGTACTACAGCCATGTCTTTGCGGCACCATTGACATGACACTTCCGTGACAGTGTGATTGGTCACGGCGTATCCTTCTGATAGCTCTTGGGAGGAGCTTTGGCCATTTTGATTATATGTTCAGGATACGTGGGTGCACCCAGTTCAGTTTTGATATGATTTGTGATTTGACGGTGACGTTGTATATGCCGTACACGTTATCCGATTTGTTGCACACATTAGGTACCCTATGATGTGTGTATCTGTATATGTTCTGTTTTGATCACGGTATGAAATATCCTAACCTTCGTTGCATCGGCCTGTTATTTTAAATACGCTGAAGACATAAAAATTGAAAACCCCAGCAACCTTTTTTTTTTTTTTCAAACCCAAAATGCTTAAAATTTATTTCTATACTCCTGCAACATTTCACAAACATCATCAAAATACCTTGAGGGAGTTAAAAAAAATCTAATCATAATTTTATCATGACCAATAATAATAATAATAATAATAATAATAATAATAATAATAATAATAATAATAATAATAATAATAATAATAATAATAATAATAATAATAATAATAATAATAATACAACTAACCATACAATAGGCTTGGGTCGCCTCCCAAGAAGCGCTTTTGTTTAACGTCTTTGGCTAGACGTTGTGCCCTTTACTTTCAAGGCGGATACATCAGCACAATCAAATCAATTCCCAGCTTATGAATGTCATCATGAAAATTGCACAGTTTGAACGGCATCCAAAAAATTAATTTGATTGAGAATATAAAACTTGTTGAAAAATTACTCACTTTCTCGCTGAAAGGTATATGATACCTAAAGTGAGTTGGAAAAGGCTTCCACTCGAGCTTAGGTGCATCTTGCAATACCAAAAGAAACCCCAACTCCTTCAAAATTTTGTGTATCCCCTCAAAAGCAAAATTTTCAAATTCAAGAATGAACGAAGAAGTTGATTTATCAATAGTGCATATAGGAGTCACAGAAATTTCTTCAACTCCAACAAACCCCAACCCTCGCAAATCTTTACTATCTTCTCCAGAAACCACATCTTCTAATTTTTCTTCCACTATTTCCGAATCTTGTTTAGCAATGCTTTCTTCCATAGTAGCTATCTTTGTATCCGCGTGGTATTCCTTCTCCATCTCATTTACTTTTGTCTGCATCAATCTAGACGGAAAAGGAATACGATGAAAGCGACTTTTAAAATCAACTGGACAAGAAAAGTTAGGAGACTTCTCTTTGGGTACTGTTGCAACCACTCCTTCATTGTTATTCTGCAGATTACCAAGTTCTTTCTCTGGTTCATCAAGTATGTCACTAAGTTGTGAAATAGAGCATCCTGCACCTAGTGACTTGTAGGCGGTAATGACATTCAAATGCTCAAACTTTGGCTGTGGTTGTGTAGTTTTATGAGTTGCAACCAACTCATGTTTTTGATTTATTTTGTCACCCACATCCCCAAGTTGTGTTGGCACCTCCTTGATGTCGTGAGAATTTTTGGAACTTCGTTTTTTGCATCTCCAACTGTCCCTCAACTAATTTGGCCAATAATATTTCAATATTGTTGCCACTAGTTAAATTGTGATGGAGTGGCTCCCTCTGCTGAAAACCCGAAATTGTAGAACTGTGCCGAAACTGAAATCCACAAGGAGCATCATTAGTCTCTTCATACCTCATGTGATCTCCCACCCTTGGATTATATGTGTCTAAGAAGTGATTTGCTCTTTGATTTCCAAAACCAAAAGTTGGACAAGAATCAATAGTATGCCCTGGAATTGTGCAAGTACCACAAACTTGATCTTGAGGTTTTCTTCCATTCTGAATTATTGCACTCAACCTCTCCAAGTTTCGCTCAATATTTGTCAACCTTTGATCAGATTCAACTCCCAGAATTGATTCCGACCTTGCACGACTCCCATATTGAAGCTCATTGGCAGCTCTTTTAGCAATCAGTTGTTCAGCAGCATCATGAGACATATCAATAAAAGCACCTCTAGCAGAAGAATCCAATAATCTCCTTTCATATTCATTCAGACCTTGATAGAAGAAGTGTAATAGACTCCCTTTAGAAAAACCATGTTGAGGACACCTTTTTTGTAACTTTTGGAATCTAGCATAGTACTCAGCATACGTCTCAGTTGCATATTGTTGAATTCCAGCTATTTGACTTCTCGTGCTTATCACTCTAGTTGCTGGATAGAACTTCTGCAAAAATTCATATACTAGCTTCTCCCAAGAAGTAATGAACTCCATAGGCAAATCTTCGAACCAATCCAAAGCTGCTCCATCAAGTGAAAATGGAAAAGCCTTCATCTTTAAAATTTGAGGATCCGCCATATGAGGTCCCATGCATTCGACAATATTCACAAATCTCGAAAGGTGTTGATTAGGTTCCTCGGTTGGAAGATCATGAAAGACAGGTAATCTCATTAGAAGACTCTGTTTGAGCTCGAAATTACTACTCTTCCCTGCAATCGGCTCAGGATACACCATACAAGTATTTCCATAACTAGCAATCGACACCGCAACATCATCACGCAGTACTGTTGGAATTGCCATGTCAACTACTCAAAAAGTTCCACCTTATACCTGAAACAAAACAAGCAACGGAGGTAAAAAGAAAAAAAAAAGAAAAAATATGTACAAAAAAAATACAAAACAAAAGAAAAGCAAAATTCAATCCCCGGCGGCGCGGCGCCAAAAATTGATGTGAACCAATTTAAACCCTTTTTCTGTCGTTTATAATGCAGTGAAAGTAAGAGTATCGTTCTACGCCAGGAATCAAGGGCTCACTTAACTTATATTTTGCAAAGAGATAACGATTGGATTTTGTTTTATTTATTAATTAAACTAATCATGAAACTAAAGCAAATGTGTTTTTAACAATTAAACAAGCATGTTGGAAAGCATGTTAATCCACCACTAAACCCATGACATACTCTGAAATTCTTATGATATGTTCTGAAAGACACTTATAGAGAACTTGCCATGGCCCACATAGAAACAAGCTCTGCTATCCGCATAACCCCATGGACCACATAGAAAGGCTAAAACAGATTACACACTAATACAATTAATCCCATGGACCACATAGAAAGATTAACTGACTTTACGGATATATCAATCACATAACTGAATCGGATGTCCACATACCACAGTTAATTCAAGAATATCTATAAGCATTGACGTATATATAAGCGCAATCAAGAACATATCTCGGAAAATCAAAATATCATTGTCATAGAGTTTAGGGCTTCAAAACAGCCCTCCAACAATAAAGGTTTAGCCAATCATAGTCATAGTAAAACACGTAAGAATCATAAAAAGAATAGAATACGATACAAAGTGTCGATCCTTTCTCTTCTTCTCCGTGGCTCTCCTCAATAGCACGTATGTAATTCTCTCTAATTATCTCTAATACCTAATACAAAAGTGTTTTTATTCTCATAGGAATATAGAAGGCAATTCCGAAACTGAATGGGTTTCCAAAAAGTCAAAATTCGCAGTTGATTTTCTCCCCTGTTCCTGGGCTGTTTCAGCTGGCTTTTGATATCTGGACCCATCTAGAATGATAGAAAATTAAATTATCTTCGCGTGGGCTGTTGAATCGCCCAAATCCGACTTCTAAAACTCAAGATATGGCCCAAACAATATTCCGAATGCGGGTAGCCCAATAGTTGCGAATTTTCTTCTAATTTGCTCCAAATCCTCTCCAATTTAGAATTCCTTGCTCCCTACAATAAGATATTAAAATATAATTAATATATGTCCAATTAAATGCAAAATATAACTAATATGAGAACAATTATCATCTAAAATATATATAAATATATACTCTATCACTCACACATGGTCTTCGCAATTATTCCTGAATGACGACATGTGCATTCCAAACCTCATACTTCTTCTTAATGGATCATCCGATTCCAAGAAATATCTAAAGGTGTCATAAAAGGTAACTTTGCCACCATACTTAAGTTGTTTGGCCTTTACCTCTCCCATGCAAACTGGACATGACAACTTCCCCCTAGTTGACCACCCGCTAACCATGGCAAATGCTAGAAAGTCGCTAATTGTCCACATCAGTGATGCCCTCATCAAAAAGTTGGATGAGGGGAAAAAATACTACTATTATAATAATTAACAAAGACAAGCAAATATAGATTATTAATGACATAAAAGAATTACTTACTTGATGATTTATGAAGATTTCATATGAAAAGCTTGAGTTTAGAGAGTAAAAAAGAGAGAAAATGGGGGTAAGAAAAGAAAGATTATGGAGGAAATGACTACTGGAAAGGAAAGGGGGCGGGGCTACTTTTTTTTAGTGCGTCTAACTTCAACCGTTCCTGGTCGAAATTAACAGTCGAAAATATAATTTCAACCAGAAACGGTCGGACATTATATTTTCGACCAGAAACCCCTGAAAATTTTTAAAAACCAAAGGGCGGGATATTCGACCTGTAAATTTCGACCATATTTAATTATACATGTACAAGAATAAAAATCTCAATGATATTTTTTGAAGGAAGAATTGATTTTTTTGAAATATCAATATTTGTAAGTTGAAGACATTGTGCTTGTTGGCGACATTGTGCTTGTTGGCCCCTTTACAAAATATTTTTATTTTGAAAATTATTATTATTGTAGTATATATCTGAGATGATTAAAAATCATTGTTAATTTGCCCAAATTTGTAATTAATGTAAAACATAATATATTCTCTTTCTTTTCTTGGAATATAAGCTATAATAGTCACATATGTCCTCACATATTTCTATTGGACCGGGTATTTAAATTGTATCTACCACAAGTTGGAAGGACGAACAACAAACAAAATTTCTTTGTTACCAACTTTATATTGATTTATTAATTTATGTGCTTATTTTGTTTGATATTAATCTACAGTAGCATGTTGATTATATGTAATAGTAGACAGAGTACAAAATAACGGAGAAATATTGATTTGTTCTCGAGTTCAATATCAATAATAATACTCCCTCTGTGTCTTATTTCTTTTCCTATTTGCAATGTCGGGACTGTTCATAACATGAGACAAATTACTAATTTATGTTAAATCTGTAAGACAAAATATAATCGTGAGTGATCTTGTTGGATTCGTATTCACGAGTACTTTAATACTGTGAAATTTTTATGTTTAATATCAATAAAAAACTAAAGATATTAATGATCAAAAGTGTGTATTGGCAAACTGTGTCAAAGACAAACCGGAAATGTATTAAGAGACGGAGGGAGTATAGTTTAACATCAAATATAAATATGAATTCATATATTCCCTAAAATCCTATAATAAAATATCTTAACTCCCACTTATACACATCATTACCTCTGAGTGACATATTAGTTACGGTCAAATTTGACTAAAAATCAACACAAGAAAAATCAAAATCAATAAAAATAGGTGTGAGAATTTATCATTTTCATGATTATCAAGGGGACAATGTGTTCATTCCACATAGTTTTTTCTAATCTTCTATAAAAAAAATGATCTGTATTGGGAGTTGTCACAAAAAATAACCTTCTTAAGAATCTAGGTCGGTGATTCTAGAAAGCACATTGCTTATACTTGGTATTTGCCTATGTCAAGTTCTCATGAGCTACTTTATCAATATTTTCCAATCCATCCACAAATCTAATGCGTTTTCATTTATTATAGTCATTTTAGGCAAAGTTATCAAGTCATTTTAGGCAAAGTTATCATGTCAAGTGAACCCTATGCTAGATTCTTTATGGTCTTCACCCGTTCATACCCCATTCAAGGTTGAAAATAACTCTGTGAACTACTATGATGTACCGAGCATTAGTTTTTTCTTCAAGAAAAAAATAGCTCTAAAGGGTTTTTAATGATAAAAAAGTTCTTCGTGCTTAATATATTAGTAAATTACAAACTATTGACACACTCGTTTGCCACAATATAAACACTTGTAGGGTGTATAAGCAGGAAGAGTCAGTACCTAATGCAAGAATGACATGGTTCATGGATTTAACTATGTACCAATGTATCAAAATGGATACCAAGTACACAATACGACATATCCATATAAACATAGTAATACTTAAATTCGAAAAGCATACCAAGAATTAAATGCTGAGAAAGCATATCAATGAAAGTCCCAAACACATAGTAACTTTAATAGAAAATGAATTCAAAGTTTGAATGTAAAGTTCCTTCAGCAAAATAGAATATTATATCGAAAAACTAAAAGGAAGAACGTCAATAAAAAAGCCATCAAAAAGACTAATATAAAAAGTAAACATCAATAGAACCACTATGGTGAGGACGACGGAGATGGATCCTGAAAATCTTCACCGTTTACCAAGGAAACCTGTGAGTTAGATATTTTACATTAGTGCTTACTCAAATATATATATATATATATATACGAATAGAGAAAAAGGAAGGTCAGATTAACCTAATACGACCGGTAGACTTGTATCAGGCTAAACTGTGTCATTTTACTCCTTTACGGGTATAAATCAAATTTACGATGCCCATGTTAATACAAATATGGGTAATCGTTATAAATTTCAACCTCATTTTTTCTTTATCTTTCGTTTGATATGAAAGAGATATCATCTTTTCATTTTAGCATTACCAGGCCCATGTTAATACAAATATGGGTAATCGTTATATACTCCTGTAAATACAAGAATGCAGTTGTGATATTAAGAAAGATCAAAATGTCCACTCCTTGTATGCAAATGAAAGCCAAACATGAATAATATTGGTTCAACCTGATATCGTTATATACTCCTCTAAATATAAGAATGCAGCTATGATATTAATAGGGATCAAAATGTACACTCCTTGTATGCAAATGAAAGCCAAACATGAATAAAACTGGTTCACCCTGATATAAGAATCATCAGGTTAATCTGATATTCCTTTTTCTCATACGAATATATATATATATATATATATATATATATATATATATATGTATGTATGTATGTATGTATGTATGTATATATATTTGTATGAACATGAAAAATTGACTATATATGTACCTTCACAAGCACCTTTTAGTGTTAGCAGTGGTGTTGGAAGCTTTTCCACTTTTGCATCTTCTTGCTTCTTTTCTTTATCAATTTTCTATAAATTATACATCAAAATTTTCATTTTTTCCATATTTTACAAGACAAAAGTTAAATATCTAAGAAATACCTATACGGTACCTTAGTTCCACAAGTCCTTGAATTGTGTCCAGCTTCCAAGCAGAGAGTACACCTGTAAGATCTAACTTTCCTCTTGGGGATATTAGGAGAGTTACATGTAGGCAAACAAATTTCTTATAGCAAATATTTAAGAAATGTAGAGAACATAGATCTTTGAAAGAAAATTGTGTGGGCATGGGTACATATTAAAATCTAATTAATATAAATTTACTACTTCAGCAGATCTTTAACAGTTATCCCCGGACTTGAATTGCCACAACGTCCACCATTTCCTCCTTCAATCTGAAAAAGTAGGCATATATCTAGATGTTTTATTTCAAATTCAATGCTATCATTCACAAAAAATAATTATAAAGGCATGTGAATTTATTCCTCTAGTACCCTTGAGTAGAAACAACAACAAAAATAGCCCCAATCTTCAGATCTATTAATCTATGGACTAAAAGATTATGATTTGTAGATCAATAAAAGAGGAAATTAAGTTAGCTTATAGATCTACACATATTAGTAAAAACCAATTGATTATAAATTACTATTTTATCACCTCGAAATCGCCCACAATAAATGGAAGAATTGATGGATCTATGATTTCCCATGGATTGTAGTTTACGATGCAGATCTCCTTGAAAAATTTACTGTTGTTGAGGTACTTAGAATTTCTGCGAATTCTCATATTGTCAGGTGAGGAATGACACAAAACAAACTAAGGAGATTATGATAAAGATGAGGGGTATATACAGCCGGTGAGATCTCATAAATGGGCTGGGCCTTTTATGGTTTCAAAGTTATTTATGAGTTGGGCCTTTTATGATTTTGATTTTATTTATGAGTTGGGCCTTAGATAAGATATTATCCACTTAAATAAAATGTTACATATTGCATTGATATTTAAAGTTGGGTAGTTTTATAATCTAGACCAAAAGAAATTAACATATTAATTTGTATCCTGGATACAACAAACACTAACAACCTTTAAAATGATACAAATTATCAATATATATTATATATTACAATTTATATTTTTCAACTCTATATATTATATAACAATAAATTATAGTATACACAATGTTACCTAAAAATGATAAACGGTAAAAAATAATTTGTTTATATATAATGACTAAATATTTTTATATATTACAATTTATATTTTTCAAATGTATATTTTATAACAATAAATTATAGTATACACAATGTTACCTAAAAATGATAAACGGTAAAAAAATAACAAATTGTTTATATATAATGACTAAATATTTGAATATTTTTATATATTATAAATCTAATAATAGAGATTTTACACAACGAAAGAAATAATTTTTGTATGAAAATCCTTAGGTCACCATAATATCCCTAATTTAGTTCAGCCCATCAACCAACATATATATATATATATATATATATATATATATATATATATATATATGTAATGACTTGTAATGTATATCTAACCGAAGATTGTATTGATATTCTTAAACACTTTTGATGAAGTGTTAGTTGTGTTTGATAAAGTGATAGTTGTAATAGTGTGGCTCATAACTTAGCACGAGCTGCTTATTTTAGGTTAGGTCTTACCGAGTGGCTGTATACTCAGAATAATGAGAACAATTGCTCTGTGTAGAACAAATGTTCGGTATATACTTCATATATTGAATGTTGTACTGTTCTTTAGTTGAAAAATAGGCTAAAATCTTTTAGTGCAACCCTACACAAATACACAAACACATGTAACACAATTCCATTTCAAATATTGTTTCGAATTTTCGAAACAGTTTAAAGAGTTATGGTGTTCCTATGTGCTAACTAAGATGTTAAATCGTAATCATAGATTTCAGCAAACCAATAACGTGAAAAACACCTTTCAAATAATTTTAATAGATTATTTTTTCTCTATTTTTATTATTCAATTTAAATTCTATTAATTATATATTAAGGAAAAAAGAAAATTTTTGGTGAATATCTTAATATATTGTAAACCAAATTCTTCTTGGGGATAAAAAACTAATTCCAATACAGAGAGACAAAGAGGGGGGAAGACAGAGAGAGGGCGAGAGAGAGAAAGATAGATCCAAAGCGAGAGAGATAGAAAGGGGGAAAGACAGAGAGAGGGTGAGAGAGCGAGAGGTGGGGGGGGGGGGGGGGGAAGAGAAGGGGGTATACCTGAAGTCGTTGCGAAACTGCCCACAGTGTGAAACCGTTGCGAAACCATAGCTAGTCGCCGCTGCTCGCGCAAAGGAGAAAAGGGTGTGTCTAATTTGGGGGAAAATGGGGGAAAAGTGATTATATACCTTTTATTATGTCGACCGGATACGGTCGAAAATATATATATTCGACTGTATTAAATGGTCAAAAATATATATTTTCGACCGGCTTTCCGGTCGAATTTACCATGCACTCTGTTTTGTTAAATTAGCTACTGGAGTACTCTGTTTCCTGCAGTAGCTACTGGAACAAGTGCTCTGTTCCGTAAAAAATTACCAAAATAATAATTTTTTTATACATAAATATAAAAAATAGTTTAAAAAATAAAATTTTGACATGTAAATTTAATTAAAAATATTTCTTCTAAAATATCATCACAAAAAGTTAAACTAATACAAATTTGAATAAAAAATAATAAATTACATTATTCTACATCATCATTTTGTTCATCTTCTTCGTCCTCGTTTTCGTGATCTTCTTCGCTCTCATCTTCGTCATCGTTTTCACCATCGTCTTCAACATTACAATTCTTTGCGAAATCATTTTCGAACATCCTCAAGTCAACAAAAATGTTTGAAGGATCACAAATAATTACACTTTCAAAATGTGATGATGAAGCATTTGACACCGCATTTTGAAGTGCATCATCATCGGGTCCTTTTTTCTCTTTAGGTGACGTAGTTTCATCAACTTGTTGGCTCTTTGTTGTTAAAACCGTTTACCATGATGATTTTGTATTTGAAATATTTGGTGCATAATACACTTGATGAGCTTGACTAGCCAACACAAAAATGTCTTCGGCGTTTAGTTTTGACTTGACATCCACTGTAGTGATCCGATGTCTATCTACTTTGACATGTCTTGTAGTATCAAACCAATGTCATTTGAAGACAATTACTTGTTGTCTATTAACATAGCGGAGCTTCAAGACTTCTTTTAGCCTTCCGTAATAATTGTCAAAACTTACTTTGTAAGACGTCCCTACAATATTGAGCAATGACAATTAGTTTCTCATCAATAACAACATTCAAACAAAACAACAATAATTCAACAATTAGTTTCCTACCAATGACAATTACACCGGAATTTGGTGAAGTGAGCTCATTTTGATTTATGCAACCGAATTTATAACCATTCACCTTGCATCCTTTGTAAGATTCAACTTTTGAAATCGGACCTCTTATTAAATCTACAAATTTATTATTGAGCTTTTAATCATCTTGTACCCTTTCTTGGAACCATCCTCGAAATTGATCTTTTTGAAATTGTTCCCTTTCGGCATGATTCAAGTTTGGGTGATGTCAATCCAAAAACTTGTTGAATCCACTACACATTTAACAAATATTAATAAATTGAAAATTGAAAATTTTAATAATAATAAATATAGTCTGAAATCATACTGCAAATATTTTTCGACCTCCGGCGAATTGATAAGAACATAGTATGTTATAAGTCTATGTTCATCATCACTCAATATCCTATCCCAACTCGTAGAATAGGATCTGTCGGATACGTGTAAACTTCTACCAAATCGGGATCATGAAATGATTGGGGTACCTCATTTCGACACAAACGATTATGAATCATTTTGACATCGTCATTGAAATACAATGAGCAAAAGTGTATGCATTCCTCCTCAACATAGCGTTCTTTCATTGAGCCCTCAGCAAGAGCTTTGTTTTTCACCTTCAATTTCAAACTGTGCAAATATCTTTCAAAAAAATACATCCACCTACCATTAGCCGGACCCCCCCCCCAACTTACACTCAGTGGCCAAATGAAGTGGCAAAAGCTCCATTGGATCAAAAAATCCTGGAATAAAGACTGTTTCAAGTTTCGACATAATTCTCACTATATCTTTCTCCATTTTTATCAAATCTGTGTGTTTCAAAGTAGATGAGCACAAATCCTGGAAGAAGTTGCACAACTCGATAATAGGATCAACTATGTGTCTTTTGCAATAACTTTTGCATGAAAACATGACAGTCATGTGATTTCATCCCACGAATACAATTCTTTTTCCAATTCAAACATCTAGATAAATTTGATGCATACCCATCTGGAAGATTCAACATGTCAATCCATTTGAACAACTTATTTAGTTGTTCCTTCGAAAGCACATAAGGTGCGTGTGGTTTGGCACCATCTTCTTGAATCCACAACTCACGATGTACACGTAATTCTTGACAATCATATCTCGATTTTAAGTTATCTTTTGAATTCTGCTTATCATCAAGAATCGTGTAGAATATCTTGTCAAAAACATTTTTCTCCGTGTGCATGATATAAATGTTATGACGTAGACTAAGGGTCTCCCAATACGGGAGCTCAAAAAATGGAGAATAGTGAGTCCAATTATGTGTCACATCATAGTCCTTCGCTTTTCTCTTGGATGACTTTCCTGGAGGGGTGAATTGTATTTGCTCACACATGGTCTTCGAAATTATTCCTGAATGACGACATGTGCATTCCAAACCTCATACTTCTTCTTAATGGATCATCCGGTTCCAAGAAATATCTAAAAATGCCATAAAAGGTAACTTTTCCACCATACTTAAGTTGTTTGGCCTTTACCTCTCCCATGCAAACTGGACATGACAACTTTCCCTTAGTTGACCACCCGCTAAGCATGGCAAGCGCTGGAAAGTCGCTAATTGTCCACATCAATGCTGCCCTCATCAAAAAGTTGGAACGTGAGAACCTATCGTAGGTTTCCACCCCATTTTGCCATAAATCTTTCAATTCATCAATCTATGGTCTAAGATAAACATGAAAATCTTTTGTCGGATCCTTAGGCCCGGGAATAAGAAGAAGCATAAACATGTACGGAGCCTTCGTGCACATAGATGGGGGAAGGTTGTAAACAACAACTACCACAGGCCATACGGTATAATCTCTCGCATGTGCATCACGAAAGGATCAAATCCATCAGTGGAAAGGCCGAGTCTCACATTTCGAATCTCTTTTGAAAATTTTGGAAACTGACGATCAAAGTGTTTCCACTCATCTCCATCCGCCGGGTGACTTAATTCACCTTCAACCACGTTTCTATCATGATGCCATTTCATACATTTCGCAGTCTTTCCAGCCATGAACAAACATTGTAGTCTCGGGGTGAGAGGAAAATAACGCAAGACCTTTTGTGGGATCTTTTTTTTGTTAAGATCTTTTGGTTCTTTGTATCGACTTTCATTGCATATATCACAACGCATCTTCTCGCTATTTTCCTTGCAAAATAAGATAAAACCATTCTCACAAGCATCAATCTTTTAATATCCCAAATTCAATCCTTTAAGCATATTTTTCACATCATAGTAGGTTTGGGGCAGTTTATGATTGTCAGGCAAGACTGATCCAATGAGCTTAAGCAATTCATCAAAGCCATTGTTACTACAATTATGCTTTTTCTTGAAATGAATTAACTCGTTCACGAACTCAAAGGTTGTATAGTTGACATTACTTGGATAAATTGGTTCCGAAGCACTGTGCAGCATCTTATAAAATTCTTTTGCCGTTGGATTTGGTTCATTATTCATATTCTCACGATACATATTTGCCTCCCCAATATCCCTTAACATATCATCGGCGTCATAATACATATCATTATCCCCATCACCAACATTTCTAGTACTCATCCCGACATTTTCCTCCGGCATTTTCTCCCCATGTGCAGTCCATATGGTATACCATTGCATTATACCATACCGATACAAATCAAGTTTAACGGCAATAGGAGTCTTGTAATGCTTATTTTTACAATTTCCACACGGGCGCCTAATAAGCCCATCATCAACACCATTTTTGTATTCAACTGTTAAATATCTTGACTAATTATATCGACTACGACTAATCCAACTACGATCAGAAGCCATCTACAATAAAAACATGCATTGAATTAATTTTAGCTCATTTCAACACAAATACACTAATTAAAATATGCTACAACTGTGTGCAAATATATCACAACTATGGAAACATAGAAATGTCATAAATATATGGGGGAAAAAATACTACTATTACAATAATTAACAAAGACAAGCAAATATAGATTATTAATGACATAAAAGAATTACTTACTTGATGATTTATGAAGATCCCATATGAAACGACTACTGGAAATGAAAGGGGGCCGGGCTTCTTTTTTTTTTTTTTCTGTGCGTCTAACTTCGACCGTTTTTTCTGGTCGAAATTATATTTCGACCAGAAACAGTCGAAAATATAATTTCGACCAGAAACGGTCGACATTATATTTTCGACCGAAAACCCCTGAAAATTTTTAAAAACCAAAGTGCACGAAAATTCCCGCATAGATATTTTCGACCTGCTATTATTTTCGACCAAGTCCATGGGCGGGATAAATGTGGATGGTTACTTTCGACCTGTTAATTTCGACCATATTAAATTTCGACAGCGTACGGTCGAATATATTATTTTCGACCGTTAACGGTCGAATATATTATTTTCGACCGTTAACGGTCGAAAATAGCCGCTTTTTGTGGTGAACGTTTCATGTATTGTTCCCTCAAATATATATAGTTTTTCTTGGGATTTATAAAATTGAGTATTAAAAAGTTGAACTAATAAGTTTTTGATTATACATGTGCAAGTCTCTTTCAAAATTTTGAACAAATCTCAATGGTATGTTTTAAAGGAAGAATTGATTTTTTTTGAAATATTAATATTTGTAAGTTGAAGACATTGTGTTTGTGGTCCCCTTTACAAAATATTTTTATTTTGAAAATTATCATTATTGTAGTATATATGTGAAATGATGAAAAGGTATTGTTGATTTGACCAAATTTGTAATTAATGTAAAATATAATATATTCTCTCTCTTTGCTTGGAATAAAAGCTATAATAGTCACCTATGCAAAATCTTTTAAATTCATCTAATATTTATCATACCGAATTATTGATTCTCTTGTACTTGAAAATCTTAATATTTGTATGTTAGTGATAAGTTGTATGCATGTGGCCTTATAAATAATTTTTTGAAAAATATTATCACTATTATAAATGTATTGTTTAGTTGTAAATCTTTTATTTAAAGCCTTTTCTATAGTCTCAGTGATGTGGTTTCACAAAGTCCTTGTAGTTATATTACATATTATAGAATGGGGATAGAGATAGAATGGCAACTTCCCCATCACCAAAACCTACACCCTGAGTCTTGCTAGACCATTATTATTCTTTCACCCTTACATATGGCATCTAGAATAAAAGGTCCTATTTTAGTAAGGACAAAAAAAAATATTTGTAACATCCCATATCGACTCATGAACGGGTTATGTATGATCATCACCTACTTGTCATGTTTTCAACCAATTATTTTCTCTGCTTTTATAGAATAAAAATTTTCAAATATTTATTATAATTTGTGAAGCACTATTCCTATGTTCTAACTAAGAGGTTAAATTATAACCAATGATTTTAACAAACCAACAATGAAATCATTTTATCAGATTACTTTTTTTCAATTTGTATTTTTCATTTTTCATTTTACTAATCATTTCTCAAGAAACTTATAATATTTTACCTGAATATCTTAATCATCAACCAAGTTATTGGGAATAAGAAAATTAATTTTATTACACAAAATTTCAGGTATTGTTCCCTCATATATATATATAACATGTGTCAGGATTTATAAAATAGTTTAACAAAGTTGAACTCAAAAGTTTTTGATTTATACAAGTGCATGAATCTTCAAATTTTTATAAAAATCTGAATAATATTTTTTCAAGGAAGAATTGATTTTTTTTTAAATATGAATATTAGAAAGTTGGAGACAATGTGTTTGTCGGCCCGTTTATAAAGGATTCTTTTTAAAAAAAATTCTATTATTATCACTATTAAATTTTGGAGATGATGAAAAAGTATTGTTGATTTGCCTAAATTTTTAGTTAATTTAAAATATATTGTACTCTCTCTCTCTCTCTGCTTGAAATATAAGCTATAAATAGTCACCTATGCAAAATTTGAATAATTGATTCTCTGGTAATATTTGAAATCTTTATATTTGTAAGTTTGTGATGAGTTGGATGCATGTAGCCTTACAAATAGTTTTTAGAAAAAGTATTACCTATTATGAAAAGGTATTATTTACTTGTAAAAAGTTTATTCAAAGCCTTTTCTATAGTCTATATAATGCCGCTCTGAGCCTTCCGGTTATAAAGATACTATAGAATTGACGATAGAGATAGAATGGCTTCCTCTCCACCAAAACCGCCAACACCCACTTATGATATTTTGAATCAATTATTTTTGTCTACATTTAAACAATAACAATTTCAATAATTATATATATATATATTGTGCTTTACTAAGAACAATCTATACCTCTGCACAATATTGAGAACAAATAATTGTTCTGTGTAGAACAATGTTCTGTAGATATTTCATATACTAAATGTTGTACTGTTCTTTAGTTGAAAAATAGGCTACAATCTCTTAGTGGAACCCTACATAAATACACAAACACATGTAATATAATTATATGAAATTTAGTTGGGAAAAGACAAGGATAGCACAATAATGAGGAGTTTAAATATAAACTTTGAAAACACATTAAACTAGAATAAAATATTGAACTTTCTTCCTTTCATTCTAATAATATAAGTTTTATAACAATAAACAAGTTTTGAAAAGTCCGGGTCATTAAAATATACGAAATCACACGAGAAGGAGGATGCATAACCCGTTTAAACCTTATAATTTCACATCACAATTATACTCATACTACACAGACCATTCATCTTGTTAGAAACAACTATACAAAAAATCAATTAAAGCCAATAATAATATTCAAAAACATATTTCTATATTAATAAAATAGTTCTGAAAATCTGGAATATTACATCGATGTAGCAAGATTTGTCAATGGAGCATGCAAATTAGTTAATGGTAGAACATGAGGAGTGTCAAAGGTCTGATCAAGATACGCCCAACAAACATTATCCCCTGTACCAACAATAATAGGCAATACAATGCTATCATTATAATTCACAAGAGAGGGTGAGAAAGAAACCTGTTGTTGCATTGTTTCCTGGATCTGAGACGTCGTTGCTTGCTCGCGCCATCGCGCGAACCTCCGTGACCTTTCCGTTGCTCGATCAAGATAGGATCTCGCTCGGTCCTTCCATCGAAACCTCGATACTCCTGCCTCGATGATCCTCCGTTGTTTCTTGGATTTTGGCCACGTGGCAACTCCTTTTCATAACCGTCTCGCCCTGTATGGGTGGTTCCTGATGCCATTCCGACTTCCTCAGGCCTTCCCTCAAGATCTCTAATTAAGGCTAGCAGATCCACCCTACTGACTCTCCCTCCGTATCTTTCCGCCAAAGAATCAATCGTCCGACTAGCCTCCTCAGAATGTACCACCGTTTGTCCATTATCTTGACGTGGAATCCTACCACCGTCTATGGTATCTTCCAATCGTCTATCTTCTCCTCCCACCGTTGTTTGGCCACCAGACGCGAACAAGTTATGCGGAGTGATTACATGCATGCCCTCTTCCATCACGGCGACCCGACTGATTTGCCTCTTCAAAGGGTTGCTTCCCAGAACGATGTGTTCTTGGCAAGACAGATTCGATCTGCCCTACTTGCTCTTTTAGTGCCTTATGTTCTCTATCTTGTTTTCTCAGATAATGTAACCCCTTGAGTAGAACGTCGTTACTTATCATAACTGGTGGTGACTGGGCGATGGGTCGTCGTAAAATGACGAGATCTCCTCCTGTTATTACAATTGCCTACTCTTGGGGAGTGTTCCCGACCATAGTGTTATCGGTCGGTCCGTCCAGTGCCCGTCCTATCGATGTTGCCTGGTCTGGATCTTGGATCAGGTTGTTGACTTCCGCTTGGTGTTGCATCACCGCGATTAGACATCTTTTCTCCTAGATGCAAAATCTTAAAACCCCTCCTTCTAGCGCCAATTTGTTAACGGATAAATCTGGTTTATTAACAAAGATGAGCTTCTCGGCGTGAATCAAGATCTTCTACGGCGTCTGTTTGTTGGAATGTGGGATGGCGATTGGTTTTTTGTTTTGGATGTCGCTGCAATTGTAGGCAAAGGGTTCGAGATTACTAAAGAGACTAGCTTTTAAGAATGATCGATGTCTACAATCTGCCTATGAACCCCTTTATAGGGGATCAAGCCGGCACATAGTTCTTTTCTCCTACGTCATTACCTCTGAGTGACATATTACTTCTCCTCAAATTTAAGTAAAAATCAACACAAGAAAAATGAGCATCAAAAGAAGATAAATTCTAACATATCTAATATACACCCACCCACACACACACGAGGGTGTTTGGATGGAAGTGTTATATTTGATTGATTAGAAAAAGAAGGAGATATAAATTTAAGGATACCTGCAAGAATGTAAGTAAGAGATGAATTTTTATTTCAAGTAGTTAATCTTATATAACCAATGTGCATTACGAACTTACACACATTTCTATTGCACTGGCATTCAAATTTTATTTACCACAAATTGGGAGGAGAAACAACAAAAACGAATTTCTTTGGAATCACATTGTTTTTGAGTTATAAATTTCTTTGCTTATTCTCATTGATATTAATCTTGAGGGGTAAGTTGTTTATAGGAAATAGTAGGCTAGAGGCATTCTCAATTGGTTCATTCAAGAGAATACTTAAAAATAAAGAAATTATATTTTGATCTAGAGTTCAATATCAATAAAAAACTAAAGATATTAATGATCAAAAGTGTGTATTGGCAAACATGTCAAAGACAAACAGGAAATGTATTAAGAGACGGAGGGAGTATAGTTTAACGGCAAATATAAAAATATGAATTCATATATTCCCTAAAATCCTATAATAAAATATCTTAACTCCCACTTATACACATCATTACCTCTGAGTGACATATTAGTTACGGTCAAATTTGACTAAAAATCAACACAAGAAAAATCAAAATCAATAAAAATAGGTGTGAGAATTTATCATATCCATGATTATTAAGGGGACAATGTGTTCATTCCACATAGTTTGTTCTAATCTTCTATAAAAAAATGATCTGTATTGGGAATTGTCACAAAAAATAACCTTCTTAAGAATCTAGGTCGGTGATTCTAGAAGGCACATTGCTTATACTTAGCATTTGCATATTTCAAGTTCTCATGAGCTACTTTATCAATATTTTCCAATCCATCCACAAATCTAATGCTTTTTCATTTATTATAGTCCTTTTAGGCAAAGTTATCAAGTCATTTTAGGCAAAGTTATCAAGTCAAGTGAACCCTATGCTAGATTCTTTATGGTCTTCACCCGTTCATACCCCATTCAAGGTTGAAAATAACTCTGTGAACTACTATGATGTACCGAGCATTAGTTTTTTCTTCAAGAAAAAAATAGCTCTAAAGGGGTTTTAATGATAAAAAAGTTCTTCGTTCTTAATATATTAGTAAATTACAAACTATTGACACACTCGTTTGCCACAATATAAACACTTGTAGGGTGTATAAGTAGGAAGAGTCAATACCTAATGCAAGAATGACATAGTTCATGGATTTAACTATGTACCAATGTATCAAAATGGATACCAAGTACACAATACGACATATCCATATAAACATAGTAATACTTTAATTCGAAAAGCATACCAAGAATTAAATGCTGAGAAAGCATATCAATGAAAATCCCAAACACATAGTAACCTTAATAGGAAATGAATTCAAAGTTTGAATGTAAAGTTCCTTCATCAAAATAGAATATTATATCGAAAAACTAAAAGGAAGAACGTCAATACAAAAGCCATCAAAAAGACTAATATAAAAAGTAAACATCAATAGAACCACTATGGTGAGGACGACGGAGATGGATCTTGAAAATCTTCACCGTTTACCAAGGAAACCTGTGAGTTAGATATTTTACATTAGTGCTTACTCAAATATATATATACGAATAGAGAAAAAGGAAGGTCAGATTAACCTAATACGACCGGTAGACTTGTATCAGGCTAAACTGTGTCATATTACTCCTTTACGGGTATAAATCAAATTTATGATGCCCATGTTAATACAAATATGGGTAATCGTTATAAATTTCAACCTCATTTTTTCTTTATCTTTCGTTTCATATGAAAGAGATATCATCTTTTCATTTTATCATTACAAGGCCCATGTTATTACAAATATGGGTAATCGTTATATACTCCTATAAATACAAGAATGCAGTTATGATATTAAGAGGGATCAAAATGTCCACTCCTTGTTTGCAAATGAAAGCCAAACATGAATAAAACTGGTTCAACCTGATATAAGAATCATCAGGTTAATCTGATATTCCTTTTTCTCATACGAATATATATATATATATATATATATATATATGTATGTATGTATGTATGTATGTATGTATGTATATATATTTGTATGAACATGAAAAATTGACTATATATGTACCTTCACAAGCACCTTTTAGTGTTAGCAGTGGTGTTGGAAGCTTTTCCACTTTTGCATCTTCTTGCTTCTTTTCTTTATCAATTTTCTATAAATTATACATCAAAATTTTCATTTTTTCCATATTTTACAAGACAAAAGTTAAATATCTAAGAAATACCTATACGGTACCTTAGTTCCACAAGTCCTTGAATTGTGTCCAGCTTCCAAGCAGAGAGTACACCTGTAAGATCTAACTTTCCTCTTGGGGATATTAGGAGAGCTACATGTAGGCAAACAAATTTCTTATAGCAAATATTTAAGAAATGTAGAGAACATAGATCTTTGAAAGAAAATTGTGTGGGCATGGGTACATATTAAAATCTAATTAATATAAATTTACTACTTCAGCAGATCTTTAACAGTTATCCCCGGACTTGAATTGCCACACGGTCCATCATTTCCTCCTTCAATCTGAAAAAGTAGGCATATATCTAGATGTTTTATTTCAAATTCAATGCTATCATTCACAAAAAATAATTATAAAGGCATGTGAATTTATTCCTCTAGTACCCTTGAGTAGAAACAACAACAAAAATAGCCCCAATCTTCAGATCTATTAATCTATGGACTAAAAGATTATGATTTGTAGATCAATAAAAGAGGAAATTAAGTTAGCTTATAGATCTACACATATTAGTAAAAACCAATTGATTATAAATTACTATTTTATCACCTCGAAATCGCCCACAATAAATGGAAGAATTGATGGATCTATGATTTCCCATGGATTGTAGTTTACGATGCAGATCTCCTTGAAAAACTTACTGTTGTTGAGGTACTTAGAATTTCTGCGAATTCTCATATTGTCAGGTGAGGGATGACACAAAACAAACAAAGGAGATTATGATAAAGATGAGGGGTATATACAGCCGGTGAGATCTCATAAATGGGCTGGGCCTTTTATGGTTTCAAAGTTATTTATGAGTTGGGCCTTTTATGCTTTTGATTTTATTTATGAGTTGGGCCTTAGATAAGATATTATCCACTTAAATAAAATGTGACATATTGCATAGATATTTAAAGTTGGGTTGTTTTATAATCTAGACCAAAAGAAATTAACATATTAATTTGTATCCTGGATACAACAAACACTAACAACCTTTAAAATGATACCAATTATCAATATATATTATATATTACAATTTATATTTTTCAACTCTATATATTATATAACAATAAATTATAGTATACACAATGTTACCTAAAAATGATAAACGGTAAAAAATAATTTGTTTATATATAATGACTAAATATTTTTATATATTACAATTTATATTTTTCAAATGTATATTTTATAACAATAAATTATAGTATACACAATGTTACCTAAAAATGATAAACGGTAAAAAAATAACAAATTGTTTATATATAATGACTAAATATTTGAATATTTTTATATATTATAAATCTAATAATAGATATTTTACACAACGAAAGAAATAATTTTTGTATGAAAATCCTTAGGTCACCATAATATCCCTAATTTAGTTCAGCCCATCAACCAACATATATATATAACTAAATGTAATGACTTGTAATGTATATCTAACCGAAGATTGTATTGATATTCTTAAACACTTTTGATGAAGTGTTAGTTGTGTTTGATAAAGTGATAGTTGTAATAGTGTGGCTCATAACTTAGCACGAGCTGCTTATTTTAGGTCAGGTCTTACCGAGTGGCTGTATACTCAGAATAATGAGAACAATTGCTCTGTGTAGAACAAATGTTCGGTAGATACTTCATATATTGAATGTTATACTGTTCTTTAGTTGAAAAATAGGCAAAAATCTGTTAGTGCAACCCTACACAAATACACAAACACATGTAACACAATTCCATTTCAAATATTGTTTCGAATTTTCGAAACAGTTTAAAGAGTTATGGTGTTCCTATGTGCTAACTAAGATGTTAAATCGTAATCATAGATTTCAGCAAACCAATAACGTGAAAAACACCTTTTAAATAATTTTAATAGATTATTTTTTCTCTATTTTTATTATTCAATTTAAATTCTATTAATTATATATTAAGGAAAAAAGAAAATATTTGGTGAATATCTTAATATATTGTAAACCAAATTCTTCTTGGGGATAAAAAACTAATTCCAAAAGCGAGAGAGATAGAAAGGGGGAAAGACAGAGAGAGGGCCAGAGAGCGAGACGGGAGGGGGGGGGGAGAAAGAGAAGGGGGTATACCTGAAATCGTTGCGAAACTGCCGACAGTGTGAAATCGTTGCGAAACCCTAGCTAGTCGCCACTGCTCGCGCAAAGGAGAAAAGGGAGTGTCTAATTTGGGGGAAAATGGGGGAAAAGTAATTATATACCTTTTACTATGTCGACCGGATACGGTCGAAAATATATATATATTCGACTGTATTAAACGGTCAAAAATATATATTTTCGACCGGCTTTCCGGTCGAATTTACCATGCACTCTGTTTTGTTAAATTAGCTACTGGAGTACTCTGTTTCCTGCAGTAGCTACTAGAACAAGTGCTCTGTTCCGTAAAAAATTACCAAAATAATAATTTTTTTATACATAAATATAAAAAATAGTTTAAAAAATAAAATTTTGACATGTAAATTTAATTAAAAATATTTCTTCTAAAATATCATCACAAAAAGTTAAACTAATACAAATTTGAATAAAAATAATAAATTACATTATTCTACATCATCATTTTGTTCATCTTCTTCGTCCTCGTTTTCGTGATCTTCTTCGCTCTCATCTTCGTTATCATTTTCACCATCGTCTTCAACATTATAATTCTTTGCGAAATCATTTTCGAACATCCTCAAGTCAACAAAAATGTTTGAAGGATCACAAATAATTACACTTTCAAAATGTGATGATGAAGCATTTGACACCGCATTTTGAAGTGCATCATCATCGGGTCCTTTTTTCTCTTTAGGTGACGTAGTTTCATCAACTTGCCGGCTCTTTGTTGTTAAAACCGTTTACCTTGATGATTTTGTATTTGAAATATTTGGTGCATAATACACTTGATGAGCTTAACTAGCCAACACAAAAATGTCTTCGGCGTTTAGTTTTGACTTGACATCCACTGTAGTGATCCGATGTCTATCTACTTTGACATGTCTTGTAGTATCAAACCAATGTCATTTGAAGACAATTACTTGTTGTCTATTAACATAGCGGAGCTTCAAGACTTCTTTTAGCCTTCCGTGATAATTGTCAAAACTTTCATTGTAAGACGTCCCTACAATATTGAGCAATGACAATTAGTTTCTCATCAATAACAACAATCAAACAAAACAACAATAATTCAACAATTAGTTTCCTACCAATGACAATTACACCGGAATTCGGTGAAGTGAGCTCATTTTGATTTATGCAACCGAATTTATAACCATTCACCTTGCATCCTTTGCAAGATTCAACTTTTGAAATCGGACCTCTTATTAAATCTACAAATTTATTATTGAGCTTTTAATCATCTTGTACCCTTTCTTGGAACCATCCTCGAAATTGATCTTTTTGAAATTGTTCCCTTTCGGCATAATTCAAGTTTGGGTGATGTCAATCCAAAAACTTGTTGAATCCACTGCACATTTAACAAATATTAATAAATTGAAAATTGAAAATTTTAATAATAATAAATATAGTCTGAAATCATACTGCAAATATTTTTCGATCTCTGGCGAATTGATAAGAACATAGTATGTTATAAGTCTATGTTCATCATCACTCAATATCCTATCCCAACTCGTAGAATAGGATCTGTCGGATACGTGTAAACTTCTACCAAATCGGGATCATGAAATGATTGGGGTACCTCATTTCGACGCAAACGATTATGAATCATTTTGACATCGTCATTGAAATACAATGAGCAAAAGTGTATTCCTCCTCAATATAGCGTTCTTCCATTGAGCCCTCAGCTCGAGCTTTTTTTTTCACCTTCAATTTCAAACTGTGCAAATATCTTTCAAAAAAATATATCCACCTACCATTAGCCGGACCCCCCCCCCCCAACTTACACTCAGTGGCCAAATGAAGTGGCAAATGCTCCATTGGATCAAAAAATCCTTGAATAAAGATTGTTTCAAGTTTCGACATAATTCTCACTATATCTTTCTCCATTTTTATCAAATCTGTGTGTTTCAAAGTAGATGAGCACAAATCCTGGAAGAAGTTGCACAACTCGATAATAGGATCAGCTATGTGTCTTTTGCAATAACTTTTGCATGAAAACATGACAGTCATGTGATTTCATCCCACGAATACAATTCTTTTTCCAATTCAAATATCTAGATAAATTTGATGCATACCCATCTGGAAGATTCAACATGTCAACATGTGATTTCATCCCACGAATACAATTCTTTTTCTCCGTGTGCATGATATAAATGTTATGACGTAGACTAAGGGTCTCCCAATACGGGAGCTCAAAAAATGGAGAATAGTGAGTCCAATTATGTGTCACACCATAGTCCTTCGCTTTTCTCTTGGATGACTTTCCTGTAGGGGTGAATTGTATTTGCTCACACATGGTCTTCGCAATTATTCCTGAATGACGACATGTGCATTCCAAACCTCATACTTCTTCTTAATGGATCATCCGGTTCCAAGAAATATCTAAAAATGCCATAAAAGGTAACTTTTCCACCATACTTAAGTTGTTTGGCCTTTACCTCTCCCATGCAAACTGGACATGACAACTTTCCCTTAGTTGACCACCCGCTAAGCATGGCAAGCGCTGGAAAGTCGCTAATTGTCCACATCAATGCTGCCCTCATCAAAAAGTTGGAACGTGAGAACCTATCGTAGGTTTCCACCCCATTCTGCCATAAATCGTTCAATTCATCAATCTATGGTCTAAGATAAACATGAAAATCTTTTGTCGGATCCTTAGGCCTGGGAATAAGAAGAGGCATAAACATGTACGGAGCCTTCGTGCACATAGATGGGGGAAGGTTGTAAACAACAACTACCACAGGCCATACGGTATAATCTCTTGCATGTGCATCACGAAAGGATCAAATCCATCAGTGGAAAGGCCGAGTCTCACATTTCGAATCTCTTTTGAAAATTTTGGAAACCGACGATCAAAGTGTTTCCACTCATCTCCATCCGTCGGGTGACTTAATTCACCTTCAACCACGTTTCTATCATGATGCCATCTCATACATTTCGCAGTCTTTCCAGCCATGAACAAACATTGTAGTCTCGGGGTGAGAGGAAAATAACGCAAGACCTTTCGTGGGATCCTTTTTTTTGTAAAGATCTTTTAGTTCTTTGTATCGACTTTCATTGCATATATCACAACGCATCTTCTCGCTATTTTCCTTGCAAAATAAGATACAACCATTCTCACAAGTATCAATCTTTTAATATCCCAAATTCAATCCTTTAAGCATATTTTTCACAGCATAGTAGGTTTGGGGCAGTTTATGATTGTCAGGCAAGACTGATCCAATGAGCTTAAGCAATTCATCAAAGCCATTGTTACTATAATTATGCTTTTTCTTGAAATGAATTAACTCGTTCACGAACTCAAAGGTTGTATAGTTGACATTACTTGGATAAATTGGTTCCGAAGCACTGTGCAGCATCTTATAAAATTCTTTTGCCGTTGGATTTGGTTCATTATTCATATTCTCACGATACATATTTGCCTCCCCAATATCCCTTAACATATCATCGGCGTCATAATACATATCATTATCCCCATCACCAACATTTCTAGTACTCATCCCGATATTTTCCTCCGGCATTTTCTCCCTATGTGCAGTCCATATGGTATACCATTGCATTATACCATACCGATACAAATCAAATTTAACGGCAATAGGAGTCTTGTAATGCTTATTTTTACAATTTCCACACGGGCGCCTAATAAGCCCATCATCAACATCATTTTTGTATTCAACTGTTAAATATCTTGACTGATTATATCGACTACGACTAATCCAACTACGATCAGAAGCCATCTACAATAAAAACATGCACTGAATTAATTTTAGCTCATTTCAACACAAATACACTAATTAAAATATGCTACAACTGTGTGCAAATATATCACAACTATGGAAACATAGAAATGTCATAAATATATGGGGAAAAAAAATACTACTATTACAATAATTAACATATGAAGATCCCATACTTACTTGATGATTTATGAAGATCCCATAAACATAAAAGAATTACTTACTTGATGATTTATGAAGATCCCATATGAAATGCTTGAGTTTGGAGAGTAAAAAAGAGAGAAAATGGGGGTAGGAAAAGAAAGATAATGGAGGAAACGACTACTAGAAAGTAAAGGGGGCAGGGCTTCTTTTTTTTTCTGTGCGTCTAACTTCGACCGTTTTTTCTGGTCGAAATTATATTTCGACCAGAAACAGTCGAAAATATAATTTCGACCAGAAACGGTCGACATTATATTTTCGACCGAAAACCCCTGAAAAATTTTAAAAACCAAAGTGCAGGAAAATTCCCGCCGCATAGATATTTTCGACCTGCTATTATTTTCGACCAAGTCCATGGGCGGGATAAATGTGGATGGTTACTTTCGACCTGTTAATTTCGACCATATTAAATTTCGACAGCGTACGGTCGAATATATTATTTTCGACCGTTAACGGTCGAAAATAGCCGCTTTTTTGTGGTGAACGTTTCATGTATTGTTCCCTCAAATATATATAGTTTTTCTTGGGATTTATAAAATTGAGTATTAAAAAGTTGAACTAATAAGTTTTTGATTATACATGTGCAAGTCTCTTTCAAAATTTTGAACAAATCTCAATGGTATGTTTTAAAGGAAGAATTGATTTTTTTTAAAATATTAATATTTGTAAGTTGAAGACATTGTGTTTGTGGTCCCCTTTACAAAATATTTTTATTTTGAAAATTATCATTATTGTAGTATATATGTGAAATGATGAAAAGGTATTGTTGATTTGACCAAATTTTTAATTAATGTAAAATATAATATATTCTCTCTCTTTGCTTGGAGTAAAAGCTATAATAGTCACATATGCAAAATCTTTTAAATTCATCTAATATTTATTATACCGAATTATTGATTCTCTTGTACTTGAAAATCTTAATATTTGTATGTTAGTGATAAGTTGTATGCATGTGGCCTTATAAATAATTTTTTGAAAAATATTATCACTATTATAAAGGTATTCTTTAGTTGTAAATCTTTTATTTAAAGCCTTTTCTATAGTCTCAGTGATGTGGTTTCACAAAGTCCTTGTAGTTATATTACATATTATAGAATGGGGATAGAGATAGAATGACAACTTCCCCATCACCAAAACCTACACCCTGAGTCTTGCTAGACCATTATTATTCTTTCACCCTTACATATGGCATCTGGAATAAAAGGTCCTATTTCAGTAAGGACAAAAAAAAATATTTGTAACATCCCATATCGACTCGTGAACGGGTTATGTATGATCATCACCTACTTGTCATGTTTTCAACCAATTATTTTCTCTGCTTTTATAGAATTAAAATTTTCAAATATTTTTTATAATTTGTGAAGCACTATTCCTATGTTCTAACTAAGAGGTTAAATTATAACCAATGATTTTAACAAACCAACAATGAAATCATTTTATGAGATTACTTTTTTTCAATTTGTATTTTTCATTTTTCATTTTACTAATTATTTCTCAAGAAACTTATAATATTTTACCTGAATATCTTAATCATCAACCAAGTTATTGGGAATAAGAAAATTAATTTTATTACACAAAATTTCAGGTATTGTTCCCTCATATATATATAACATGTGTCAGGATTTATAAAATAGTTTAACAAAGTTGAACTCAAAAGTTTTTAATTTATACAAGTGCATGAATCTTCAAATTTTTTTAAAAATCTCAATAATATTTTTTCAAGGAAGAATTGATTTTTTTTAAATATGAATATTAGAAAGTTGGAGACAATGTGTTTGTTGGCCCGTTTATAAAGGATTCTTTTTTAAAAAAATTCTATTATTATCACTATTAAATTTTTGAGATGATGAAAAAGTATTGTTGATTTGCCTAAATTTTTAGTTAATTTAAAATATATTGTACTCTCTCTCTCTGCTTGAAATATAAGCTATAAATAGTCACCTATGCAAAATTTGAATAATTGATTCTCTTGTACTATTTGAAATCTTTATATTTGTAAGTTTGTGATGAGTTTATTCAAAGCCTTTTCTATAGTCTATATAATGCTCTGAGCCTTCCGGTTATAAAGATACTATAGAATTGACGATAGAGATAGAAGCTCTCCACCAAAATCACCAACACCCACTTATGATATTTTGAATCAATTATTTTTGTCTACATTTAAACAATAACAATTTCAATAATTATATATATATATTGTGCTTTACTGAGAACAATCTATACCTCTGCACAATATTGAGAACAAATAATTGTTCTGTGTAGAACAATGTTCTGTAGATATTTCATATACTAAATGTTGTACTGTTCTTTAGTTGAAAAATAGGCTACAATCTCTTAGTGGAACCCTACATAAATACACAAACACGTGTAATATAATTATATGAAATTTAGTTATGAAAAGACAAGGATAGCACAATAATGAGGAGTTTAAATATAAACTTTGAAAACACATTAAACTAGAATAAAATATTGAACTTTCTTCCTTTCATTCTAAGAAAATAAGTTTTATAACAATAAACAAAAAATAATAATATTAGAAACAACTATACAAAAAATCAATTAAAGCAAATAATAATATTCAAAAACATATTTCTATATTAATAAAATAGTTATGAAAATCTGGGATATTACATCGATGTAGCAAGATTTGTCAATGGAGCATGCAAATTAGTTAATGGTAGAACATGAGGAGTGTCAAAGGTCTGATCAAGATACGCCCAACAAACATTATCCCCTGTACCAACAATAATAGGCAATACAATGCTATCATTATAATTCACAAGAGAGGGTGAGAAAGAAACCTGTTGTTGCATTGTTTCCTGGATCTGAGACGTCGTTGCTTGCTCGCGCCATCGCGCGAACCTCCGTGACCTTTCCGTTGCTCGATCAAGATAGGATCTCGCTCGGTCCTTCCATCGAAACCTCGATACTCCTGCCTCGATGATCCTCCGTTGTTTCTTGGATTTTGGCCACGTGGCAACTCCTTTTCATAACCGTCTCGCCCTGTATGGGTGGTTCCTGATGCCATTCCGACTTCCTCAGGCCTTCCCTCAAGATCTCTAATTAAGGCTAGCAGATCCACCCTACTGACTCTCCCTCCGTATCTTTCCGCCAAAGAATCAATCGTCCGACTAGCCTCCTCAGAATGTACCACCGTTTGTCCATTATCTTGACATGGAATCCTTCCACCGTCTATGGTATCTTCCAATCGTCTATCTTCTCCTCCCACCGTTGTCTGGCCACCAGACGCGAACAAGTTACGCGGAGTGATTACATGCATGCCCTCTTCCATCACGGCGACCCGACTGATTTGCCTCTTCAAAGGGTTGCTTCCCAGAACGATGTGTTCTTGGCAAGACAGATTCGATCTGCCCTACTTGCTCTTTTAGTGCCTTATGTTCTCTATCTTGTTTTCTCAGATAATGTAACCCCTTGAGTAGAACGTCGTTACTTATCATAACTGGTGGTGACTGGGCGATGGGTCGTCGTAAAATGACGGGATCTCCTTCTGTTATTATAATTGCCTGCTCTTGGGGAGTGTTCCCGGCCATAGTGTTATCCGTCGGTCCGTCCAGTGCCCGTCCTATCGACGTTGCCTGGTCTGGATCTTGGATCAGGTTGTTGACTTCCGCTTGGTGTTGCATCGCCGCGATTAGACATCCTTTCTCCTAGATGCAAAATCTTAAAACCCCTCCTTCTAGCGCCAATTTGTTAACGGATAAATCTGGTTTATTAACAAAGATGAGGTTCTCGGCGTGAATCAAGATCTTCTACGGCGTCTGTTTGTTGGAATGTGGGATGGCGATTGGTTTTTTGTTTTGGATGTCGCTGCAATTGTAGGCAAAGGGTTCGAGATTACTAAAGAGACTAGCTTTTAAGAATGATCGATGTCTACAATCTGCCTATGTACCCCTTTTATAGGGGATCAAGCCGGCACGTAGTTCTTTTCTCCTACGTCATTACCTCTGAGTGACATATTACTTCTCCTCAAATTTAAGTAAAAATCAACACAAGAAAAATGAGCATCAAAAGAAGATAAATTCTAACATATCTAATATACACCCACACACACACACGAGGGTGTTTGGATGGAAGTGTTATATTTGATTGATTAGAAAAAGAAGGAGATATAAATTTAAGGATACCTGCAAGAATGTAAGTAAGAGATGAATTTTTATTTCAAGTAGTTAATCTTATATAACCAATGTGCATTACGAACTTACACACATTTCTATTGTACTGGCATTCAAATTTTATTTACCACAAATTGGGAGGAGAAACAACAAAAAAGAATTTCTTTGGAATCACATTGTTTTTGAGTTATTAATTTCTTTGCTTATTCTCATTGATATTAATCTTGAGGGGTAAGTTGTTTATAGGAAATAGTAGGCTAGAGGCATTCTCAATTGGTTCATTCAAGAGAATACTTAAAAATAAAGAAATTATATTTTGATCTAGAGTTCAATATCAATAATATAATATAGTTCAAAACCAAATATATATATAAAAATTTATATGTTCTCTAAAATCTTAAAGTAAAAGGTCTGAACTCTAATTATGTACAATAATTACATCTAAGTGACATATTACTTGTCCTCAAATTTGAGTGAAAATCAACAGGAAAAAAATGAGCATCAAAAGAAATAAAAATTCTAACATATCCAATATATGTATACGAGGGTGTTTAGATGTAAGTGTTATATTTGATTTATTGAAAAAGAACCACATATCCAGTTAAGGATATAATAATGTTTGTAAGATATAAGTTTTAATTTGAAGTGCCTAAATATATATAACCTATGTAGATTATGTCCTCACATATTTCTATTGGATCGGGTATTTAAATTGTATCTACCACAAGTTGGAAGGACGAACAACAAACAAAATTTCTTTGTTACCAACTTTATATTGATTTATTAATTTATGTGCTTATTTTGATTGATATTAATCTACAGTAGCATGTTGATTATATGTAATAGTAGACTATAAACATCCCCCATCACCTCATTAAAGAGAGTACAAAATAAGGGAGAAATATTGATTTGTTCTCGAGTTCAATATCAACAATAATACTCCCTCTGTGTCTTTTTTCTTTTCCTATTTGCAATGTTGGGACTGTTCATAACATGAGACAAATTACTAATTTATGTTAAATCTGTAAGACTAAATATAATCGTGTGTGATCTTGTTGCATTCGTATTCACGAGTACTTTAATACTGTGAAATTCTTATATTTAATATCAAAAAAAACTACAGATATTAATGATCAAAAGTGTGTATTGGCAAACGTGTCAAAGACAAACCGGAAATGTATTAAGAGACGGAGGGAGTATAGTTTAACAGCAAATATAAAAATATGAATTTATATATTCCCTAAAATCCTATAATAAAATATCTTAACTCCCACTTATACACATCATTACCTCTGAGTGACATATTAGTTACGGTCAAATTTGACTAAAAATCAACACAAGAAAAATCAAAATCAATAAAAATAGGTGTGAGAATTTATCATATCCATGATTATTAAGGGGACAATGTGTTCATTCCACATAGTTTGTTCTAATCTTTTATAAAAAATGATCTGTATTGGGAATTGTCACAAAAAATAACCTTCTTAAGAATCTAGGTCGGTGATTCTAGAAAGCACATTGCTTATACTTGGCATTTGCATATTTCAAGTTCTCATGAGCTACTTTATCAATATTTTCCAATCCATCCACAAATCTAATGCTTTTTAATTTATTATAGTCATTTTAGGAAAAGTTATCAAGTCATTTTAGGCAAAGTTATCAAGTCAAGTGAACCCTATGCTAGATTCTTTATGGTCTTCACCCGTTCATACCCCATTCAAGGTTGAAAATAACTCTGTGAACTACTATGATGTACCGAGCATTAGTTTTTTCTTCAAGAAAAAAATAGCTCTAAAGGGGTTTTAATGATAAAAAAGTTCTTCGTGCTTAATATATTAGTAAATTACAAACTATTGACACACTCGTTTGCCACAATATAAACACTTGTAGGTTGTATAAGTAGGAAGAGTCAATACCTAATGCAAGAATGACATAGTTCATGAATTTAACTATGTACTAATGTATCAAAATGGAGACCAAGTACACAATACGACATATCCATATAAACATAGTAATACTTAAATTCGAAAAGCATACCAAGAATTAAATGCTGAGAAAGCATATCAATGAAAATCCCAAACACATAGTAACCTTAATAGGAAATGAATTCAAAGTTTGAATGTAAAGTTCCTTCATCAAAATAGAATATTATATCGAAAAACTAAAAGGAAGAACGTCAATACAATAGCCATCAAAGAGACTAATATAAAAAGTAAACATCAATAGAACCACTATGGTGAGGACGACGGAGATGGATCTTGAAAATCTTCACCGTTTACCAAGGAAACCTGTGAGTTAGATATTTTACATTAGTGCTTACTCAAATATATATATACGAATAGAGAAAAAGGAAGGTCAGATTAACCTAATACGACGGGTAGACTTGTATCAGGCTAAACTGTGTCATTTTACTCCTTTACGGGTATAAATCAAATTTACGATACCCATGTTAATACAAATATGGGTAATCGTTATAAATTTCAACCTCATTTTTTCTTTATCTTTCGTTTGATATGAAAGAGATATCATCTTTTCATTTTAGCATTACCAGGCCCATGTTAATACAAATATGGGTAATCGTTATATACTCCTATAAATACAAGAATGCAGTTATGATATTAAGAGGGATCAAAATGTCCACTCCTTGTATGCAAATGAAAGCCAAACATGAATAAAATTGGTTCAACCTGATATCGTTATATACTCTTCTAAATATAAGAATGCAGTTATGATATTAATAGGGATCAAAATGTACACTTCTTGTATGCAAATGAAAGCCAAACATGAATAAAACTGGTTAAACCTGATATAAGAATCATCAGGTTAATCTGATATTTCTTTTTCTCATACGAATATATATATATATATATATATATATATATATATATGTGTGTGTATATATATATATATATTTGTATGAACATGAAAAATTGACTATATATGTACCTTCACACAGCATGTTCTTTTGTTATGATTAGATTGTTGACATTCGAAGCACCTTTTAGTGTTAGCAGTGGTGTTGGAAGCTTTTCCACTTCTCCATCTTCTTGCCTCTTTTCTTTTTCAATTTTCTATAAATTATACATCAAAATTTTCATTTTGTCCATATTTTACAAGACAAAAGTTAAATATGTAAGAAATACCTATATGGTACCTTAGTTCCACAAGTCCTTGAATTGTGTCCAGCTTCTAAGCAGAGAGTACACCTGTAAGATCTAACCTTCCTCTTGGGGATATTAGGAGAGCTACATGTAGGCAAACAAATTTCTTATAGCAAATATTTAAGAAATGTAGGGAGCATAGTTCTTTGAAAGAAAATTGTGTGGGCATGGGTACATATTAAAATCTAATTAATATAAATTTACTACTTCAGCAGATCTTTAACAGTTATCCCCGGACTTGAATTTGCCACAACGTCCATCATTTCCTCCTTCAATCTGAAAAAGTAGGCATATATCTAGATGTTTTATTTCAAATTCAATGCTATCATTCACAAAAAATAATTGTAAAGGCATGTGAATTTATTCCTCTAGTACCCTTGAGTAGAAACAACAACAAAAATAGCCCCAATCTTCAGATCTATTAATTTATGGACTAAAAGATTATGATTTGTAGATAATAAAAGTGGAAATTAAGTTAGCTTATAGATCTACACATATTAGTAATAACCAATTGATTATAAATTACTATTTTATCACCTCCAAATTGCCCACAATAAATGGAAGAATTGATGGATCTATGATTTCCCATGGATTGTAGTTTACGATGCAGATCTCCTTGAAAAACTTACTGTTGTTGAGGTACTTAGAATTTCTGCGAATTCTCATATTGTCAGGTGAGGAATGACACAAAACAAACTAAGGAGATTATGATACAGATGAGGGGAAAACAAACTAAGGAGATTATGATACAGATGAGGGGTATATACAGCCGGTGAGATCTCATAAATGGGCTGGGCCTTTTATGGTTTCAAAGTTATTTATGAGTTGGGCCTTTTATGATTTTGATTTTATTTAACCTTAGATAAGATATTATCCACTTAAATAAAATGATACATATTGCATAGATATTTAAAGTTGGGTAGTTTTATAATGTAGACCAAAAGAAATTAACATATTAATTTGTATCCTCGATACAACAAACACTAACAACCTTTGAAATGATAAAAATTATCAATATATATTATATATTAAAATTTATATTTTTCAACTCTATATATTATATAACAATAAATTATAGTATACACATATGTTACCTAAAAATGATAAATGGTAAAAAATAATTTGTTTATATATAATGACTAAATATTTTTATATATTACAATTTATATTTTTTTAAAGTATATTTTATAACAATAAATTATAGTATACACAATGTTATCTAAAAATGATAAACGGTAAAACAATAACAAATTGTTTATATATAATGACTAAATATTTGAATATTTTTATATATTATAAATCTAATAATAGAGATTTTACACAACGAAGAGAAATAACTTTTGGATGAAAATCCTTAGGTCACCGTAATATCCCTAATTTAGTTCAGCCCATCAACCAACATATATATATATAGAGAACAAAGTTCCATGTAGTCCACATATTTACTCTACTCTAGTACCGTAGACCATGTATGTTCTGCAACTATAAAATGACATAAAAACATTGCAAAATGTGTTATTTTGCAAATCAGTTCTATAAACATAATTATTTTGTTAAAAATTTTGACAATCCTAAACATTCTACAAGTTAAATAGTGAAAAACACATTATTCTGGTTAAGTTTGGAGAACATATTTACATATTACAGAACATATGTGTTCTACTTGTCGAACATAAATGATATTCAATATTTTTCATGAAATAGTGATACTTATAGTGATACTTATAGAATGTATTTCATAAAATAACAAGTTTCATACATTTTGCAGAACATACGTGGTCTACGGTGTGGACTACATGGAACTTAACTCACATATATATATATATATATATATATATATATATATATATATATATATATATATATGTATATATATGTAATGACTTGTAATGTATATCTAACTTAAGATTGTATTGATAATCTTAAACACTTTTGATGAAGTGTTAGTTTGTTTGATAAAGTGATAGTTGTAATAGTGTGGCTCATAACTTAGCACGAGCTGCTTATTTTAGGTCAGGTCTTACGGAGTGGCTGTATACTCAGAATAATGAGAACAATTGCTCTGTGTAGAACAAATGTTCGGTAGATATTTCATATATTGAATGTTGTACTGTTCTTTAGTTGAAAAATAGGCTAAAATCTCTTAGTGCAACCCTACACAAATACACAAACACATGTAACACAATTCCATTTCAAATATTGTTTCGAATTTTTGAAACAGTTTAAAGAGTTACGGTGTTCCTATGTGCTAACTAAGATGTTAAATCGTAATAATGGATTTCAATAAACCAATAACGTGAAAAACACTATTCAAATAATTTTAATAGATTATTTTTTCTCTATTTTTATTATTCAATTTAAATTCTACTAATTATATATTAAAGAAAAAAGAAATTTTTTGATGAATATCTTAATATATTGTAAACCAAATTCTTCTTAGGGATAAAAAACTAATTCCAATACAGAGAGACAAAGAGGGAGGAAGACGGAGAGAGGGTGAGAGAGAGATAGAAAGGGGGAAAGACAGAGAGAGGGCGAGAGAGCGAGAGGGGGGGGGGGAGAGAGAAGGGGGGTATACCTGAAATCGTTGCAAAAATGCCGACAGTGTAAAATCGTTACGAAACCCTAGCTAGTCGCCGCTGCTCGCGGAAAGGAGAAAAGGGTGTGTCTAATTTGGGGGGAAATGGGGGAAAATGTGATTATATACCTTTTATTATGTCGACCGGATACGGTCGAATATATATATATTCGACTGTATTAAACGGTCAAAAATATATATTTTCGACCGGCTTTCCGGTCGAATTTACCATGCACTCTGTTTTGTTAACTTACCTCTACTGGAGTACTTTGTTTCCTGCCGTAGCTACTGGAACAAGTGCTCTGTTCCATAAAAAAATTACCAAAATAATAATTTTTTTATACATAAATATAAAAATTAAATGAAATTTTGACATGTAAATTTAATTAAAAATATTTATTCTAAAATATCATCACAAAAAGTTAAACTAATACAAATTTGAATAAAAATAATAAATTACATTATTCTACATCATCATTTTGTTCATCTTCTTCGTCCTCGTTTTCGTGATCTTCTTCGCTCTCATCTTCGTCATCGTTTTCGCCATCGTCTTCAACATTATAATTCTTTGCGAAATCATTTTCGAACATCCCCAAGTCAATAAGAAAGTTTGAAGGATCACAAATAATTACACTTTCAAAATGTGATGATGAAGCAATTGACACCGCATTTTGAAGTGCATCATCATCGGGTCCTTTTTTCTCTTTAGATGATGTAGTTTCATCAACTTGCCGGCTCTTTGTTGTTAAAACCGTTTACCATGATGATTTTGTATTTGAAATATTTGGTGCATAATACACTTGATGAGCTTGACTAGCCAACACAAAAATATCTTCGGCGTTTAGTTTTGACTTGACATCCACTGTAGTGATCCGATGTCTATCTACTTTGACATGTCTTGTAGTATCAAACCAATGTCATTTGAAGACAATTACTTGTTGTCTATTACAATAGCGGAGCTTTAAGACTTCTTTTAGCCTTCCGTAATAATTGTCAAAACTTTCATTGTAAGACGTCCCTACAATATTGAGCAATGACAATTAGTTTCTCATCAATAACAACATTCAAAGAACATAGTATGTTATAAGTCTATGTTCATAGTATGTTTCTCATCCTCGAAATTGATCTTTTTGAAATTGTTCCCTTTCGGCATGATTCTAGTTTGGATGATGTCAATCCAAAAACTTGTTGAATCCACTACACATTTAGCAAATATTAATAAATTGAAAATTGAAAATTTTAATAATAATAAATATAGTCTGAAATCATACTGCAAATATTTTTCGACCTCCGGCGAATTGATAAGAACATAGTATGTTATAAGTCTATGTTCATCATCACTCAATATCCTATCTCCAACTCGTAGAATAGGATATGTCGGATACGTGTAAACTTCTACCAAATCGGGATCATGAAATGATTGGGGTACCTCATTTCGATGCAAACGATTATGAACCGTTTTGACATCGTCATTGAAATACAATGAGCAAGAGTGTATGCATTCATCCTCGATATAGCGTTCTGCCATTGAGCCCTCGGCTCGAGCTTTGTTTTTCACCTTCAATTTCAAACTGTGCAAATATCTTTCAACAAAATACATCCACCTACCATTAGCCGGACCCCCCCCCCCCCCAAACTTACACTCAGTGGCCAAATGAAGTGGCAAATGCTCCATTGGATCAAAAAATCTTAGAATAAAGATTGTTTCATGTTTCCACATAATTCTCACTATATCTTTCTCCATTTTTACCAAATCTGTGTATTTCAAAGTAGAAGAGCACAAATCCTGGAAGAAGTTGCACAACTCGATAATAGGATCAGCTATGTATCTTGGGAGTAAGTCATGACAAACGATCGGCAATAACTTTTGCATGAAAGCATGACAGTCATGTGATTTCATCCCACGAATACAATTCTTTTTCTAATTCAAACATCTAGATAAATTTGATGCATACCCATCTGGAAGTTTCAACATGTCAATCCATTTGAACAACTTATTTAGTTGTTCCTTCAAAAGCACATAAGGTGCGTGTGGTTTGGCACCATCTTCTTGAATCCACAACTCATAGATGTACACATAATTCTTGACAATCATATCTCGATTTTAAGTTATCTTTTGACTTCTGCTTATCATCAAGAATCGTGTAGAATATGTTGTCAAAAACATTTTTCTCCTTGTGCATGATATCAATGTTATGACGTAGACTAAGAGTCTCCCAATATGGGAGCTCAAAAAATGGAGAATAGTGAGTCCAATTATGTGTCACGCCATAGTCCTTCGTTTTTCTCTTGGATGACTTTCCTGGAGGTGGGAATTGTATTTGATCACACATGGTCTTCGCAATTATTCCTGAATGACGACATGTGCATTCCAAACCTCATACTTCTTCTTAATGGATCATCCGGTTCCAAAAAATATCTAGAAGTGCCATAAAAGGTAACTTTGCCACCATACTTAAGTTGTTTGGCCTTTACCTCTCCCATGCAAACTGGACATAACAACTTCCCCTTAGTTGACCACCCGCTAAGCATGGCAAGTGCTTGAAAGTCGCTAATTGTCCACATCAATGCTGTTCTCATCAAAAAGTTGGAACGTGAGAACCTATCGTAGTTTTCCACCCCATTCTGCCATAAATCTTTCAATTCATCAATCAATGGTCCAAGATAAACATGAAAATCTTTTGTCGGATCCTTAGGCCCGGGAATAAGAAGAGCCATAAACATGTACGGAGCCTTCGTGCACATAGATGAGGGAAGGTTGTAAACAACAACTACCACAGGCCATACGGTATAATCTCTCTCATGTGCATCACGAAAGGGATCAAATCCATCAGTGGAAAGGCCGAGTCTCACATTTCGAATCTTTTTTGAAAATTTTGGAAACCAACGATCAAATTGTTTCCACTCTTGTCCATCCGCCGGGTGCCTTAATTCACCTTCAACCACGTTTCTATCATGATGCTATCTCATACATTTCGCAGTCTTTCCAGCCATGAACAAACGTTGCAGTCTCGGGGTGAGAGAAAATAACACAAGACGTGGGAACTTTTTTTGGTTAAGATCTTTTGGTTCTTTGTATCGACTTTCGTTGCATATATCACAACGTGTCTTCTCGCTATTTTCCTTGTAAAACAACATACAACCATTCTCACAAGCATCAATCTTTTCATATCCCAAATTCAATCCTTTAAGCATATTTTTCACAGCATAATAGGTTTGGGGCAGTTTATGATTGTGAGGCAAGACTGATCCAATGAGCTTAAGCAATTCATCAAAGCCATTGTTACTACAGTTATGCTTTTTCTTGAAATGAATTAACTCGTTCATGAACTCAAAGGTTGTATAGTTGACATTACTTGGATAAATTGGTTCCGAAGCACTGTGCAGCATTTTACAAAATTCTTTTGTCGCTGGATTCGGTTCATTATCCATATTCTCACGATACATATTTGCCTCCTCAATATCCCTTAACATATCATTGGCGTCATAATACATATCATTATCCCCATCACCAACATTTCTAGTACTCATCCCGATATTTTCTTCCGGCATTTTCTCCCCATGTGCAGTCCATATGGTATACCATTGCATTATACCATACCGATACAAATTAAGTTTAACGGCAATAGGAGTCTTGTAAAGCTTATTTTTACAATTTCCACATGGGCGCCTAATAAGCCCATCCTCTCCACCGCGAAGATTTTCACAAGAAAACTTAATAAAATTATCAACACCATTTTTAAAAACCAAAGTGCGAGAAAATTCCCGCCGCATAGATATTTTCGACCGGCTATTATTTTCAACCAAGTCCATGGGCGGGAAAAATCTGGAGGGTTATTTTTGACCCGTTAATTTCGACCATATTTAATTTCGACAGCGTACGGTCGAATATATTATTTTCGACCGTTAACGGTCGAAAATAACTAAAAAATTTTGATTATACATGTGCAAGAATAAAAATCTCAATGATATTTTTTGAAGGAAGAATTGATTTTTTTGAAATATCAATATTTGTAAGTTGAAGACATTGTGCTTGTTGGCGACATTGTGCTTGTTGGCCCCTTTACAAAATATTTTTATTTTAAAAATTATTATTATTGTACTATATATCTGAGATGATTAAAAAGCATTGTTAATTTGCCCAAATTTGTAATTAATGTAAAACATAATATATTCTCTTTCTTTTCTTGGAATATAAGCTATAATAGTCACATATGCAAAATCTTTTAAATTCATCTAATATTTATTATACCTAATTTTCACTCTCTCTCTCTCTCTCTCTCTTTGCTTGAAATATAAGCTACAAATAGTGATCACCTATGAAAATTTTGAATAATTGATTCTCTTATACTATTTGAAATCTTTATATTTGTAAGTTTGTGATGAGTTGGATGCATTTAGCCTTACAAATAATTTTTGGAAAAAGTATTACCAATTATGAAAAGGTATTATTATGTTGTAAAAAGTTTATTCAAAGCCTTTTCTATAGTCTATATAATGCGGTTGTGAGTCTTCCAATTATACAGATACTATAGAATTGGGGATAGAGATAGAATGGCTTCCTCTCCACCAAAATCAACACCCTCAGTCTTGTTAGATGACTATCATTCTTTCACCCTCACATCCATGGCATCTCAAATAAAAGGTCCCCCTCTAGTAAGGAAGAAACAATATATCACACTGTATAATATATGGAAGAACCACCACAACAGTGAACAAGATGGCAACAGGGTACAAGATTCTCAATACAATAAGAAGAAGCGCCCCAAGAGGAAGACGAGGTCTTTAAAAGATCTATATGAATCCACAGCAGAAGTAATTGCTCTTGATTAGAATTATATAGGTGAAGTCATAGGTCTTCTTAATCATGAATGTGTTATGTATTATCTGCACCCGCTTATGATGTTTTGAACTAATTATTTTGTCTACATTTAAACAATAACAATTTCAATCATTATATATATATATATATATATATATTGTTCTTTAGTGAGAACATTCTATACCTTTACAGAATATTGAGAAGTTTAGAACAAATGTTCTGTAGATGTTTCATACATTGAATGTTGTATTGTTCTTTAGTTGAAAAATAGGCTAAAATCCCTTAACAGTTTCAACGGTGTTCCTATGTGCTAACTAAGATGTTAAATCATAATCAGGGATTTCAAAAAACCAATAAGGTGAAGAAGACTATCCAAATAATTTTAATAGATTTTTTTTGTCCATTTTTAATATTCATTTTAAATTATACTAATTATTTCTTAAGGAAAGAAGAAATTTTTTGGTGAATATCTTAATAGTAAACCAATTTATTCTTGCGGATAGAAAACTAATTCCAATACATAAAAAGTTTCATGTATTGTTCCCTCAAATATATATATTTGTTCTTGAGATTTATAAAATTGAGGATTAAAAAGTTGAACCAAAAAAAGTATTTGATTATACATGTGCAAGTCTCTTTCAAAATTTTGAAAAAATCTCAATGATATGTTTTGAAGGAAGAATTGATTTTTTTGAAATATTAATATTTGTAAGTTGAAGACATTGTGTTTGTGGACCCCTTTACAAAATATTTTCATTTTGAAAATTATAATTATTGTAGTATATATGTTAAAGGATGAAAAAGTATTGTTGATTTGACCAAATTTGTAATTAATGTAAAATATAATATATTCTCTCTCGTTGCTTGGAATAAAAGCCATAACAGTCACATATGCAAAATCTTTTAAATTCATCTAATATTTATTATACTGAATTATTGATTCTCTTGTACTTGAAAATCTTAATATATGTACGTTAGTGATAAGTTGTATGCACGTGGCCTTATAAATAATTTTTTGAAAAATATTAATAATATTATAAAGGTATTCTTTAGTTGTAAATTTTTTATTTAAAGCCTATTCTATAGTCTCCTTAATGTGGTTGCACAAAGTCCTTGTAGTTATATTACATATTATAAAATGGGGATAGAGATAGAATGGCTTCTTCCCCATCACCAAAACCTACACCCTTTATCATTCCACATGGACAAAGAAATATATTTGTAACATCCCACATGGATTTGGTGAATAGTATATGGGCCTTGATAATGTATTACCAATTTAAGGTATGCATTTTAAAATTATTGGGTTCTCATGAACTGGTTATGTATGATCTTCACCTACTTGTGATATTTTCAATCAATTATTTTCTCTACATTTATAGAATAACAATTTTCAAATATTTTTTAGAATTTGTGAAGCACTGTTCCTATGTGCTAACTAAGAGGTTAAATTATAACTTATGATTTCAACAAACCAACCAGGTGACAAACAATATTGAAATAATTTTATCTGATTACTTTTTTTCAATTTGTATTTTTCATTTTTCATTTTACTAATTATTTCTCAAGAAACTTAAAATATTTTACCTCAATATCTTAATCGTAAACCAAGTTGTTGTTGGGAATAAAAAAATTAATTTCATTACAGAAAATTTCAGGAATTGTTCCCTCAAATATATATAACATGTGTCAGGATTTATAAAATAGTTCAACAAAGTTGAACTCAAAAGTTTTTGAGTTATACATGTGCATGAATATTCAAATTTTTATAAAAATCTCAATGATATTTTTTCAAGGAAGAACTGATTTTTTGAAAGATGAATATTAGAAAGTTGGAGACAATGTGTTTGTTGGCCGGTTTACAAAAGATTCTTTTTTTAAAAAAATATTTATTATTATTATTATTATTAAATTTTTGAGATGATGAAAAAGTATTGTTGATTTGCCCAAATTTTTAGTTAATATAAAATATATTGTATTTTCACTCTCTCTCTCTCTCTTTGCTTGAAATATAAGCTACAAATAGTGATCACCTATGAAAATTTTGAATAATTGATTCTCTTATACTATTTGAAATCTTTATATTTGTAAGTTTGTGATGAGTTGGATGCATTTAGCCTTACAAATAATTTTTGGAGAAGTGTAGAACAAATGTTCTGTAGATGTTTCATACATTGAATGTTGTACTGTTCTTTAGTTGAAAAATAGGCTAAAATCCCTTAACAGTTTCAATAGTTATGGTGTTCCTATGTGCTAACTAAGATGTTAAATCATAATCACGGATTTCAAAAAACCAATAAGGTGAAGAACACTATTCAAATAATTTTAATAGATTTTTTTTGTCCATTTTTAATATTCATTTTAAATTATACTAATTATTTCTTAAGGAAAGAAGAAATTTTTTGGTGAATATCTTAATAGTAAACCAATTTATTCTTGCGGATAGAAAACTAATTCCAATACATAAAAAGTTTCATGTATTGTTCCCTCAAATATATATATTTGTTCTTGAGATTTATAAAATTGAGGAATAGAAAGTTGAACCAAAAAGTTTCTGATTATAAACACTACAAGAAATTCGACTAAAAGTGACCGTAGTGTTGCAGTCGCTTTAATGCTATAAATGACCGCTCACGGTCGTTCCAAGGATAAAAGTGAGCGGAAATCTTCAGTCGTTTTTAAGGCCGTCACAAATAGTAAAACGGTCACAAATATAACTAAACGTGACCAATAAGAGTCACTCTAAGCTAACAAAAAAGCAATCAAAACTAGTCCAAAATGACCATCTCCGGTCACAAAAAAATGACCATCTCCGGTCGCAACTTTTGTGACCACTTGTGGTCAATTCTATCAGATACAGGTATAACTGTTGCCAGTCACAAGGGGGTATTTAGATGAGACTAAAGTTAGTTGTTTCTGGCAATTAACAATCTAACGAGCTCCAGTCACATATGTTGTGACCCTGTACAGTCAAATCTAGACACCATATAAGACCAAAATCAGTCATACTGGCAGTCACTTCCACATGAATATCAACCAATTCGGGTCACAATTAACTACGTCCAATCAAATTTGTAAATGCATGACGACTGATTTTGGTCACATAGATTCACTTTGAAATGACCAAAACTGGTCAAAATATTATTCTACATCTCCAAAATCAGTCACGTTTTATTTATGGTCTACCTTCACAGAACTCAAATTATTTGTATAGAATTGCAATAATTTAATAACAATGGAAATAATTTATAGTAACAGAGAATTTGAACACCAAAAGCAAAAGTAGTTCAACATTAAGCCAAAATATCCTTCTAATACATAAAGAGACTAGAGTACTTGGTAAAATTCACATAAGGATTACTAGACTTCACAAAAGTATAACTTCTAATTCCACGGAGGGATAGACTACTAAAAAGTTCACATAAACTAAGGGCTGAGTTGAGTGTTGTTGAAGCTGCCATCTTCATCACTATAATATTCATCCATGTTTCCTCCGTCATCATCCATATCTCCTCCTTCATCATCCATGTTCTGCCCATTCTCATTTCCTTCATCATCTTCCATATCATGTCCATTTTCAGTTCCATCCTCCTGGGTATCCTATATATGAATCAAAATTAAAGGTCATTTTATTCGAGATAAATGAGCAAAAATAATAATCAGCAAAAATAAAAAACTTGTGCAAAAATTTGTAAAAACATAGTAGAACTAGGGATTGGTTTGGGTCAGTCTGGGTAAACAGAATGTATTATCACTCGGCTTTAAACTGTTGAAACTGTACCATGTTGAAATAATATATATCACATATAAATATAGAAGCTCAAATAAGTACAATCACAAGATAGTAGTCTTTGGTCCAATAAAAGATTATAGAAGTCGAGTACAATTCAGGAACGCTATACAACTATTTTTTCAATATTTTTCTTTTTTTTCCGAAGAACCAAATATAATATAACTAACTACTGGAACCATCAGAATTAAGACAAACATATTAGCTAACGTGACAATTTGTATGCCATCTGATCATGACAGAGTAATTTATAGGCACTGGGGTGTGTCAACTGCTACAAAAGCCCAAATTCAATATCCAAAAACGTAGTTCTAAAGATGCCTTTCTCAGGTATACACCAAAAAGAGTTTCACTCTGGTGCAACACAGTTTCCATATTTGACAGACTAAACAAGATCATGCACATCTACTAAACAGACCACAAGCATTATTAACAACAATTCAGAACAAAGCCTGCTACAGGCCTACACAGCTACACCTATTTCCTTCTAGTTTGTGTAATTTAAGATTATAAACAGACCACAAAGTATCATGCCTTGTAGCTCAAACAATCAAAACTTGGATTACAAAATCATAACAAGATTGAGACTATATATAACAAGTTTCAGACATTGGCACACTAGTTTCGGACTTATTAAAATTATGATAAAAACTCTTGATAGACAAAGACACGACAGCAAAATAATATCTCTTCTTTAGCTCTTTGCAACCAACGCTTTAAACTGTTGAAACTGTACCATGTTGAAATAATATATATCACATATAAATATACTAGGTACAAATCATTAAGCAAATAACTGTCTTTATAGTAACCTTATAACAAGCTACTGGTTGCAAGCTACAGAGCGTGAATATATCAGAACACAAGTTATTTAATGGGTCTTTAATTACCTCAATGATGACCTTTTTGAATCTCTCGAATTGAGAACAAGCCAAACTTGCTGCAACCTTGATATATTGGTCCCATAATAGCCTCTGAACAGGATATCCTTGCTTGGATATGCACCATCAGCTAATTTTTTTAACTCATCATCGAGGCGGGATCGTGGGATCTCATTCATCCCATCCATGGTCTGGACCATATCAGTCACCTCATTTAGTGCTCTACCCATCATATCATATGCATGGTTTGGTATACGGGCCGGAGTGGACAAGGTGGTCCATTTGGCTGCCTCCTCAGGCCCTAGAACATCTTGAACAGTCTTGTTTGGGTTCATAAATATCTTTCCTTTGTTCAACTTACGAGCTCGTAGAGAAATTAATATATTTCTCTTTCTGCAGGTGGGAGGAGATGGAGGTGGCTCATCTGGATCAGTTTGAGAAGCAAATTCCTCCCCAGCACGCTCCATTGCCTCCTGCAAGTTATAAAGATAATTTCATTTATGACCTAGGAACAGTACTGTTGCAGTACAGTATTATTACTAGTTAGAATCCAGGGAAGTGTTAGCAAGTAAGCAAGGATTCTTTAATTTATATATGGTCTATAAATACATGCGTGAGTCTGTATTCTCAAATTATGTATTAAAATATGATAATGGAATCTTTTCCAACACACTCTCTCACTCTCTGGTCTCTAACTAACTATATCTCTCTAAATTGCTATCTTCTCCGGCAAGTTTCTGTCTCTTCTCTGTCTAAACTCTACATTTATGTTATAATTCTCTATTTCTGCCTCTATTTCTGCCTCTATTTCTCCTTTATCTCTCTGCTATTCTGTTGTTTCTGCTTAAGTTTGCATCAGTATATACAGAAAAGTACAAAAACACATACGGAGCTCAGTCAAGATCATCAAATCCTGACAATATATAATCAAGTGCCTACTCAGTCAAGTTTCTTAATGATTATTTTCTTGTTACTATTATATACAACATGTATATTAGAGTACAAATATACACTGAAATATACACTACCAACTATAGCTGCTACACTTACACACCAGAAAATCACATTTCCTTCTGCTTTTACCATCACTGGTGCCTCTTTAATTTCCTTCATTTCATAAATCCAGTTTAATTCCAAATGAACAAATTTAAAATTGAAAAGGATCCTCACAAGCAACAAAGTATTCATATATCTTCATAGTGATTATAAGTGTCTTTGTACGAAAGCTGTGTTTATACATCACTTGTGATACCCTAGTAGGAATTATTCATTTTAGCACTTGTATCATGATTTTTTGTTGTAAACTGTTTCTTTTCTTTTCTTGTTCTTCGTCTGACACTTGTATATACTTTTTATTAAGGCAGAAAGAGAAAGAAGTTCTAGCTCTTCTCTCCAGACTAGATCTGCAAAGCATTCAATTCACAGACTCTCCTCCAAGTATGGCATATGTGTATTTTACTTGTTTCGTATATTCAATACATGTATATTAGACTACAGTGATTACAAACCCAACCCAAATACAACATCAATTAAAATACAAATATGACTATGAATATATTTTTTTAACTTAAAATATGCAGGAGGGCTCCGGAATAAACCTTTATTTCCATCAGTTCTGCATGCTTCTTTGTGTAAGCAATATTAAACAGCTCCAATTCAGACATAACCTCGCCCGTTTCTAACTCCTTGGCCTATCAAATAAGATACCAAGTTAAGAGAATACAATTCATATAGAAAATAAATTACAGACCATAGAATTTAGATAAGGTTTAAATGTGAAAGTGTAATTTTCAGGTGTGACATGTTTATGAGTTTACAGGACTTACAAGGCGTCGTTCTTCAAATGGCTTCGCCCCACTAGCGTGCGGGAACTTCAATTTTGTCCGATTCTCTTTGTTGGTCTCCGACATTTTCTTACACATAATTGGACTCATTACTCTCCTTTTTTTGAGCTCCCATATTGGGAGAGGGGGGAGAGAGAGAGAAGGGGGTATACCTGTGAAGACATCGGTGTGAAATCGTTGCGAAACTGCCGACAGTGTTAAATCGTTGCGAAACCCTAGCTAGTCGCCACTGCTCGCGCAAAGGAGAAAAGGGTGTGTCCAAACTTACACTCAGTGGCCAAATGAAGTGGCAAATGCTCCATTGGATCAAAAAATCCTGGAATAAAGATTGTTTCAAGTTTCGACATAATTCTCACTATATCTTTCTCCATTTTTACCAAATCTGTGTATTTCAAAGTAGAAGAGCACAAATCCTAGAAGAAGTTGCACAACTCGATAATAGGATCAGCTATGTGTCTTTTGCAATAACTTTTGCATGAAAACATGACAGTCATGTGATTTCATCCCACGAATACAATTCTTTTTCCAATTCAAACATCTAGATAAATTTGATGCATACCCATCTGGAAGTTTCAACATGTCAATCCATTTGAACAACTTATTTAGTTGTTCCTTCGAAAGCACATAAGGTGCGTGTGGTTTGGCACCATCTTCTTGAATCCACAACTCACGATGTACACGTAATTCTTGACAATCATATCTCGATTTTAAGTTATCTTTTGAATTCTGCTTATCATCAAGAATCGTGTAGAATATGTTGTCAAAAACATTTCTCTCCGTGTGCATGATATCAATGTTATGACGTAGACTAAAGGTCTCCCAATACGGGAGCTCAAAAAATGGAGAATAGTGAGTCCAATTATGTGTCACGCCATAGTCCTTCGCTTTTCTCTTGGATGACTTTCCTGGAGGGGGAATTGTATTTTTTCATGCATGGTCTTCGCAGTTATTCCTGAATGACGACATGTGCATTCCAAACCTCATACTTCTTCTTAATGGATCATCCGGTTCCAAGAAATATCTAAAGGTGCCATAAAAGGTAACTTTGCCACCATACTTAAGTTGTTTGGCCTTTACCTCTCCCATGCAAACTGGACATGACAACTTCCCCTTAGTTGACCACCTGCTAAGCATGGCAAGCGCTGGAAAGTCGCTAATTGTCCACATCAATGCTGCCCTCATCAAAAAGTTGGAACGTGAGAACCTATCGTAGGGTTCCACCCCATTCTGCCATAAATCTTTCAATTCATCAATCTGTGGTCTAAGATAAACATGAAAATCTTTTGTCGGATCCTTAGGCCCGGGAATAAGAAGAGGCATAAACATGTACGGAGCCTTCGTGCACATAGATGGGAGAAGGTTGTAAACAACAATTACCACAGGCCATACGGTATAATCTCTCGCATGTGCATCACAAAAGGATCAAATCCATCAGCGGAAAGGCCGAGTCTCACATTTCGAATCTCTTTTGAAAATTTTGGAAACCGACGATCAAACTGTTTCCACTCATCTCCATCCGCCGGGTGACTTAATTCACCTTCAACAACGTTTCTATCATGATGCCATCTCATTCATTACGCAGTCTTTCCAGCCATGAACAAACGTTGTAGTCTCGGGGTGAGAGGAAAATAACGCAAGACCTTTCGTGGGATCTTTTTTTTGTTAAGATCTTTTGGTTCTTTGTATCGACTTTCATTGCATATATCACAAAGCGTCTTCTCGCTATTTTCCTTGCAAAATAACATACAACCATTCTCACAAGCATCAATCTTTTAATATCTCAAATTCAATCCTTTAAGCATATTTTTCACAGCATAGTAGGTTTGGGGCAGTTTATGGTTGTTAGGCAAGACTGATCCAATGAGCTTATGCAATTCATCAAAGCCATTGTTACTACAATTATGCTTTTTCTTGAAATGAATTAACTCGTTCACGAACTCAAAGGTTGTATAGTTGACATTACTTGGATAAATTGGTTCCGAAGCACTGTGCAGCATCTTATAAAATTCTTTTGCCGCTGGATTTGGTTCATCATTAATATTCTCACGATACATATTTGCCTCCCTAATATCCCTTAACATATCATCGGCGTCATAATACATATCATTATCCCCATCACCAACATTTCTAGTACTCATCCCGATATTTTCCTCCGGCATTTTCTCCCCATGTGCAGTCCATATGGTATACCATTGCATTATACCATACCGATACAAATCAAGTTTAACGGCAATAGGAGTCTTGTAATGCTTATTTTTACAATTTCCACACGGGCGCCTAATAAGCCCATCATCACCTCCGCGAAGATTTTCACAAGAAAATTTAATAAAATCATCAACACCATTTTTGTATTCAACTGTTAAATATCTTGACTCATTATATCGACTACGACTAATCCAACTACGATCAGAAGCCATCTAAAATAAAAACATGCATTGAATTAATTTTAGCTAATTTCAACACAAATACACTAATTAAAATATGCTACAACTATGTGCAAATATATCACAACTGTGGAAACATAGAAATGTCATAGATATATGGGGTAAAAAATACTACTATTACAATAATTAACAAAGACAAGCAAATATAGATTATTAATGACATAAAAGAATTACTTACTTGATGATTTATGAAGATTCCATATGAAATGCTTGAGTTTGGAGAGTAAAAAAGAGAGAAAATGGGGGTAAGAAAAGAAAGATAATGGTGGAAACGACTACTGGAAAGGAAAGGGGGCAGGGCTTCTTTTTTTTTCTGTGCGTCTAACTTCGACCGTTTTTTCTAGTCGAAATTATATTTCGACCAGAAACAGTCGAAAATATAATTTCGACCAGAAACGGTCGACATTATATTTTCGACCAGAAACCCCTGAAATTTTTTAAAAACCAAAGTGCAGGAAAATTCCCGCCGCATAGATATTTTCGACCGGCTATTATTTTCGACCAAGTCCATGGGCGGGAAAAATCTGGATGGTTACTTTCGACCTCTTAATTTCGACCATATTAAATTTCGACAGCGTACGGTCGAATATATTATTTTCGACCGTTAATGGTCGAAAACAGCCGCTTTTTTTATGGTGAACGTTTCATGTATTGTTCCCTCAAATATATATAGTTGTTCTTGGGATTTATAAAATTGAGTATTAAAAAGTTGAACTAATAAGTTTTTGATTATACATGTGCAAGTCTCTTTCAAAATTTTGAACAAATCTCAATGGTATGTTTAAAGGAAGAATTGATTTTTTTTGAAATATTAATATTTGTAAGTTGAAGACATTGTGTTTGTGGTCCCCTTTACAAAATATTTTTATTTTGAAAATTATCATTATTGTAGTATATATGTGAAATGATGAAAAGGTATTGTTGATTTGACCAAATTTGTAATTAATGTAAAATATAATATATTCTCTCTCTTTGCTTGGAATAAAAGCTATAATAGTCACATATGCAAAATCTTTTAAATTCATCTAATATTTATTATACCGAATTATTGATTCTCTTCTACTTGAAAATCTTAATATTTGTAAGTTAGTGATAAGTTGTATGCATGTGGCCTTATAAATAATTTTTTGAAAAATATTATCACTATTATAAAGGTATTCTTTAGTTGTAAATCTTTTATTTAAAGCCTTTTCTATAGTCTCAGTAATGTGGTTTCACAAAGTCCTTGTAGTTATATTACATATTATAGAATGGGGATAGAGATAGAATGGCAACTTCCCCATCACCAAAACCTACACCCTGAGTCTTGCTAGACCATTATTATTCTTTCACCCTTACGTATGGCATCTCGAATAAAAGGTCCTATTTTAGTAAGGACAAAAAAACATATTTGTAACATCCCACATCGACTCATGAACGGGTTATGTATGATCATCACCTACATGTCATGTTTTCAACCAATTATTTTCTTTGCTTTTATAGAATAAAAATTTTAAAATATTCTTTATAATTTGTGAAGCACTATTCCTATGTTCTAACTAAGAGGTTAAATTATAACCAATGATTTTAACAAACCAACAATGAAATCATTTTATCAGATTATTTTTTTTCAATTTGTATTTTTCATTTTTCATTTTACTAATTATTTCTCAAGAAACTTATAATATTTTACCTCAATATCATAATCATCAACCAAGTTATTGGGAATAAGAAAATTAATTTTAATACACAAAATTTCAGGTATTGTTCCCTCATATATATATAACATGTGTCAGGATTTATAAAATAGTTTAACAAAGTTGAACTCAAAAGTTTTTGATTTATACATGTGCATGAATCTTCAAATTTTTATAAAAATCTCAATAATATTTTTTCAAGGAAGAATTGATTTTTTTTAAATATGAATATTAGAAAGTTGGAGATAATGTGTTTGTTGGCCCGTTTATAAAGGATTCTTTTTAAAAAAAACTATTATTATCATTATTAAATTTTTGAGATGATGAAAAAGTATTGTTGATTTGCCCAAATTTTTAGTTAATTTAAAATATATTGTACTCTCTCTCTCGGCTTAAAATATAAGCTATCAATAGTCACCTATGCAAAATTTGAATAATTGATTCTCTTGTACTATTTGAAATCTTTATATTTGTAAGTTTGTGATGAGTTGGATGCATGTAGCCTTACAAATAGTTTTTGGAAAAAGTATTACCTATTATGAAAAGGTATTATTTACTTGTAAAAAGTTTATTCAAAGCCTTTTCTATAGTCTATATAATGCCGCTCTGAGCCTTCCGGTTATAAAGATACTATAGAATTGACGATAGAGATAGAATGACTTCCTCTCCACCAAAACCGCCAACACCCACTTATGATATTTTGAATCAATTATTTTTGTCTACATTTAAACAATAACAATTTCAATAATTATATATATATTGTGCTTTAGTGAGAACAATCTATACCTCTGCAGAATATTGAGAACAAATAATTGTTCTGTGTAGAACAATGTTCTGTAGATATTTCATATACTAAATGTTGTACTATTCTTTAGTTGAAAAATAGGCTACAATCTCTTAGTGGAACCCTACATAAATACACAAACACATGTAATATAATTATATGAAATTTAGTTGTGAAAAGACAACGATAGCACAATAATGAGGAGTTTAAATATAAACTTTGAAAACACATTAAACTAGAATAAAATATTGAACTTTCTTCCTTTCATTCTAAGAAAATAAGTTTTATAACAATAAACAAGTTTTGAAAAGTCCGGGTCATTAAAATATACGAAATCACACGAGAAGGAGGATGCATAACCCGTTTAAACCTTATAATTTCACATCACAATTATACTCATACTACACAGACCATTCATCTTATTAGAAACAACTATACAAAAAATCAATTAAAGCAAATAATAATATTCAAAAACATATTTCTATATTAATAAAATAGTTCTGAAAATCTGGGATATTACATGGATGTAGCAAGATTTGTCAATGGAGCATGCAAATTAGTTAATGGTAGAACATGAGGAGTGTCAAAGGTCTGATCAAGATACGCCCAACAAACATTATCCCCTGTACCAACAATAATAGGCAATACAATGCTTTCATTATAATTCACAAGAGAGGGTGAGAAAGAAACCTGTTGTTGCATTGTTTCCTGGATCTGAGACGTCGTTGCTTGCTCGCGCCGTCGCTCGAACCTCCGTGACCTTTCCGTTGCTCGATCAAGATAGGATCTCGCTCGGTCCTTCCATCGAAACCTCGATACTCCTGCCTCGATGATCCTCCGTTGTTTCTTGGATTTTGGCCACGTGGCAACTCCTTTTCATAACCGTCTCGCCCTGTATGGGTGGTTCCTGATGCCATTCCGACTTCCTCAGGCCTTCCCTCAAGATCTCTAATTAAGGCTAGCAGATCCACCCTACTGACTCTCCCTCCGTATCTTTCCGCCAAAGAATCAATCGTCCGACTAGCCTCCTCAGAATGTACCACCGTTTGTCCATTATCTTGACGTGGAATCCTTCCACCGTCTATGGTATCTTCCAATCGTCTATCTTCTCCTCCCACCGTTGTCTGGCCACCAGACGCGAACAAGTTACGCGGAGTGATTACATGCATGCCCTCTTCCATCACGGCGACCCGACTGATTTGCCTCTTCAAAGGGTTGCTTCCCAGAACGATGTGTTCTTGGCAAGACAGATTCCATCTGCCCTACTTGCTCTTTTAGTGCCTTATGGTCTCTATCTTGTTTTCTCAGATAATGTAACCCCTTGAGTAGATCGTCGTTACTTATCATAACTGGTGGTGACTGGGCGATGGGTTGTCGTAAAATGACGGGATCTCCTTCTGTTATTACAATTGTCTGCTCTTGGGGAGTGTTCCCGACCATAGTGTTATCGGTCGGTCCGTCCAGTGCCCGTCCTATCGACGTTGCCTGGTCTGGATCTTGGATCAGGTTGTTGACTTCCGCTTGGTGTTGCATCGCCGCGATTAGACATCCTTTCTCCTAGATGCAAAATCTTAAAACCCCTCCTTCTAGCGCCAATTTGATAACGGATAAATCTGGTTTATTAACAAAGATGAGGTTCTCGGCGTGAATCAAGATCTTCTACGGCGTCTGTTTGTTGGAATGTGGGATGGCGATTGGTTTTTTGTTTTGGATGTCGCTGCAATTGTAGGCAAAGGGTTCGAGATTACTAAAGAGACTAGCTTTTAAGAATGATCGATGTCTACAATCTGCCTATATGTACCCCTTTTATAGGGGATCAAGCCGGCACGTAGTTCTTTTCTCCTACGTCATTACCTCTGAGTGACATATTACTTCTCCTCAAATTTAAGTAAAAATCAACGCAAGAAAAATGAGCATCAAAAGAAGATAAATTCTAACATATCTAATATACACCCACACACACACACGAGGGTGTTTGGATGGAAGTGTTATATTTGATTGATTAGAAAAAGAAGGAGATATAAATTTAAGGATACCTGCAAGAATGTAAGTAAGAGATGAATTTTTATTTCAAGTAGTTAATTATATATAACCAATGTGCATTACGAACTTACACACATTTCTATTGCACTGGCATTCAAATTTTATTTACCACAAATTGGGAGGAGAAGCAACAAAAAAGAATTTCTTTGGAATCACATTGTTTTTGAGTTATTAATTTCTTTGCTTATTCTCATTGATATTAATCTTGAGGGGTAAGTTGTTTATAGGAAATAGTAGGCTAGAGGCATTCTCAATTGGTTCATTCAAGAGAATACTTAAAAATAAAGAAATTATATTTTGATCTAGAGTTCAATATCAATAATATAATCTAGTTCAAAACCAAATATATATAAAAATTTATATGTTCCTAAAATCTTAAAATAAAAGGTCTGAACTCTAATTATGTACAATAATTACATCTAAGTGACATATTACTTGTCCTCAAATTTGAGTGAAAATCAACAGGAAAAAAATGAGCATCAAAAGAAATAAAAATTCTAACATATCCAATATATGTATACGAGGGTGTTTAGATGTAAGTGTTATATTTGATTGATTGAAAAAGAACCACATATCCAGTTAAGGATATAATAATATTTGTAAGATATAAGTTTTAATTTGAAGTGCCTAAATATATATAACCTATGTAGATTATGTCCTCACATATTTCTATTGGACCGGGTTTTTAAATTGTATCTACCACAAGTTGGAAGGACGAACAACAAACAAAATTTATTTGTTACCAACTTTATATTGATTTATTAATTTATGTGCTTATTTTGATTGATATTAATCTAGAGTAGCATGTTGATTATATGTAATAGTAGACTATAAACATCCCCCATCTCCTCATTAAAGAGAGTACAAAATAAAGGAGAAATATTGATTTGTTCTCGAGTTCAATATCAATAATAATACTCCCTCTGTGTCTTTTTTCTTTTCCTATTTGCAATGTAGGGTCTGTTCATAACATGAGACAAATTACTAATTTATGTTAAATCTGTAAGACTAAATATAATGGTGAGTGATCTTGTTGGATTCGTATTCACGAGTACTTTAATACTGTGAAATTCTTATATTGAATATCAATAAAAAAACTAAAGATATTAATGATCAAAAGTGTGTATTGGCAAACATGTCAAAGACAAACAGGTAATGTATTAAGAGACGGAGGGAGTATAGTTTAACGGCAAATATAAAAATATGAATTCATATATTCCCTAAAATCCTATAATAAAATATCTTAACTCCCACCTATACACATCATTACCTCTGAGTGACATATTAGTTACGGTCAAATTTGACTAAAAATCAACACAAGAAAAATCAAAATCAATAAAAATAGGTGTGAGAATTTATCATATCCATGATTATTAAGGGGACAATGTGTTCATTCCACATAGTTAATTTGTTCTAATCTTCTATAAAAAAAAATGATCTGTATTGGGAATTGTCACAAAAAATAACCTTCTTAAGAATCTAGGTCGGTGATTCTAGAAAGCACATTGCTTATACTTGGCATTTGCATATTTCAAGTTCTCATGAGCTACTTTATCAATATTTTCCAATCCATCCACAAATCTAATGCTTTTTCATTTATTATAGTCATTTTAGGCAAAGTTATCAAGTCATTTTAGGCAAAGTTATCAAGTCAAGTGAACCCTATGCTAGATTCTTTATGGTCTTCACCCGTTCATACCCCATTCAAGGTTGAAAATAACTCTGTGAACTACTATGATGTACCGAGCATTAGTTTTTTCTTCAAGAAAAAAATAGCTCTAAAGGGGTTTTAATGATAAAAAAGTTCTTCGTGCTTAATATATTAGTAAATTACAAACTATTGACACACTCGTTTGCCACAATATAAACACTTGTAGGGTGTATAAGTAGGAAGAGTCAATACCTAATGCAAGAATGACATAGTTCATGGATTTAACTATGTACCAATGTATCAAAATGGATACCAAGTACACAATACGACATATCCATATAAACATAGTAATACTTAAATTCGAAAAGCATACCAAGAATTAAATGCTGAGAAAGCATATCAAATAAAATCCCAAACACATAGTAACCTTAATAGGAAATGAATTCAAAGTTTGAATGTAAAGTTCCTTCATCAAAATAGAATATTATATCGAAAAACTAAAAGGAAGAACGTCAATACAAAAGCCATCAAAAAGACTAATATAAAAAGTAAACATCAATAGAACCACTATGAGGACGACGGAGATGGATCTTGAAAATCTTCACCGTTTACCAAGGAAACCTGTGAGTTAGATATTTTACATTAGTGCTTACTCAAATATATATATATATATATATATATATATATATATATATATATATATATAGACGAATAGAGAAAAAGGAAGGTCAGATTAACCTATTACGATCGGTAGACTTGTATCAGGCTAAACTGTGTCATTTTACTCCTTTACGGGTATAAATCAAATTTACGATGCCCATGTTAATACAAATATGGGTAATCGTTATAAATTTCAACCTCATTTTTTCTTTATCTTTCGTTTGATATGAAAGAGATATCATCTTTTCATTTTAGCATTACCAGGCCCATGTTAATACAAATATCGGTAATCGTTATATACTCCTTTAATACAAGAATGCAGTTATGATATTAAGAGGGATCAAAATGTCCACTCCTTGTATGCAAATGAAAGCCAAACATGAATAAAATTGGTTCAACCTGATATCGTTATCTACTCCTCTAAATATAAGAATGCATTATGATATTAATAGGGATCAAAATGTACACTCCTTGTATGCAAATGAAAGCCAAAGATGAATAAAACTGGTTCAACCTGATATAAGAATCATCAGGTTAATCTGATATTTCTTTTTCTCATACGAATATATATATGTATATATATATATTTGTATGAACATGAAAAATTGACTATATATGTACCTTCACACATCATGTTCTTTTGTTATGATTAGATTGTTGACATTCGAAGCACCTTTTAGTGTTAGCAGTGGTGTTGGAAGCTTTTCCACTTCTCCATCTTCTTGCATCTTTTCTTTATCAATTTTCTATAAATTATACATCAAAATTTTCATTTTGTCCATATTTTACAAGACAAAAGTTAAATATGTAAGAAATACCTATATGGTACCTTAGTTCCACAAGTCCTTGAATTGTGTCCAGCTTCTAAGCAGAGAGTACACCTGTAAGATCTAACCTTCCTCTTGGGGATATTAGGAGAGCTACATGTAGGCAAACAAATTTCTTATAGCAAATATTTAAGAAATGTAGGGAGCATAGTTCTTTGAAAAAAAATTGTGTGGGCATGGGTACATATTAAAATCTAATTAATATAAATTTACTACTTCAGCAGATCTTTAACAGTTATCCCCGGACTTGAATTGCCACAACGTCCATCATTTCCTCCTTCAATCTGAAAAAGTAGGCATATATCTAGATGTTTTATTTCAAATTCAATGCTATCATTCACAAAATATAATTATAAAGGCATGTGAATTTATTCCTCTAGTACCCTTGAGTAGAAACAACAACAAAAATAGCCCCAATCTTCAGATCTATTAATCTATGGACTAAAAGATTATGATTTGTAGATCAATAAAAGTGGAAATTAAGTTAGCTTATAGATCTACACATATTAGTAATAACCAATTGATTATAAATTACTATTTTATCACCTCCAAATTGCCCACAATAAATGGAAGAATTGATGGATCTATGATTTCCCATGGATTGTAGTTTACGATGCAGATCTCCTTGGAAAACTTACTGTTGTTGAGGTACTTAGAATTTCTCCGAATTCTCATATTGTCAGGTGAGGAATGACACAAAACAAACTAAGGAGATTATGATACAGATGAGGGGTATATACAGCCGGTGAGATCTCATAAATGGGCTGGGCCTTTTATGGTTTCAAAGTTATTTATGAGTTGGGCCTTTTATGATTTTGATTTTATTTATGAGTTGGGCCTTAGATAAGATATTATCCACTAAAATAAAATGATACATATTGCATAGATATTTAAAGTTGGGTAGTTTTATAATCTAGACAAAAAGAAATTAACATATTAATTTGTATCCTCGATACAACAAACACTAACAACCTTTGAAATGATAAAAATTATCAATATATATTATATATTACAATTTATATTTTTCAACTCTATATATTATATAACAATAAATTATAGTATACACATATGTTACCTAAAAATGATAAACGGTAAAAAGTAATTTGTTTATATATAATGACTAAATATTTTTATATATTACAATTTATATTTTTCAACTCTATATATTTTATAACAATAAATTATAGCATACACAATGTTACCTAAAAATGATAAACGGTAAAACAATAACAAATTGTTTATATATAATGACTAAATATTTGAATATTTTTATATATTATAAATCTAATAATAGAGATTTTACACAACGAAGAGAAATAATTTTTGTATGAAAAGTCTTAGGTCACCATAATATCCCTAATTTAGTTCAGCCCATCAACCAACATATATATATATATATATATATATATATATATATATATATATATATATACATATAGAACAAAGTTCCATGTAGTCCACATATTTACTCTAGTACCGTAGACCATGTATGTTCTGCAATTATAAAATGACATAAAAACATTGCAAAATGTGTTATTTTGCAAATCAGTTCTATAAACATTTAAATAGTGAAAAACACATTATTCTGCAAAACATGTTAAGTTTGCAGAACATATTTACATATTACAGAACATATGTGTTCTACTTGTCGAATATAAATGATTTTCAATATTTTTCATGGAATAGTGATACTTATAGAATGTATTTCATAAAATAACAAGTTTCATACATTTTGCAATGTTTTTATGTCATTCTATAGTTGCAGTACATACGTGGTCTACAGTACTACAGTAAATATGTGGACTACATGTAACTTAACTCATATATATATATATATATATATATATATATATATTTATATGTATATATATATAATGACTTGTAATGTATATCTAACTTAAGATTGTATTGATAATCTTAAACACTTTTGATGAAGTGTTAGTTTGTTTGATAAAGTGATAGTTGTAATAGTGTGGCTCATACTTAGCACGAGCTGCTTATTTTAGGTCAGGTCTTACAGAGTGGCTGTATACTCAGAATAATGAGAACAATTGCTCTGTGTAGAACAAATGTTCGGTAGATATTTCATATATTGAATGTTGTATTGTTCTTTAGTTGAAAAATAGGCTAAAATCTCTTAGTGCAACCCTACACAAATACACAAACACATGTAACACAATTCCATTTCAAATATTGTTTCGAATTTTTGAAACATTTTAAAGAGTTACTGTGTTCCTATGTGCTAACTAAGATGTTAAATCGTAATAATGGATTTCAACAAACCAATAACGTGAAAAACACTATTCAAATAATTTTAATAGATTATTTTTTCTCTATTTTTATTATTCAATTTAAATTCTACTAATTATATATTAAAGAAAAAAGAAAATTTTTGGTGAATATCTTAATATATTGTAAACCAAATTCTTCTTAGGGATAAAAAAACTAATTCCAATACAGAGAGACAAAGAGGGAAGAAGACGGAGAGAGGGCGAGAGAGAGATAGAAAGAGGGAAAGACAGAGAGAGGGCGAGAGAGCGAGAGGGGGGGGGGGATAGAGAGAAGGGGGGTATACCTGAAATCGTTGCAAAAATGCCGACAGTGTAAAATCATTGCGAAACCCTAGCTAGTCGCCGTTGCTCACGCAAAGGAGAAAAGGGTGTGTCCAATTTGGGGGAAAATGGGGGAAAATGTGATTATATAACCTTTTATTATGTCGACCGGATACGGTCGAATATATATATATATTCGACTGTATTAAACGGTCAAAAATATATATTTTTGACCGGCTTTCCAGTCGAATTTACCATGCACTCTGTTTTGTTAACTTAGCTACTGGAGTACTTTGTTTCCTGCCGTAGCTACTGGAACAAGTGCTCTGTTCCATAAAAAAATTACCAAAATAATAATTTTTTTATACATAAATATAAAAAATAGTTTAAAAAATAAAATTTTGACATGTAAATTTAATTAAAATATTTATTCTAAAATATCATCACAAAAAGTTAAACTAATACAAATTTGAATAAAAATAATAAATTACATTAATTCTACATCATCATTTTGTTCATCTTCTTCGTCCTCGTTTTCGTGATCTTCTTCGCTCTCATCTTCGTCATCGTTTTCGCCATCGTCTTCAACATTGTAATTCCTTGCGAATTCATTTTCGAACATCCTCAAGTCAATAAAAAAGTTTGAAGGATCACAAATAATTACACTTTCAAAATGTGATGATGAAGCATTTGACACCGTATTTTGAAGTGCATCATCATCGGGTCCTTTTTTCTCTTTAGGTGACGTAGTTCCATCAACTTGCCGGCTCTTTGTTGTTAAAACCGTTTACCATGATGATTTTGTATTTGAAATATTTGGTGCATAATACACTTGATGAGCTTGACTAGCCAACACAAAAATATCTTCAGCGTTTAATTTAGTTTTGACTTGACATCCACTGTAGTGATCCGATGTCTATCTACTTTGACATGTCTTGTAGTATCAAACCAATGTCATTTGAAGACAATTACTTGTTGTCTATTATGATAGCGGAGCTTCAAGACTTCTTTTAGCCTTCCGTAATAATTGTCAAAACTTTCATTGTAAGACGTCCCTACAATATTGAGCAATGACAATTAGTTTCTCATCAATAACAACATTCAAAGAAAACAACAATAATTCAACAATTAGTTTCCTACCAATGACAATTACACCGGAATTTGGTGAAGTGAGCTCATTTTGATTTCTGCAACCGAATTTACAACCATTCACCTTGCATCCCTTGTAAGATTCAACTTTTGAAATCGGACCTCTTATTAAATCTACAAATTTATTATTGAGCTTTTAATCATCTTGTACCCTTTCTTGGAACCATCCTCGAAATTGATCTTTTTGAAATTGTTCCCTTTCGGCATGATTCAAGTTTGGGTGATGTCAATCCAAAAACTTGTTGAATCCACTACACATTTAGCAAATATTAATAAATTGAAAATTGAATATTTTAATAATAATAAATATAGTCTGAAATCATACTGCAAATATTTTTCGACCTCCGGCGAATTGATAAGAACATAGTATGTTATTAGTCTATGTTCGTCATCACTCAATATCCTATCTCCAACTCGTAGAATAGGATCTGTCGGATACGTGTAAACTTCTACCAAATCGGGAACATGAAATGATTGGGGTACCTCATTTCGATGCAAACGATTATGAACCGTTTTGACATCGTCATTGAAATACAATGAGCAAAAGTGTATGCATTCATCCTCGATATAGCGTTCTGCCATTGAGCCCTCGGCTCGAGCTTTGTTTTTCACCTTCAACTTCAAACTGTGCAAATATCTTTCAACAAAATACATCCACCTACCATTAGCCGGACCCCCCCCCCCCCCAACTTACACTCAGTGGCCAAATGAAGTGGCAAATCCTCAATTGGATCGAAAAATCCTGGAATAAATATTGTTTCAAGTTTCCACATAATTCTCAATATATCTTTCTCCATTTTTACCAAATCTGTGTATTTCAAAGTAGATGAGCACAAATCCTGGAAGAAGTTGCACAACTCGATAATAGGATCAGCTATGTATCTTGGGAGTAAGTCATGACAAACGATCGGCAATAACTTTTGACTGAAAACATGACAGTCATGTGATTTCATCCCACGATTACAATTCTTTTTCCAATTCAAACATCTAGATAAATTTGATGCATACCCATCTGGAAGTTTCAACATGTCAATCCATTTGAACAACTTATTTAGTTGTTCACAACTCACGATGTACACGTAATTCTTGACAATCATATCTCGATTTTAAGTTATCTTTTGACTTCTGCTTATCATCAAGAATCGTGTAGAATATGTTGTCAAAAACATTTTTCTCCGTGTGCATGATATCAATGTTATGACGTAGACTAAGGGTCTCTCAATACGGGAGCTCAAAAAATGGAGAATAGTGAGTCCAATTATGTGTCACACCATAGTCCTTCGCTTTTCTCTTGGATGACTTTCCTGGAGGGGGGAATTGTATTTGCTCACACATGGTCTTCGCAATTATTCCTGAATGACGACATGTGCATTCCAAACCTCATACTTCTTCTTAATGGATCATCCGGTTCCAAAAAATATCTAGAAGTGCCATAAAAGGTAACTTTGCCACCATACTTAAGTTGTTTGGCTTTTACCTCTCTCATGCAAACTGGACATGACAACTTCCCCTTAGTTGACCACCCGCTAAGCATGGCAAGTGCTGGAAAGTTGCTAATTGTCCACATCAATGCTGCCCTCATCAATAAGTTGGAACGTGAGAACCTATCGTAGTTTTCCACCCCATTCTGCCATAAATCTTTCAATTCATCAATCAATGGTCTAAGATAAACATGAAAATCTTTTGTCGGATCCTTAGGCCCGGGAATAAGAAGAGGCATAAACATGTACGGAGCCTTCGTGCACATAGATGGGGGAAGGTTGTAAACAACAACTGCCACAGGCCATACGGTATAATCTCTCGCATGTGCATCATGAAAAGGATCAAATCCATTAGTGGAAAGGCCGAGTCTCACATTTCGAATCTCTTTTTGAAAATTTTGGAAACCGACGATCAAATTGTTTCCACTCATGTCTATCCGCCGGGTGACTTAATTCACCTTCAACCACGTTTCTATCATGATGCTATCTCATACATTTCGCAGTCTTTCCAGCCATGAATAAATGTTGCAGTCTCGGGGTGAGAGGAAATAACACAAGACCTTCCGTGGGATCTTTTTTTGGTTAAGATCTTTTGGTTCTTTGTATCGACTTTCATTGCATATATCACAACGCGTCTTCTCGCTATTTTCCTTGTAAAGTAACATACAACCATTCTCACAATCATCAATCTTTTCATATCCCAAATTCAATCCTTTAAGCATATTTTTCACAGCATAATAGGTTTGGGGCAGTTTATGATTGTGAGGCAAGACTGATCCAATGAGCTTAAGCAATTCATCAAAGCCATTGTTACTACAGTTATGCTTTTTCTTGAAATGAATTAACTCGTTCATGAACTCAAAGGTTGTATAGTTGACATTACTTGGATAAATTGGTTCCGAAGCACTGTGCAGCATTTTACAAAATTCTTTTGTCGCTGGATTCGGTTCATTATCCATATTCTCACGATACATATTTGCCTCCCCAATATCCCTTAACATATCATTGGCGTCATAATACATATCATTATCCCCATCACCAACATTTCTAGTACTCATCCTGATATTTTCTTCCGGCATTTTCTCCCCATGTGCAGTCCATATGGTATACCATTGCATTATACCATACCGATACAAATCAAGTTTAACGGCAATAGGAGTCTTGTAAAGCTTATTTTTACAATTTCCACACGGGCGCCTAATAAGCCCATCCTCTCCACCGTGAAGATTTTCACAAGAAAACTTAATAAAATTATCAACACCATTTTTAAAAACCAAAGTGCGAGAAAATTCCCGCCGCATAGATATTTTCGACCGGCTATTATTTTCGACCAAGTCCATGGGCGGGAAAAATCTGGAGGGTTATTTTCGACCCGTTAATTTCGACCATATTTAATTTCGACAGCGTACGGTCGAATATATTATTTTCGACCGTTAACGGTCAAAAATAACTAAAAAATTTTGATTATACATGTGCAAGAATAAAAATCTCAATAATATTTTTTGAAGGAAGAATTGATTTTTTGAAATATCAATATTTGTAAGTTGAAGACATTGTGCTTGTTGGCGACATTGTGCTTGTTGGCCCCTTTACAAAATATTTTTATTTTGAAAATTATTATTATTGTTGTATATATCTGAGATGATTAAAAAGCATTGTTAATTTGCCCAAATTTGTAATTAAAGTAAAACATAATATATTCTCTTTCTTTTCTTGGAATATAAGCTATAAAAGTCACATATGCAAAATCTTTTAAATTCATCAAATATTTATTATACCTAATTTTCACTCTCTCTCTCTCTCTCTTTGCTTGAAATATAAGCTACAAATAGTGATCACCTATGAAAATTTTGAATAATTGATTCTCTTATACTATTTGAAATCTTTATATTTGTAAGTTTGTGATGAGTTGGATGCATTTAGCCTTACAAATAATTTTCGGAAAAAGTATTACCAATTATGAAAAGGTATTATTATGTTGTAAAAAGTTTATTCAAATCCTTTTCTATAGTCTATATAATGCGGTTGTGAGTCTTCCAATTATACAGATACTATAGAATTGGGGATAGAGATAGAATGGCTTCCTCTCCACCAAAACCAACACCCTCAGTCTTGTTAGATGACTATCATTCTTTCACCCTCACATCCATGGCATCTCAAATAAAAGGTCCCCCTCTAGTAAGGAAGAAAAAATATATCACACTGTATAATATATGGAAGAACCACCACAACCGTGAACAAGATGGCAACAGGGTACAAGATTCTCAATACAATAAGAAGAAGCGCCCCAAGAGGAAGACGAGGTCTTTAAAAGATCTATATGAATCCACAGCAGAAGTAATTGTTCTTGATTAGAATTATATAGGTGAAGTCATACGTCTTCTTACTCATGAATGTGTTATGTATGATCTTCACCCGCTTATGATGTTTTGAACTAATTATTTTTGAACAATAACAATTTCAATCATTATATATATATATATATATATATATATATATATATATATATATATATATATATATATATATATATATATATATATATCTTTTGTTCTTTAGTGAGAACATTCTATACCTCTACAGAATATTGAGAAGTGTAGAACAAATGTTGTGTAGATGTTTCATACATTGAATGTTGTACTGTTCTTTAGTTGAAAAATAGGCTCAAATCCCTTAACAGTTTCAATAGTTACCGTGTTCCTATGTGCTAACTAAGATGTTAAATCATAATCACGGATTTCAAAAAACCAATAAGGTGAAGAACACTATTCAAATAATTTTAATAGATTTTTTTTGTCCATTTTTAATATTCATTTTAAATTATACTAATTATTTCTTAAGGAAAGAAGAAAATTTTTGGTGAATATCTTAGTAGTAAACCAATTTATTCTTGCGGATAGAAAACTAATTCCAATACATAAAAAGTTTCATGTATTGTTCCCTCAAATATATATATTTGTTCTTGAGATTTATAAAATTGAGGATTAAAAAGTTGAACCAAAAAGTTTTTGATTATACATGTGCAAGTCTCTTTCAAAATTTTGAAAAAATCTCAATGATATGTTTTGAAGGAAGCATTGATTTTTTTGAAATATTAATATTTGTAAGTTGAAGACATTGTGTTTGTGGGCCCCTTTACAAAATATTTTCATTTTGAAAATTATAATTATTGTAGTATATATGTTAAAGGATGAAAAAGTGTTGTTGATTTGACCAAATTTGTAATTGATATAAAATATAATATATTCTCTCTCGTTGCTTGGAATAAAAGCCATAACAGTCACATATGCAAAATCTTTTAAATTCATCTAATATTTATTATACTGAATTATTGATTCTCTTGTACTTGAAAATCTTAATATTTGTACGTTAGTGATGAGTTGTATGCACGTGGCCTTATAAATAATTTTTTGAAAAATATTAATAATATTATAAAGGTATTCTTTAGTTGTAAATTTTTTATTTAAAGCCTATTCTATAGTCTCCTTAATGTGGTTGCACAAAGTCCTTGTAGTTATATTACATATTATAGAATGGGGATAGAGATAGAATGGCTTCTTCCCCATCACCAAAACCTACACCCTTTATCATTCCACATGGACAAAGAAATATATTTGTAACATCCCACATGGATTTGGTGAATAGTATATGGGCCTTGATAATGTATTACCAATTTGGGCCAAGGTATGCATATTAAAATTATTGGGTTCTCATGAACTGTTTATGTATGATCTTCACCTACTTGTGATATTTTCAATCAATTATTTTCTCTACATTTATAGAATAAAAATTTTCAAATATTTTTTAGAATTTGTGAAGCACTGTTCCTATGTGCTAACTAAGAGGTTAAATTATAACTTATGATTTCAACAAACCAACCAGGTGACAAACAATATTGAAATAATTTTATCAGATTACTTTTTTTCAATTTGTATTTTTCATTTTTCATTTTACTAATTATTTCTTAAGAAACTTAAAATATTTTACCTCAATATCTTAATCGTAAACCAAGTTGTTGTTGGGAATAAAAAAATTAATTTCATTACAGAAAATTTCAGGAATTGTTCCCTCAAATATATATAACATGTGTCAAGATTTATAAAATAGTTCAACAAAATTGAACTCAAAAGTTTTTGAGTTATACATGTGCATGAATCTTCAAATTTTTATAAAAATCTCAATGATATTTTTTCAAGGAAGAACTGATTTTTTGAAAGATGAATATTAGAAAGTTGGAGACAATGTGTTTGTTGGCCGGTTTACAAAAGATTCTTTTTTTAAAAAAATATTTTTTATTATTACTATTAAATTTTTGAGATGATGAAAAAGTATTGGTGATTTGCCCAAATTTTTAGTTAATATAAAATATATTGTATTTTCACTGTCTCTCTCTCTCTCTTTGCTTGAAATATAAGCTACAAATAGTGATCACCTATGAAAATTTTGAATAATTGATTCTCTTATACTATTTGAAATCTTTATATTTGTAAGTTTGTGATGAGTTGGATGCATTTAGCCTTACAAATAATTTTTGGAAAAAGTATTACCAATTATGAAAAGGTATTATTATGTTGTAAAAAGTTTATTCAAAGCCTTTTCTATAGTCTATATAATGCGGTTGTGAGTCTTCCAATTATACAGATACTATAGAATTGGGGATAGAGATAGAATGGCTTCCTCTCCACCAAAACCAACACCCTCAGTCTTGTTAGATGACTATCATTCTTTCACCCTCACATCCATGGCATCTCAAATAAAAGGTCCCCCTCTAGTAAGGAAGAAAAAATATATCACACTGTATAATATATGGAAGAACCACCACAACCGTGAACAAGATGGCAACAGGGTACAAGATTCTCAATACAATAAGAAGAAGCGCCCCAAGAGGAAGACGAGGTCTTTAAAAGATCTATATGAATCCACAGCAGAAGTAATTGCTCTTGATTAGAATTATATAGGTGAAGTCATAGGTCTTCTTAATCATGAATGTGTTATGTATGATCTTCACCCGCTTATGATGTTTTGAACTAATTATTTTGTCTACATTTAAACAATAACAATTTCAATCATTATATATATATATATATATATATATATATATATATATATATATCTTTTGTTCTTTAGTGAGAACATTCTATACCTCTACAGAATATTGAGAAGTGTAGAACAAATGTTCTGTAGATGTTTCATACTTTGAATGTTGTACTGTTCTTTAGTTGAAAAATAGGCTAAAATCCCTTAACAGTTTCAATAGTTATGGTGTTCCTATGTGCTAACTAAGATGTTAAATCATAATCACGGATTTCAAAAAACCAATAAGGTGAAGAACACTATTCAAATAATTTTAATAGATTTTTTTTTGTCCATTTTTAATATTCATTTTAAATTATACTAATTATTTCCTAAGGAAAGAAGAAAATTTTTGGTGAATATCTTAATAGTAAACCAATTTATTCTTGCGGATAGAAAACTAATTCCAATACATAAAAAGTTTCATGTATTGTTCCGTCAAATATATATATTTGTTCTTGAGATTTATAAAATTGAGGATTAAAAAGTTGAACCAAAAAGTTTTTTGATTATACTCACTACAAGAAATTCGACTAAAAGTGACCGTAGTGTTGCAGTCGCTTTAATGCTAAAAATGACCGCTCACGGTCGTTCCAAGGATAAAAATGACCGGAAATCTTCAGTCGTTTTTAAGGCCGTCACAAATAGTAAAACGGTGACAAATATAACCAAACGTGACCAATAAGAGTCACTCTAAGCTAACAAAAAAGCAATCAAAACTAGTCCAAAATGACCATCTCCGGTCACAAAAAAATGACCATCTCCGGTCGCAACTTTTGTGACCACTTGTGGTCAATTCTATCAGATACATGTATAACTGCTGCCAGTCACAAGGGGGTATTTAGATGAGACTAAAGTTAGTTGTTTCTGGCAATTAACAATCTGACGAGCTCCAGTCACATATGTTGTGACCCTGTACAGTCAAATCTAGACACTATATAAGACCAAAATCAGTCGTACTGGCAGTCACTTCCACATGAATATCAACCAATTCGGGTCACAATTAACTACGTCCAATCAAATTTGTAAATATGCATGATGACTGATTTTGGTCACATAGATTCACTTTGAAATGACCAAAACTGGTCAAAATATTATTCTACATCTCCAAAATCAGTCACATTTTATTTATGGTCTACCTTCACGGAACTCAAATTATTTGTATAGAATTGCAATAATTTAATAACAACGGAAATAATTTATAGTAACAGAGAATTTGAACACCAAAAGCAAAAGTAGTTCAACATTAAGCCAAAATATCCTTCTAATACATAAAGAGACTAGAGTACTTGGTAAAATTCACATAAGGATTACTAGACTTCACAAAAGCATAACTTCTAATTCCACGTAGGGATAGACTACTAAAAAGTTCACATAAACTAAGGGCTGAGTTGAGTGTTGTTGAAGCTGCCATCTTCATCACTATAATGTCCATCCATGTTTCCTCCGTCATCATCCATATCTCCTGCTTCATCATCCATGTTCTGCCCATTCTCATTTCCTTCATCATCTTCCATATCATGTCCATTTTCAGTTCCATCCTCCTGGGTATCCTATATATGAATCAAAATTAAAGGTCATTTTATTCGAGATAAATGAGCAAAAATAAAAAACTTGTGCAAAAATTTGTAAAAACATAGTAGAACTAGGGATTGGTTTGGGTCAGTCTGGGTAAACAGAATGTATTATCACTCGGCTTTAAACTGTTGAAATTGTACCATGTTGAAATAATATATATCACATATAAATATAGAAGCTCAAATCAGTACAATCACAAGATAGTAGTCTTTGGTCCAATAAAAGATTATAGAAGTCGAGTACAATTCAGGAACGCTATACAACTATTTTTTCAATATTTCTCTTTTTTTTTTCCGAAGAACCAAATATAATATAACTAACTACTGGAACCATTAGAATTAAGACAAACATATTAGCTAACGTGAAAATTTGTATGCCATCTGATCATGACAGAGTAATTTATAGGCACTGGGGTGTGTCGACTGCTACAAAAGCCTAAATTCAATATCCAAAAACGTAGTTCTAAAGATGCTTTTTTCAGGTATACACCAAAAAGAGTTTCACTCTGGTGCAACACAGTTTCCATATTTGACAGACTAAACAAGATCATGCACATCTACTAAACAGACCACAAGCATTATTAACAACAATTCAGAACAAAGCCTGCTACAGGCCTACACAGCTACACCTATTTCCTTCTAGTTTGTGTAATTTAAGATTATAAACAGACCACAAAGTATCATGCCTTGTAGCTCAAACAATCAAAACTTGGATTACAAAATCATAACAAGATTGAGACTATATATAACAAGTTTCAGACATTGGCACACTAGTTTCGGACTTATTAAAATTATGATAAAAACTCTTGATAGACAAAGACACGACAGCAAAATAATATCTCTTCTTTAGCTCTTTGCAACCAACGCTTTAAACTGTTGAAACTGTACCATGTTGAAATAATATATATCACATATAAATATACTGGATACAAATCATTAAGCAAATAACTGTCTTTATAGTAACCTTATAACAAGCTACTAGTTGCAAGCTACAGAGCGTGAATATATCAGAACACAAGTTATTTAATGGGTCTTTAATTACCTCAATGATGACCTTTTTGAATCTCTCGAATTGAGAACAAGCCAAACTTGCTGCAACCTTGATATATTGGTCCCATAATAGCCTCTGAACAGGATCATCCTTGATTGGATATGCACCATCAGCCAATTTTTTTAACTCATCATCGAGGCGGGATCGTGGGATCTCATTCATCCCATCCATGGTCTGGACCATATCAGTCACCTCATTTAGTGCTCTACCCATCATATCATATGCATGGTTTGGTATACGGGCCGGAGTGGACAAGGTGGTCCATTTGGCTGCCTCCTCACGCCCTAGAACATCTTGAACAGTCTTGTTTGGGTTCATAAATATCTTTCCTTTGTTCAACTTACGAGCTCGTAGAGAAATTAATATATTTCTCTTTCTGCAGGTGGCAGGAGATGGAGGTGGCTCATCTGGATCAGTTTGAGAAGCAAATTCCTCCGCAGCACGCTCCATTGCCTCCTGCAAGTTATAAAGATAATTCCATGTATGACCTAGGAACAGTACTGTTGCAGTACAGTATTATTACTAGTTAGAATCCAGGGAAGTGTTAGCAAGTAAGCAAGGATTCTTTCATTTATATATGGTCTATAAATACATGCGTGAGTCTGTATTCTCAAATTATGTATTGAAATATGATAATGGATTAATCTTTTCCAACACACTCTCTCACTCTCTGGTCTCTAACTAACTATATCTCTCTAAATTGCTATCTTCTCCGGCAAGTTTCTGTCTCTTCTCTGTCTAAACTCTACATTTATGTTATAATTCTCTATTTCTGCCTCTATTTCTGCCTCTATTTCTCCTTTATCTCTCTGCTATTCTGTTGTTTCTGCTTAAGTTTGCATCAGTATATACAGAAAAGTACAAAAACACATACGGAGCTCAGTCAAGATCATCATATCCTGACAATATATAATCAAGTGCCTACTCAGTCAAGTTTCTTAATGATTATTTTCTTGTTACTATTATATACAACATGTATATTAGACTACAAATATACACTGAAATATACACTACCAACTATAGCTGCTACACTTACACACCAGAAAATCACATTTCCTTCTGCTTTTACCATCATTGGTGCCTCTTTAATTTCCTTCATTTCATAAATCCAGTTTAATTCCAAATGAACAAATTTAAAATTGAAAAGGATCCTCACAAGCAACAAAGTATTCATATATCTTCATAGTGATTATAAGTGTCTTTGTACGAAAGCTGTGTTTATACATCACTTGTGATACCCTAGTAGGAATTATTCATTTTAGCACTGTGATACCCTAGTAGGAATTATTCATTTTAGCACTTGTATCATGATTTTTTGTTGTAAACTGTTTCTTTTCTTTTCTTGTTCTTCGTCTGACACTTGTATATACTTTTTATTAAGGCAGAAAGAGAAAGAAGTTCTAGCTCTTCTCTCCAGACTAGATCTGCAAAGCATTCAATTCACAGACTCTCCTCCAAGTATGGCATATGTGTATTTTACTTGTTTCGTATATTCAATACATGTATATTAGACTACAGTGATTACAAACCCAACCCAAATACAACATCAATTAAAATACAAATATGACTATGAATATATTTTTTTAACTTAAAATATGCAGGAGGGCTCCGGAATAAACCTTTATTTCAATCAGTTCTGCATGCTTCTTTGTGTAAACAATATTAAACAGCTCCAATTCAGACATAACCTCGCCCGTTTCTAACTCCTTGGCCTATCAAATAAGATACCAAGTTGAGAGAATACAATTCATATAGAAAATAAATTACAGACCATAGAATTTAGACAAGATTTAAATGTGAAAGTGTAATTTACAGGTGTGACATGTTTATGAGTTTACATGACTTACAAGGCGTCGTTCTTCAAATGGCTTCGCCCCACTAGCGTGCGGGAACTTCAATTTTGTCCGATTCTCTTTGTTGGGAGAGGGGGGGAGAGAGAGAGAAGGGGGTATACCTGTGAAGACATCGGTGTGAAATCGTTGCGAAACTGCCGACAGTGTGAAATCGTTGCGAAACCCTAGCTAGTCGCCACTGCTCGCACAAAGGAGAAAAGGGTGTGTCCAATTTGGGGGAAAATGGGGGAAAATGTGATTATATAGCTTCTATTATGTCGACCGGATACGGTCGAAAATATATATATTCGACTGCATTAAACGGTCAAAAATATATATTTTCGACCATACTTAAATTGTTTGGCTTTTACCTCTCTCATGCAAACTGGACATGACAACTTCCCCTTAGTTGACCACCCGCTAAGCATGGCAAGTGCTGGAAAGTTGCTAATTGTCCACATCAATGCTGCCCTCATCAAAAAGTTGGAACGTGAGAACCTATCGTAGTTTTCCACCCCATTCTGCCATAAATCTTTCAATTCATCAATCAATGGTCTAAGATAAACATGAAAATCTTTTGTCGGATCCTTAGGCGCGGGAATAAGAAGAGGCATAAACATGTACGGAGCCTTCGTATGCACATAGATGGGGGAAGTTTGTAAACAACAACTACCATAGGCCATACGGTATAATCTCTCGCATGTGCATCACGAAAGGGATCAAATCCATCAGTGGAAAGGCCGAGTCTCACATTTCGAATCTCTTTTTGAAAATTTTGGAAACCGACGATCAAATTGTTTCCACTCATCTCCATCCGCCGGGTGACTTAATTCACCTTCAACCACGTTTCTATCATGATACCATCTCATACATTTCGCAGTCTTTCCAGCCATGAACAAACTTTATAGTCTCGGGGTGAGAGGAAAATAACGCAAGACATTTCGTGGGATCTTTTTTTTGTTAAGATCTTTTGGTTCTTTGTATCGACTTTCATTGCATATATCACAACGCGTCTTCTCGCTTTTCCTTGTAAAATAACATACAACCATTCTCACAAGCATCAATCTTTTCATATCCCAAACTCAATCCTTTAAGCATATTTTTCACAGCATAGTAGGTTTGGGGCAGTTTATGATTGTCAGGCAAGACTGATCCAATGAGCTTAAGCAATTCATCAAAGCCATTGTTACCATAATTATGCTTTTTCTTGAAATGAATTAACTCGTTCACGAACTCAAAGTTTGTATAGTTGATATTACTTGGATAAATTGGTTCCGAAGCACTGTGCAGCATCTTACAAAATTCTTTTGCCGCTGGATTCAGTTCATCATCCATATTCTCACGATACATATTTGCCTCCCGAATATCCCTTAACATATCATCAACGTCATAATACATATCATTATCCCCATCACTAACATTTCTAGTACTCATCCCAATATTTTTTTTCGGCATTTTCTCCCCATGTGCAGTCCATAACATACCGATACAAATCAAGTTTAACGGCAATAGGAGTCTTGTAATGCTTATTTTTACAATTTCCACACGGGCGCCTAATAAGCCCATCATCTCCTCTGCGAAAATTTTCACAAGAAAATTTAATAAAATTATCAACACCTTTTTTTATTCAACCATTAAATATCTTGACTCATTATATCGACTACGACTAATCCAACTACGATCGGAAGCCATCTACAATAAAACAGGCATTGAATTAATTTTAGCTCATTTCAACACAAATACACTAATTAAAATATGCTACAACTATGTGCAATTATATCACAACTATGGAAACATAGAAATGTCATAAATATATGGGGGAAAAAATACTACTATTATAATAATTAACAAAGACAAGCTAATATAGATTATTAATGACATAAAAGAATTACTTACTTGATGATTTATGAAGATTTCATATGGAAAGCTTGAGTTTAGAGAGTAAAAAAGAGAGAAAATGGGGGTAAGAAAATAAAGATTATGGAGGAAACGACTACTGGAAAGGAAAGGGGGCGGGGCTTTTTTTTTTCTGTGCGTCTAACTTCAACCGTTTCTGGTCGAAATTAACAGTCGGAAATATAATTTCAACCAGAAATGGTCGACATTATATTATCGACCAGAAACCCCTAAAAATTTTTAAAAACCAAAGTGCGGGATAATTCCCACCGCATAGATATTTTCCGGCTATTATTTTCGGCCAAGTCCATGGGCGGGAAAAATCTGGAGAGTTATATTCGACCTGTAAATTTCGACCATATTTAATTATACATGTGCAAGAATAAAAATCTCAATGATATTTTTTGAAGGAAGAATTGATTTTTTTGAAATATCAATATTTGTAAGTTGAAGACATTGTGCTTGTTGGCGACATTGTGCTTGTTGGCCCCTTTACAAAATATTTTTATTTTGAAAATTATTATTATTGTAGTATATATCTGAGATGATTAAAAATCATTGTTAATTTGCCCAAATTTGTAATTAATGTAAAACATAATATATTCTCTTTCTTTTTTTGGAATATAAGCTATAATAGTCACATATGCAAAATCTTTTAAATTAATCTAATATTTATTATACCTAATTATTGATTCTCTTGTACTTGAAAATCTTAATATTTGTACGTTAGTGATAAGTTGTATGCACGTGGCCTTATAAATAATTTTTTGAATAATATTAATAATATTATAAAGGTATTCTTTAGTTGTAAATTTTTTATTTAAAGCCTATTCTATAGTCTCCTTAATGTGGTTGCACAAAGTCCTTGTAGTTATATTACATATTATAGAATGGGGATAGAGATAGAATGGCTTCTTCCCCATCACCAAAACCTACACCCTTTATCATTCTTTCACCCTTACATCCATGGCATCTCCAATAAAAGGTCCTATTTTAGTAAGGACAGAGATATATATTTGTAACATCCCACATGGATTTGGGGAATAATATATGGGCCTTGATAATGTATACGAATTTGCTAGCGTTTTTGGGCCAAGGTATGCATTTTGTTATTGGGTTCTCATGAACTGGTTATGTATGATCTTCACCTACTTGTGATATTTTTAATCAATTATTTTCTCTACATTTATAGAATAACAATTTTCAAATATTTTTTAGAATTTGTGAAGCATGGTTCCTATGTGCTAACTAAGAGGTTAAATTATAACTTATGATTTCAACAAACCAACCAGGTGACAAACAATATTGAAATAATTTTATCACATTACTTTTTTTCAATTAGTATTTTTCATTTTACTAATTATTTCTCAAGAAACTTATAATATTTTACCTCAATATCTTAATCGTAAACCAAGTTGTTGTTGGGAATAAAAAAATTATTTTCATTACACAAAATTTCAGGTATTGTTCCTTCAAATATATATAACATGTGTCAGGATTTATAAAATAGTTCAACAAAGTTGAACTCAAAAGTTTTTGAGTTATACATGTGCATGAATCTTCAAATTTTTATAAAAATCTCAATGATATTTTTTCAAGGAAGAACTGATTTTTTGAAATATGAATATTAGAATGTTGGAGACAATGTGTTTGTTGGCCTGTTTACAAAAGATTCTTTTTTTAAAACAATATTTATTATTATTACTATTAAATTTTTGAGATGATGAAAAAGTATGGTTGATTTGCCCAAATTTTTAGTTAATATAAAATATATTGTATTTTCACTCTCTCTCTCTCTCTCTTTGCTTGAAATATAAGCTACAAATAGTGATCACCTATGAAAATTTTGAATAATTGATTCTCTTATACTATTTGAAATCTTTATATTTGTAAGTTTGTGATGAATTGGATGCATGTAGCCTTACAAATAATTTTTGGAAAACGTATTACCAATTATGAAAAGGTATTATTATGTTGTAAAAAGTTTATTCAAAGTCTTTTCTATAGTCTATATAATGCGGTTGTGAGTCTTCCAATTATACAGATACTATAGAATTGGGGATAGAGATAGAATGACTTCCTCTCGACCAAAACCAACACCCTCAGTCTTGTTAGATGACTATCATTCTTTCACCCTCACATCCATGGCATCTCAAATAAAAGGCCCCCCTTTAGTAAGGAAGAAAAAATATATCATACTGTATAATATATGGAAGAACCACAACAACAGTGAACAAGATGGCAACAGGGTACAAGATTCTCAATACAATAAGAAGAAGCGCCCCAAGAGGAAGACGAGGTCTTTAAAAGATCTATATGAATCCACAGCAGAAGTAATTGCTCTTGATTAGAATTATATAGGTGAAGTCATAGGTCTTCTTAATCATGAATGTGTTATGTATGATCTTCACCCGCTTATGATGTTTTGAACCAATTATTTTGTCTACATTTAAACAATAACAATTTCAATCATTATAATATATATATATATATATATATATATATATATATATATTTTGTTCTTTACTGAGAACATTCTATACCTCTACAGAATATTGAGAAGTGTAGAACAAATGTTCCGTAGCGTAGATGTTTCATACATTGAATGTTGTACTGTTATTTAGTTGAAAAATAGGCTAAAATCCCTTAGTGCAACTCTACACAAATACACAAACACATGTAACACAATTCCATTTCAAATATTGTTTAGAATTTTTGAAACAGTTTCAATAGTTACCGTGTTCCTATGTGCTAACTAAGATGTTAAATCATAATCACGGATTTCAATAAACCAATAAGGTGAAGAACACTATACAAATAATTTTAATAGATTATTTTTTGTCCATTTTTATTATTCATATTAAATTATACTAATTATTTCTTAAGGAAAAAAGAAAATTTTGTTGAATATCTTAATAGTAAACCAATCTATTCTTGCGGATAGAAAACTAATTCCAATACATAAAAAGTTTCATGTATTGTTCCCTCAAATATATATATTTGTTCTTGGGATTTATAAAATTGAGTATTAAAAAGTTGAACTAAAATGTTTTTGATTATACATGTGCAAGTCTCTTTCAAAATTTTGAAAAAATCTCAATGATATGTTTTGAAGGAAGAATTGATTTTTTTGAAATATTAATATTTGTAAGTTGAAGACATTGTGTTTGTGTTGGGTTCCGAGGCACAAAACGCAGCGGATATGCGTAAATAAACAAAATTTTCAAAACCCAAGAACAATCCATGTATAATTATGGGCAGATTATGGAGATAACGAATCTTACCTTTCAAAAGCTTGACTTTCACGTACTCAACGGAGATTCTATTATTTAATTAATAACTAAGTCATACTTAATTATTATGGGCAAAAGCATTCCCTTTAACTCGAATTTATACTATCTTAATTAAGTCTCACTTAATTATAATAAAATTCAAATAATCATCAGTTAATTTAAATCAATAATTTAAATCAACTTATTCCATTATGTGCTCTATTTGTGTGACCCTATAGGCTATCATTTAATTGGCAATAATTTTATTCTCTAATAAAATTATAAACAATGAGCGGTATCTAGTAATACATCATTGTTACCCAATTAAACAATAATTAAATCGTGATTAGATAAAACCTTTCGTGAATAATGTTTTTTCGTGTAATATGATCCCTTTAACCATACATATTATAGATTAAACTCGAGGCATGTATTTAGTCATCTTCTTCAATATTTAATCCGGGTTTACTTGATCCATGAGTAGACTATCAAGACAAATCATTATTTGAGCATGGCCATGCATTTATAGTCTCACTCAATCAAGAGGCCAATTCTCTCCTATTTATAGGAGGGTTAAATCCTTTATCTATCATTCATATTTCTCATACGACTCATGATATACCCGATGTCCACTTTTATCATCACCCGGTCAAAGGTAACTTTTAATGTAGTCAAAGTATATTAATCCTCGCATAGAAATATAATGATTTCAAGTCAAAGGATCTTTACACCATTATCTATGAGTCTTTCTTATGACTTTATTAAACATGAAGAATCTCACTGTGCGTCTGTCCAGTACCATGTACTCTTACATGTATCTATGTATTGACTTTAGTATCCCCATACTTATAACCAATGAGATGTGGTTATCTTGTCAAACAACATACTAGTCTATCTATGTATTATTATCGTCCTATATAATAATACTCGACTAGGGACCTTTAAGGATATGATATATTATATAATCTCAAGTTCAAGTCATGTACTTAAACTATATAATGTGTATCATGATTCTAAGGACATTTATTATGCTAACAAAATATCGCAATAATTTAGATCATAATAAATACATTTATTGAATGAACAACTGACATAAATGTTTAAAAGAATAATGTATTGCCTCTAGGGCACCTACACTAACAATCTCCCACTTGCACTAGAGCCAATCACCCATATATCTAATACCCATGGAACTAGTGTGACCATCGTGCTTCTCTTGCGACAAGCCTTTGGTCAGTGGGTCTGCAATGTTATCATTTGTGTGCACTTTACATATGTGTATATCACCTCTTTCATTAATCTCTCGAATAAGGTGAAATCTCCTGAGTATATGTTTGGCCCGGGAGTGAGATCTAGGTTCTTTAGCCTGTGCAATGGCTCCATTGTTATGGCAGTATAGATCAATGCCATCTGCGATCGATGGAACCACTTCCAAATCCTTTTCTATAGTCTCAGTAATGTGGTTGCACAAACTCCTTGTAGTTATATTACATATTATAGAATGGGGATAGAGATAGAATGGCAACTTCCCCATCACCAAAACCCACACCCTGAGTATTGCTAGACCATTATTATTCTTTCATCCTTACATAACCATTATTATTCTTTCATCCTTACATATGACATCTCGAATAAAAGGTCCTATTTTAGTAAGGACAAAAAAATATATTTGTAACATCCCACATCAACTCATGAACCATTATGTATGATCATCACCTATTTGTGATGTTTTCAACCAATTATTTTCTCTGCTTTTATAGAATAAAAATTTTCAAATATTTTTTATAATTTCCGAAGCACTGTTCCTATGTGCTAACTAAGAGGTTAAATTATAACCAATGATTTTAACAAACCAACAATGAAATCATTTTATCAGATTACTTTTTTTTTTAATTTGTATTTTTCATTTTTCATTTTACTAATTATTTCTCAAGAAACTTATAATATTTTACCTGAATATCTTAATTATAAACCAAGTTATTGAGAATAAGAAAATTAATTTTATTACAAAAAATTTCAGGTATTGTTCCCTCATATATATATAACATGTGTCGGGATTTATAAAATAGTTTAACGAAGTTGAACTCAAAAGTTTTTGATTTATACATGTGCATGAATCTTCAAATTTTTATAAAAATCCGAATAATATTTTTTCAAGGAAGAATTGATTTTTTTTAAATATGAATATTAGAAAGTTCGAGACAGTGTGTTTGTTGGCCCGTTTATAAAAGATTTTTTTTAAAAAAAATCTATTATTATCACTATTAAATTTTTGAGATGATAAAAAGGTATTGTTGATTTGCCCAAATTTTTAGTTAATTTAAAATATATTGTACTCTCTCTCTCTCTGCTTGAAATATAAGCTATAAATAGTCACTTATGCTAAATTTGTAAGTTTGTGATGAGTTGGATGCATGTAGCCTTACAAATAATTTTTGGAAAAAGTATTACGTATTATGAAAAGGTATTATTTACTTGTAAAAAGTTTATTCAAAGCCTTTTCTATAGTCTATATAATGCCGCTGTGAGCCTTCCCCTTATAAAGATACTATAGAATTGCGGATAGAGATATAATGGCTTCCTCTGCACCAAAATCGCCAACACCCTCAGTCAGTCTTGTTAGATGACTATCATTCTTTCACCCTCACATCCATGGCATCTCAAATAAAAAGTCCTCCTTTAGTAAGAAAGAAAAAATATATTAGACTGTATTATATATGGAAGAACCACCACAACAGTGAACAAGATGGCAAGAGGGTACAAGGTTCTCAATACAATAAGAAGAAGGGCCCCAAGAGGAAGACGAGGTCTTTAAAAGATCTATATGAATCCACAATGGAAGTAATTGCTCTTGATTAGAATTATATAGGTGAAGTCATAGGTCTTCTTAATCATGAATGTGTTATGTATGATCTTCACCCACTTATGATGTTTTGAATCAATTATTTTTGTCTCCATTTAAACAATAAGAATTTCAATAATTATATATATATTGTGCTTTACTGAGAACCAATTAATTGTTCTGCGTAGAACAATGTTCTGTAGATATTTCATATACTCAATGTTGTATTGTTCTTTAGTTGAAAAATAGGCTACAATCTCTTAGTGGAACCCTACATAAATACATGATGTAGCAAGATTTGTCAATGGAGCATGCAAATTAGTTAATGGTAGAACATGAGGAGTGTCAAAGGTCTGATCAAGATACGCCCAACAAACATTATCCCATGTACCAACAATAATAGGCAATAAAATGCCATCATTATAATTCACAAGAGAGGGTGAGAAAGAAACCTGTTGTTGTGTTGTTTCCTGGATCTGAGACGTCGCTTGCTCGCGCCATCGCGCGAACCTCCATGACCTTTCCGTTCCTCGATCAAGATAGGATCTCGCTCGGTCCTTCCATCGAAACCTCGATACTCCTGCCTCGATGATCCTACGTTGTTTCTTGGATTTTGGCCACGAGGCAACTCCTTTTCATAACCGTCTCGCCCTGTATGGGTGGTTCCTGATGCCGTTCCGACTTCCTCAGGCCTTCACTCAAGATCTCTAATTAAGGCTAGCTGATCCGCCCTACTGACTCTCCCCCCGTATCTTTCCGCCAAAGAATCAATCGTCCGACTAGCCTCCTCAGAATGTACCACCGTTTGTCCATTATCTTGACATGGAATCCTTCCACCGTCTATGGTATCTTCCAATCGTCTATCTTCTCCTCCCACCGTTGTCTGGCCACCAGACGCGAACAAGTTACGCGGAGTGATTACATGCATGTCCTCTTCCATCACGGCGACCCGACTGATTTGCCTCTTCAAAGGGTTGCTTCCCAGAACGATGTGTTCTTGGTAAGACAGATTCGATCTGCCCTACTTGCTCTTTTAGTGCCGTATGGTCTCTATCTTGTTTTCTCAGACAATGTAACTCCTTGAGTAGATCGTCGTTACTTATCATAACTGGTGGTGACTGGGCGATGGGTCGTCGTAAAATGATGGGATCTCCTTCTGTAATTACAATTTCCCGGTCTTGGGGAGTGTTCCTGACCATAGTGTTATCGGTCCGTCCAGGGCCCGTCCTATCGACGTTGCCTCGTCTGGACCTTGGATCAGGTTGTTGACTTCCGCTAGGTGTTGCATCGCCGTGATTAGACATCCTTTCTCCTAGATGCGGAATCTTGAAACCCCTCCTTCTAGCGCCAATTTGTTAACGGAGAAATCTGGTTTATTAATAAAGATGAGGTTCTCGACGTGAATCAAGATCTTCTGCGGCGTCTTTTTGTTGGAATGTGGGATGGCGATTGGTTATTTGTTTTGGATGTGGCTGCAATTGTAGGCAAAGGGTTCGAGATTACTAAAGAGACTAGCTTTCAAGAATGATCGATGTCTACAATCTGCCTATGTACCCCTTTTATAGGGGATCAAGCCGGCACGTAGTTCTTTTCTCCTACGTCATTACCTCTGAGTGACATATTACTTCTCCTCAAATTTATGTAAAAATCAACACAAGAAAAATGAGCATCAAAAGAAGATAAATTCTAACATATCTAACACACACACACACCAGGGTGTTTGGATGTAAGTGTTATATTTGATTGGTTAGAAAAAGGAGATATAAATTTAAGGATGCGCAATAATGTAAGTAAGATATAAATTTTAATTTCAACTACGTAGTTAATTATAGATAACCAATGTGCATTACGAACTTACACACATTTGTATTGCACTGGCATTCAAATTTTATTTACCACAAATTGGGAGGAGAAACAACAAAAAAGAATTTCTTTGGAATCACATTGTTTTTGAGTTATTAATTTCTTTGCTTATTCTCATTGATATTAATCTTCAGCGGCAAGTTTTTTTTATAGGAAATAGTAGGCTAGAGGCATTCTCAATTGGTTCATTCAAGAGAATATTGATTTGTTCTCGAGTTCAATATCAATAATAATACTCCCTCTGTGTCTTTTTTCTTTTCCTATTTGCAATGTCGGGACTGTTCATAACATGAGAAAAATTACTAATTTATGTTAAATCTGTAAGACTAAATATAATCGTGAGTGATCTTGTTGGATTCATATTCACGAGTACTTGAATATGGTGAAATTTTTGTATTTAATATCAATACAAAACTAAAGATATTAATGATCAAAATTGTGTATTGGCATACGTGTCAAAGACAAACAGGAAATGTATTAAGAGACGGAGGGAGTATAGTTTAACGGCAAATATAAATATGAATTCATATATTCCCTAAAATCCTATAATAAAATATCTTAACTCCCACTTATACACATCATTACCTCTGAGTGACATATTAGTTACAGTCAAATTTGACTAAAAATCAACACAAGAAAAATAAAAAACAATAAAAATAGGTGTGAGAATTTATCATTTCCATGATTATCAAGGGGACATTGTGTTCATTCCACATAGTTTGTTCTAATCTTCTATAAAAAAAAATGATCTGTATTGGGAATTGTCACAAAAAATAACCTTCTGCAGAATCTAGGTCGGTGCTTCTAGAAAGCACATTGCTTATACTTCGCATTTTCATATGTCAAGTTCTCATGAGCTACTTTATCAATATTTTCCAATCCATCCACAAATCTAATGCTTTTTCATTTATTATAGTCATTTTAGGCAAAGTTATCAAGTCATTTTAGGAAAAGTTATCAAGTCAAGTGAACCCTATGCTAGATTGTTTATGGTCTTCACCCGTTCATACCCCATTCAAGGTTGAAAATAACTCTGTGAACTACTATGATGTACCGATCATTAGTTTTTTATTCAAGAAAAAAATAGGTCTAAAGGGTTTTTAATGATAAAAAAGTTCTTCATGCTTAATATATTAGTAAATTACAAACTATTGACACACTTGTTTGCCACAATATAAACACTTGTAGGGTGTATAAGTAGAAAGAGTCAATACCTAATGCAAGAATGACATAGTTCATGGATTTAACTATGTACCAATGTATCAAAATGGATACCAAGTACACAATACGACATATCCATATAAACATAGTAATACTTAAATTCGAAAAGCATACCAAGAATTAAATGCTGAGAAAGCATATCAATGAAAATCCCAAACACATAGTAACCTTAATAGGAAATGAATTCAAAGTTTGAATGTAAAGTTCCTTCATCAGAACAGAATATTATATCGAAAAACTAAAGGGAAGAACATCAATACAAAATCCATCAAAAAGACTAATACAGAAAGTAATCATCAATAGAACCACTATGGTGAGGACGACGGAGATGGATCTTGAAAATCTTCACGGTTTACCAAGGAAACCTGTGAGTTAGATATTTTACATTAGTGCTTACTCAAATATATATATATATATATATATTTGTATGAACATGAAAAATTGACTATATATGTACCTTCACACAGCATGTTCTTTTGTTATGATTAGATTGTTGACATTCGAAGCACCTTTTAGTGTTAGCAGTGGTGTTGGAAGCTTTTCCACTTTTTCATCTTCTTGCCTCTTTTCTTTATCAATTTTCTATAAATTATACATCAAAATTTTCATTTTTTCCATATTTTACAAGACAAAAGTTAAATATCTAAGAAATACCTATATGGTACCTTAGTTCCACAAGTCCTTGAATTGTGTCCAGCTTCTAAGCAGAGAGTACACCTGTAAAATCTAACCTTCCTCTTGGGGATATTAGGAGAGCTACAGGTAGGCAAACAAATTTCTTATAGCAAATATTTAAGATATGTACGGAACATAGTTCTTTGAAAGAAAATTGTGTGGGCATGGGTATATATTAAAATCCAATTAATATAAATTTACTACTTCAGCAGATCTTTAACAGTTATCCCCCGACTTGAATTGCCACAACGTCCATCATTTCCACCTTCAATCTGAAAAAAGTAGGCATATATCTAGATGTTTTATTTCAAATTCAATGCTATCATTCACAAAAAGTAATTATAAAGGCATGTGAATTTATTCCTCTAGTACCCTTGAGTAGAAACAACAACAAAAATAGCCCCCCTTGAGTAGAAACAACAACAAAAATAGCCCCAATCTTCAGATGTATTAATCTATGGACTAAAAGATTATGATTTGTAGATCAATAAAAGAGGAAATTAAGTTAGCTTATAGATCTACACATATTAGTAATAACCAATTGATTATAAATTACTATTTTATCACCTCGAAATTGCCCACAATAAATGGAAGAATTGATGGATCTATGATTTCCCATGGATTGTAGTTTACTATGCAGATCTTCTTGAAAAACTTACTGTTGTTGAGGTATTTCATATATTGAATGTTGTATTGTTCTTTAGTTGAAAAATAGGCTAAAATCTCTTAGTTCAACCCTACACAAATACACAAACACATGTAACACAATTCCATTTCAAATATTGTTTCGAATTTTTGAAACAGTTTAAAGAGTTACGGTGTTCTTATGTGCTAACTAAGATGTTAAATCGTAATCATGGATTTCAACAAACCAATAACGTGAAAAACACTATTCAAATAATTTTAATAGATTATTTTTTCTCCATTTTTATTATTCAATTTAAATTCTACTAATTATACATTAAGGAAAAAAGAAAATTTTTTGTGAATATCTTAATATATTGTAAACCAAATTCTTCTTGGGGATAAAAAAACTAATTCCAATAGAGAGAGACAAAGAGGGGGGAAGACAAAGAGAGGGCGAGAGAGAGAAAGATAGATCCAAAGCCAGAGAGATAGAAAGGGGGGAAGACAGAGAGAGGGCGATAGAGCGAGAGGGGGAGAAGGGGGGAGAGAGAGAAAGGGGGGGGGGTTATACCTGTGAAGACATCGGTGTGAAATCATTGCGAAACTGCCGACAGTGTGAAATCGTTGCGAAACCCTAGCTAGTCGCCACTGCTCGCGCAAAGGAGAAAAGAGTGTGCCTAATTTGGGGGAAAATGGGGGAAAAGGTGATTATATACCTTCTATTATGTCGACAGGATACGGTCGAAAATATATATATTCGATTGCATTAAACGGTCAAAAATATATATTTTCGACCGGCTTTCCAGTCGAATTTACCATGCACTATGTTTTGTTAACTAGGCTACTGGAGTACTCTGTTTCCTGCAGTAGCTACTGGAACAAGTGCTCTGTTCCGTAAAAAAATTACCAAAATAATAATTTTTTTATACATAAATATAAAAAATAGTTTAAAAGTTAAAATTTTGACATGTAAATTTAATTAAAAATATTTATTCTAAAATATCATCACAAAAAGTTAAACTAATACAAATTTGAATAAAAATAATAAATTACATCAATTCTACATCATCATTTTGTTCATCTTCTTCGTCCTCGTTTTCGTGATCTTCTTCTCTCTCATCTTCGTCATCATTTTCGTCATCGTCTTCAACATTATAATTCCTTGAGAAATCATTTTCGAACATCCTCAAGTCAATAAAAAAGTTTGAAGGATCACAAATAATTACACTTTCAAAATGTGATGATGAAACATTTGACACCGCATTTTGAAGTGCATCATCATCGGGTCCTTTTTCCTCTTTAGGTGACGTAGTTTCATCAACTTGCCGACTCTTTGTTGTTAAAACAGTATACCATGATGATTTTGTATTTGAAATATTTGGTGCATAATACACTTGATGAGCTTGACTAGCCAACACAAAAATATCTTCAGCGTTTAGTTTTGACTTGACATCCACTGTAGTGATCCGATGTCTATCTACTTTGAAATGTCTTGTAGTATCAAACCAATGTCATTTGAAGACAATTACTTTTTGTCTATTACGGCAGTGGAGCTTCAAGACTTGTTTTAGCCTTTCGTAATAATTGTCAAAACTTTCATTGTAAGACGTCCCTACAATATTGAGCAATGACAATTAGTTTCTCATCAATAACAACAATCAAAGAAAACAACAATAATTCAACAATTAGTTTCCTACCAATGACAATTACACTGGAAATTGGTGAAGTGAGCTCATTTTGAGATATGCAACCGAATTTATAACCATTCACCTTGCATCCTTTGTAAGATTCAACTTTTGAAATCGGACCTCTTATTAAATCTACAAATTTATTATTGAGCTTTTAATCATCTTGTACCCTTTCTTGGAACCACCCTCAAAATTGATCTTTTCGAAATTGTTCACTTTCGGCATGATTCAAGTTTGGGTGATGTCAATCCACCAACTTGTTGAATCCACTACACATTTAGCAAATATTCATAAATTGAAAATTGAAAATTTTAATAATAATAAATATAGTCTGAAATCATACCGCAAATATTTTTCGACCTCCAGCGAATTGATAAGAACATAGTATGTTATAAGTCTATATTCATCATCACTCAATATCCTATCTCCAACTCGTAGAATAGGATCTGTCGGATACGTGTAAACTTCTACCAAATCGGGATCATGAAATGATTGGGGTACCTGATTTCGATGCAAACGATTATGAACCGTTTTGACATCGTCATTGAAATACAATGAGCAAAAGTGTATGCGTTCCTACTCGATATAGCGTTCTGCCATTGAGCCATCGGCTCGAGCTTTATTTTTCACCTTCAATTTCAAATTGTGCAAATATCTTTCAACAAAATATATCCACCTACCATTAGCCGGACCCCCCCCCCCCCCAACTTACACACAGTGGCCAAATGAAGTGGCAAATGCTCCATTGGATCAAAAAATCCCGGAATAAAGACTGTTTCAAGTTTTGACATAATTCTCACTATAACTTTCTCCATTTTTACCAAATCTGTATATTTTAAAGTAGATGAGCACAAATCCTGAAAGAAGTTGCACAACTCCATAATAGGATCAGCCATGTGTCTTAGGAGTAAGTCACGACAAACGATCGGCAATAACTTTTGCATGAAAACATGACAATCATGTGATTTCATCCCACGAATACAATTCTTTTTCCAATTCAAACATCTAGATAAATTTGATGCATACTCATCTGGAAGTTTCAACATGTCAATCTATTTGAACAACTTATTTAGTTGTTCCTTCGAAAGCACATAAGGTGCGTGTGGTTTGGCACCATCTTCTTGAATCCACAACTCACGATGTACACGTAATTCTTGACAATCATATCTCGATTTTAAGTTATCTTTTGACTTCTGCTTATCATCAAGAATCGTGTAGAATATGTTGTCAAAAATATTTTTCTCCGTGTGCATGAAATCAATGTTATGATGTAGACTAAGGGTCTCCCAATACGTGAGCTCAGAAAATGGAGAATAGTGAGTCTAATTATGTGTCACTCCATAGTCCTTCGCTTTTCTCTTGGATGACTTTCTTGGAGGAGGGAATTGTATTTGCTCACACATGGTCTTCGTAATTATTCCTGAATGACGACATGTGCATTCCAAACCTCATACTTCTTCTTAATGGATCATCCGGTTCCAAAAAATATCTAGAAGTGCCATAAAAATTAACTTTGCCACCATACTTAAGTTGTTTGGCCTTTACCTCTCCCATGCAAACTGGACATGACAACTTCCCCTTAGTTGACCACTGGCTAAACATGGCAAGTGCTGGAAAGTCGCTAATTGTCCACATCAATGCTGCCCTCATCAAAAAGTTGGAACGTGAGAACCTATCGTAGTTTTCCACCCCCATTCTTCCATAAATCTTTCAATTCATCAATCAATGGTCTAAGATAAACATGAAAATCTTTTGTCAGATCCTTAGGCCCGGGAATAAGAAGAGGCATAAACATGTACGGAGGTTTCGTGCACATAGATGGGGGAAGGTTGTAAACAACAACTACCACAGGCCATACGGTATAATCTCTCGCATGTGCATCACGAAAGGGATCAAATACATCAGTGGAAAGGCCGAGTCACACATTTCGAATCTCTTTTGAAAATTTTGGAAACCGACGATCAAATTGTTTCCACTCATCTCCATCCTCCGGGTGACTTAATTCTCTTTCCATTATGTTTCTATCATGATGCCATCTCATACATTTCGCAGTCTTTCCAGCCATAAACAAATGTTGTAGTCTCGGGGTGAGAGGAAAATAACGCAAGACCTTTCGTGGGATCTTTTTTTTGTTAAGATCTTTTGGTTCTTTGTATCGACTTTCATTTCATATATCACAACGCGTCTTCTCGCTATTTTCCTTGTAAAATAACATACAACCATTCTCACAAGCATCAATCTTTTCATATCTCAAATTCAATCCTTTAAGTATATTTTAAACAGCATAGCAAGTTTGGGGCAGTTTATGATTGTCAGGCAAGACTGATCCAATGAGCTTAAGCAATTCATCAAAGCCATTGTTACTACAATTATGCTTTTTCTTGAAATGAATTTACTCGTTCACGAACTCAAAGGTTGTATAGTTGACATTACTTGGATAAATTGGTTCCGAAGCACTGTGCAGCATCTTACAAAATTCTTTTGCTGCTGGATTCGGTTCATTATCCATATTCTCACGATACATATTTGCCTCCCCAATATCCCTTAACATATCATCGCCGTCATAATACATATCATTATCCCCATCACCAACATTTCTAGTACTCATCCCGATATTTTCTTCCAGCATTTTCTCCCCATGTGCAGTCCATATGGTATACCATTGCATTATACCATACCGATACAAATCAAGTTTAACGGCAATAGGAGTCACTACTACATATTTTATCTTACATAACATTCAATTTTTAGATTAGATAGCGCTTTTAAGCGCTCTCTAAGCCAGCGTTATGTAAGTTTAATGTACTTACACAACGCTTGTATAAGTGCTATGGTGGTAGAGTACTTCAACAACAGGTTTCAGAAGTGCTATGGTAGTAAGTGTTATGCAAGTGCAATCTACTTTTATAGCGCTTCTATAAGTGCTATGTTAGTATATACTTCAATAGCGTTTTTGTAAGTGTTAAGAAAGTAATTTTTTTCTAATTATGTACAACACTTACATAACACTTTATTAAGAACTATTGAAGAAAATATTACTTAAATATCATTTTCAAAAGCGCTATTGTAGTTGTATTTTTTTAAATAAATCCTATTATATATATATATATATATCATTTAATTATATGCAATTGCTCAAAACTAATCCATGAACAGAATATATATAAAATTGAAAATGACCCATAAAATGTGTCTAGAAAGTAGACTATATAGGCAATTAACTTATTAAAAAATGCCATTACTTTCAAAAATTAACAAATTTCCTAAACCTTAAATATGTCATAGTTTACAAGTCAAATCTTCAGAATATTCTTAATATCCAGCAATTACATACTTCACTTAAATTTAAAACTACTTTAACAACTCGTCCTTGAGATAGCGGTTGTACAAGAAGCCGGTCCAATTTTTTCTGAAGCTAAGCATTTTGTCACAAGGATAGGTCTTGAGTCTTGGTGTGTAAGTAAACTGCAAAAAGAAATGAAATACATTAATATTGTATGAAATAGTAAATATTAAACTAATAGATAGTAGAAGTGCAAGAAATAATAAAATTTACTTACATTAACATTGATTTTTGTTTCACCTGTACCTAATATATCCTCTATGAAACATCCAACATAATACCCACAACTGACACCGTCACGCTACTTGGGACACTATTCAAAATAAATGAATAAATTAAATAATCAAAAGAAAATCAAATATAGCTATCATTACAATTGCTGTAAATTATCCAAAGTACCTGGACAGTCATCCATTTGAAACTATTAAATGAAGTCATTGTATATTTCTTTCCACCATTAGTCCGAAACTTAATCATTGCTCTGTAAAATAAGAAATCTATAACTAACACGACGGGAAAACAGGACATAACCGACCGCCAGCATCGGTCGGTTATGAACAATATCGGTCGGTTATAAGCCTAAAACCGTCCGATATGGCTGGTCGGTTAAACCCTGGTCGGTTACGCGAATTGGTCGGCTTTAACCCTTAAAACCGACCAAGTAAGTGGTCGGTTATGTGCTGTTTTGTTCCCAGAAAAGTGGCTCCACTTGATGCCACCTGTCACCACGTGGCAACAGGTGTCACACCACGTCAGAAGCGACTGGTAAAACCGACCGATTTCAGTGGTCGGTTATGTGCCTTTTATCTGAATTGACTCTGACACAAAACCGACCGCAGTCAACCTTCTGCCACGGTCGGTTATGTGCGGTCGGTTATGAGTCGGTCGGGTTTGTGGCAGAAGGCCACCCTGATTCACATAACCGACCGTCTCATAACCGACCGACTCTTGATGAATACGGTCGGTTTTCTGGGTTTTATGTGATGAGCACGGTCGGTTATAGTTGAATGCGGTCGGTTTTCTGGCATCAATATGGTAAAAAGTGGTCGGTTTTGGGACCATTCGGTCGGTTTTACTGGGTGAATTTTTAAAAAAATTACAGCAGAATCTGCAGTTTCCAATCAATTCCCTGTACCAAAACCATACCAACCAAACAATCAAACCAAGCATCCTAAACAACCAAACATCACAAAATACCAACAACAAAATTAAACGAAACAATTCTAATTAAACCTAATCCAAACATTCTAATTAAAAATCCAAATCCAAACAATTCAAAATCCAAACATACTAATTACAAATTCAAATCCAAACATTCAAACAATTCAAAACCCAAACATTCACAATCCAAATCCAACCACTGTCTTAATATATATACCATCCGTTAAAATTAAAATATAAATTACACTAATCGGTCAATGAAACATCGGATGATTCACCACCGCCGTCGCCACCATCTTCGCCACCGCCTTCCCCACCGTCTTCGCCACCGGCTTCGCCTTCACCCTCATCATCCGTGTTTTCATCCGTCTCCTCGTCCACATCCATGTAATCTTTCTCTCCCTCTTGCGCAGTTGCCTACAAAAACATGTCAAACAATTAGAAATCCATTCATTTTTACATATCAACCAAAAACAAAAAACAAAGCATAAGTATATTACCATTTGAGCACGAGCATCCATTTTTTGGAGGACATCCTCGAGCAATGTCCCTACAATGTGCACAATCTCGCCGCCGAGAAGGCTATTCCATTCAGCCCTCTGAGCCGGGTCAGCGGCTGGATCGGATGCCTCGAGGGCTGTGCGTGCAAAGGTTGTTATCTCCTCATCCGATAGGCGACGAGCAAATTGGAGAGGATTGGCACGGGTTTCATTGAGCACATTGCGGACAATCGGGAGGAAGATGGAATCGGGAACCACCGGATTTTGTGTTGGAGCGGATGAGGATGAGCCGGCGCCGCCACGGGTGGAATCCCTATAGCGAGTGGCTAGTGTTGGGATCAAATCACTAGCTCGAGCTTTAGGGAACCCCACAACGTAATTCTTTTTTGGCCTCTCGCCTTGGGGAACCTCCATTGCTTCCATCCACCAATCCCAAGGCTCATCCCGCTCCCCCGCTTGAGTAACCTCCACCGGCATACGATCAAGAATGGAGGCATATTGTTCCTACACATTTTTCACAATTAATTAGCATTCATAGTTATGATATAAACAATTAATTAAAGTGCTAAAATTAGAAGATATAAGCATTAATTAAACATATAAACATATTGACGTATTCATGGTTATCACAATTAATTAAAATGCTAAAATTAGAAGATTACCGCAATGCGCATAGCGGCGGGGGTAGTATATATTCGGCTCTCGGGAGTGGAGCCGATCCTAGTGTGGCATTCATCCCACACCTCAAGCTTCGTCGGACTTTTAGACAATTTCTTTTTCATGTTCTTGAATTATACCACAAAATAACTTATATTAGCATTTGCATTATTATATTATATATTATATAATTATAAGGTAAAAACAGAATGTGTGTGTGTGTGTGTTTGCATATTAAAAATAGTATTACCTCGCGCACACGGTTGAAAGAGCGAGCACCCGCGCTATGCAACCTTTCCACGCGTTGCCGATTAGCAGCTCCAACTTCCGACCTATGCAAATGGCCTTCATCCGTGTCCCAATACTTGAGAAGATCTTTCCAAAAAATGATATTCCAATATTCCGGTTTCAAAGCCAACTTCGAAACCCCTTCCTCCCTTGACTTCCTCTCGATCCTCCTCTTCAATTCATTCATGGTCCTTTTGATTGTGACCTTTATGTGATCTTCAATGATAGCTTTGGCTTTTGAACGGCTTTGACCTTTCAATTGCCTATAATATTTCTACATAATATCAACAAGTACAAGGATTAAAATTGAATAATCACACCAATTACCAACAAAATCAAAAACATACTATATTAAAAAAAATCTACTTACTAGAAACTCCTCAACCCTTAGACCGAGCCACTTTGGGTAAGCCGCGTTTATGTCACTAAACGTGTATTTACCCAAAGGCCATCTTGCCCGAATAATCGCAAGCAAAGTCTTTTTTGCCTCATTATCTTCAATACTATATAAGAACATTATAAATATAAACTCGTGAACAAATTATTAATAACTAACGCACACTATATATATTAATCATTACAAATCACTTATATAGTATTTATACAAATCACTTATATTACAAATCCGTTGGCTCGTCACGCAGCACCGTCTTTTCTTTCCCCTTGTGATAAGTGGTATTTATACACACTTATAGGCCTTCATTTCCACTTAAATTGGTTGGATGTACTTAAGTGATTAGTGTCTTTTGATGTGTTTTTAGTGTTTTTCTGTGCAGGTCACGAGTTGAGGTGATGAAGTGATTTTCTATCATTTTAGGTTGTTTTTGGTGCATTATTTGCAAGAATAGAGAATTGTGGATTCATCACGACTTGGGATTTTGTGGGTATATCTTCTACAAACCCTCACGAGAACGCACTCGTCCACTAGAGCTATCTAGGGGTTTAAAGGGCTTGTTGCATGTGCTAAATGCAACCGTGATCACCTACGGAAGTGGTACTAGAGCAAGGAAGGGTTTACACGCGAGAACGAGCTGAAAACGAAGAAACGGACTGCCAGTGGCAGACACTAGCGCGCCCGCGCTAGTGTCTAGCGTGCCCGCGCTAGTCCAAAGTCAGACAGTAGCGCGCCCGCGCTAGCTACTGTCCCACTAGCGCGCCTGCGCCCAGCAGAAGTGTTCCGGGCCGATTTTTGGAGCTTTTCTGATGGATTTCAGCAGCGATCGAGGCCCGGTTGACTTGGTCAATGTATTTTAATTTCTCATATGTAAAACCCTAGCCTCCAAGTAGTTAGAATATCGAAACAATATCATAGTTAGTTTTCTCTTGTAATCAAGCACATTATCAGTTTTGTATTGGATCGTTCTTCGCGGGGAAGTGATAGTTTCGAGCGAGATCGTGAACATCAAATCTGTAACGTTGTGTTCTTTATTATTAATTCAAGTACTTTTATTTCGTTTAATTCTCGTAGTTTAATTATCATGTTTTCATTAGAACCCATGATGTCGATTAGTTCGATTATGAACTAACCGCCTTCATGGGATTCTAATGGATTTATCGATGTAGTTTAGTGAAGAATATTACTTGTGTGATTTTGCGACGTACGTTGATTTCTTTGCATGAGCCGTGCTTATTCTTCTTAGAAGCGTAGCTAACTTCTAAGTTGTTTGTTAATTCTTTCTGAAGCGAGAGTGGATGATTGAATTTAGAACTATGCCATGTAAACATAGGATTATGTGAATGAAACATAATTTGTGGTAGACTTGAACTATTTTTATCACCCTGTGTAATCACGATAGACGACTTGCTATTAAACCTCTCTGCTTACACTACCGCTATAGAGATATAGGGTCTGAGCTTTGTTGGTGTCCATGAGATTTCTATCTTAATTGTGGATTTTGATTGGTATGATATGTGTGCAACGAGAGTTGGCATGTATTACTTTCGTGTTGTCTGATTAGGATCAACAGTCGCATGATTATCAGTAATTTCAATTCTAGATGAATTTGATAATGAAGTTAGAATCCCATGTATTTTCCTATTCTGAATTTGATTAGTAATTTTAGTTATTAGTATAAAAGAAACCATCCTTGTTAATTGTCTTGGCAGTGAAAATTGATCATACATTGTTGCATAGGTGCGTAATCTTAATTCACCAGTCTCTGTGGGATCGAACTTAATATATTACTTGTGATCACGTGCGCTTGCGTGTAGATTTTTGCGAACAAGTTTTTGGCGCCGCTGCCGGGGACTCGGTGTTAATTAATTAGTTTATGTACTTGTCATCAGTGTGCATTAAAATTCACTGACTCGGATTCTTTTCTCACTTTTCTTAGTTGTTGTTGTATCTACTGTTTTTGTTTAGTTATTTATAATGTTTCCTTTGCCTCCTTGGGACTTCAGTTCCAAGTGAGGTAGCTTTTACTGCGTTCTTGGCTGTGTTTGTGCTGTTACAGGGTTACAATGGAAGAAGTCGATACCTTTGCACTTCTATCTTCCATAGTTGAGGCATATTCGTCGAAAGCTACAGAGCCGACCTTGTATCCGATGAGTGTCGATGAGATGTCACAAGTTGCCCCTACAACATACGGCTTCTGTCAAGTTTGTGGTGTTCAGGGTCACTATAGTTATGAATGCTCTTATAACCACTTCAACTCTCAGAATACTCAGTCGGGACATGGATATAATTATCAAGAAGGATATGAGTACAATCAGTATTCTAATTCTTGTGATCAAGAATGGATGGATCAACCAGATTTCACTTACATGGACAACAATTTTGGTGATTTCCCATATCATGGTCAACATCAATTTCAAGAACAAAAATTTCAGCAACAATGTTATGAAGAACCTCCAATGCAACAATATGATCAGTTTGAGCAACAGTATTATCAGCCTCAATATGAGCAACCACAATCTCAACAGTATCAATATCCTCAAGTACAAGAGCTACAGGTTCCTCAACCCACTGTAGAAGTGCTTTCTGATCAAACAAATGAGGTATATGATATGTTGGTAAACATAAACAAGACGCTTAAGGAACTCAAAGCTACACAACTGATGATGGAGGCTCGACTTGAGCGGTTAGCTAGTTCTTTTACTGTCGAACAACCCGATTCTTCTCCACGTATAGCCACCCAAGTTGAAGATGACATAAATGCTACCATTCTTGCAAATGATGGAGATTGTGATAGTTTTTCGACCTGGGATGATGATGTGCCTATTAATAAAGAGGAAGATCGTGTCGCTGACGGCAAAATCGATGAAGTAGTTGTTGTGGACCGTGTGGGCGATGATGAGGTGCGTGAAAAAAGCAATATCGAGTTGATCGTAGTTTCTCCTACACCAGGTGTGCTTGAATTACATTTCCTGAAGGGGATTAGCTCAATCAAGGTTGCTCCATGTTCTGATATTGAAAATTTGGCTTTCAATCCAACCTCTACCCCTATACTTGAGAGTACATGTTTTAAAGCTAACATGATGATTGTCCAAGATGATCTTACACAAAATCTGGTGGGTTATCCAGTCCAAAAGGCTCTTACACTTCAACTCTTGGAAAAAGAGGATAGCAATTTCATCTCTTTATTCAGTGACATGAAAGGCCAAGAAGTTCTTATGACTCCTGTGAAAGTGAAGAGTTCTGAAAAACCACCACCCGAGCCTCCACCTTGTGTGAAAGTCGAAGGAGTTCGGTCCTTTAATGGATGTGAATTTTTTCGTTGTTTTATCACAAAGTTCTCTGAAAGTATAAATGTCGATCAATGGTTACTTCTTGAAGTGACAATTAAGTTTACTAACGTTTGTTTGGAGACTTTCTGCAGGACAAAGACAATATTTGATGCTCTTGATTTTATTTGTGGTGGCGAGATTTTGTTTGAGAAAGTGGATACCCCATTTCTTAAACCTAAGCAATATCCTCCACCGGATTCACCTCCGGCAGAGGAGGGGGAGGACTCCGATTAGGTATGTGGGTGCTCTAGCCTTTTTACCGCTTTCAATGGGGACATTGAAAATTTTAAGTTTGGGGGTGGTAATCTAAGGAAGAGCATATTATTATAATGTAGTTTATTATTGCATGTGTTAGTTAGTTCATGTAGTTCACGTTTGTTTATTTTATTTTGCTTTGATTATTTTTCACGTTTTCTTTATATTTTTCTCATTTTTTTTTATTTTACATGTTTAGTGGTAATTGTCGTAGTTAGTATCACGAGCATTTGCATGAATTATGAAGTTAAGCCAAGTTAATTGCCTATGATGAGTTATGTGCGTAGTTCTTGATTAGTAGTTTCAATTGCAATGCTAGGTTAGTACTTGGAAATTGCTTGTGTTGGAAATTGTAATTCACATATGTTCTTGAGATAGGATTTAGACGAAATTCCATGAATTCTAGGATTGAATTGAGCATCCTTCAGCTTAGGTCTGTAAATCTTAAGTTTGGGGGAACTGAGGAGTAGATATACCTTTCTAAAAAAAAAAAAGAAAAAAGAAAATAAAAAAAATAGTAGTAAATAAATTCACAGAAAAAAAATAAGTGGTAGAATTAACTAGGTTGAGCTCATTAGTACTCGAGTAATTAAGTCTGAGGGGACTTTGTGCCTAACAACCTAAAGCCCTTCGTGGTTTGGGATTGTTGACCCAACGCTCGCTACATGGGTACTAGTGCATAAATCTTTAGGGATCTCAACCATTGCACGGTTAAATAAACCACTAGAATAGAGTGAATAATTGGTGTGTGAAGTCTTGTGGTGTTCGTAACGCATTTACACTGCGAAGCGCTCTGACCTTAGACCGAGCAATTAATCACCAATAAAAAGAAAAAAAGAAAAAAAAAATAGTGAATAAAATAGAAGGGTATGGACATTCTTTGGGACCTTGGCTTTTAGTGGGACTTGAGTGACGGGGTGTTAGTTTAAACTTTTACGATTCTTGATGGGGATTCTGTGGAAGTAGTAGTTTTTGTCTTGTCTCAATAAAAGAGCATGCTTGCACACACTGGCACTCCACACTTGTAAATAGAAGAGTAATTGACTTGGTAGCGAGAGAGATGAAATTCGAGAACATTAGCACAATCTGAGGTATTATAATTGGCAAGGCAATTACTTCATAGTTTACTCATTCATCACGTAGTTGCATTCATGCATTGCATTGTATTATTGTATAGTGTCGTTGACGCTTGAGGACAAGCATCAGTTTAAGTTTGGGGGTGTGATAAGTGGTATTTATACACACTTATAGGCCTTCATTTCCACTTAAATTGGTTGGATGTACTTAAGTGATTAGTGTCTTTTGATGTGTTTTTAGTGTTTTTCTGTGCAGGTCACGAGTTGAGGTGATGAAGTGATTTTCTATCATTTTAGGTTGTTTTTGGTGCATTATTTGCAAGAATAGAGAATTGTGGATTCATCACGACTTGGGATTTTGTGGGTATATCTTCTACAAACCCTCACGAGAACGCACTCGTCCACTAGAGCTATCTAGGGGTTTAAAGGGATTGTTGCATGTGCTAAATGCAACCGTGATCACCTACGGAAGTGGTACTAGAGCAAGGAAGGGTTTCCACGCGAGAACGAGCTGAAAACGAAGAAACGGACTGCCAGTGGCAGACACTAGCGCGCCCGCGCTAGTGTCTAGCGCGCCCGCGCTAGTCCAAAGTCAGACAGTAGCGCGCCCGCGCTAGATCTTAGCGCGCCCGCGCTAGCTACTGTCCCACTAGCGCGCCTGCGCTAGTTTAGCGCGCCTGCGCCCAGCAGAAGTGTTTCGGGCCGATTTTTGGAGCTTTTCTGATGGATTTCAGCAGCGATCGAGGCCCGGTTGACTTGGTCAATGTATTTTAATTTCTCATATGTAAAACCCTAGCCTCCAAGTAGTTAGAATATCGAAACAATATCATAGTTAGTTTTCTCTTGTAATCAAGCACATTATCAGTTTTGTATTGGATCGTTCTTCGCGAGGAAGTGACAGTTTCGAGCGAGATCGTGAACATCAAATCTGTAACGTTGTGTTCTTTATTATTAATTCAAGTACTTTTATTTCGTTTAATTCTCGTAGTTTAATTATCATGTTTTCATTAGAACCCATGATGTCGATTAGTTCGATTATGAACTAACCGCCTTCATGGGATTCTAATGGATTTATCGATGTAGTTTAGTGAAGAATATTACTTGTGTGATTTTGCGACGTACGTTGATTTCTTTGCATGAGCCGTGCTTATTCTTCTTAGAAGCGTAGCTAACTTCTAAGTTGTTTGTTAATTCTTTCTGAAGCGAGAGTGGATGATTGAATTTAGAACTATGCCATGTAAACATAGGATTATGTGAATGAAACATAATTTGTGGTAGACTTGAACTATTTTTATCACCCTGTGTAATCACGATAGACGACTTGCTATTAAACCTCTCTGCTTACACTACCGCTATAGAGATATAGGGTCTGAGCTTTGTTGGTGTCCATGAGATTTCTATCTTAATTGTGGATTTTGATTGGTATGATATGTGTGCAACGAGAGTTGGCATGTATTACTTTCGTGTTGTCTGATTAGGATCAACAGTCGCATGATTATCAGTAATTTCAATTCTAGATGAATTTGATAATGAAGTTAGAATCCCATGTATTTTCCTATTCTGAATTTGATTAGTAATTTTAGTTATTAGTATAAAAGAAACCATCCTTGTTAATTGTCTTGGCAGTGAAAATTGATCATACATTGTTGCATAGGTGCGTAATCTTAATTCACCAGTCTCTGTGGGATCGAACTTAATATATTACTTGTGATCACGTGCGCTTGCGTGTAGATTTTTGCGAACACCTTGCCTTTTCCCTTCGCGCGCCTTTTGTTTGTACTACTACCGACACTCTTTCCCTTGCCTTTGTCGGTGTCCTTGTTCGTTGCTTTCCTTTTTCTTGCCATGATATATATCGTCATTGAAATCATGACGATAATCATCACCCAACCAAAGAGCCCCTACAATACAATTCATTAAAATTAAAATCAAGTTAAATCCAAAACTCAAAAACATACACACTTAAACACTTATCCCCTTAACACAAACACAAACACACTTAAACACTTATCCCCTTAACACAAACACATACACGCTTACTTTATTCATATTTAAAGTAATATACAAACTATACATATACAAAATATACATACTAATTTGTATAATTATACAATTAGTATGTGTTTTGCTCAACCAAACATATACAAACACATACAAACATACAAATGATGGGCCTAAGAAAACAAAAACTATACAAATTGAAAATTTAAGAAAAATTTCACCCCACTTATAACCGACGGACAAATTGCATATAACCGACGGACAAATTGCATGCAAAATTTTTCATACACGTATATACTAATTAACACAAACTTATACTCTTACAAACATACACAAATACATACCCATAGATGAAATTCCCAGAAATTAACACAAATACAAACAAATATATGCAGATACACATACACACCAACATATACACATACAAACTAAACTAAACTAAATTGAAAAAATGAAATAGAGCCCAAACTAAACGAATCGAGCATACCGAACCGAGTACAAATTCGCATAGAGAATCGAGCGCAACCATAATCACGAGCAAGTTGAGAAAGAGGGAGTTGAGAGCGAGAGAGATGAAAGATTGAATTGCCATTTGAGAGAAGGAGTTTACAGCAAGAGAGATTAGACAGCGAGAGAGATTTGAGAGCGAGAGAGATTTGAGTTCAGAGAGGGGAGTTCAGAGAGGCGAGAGAGATGAGAGTTGAGAGAAAGATAAAAGGAAAAGAAATAAAACGCCTGTTTTTTTTATATATACAGAACTTAAAACCGACCGACGGAGCGGTCGGTTATGACGTTGGGTCCGGTGAAACGACGTCGTTTCACTAAGGCGCGTGTTTTAATTTTTCGTGAAAAATTAGGCGCAAAAAAAGATCGGTCGGTTTTATAGTACGTCGGTCGGTTTTAAGGAACCCTAAATTGAAAAAATGGCCAAATTATATTATTTAATTAAATAAAAACCACACCTTTTAATATTTTAATATTAAAAATAGTTAGATAATATTATATTAATAGCTAGTATTATTTAATAATATTTTAATTTTAAATCAAAAGTAATATTACTATATTAGCAACTAATATATTTATTATATTCATAAACTCTATAATTATTCATATTTAAGGTAATATAATATTTGAATTGGTATATTTATCGTATATACTTCGATTAAGAAATATATATAAGGATTAATCGTATTTCAAAAATCGAATCAATGTCCGACCTTGCAGTGGAGTAATCGGGGATTACTCAGTTAAATCGGCGATTATTAATTAGAACACTGCTTATGACATATATCAGTTATAAGAATGTACATGCAATGATCAGAATAATCTTAAATTTTTGGCACGTGAAGTTAGGAAAAAAAGTTAAAATAATATATATTAAAAATGAGCCAATAAGATAGTGACTAGTACTGAGTCAGCCTACGATCTGCTTTGAATACCGTCAAAGGGGACGGGATGAACGACGTTTACTTATCACCGTGAGCAAAGGAGGAAACAAGAGTTAGGTTTCACACCTTCCTCTCCGGACACTTCACTTGTAACCATCCGTGTATGTAAGATTGAAGAGATAGCTATGACTGTATATATATTTATATTACGAATATATTTTATATAAATATTACATGTAAAATATTATGTAAAATAATATATATATATATACATATTTATATAATATATATATTTGTTTATATATTATAATTTATATGTCTATATAATAAATAATATGTAGACTTTGACTGACTTTTAGTTAAAACCGACCGAAGTCAAAGGGGCCAGCGATCGGTTTTCTGGGCAGACGGTCGGTTTTAATTGAATCCGGTCGGTTTTCTGGAAAAAATTGGTCGGTTTTACTTGAACACGGTCGGTTTTCTGGTAAAGTTATATTATTATAATTTATATATATAACAAATAATATACAGAGGCTTTGACTGACTTTTAAGTAAAACCGACCGATGTCAAATCCTGCAACGGTCGGTTATATGTGGTCGGTTTTGACACGGTCGGTTTTGTGGCAGTACGCTATCCTGGATTTTATAACCGACCGCGCCTATATGAATGCGGTCGGTTTTCTGGAAAATGGGGGTCGGTTTTATATGAATGCGGTCGGTTTTCTGGTAGTTTAATGGTCAAAACCGGTCGGTTATGTTGTTTGACGGTCGGTTTTCTGGGCAAAAATTGAAAAAAAAAACAGATTCTTTTGTAGTTTCAAATGCCAAATCCTGTACCAACATCAAATACCAATACATAACCAAATTACTAAGCAGCCTAAACAACATTGTATATGATTACACCATTGTATATTATTTACACATCATTGAAAGTCATCAAAACCGTCATCATCTTCATCATCATCTTCATTATCATCATCATTATCTTCATCATCATCTTCATTATCATCTTCCTCTTCTTCATTGTGTTCAACATCATCATCATCATCTTGATTTTCATCATCTCGCAATTCGTCTTCTTCATCATCATCATCTTGATTTTCATGCCGAATAAATGGTATTTGTCCATATTGTGCAAAATCAACAAATAGTGAAAATGAGCTAGCGGCATTAGATCTATCTTCTTGAAAAGCGTCCTCTATATCATTTTGCACAATAATTGATTCATCAATCGGACGACTTTTAGATTTGACCACCGTATATATTTTGCTTCGTGGATCCAATACGCTAGGAGCGTAATATACTTGAGAGGATTGACTAGCTAAAATAAAAACTTCGTTAGATCTCAATCTTGAAGTTATATCAACCGTCACCACTCGATTCTTATCGATCCTCACACCATTTCCGAGACTATCAAACCAAATACATTTGAACAAATATACATGATTGCATCCTTGATAAATAAGTCTTATAATTTCTATTAGTTGACCATAATAATCAAGATTATTTTCGTGCAAAGTTCCTTTAACTACAACACCGGAACCGGATGTGGATGATGTTGAAAATTTATATCCATTAACTTGACAAGTTTCAAAAGTCATGACCTTTAATGCCGGTCCTTCTAGCAAGTCCATGAAACGAGGTCCGTCTATCTCGTCTTTCTCAACCTTTTTCTTAAACCAAGCTTTGAATCGAATTTTCACAATATGATCTAATTGTTGTGGTGTTGTCTCAGGACGTTGTCTCATAACTCGATCTTGGTACCTCCTACAATAATGCATAAATGTCAATAACATGAATTTATCATAAAATGTACTGACATCTTCACAAAAATTTATCATAAAATGTATTTAACATACCTTAGATAAGGTTGAACTTCAGGAGAGTTTAGAAGAACATATTCATCAGCTAACAATTGCTCATCATCATTCAAATATCGACTTCGTTCTTTTCCAAGAGAATCACATGGATATTTAAAAACTTCTAATTTGTCGGTCTTTTGTACATCAAACAAAACTTCGTTACGACTTAATTTATTGTGAATCGAGTCGGATGCAAAGTAAAAAGCA